>NW_027173362.1:0-725000 GCF_018151085.1 Drosophila tropicalis | reverse complement strand
TTTTGGAGAGAACACGTCCTCACCCCTCCTCTAGCCACCACCTCACTTTCACAACCACCACCCACCAAAACGAAACCTGAACATAAGAATGACAGGACAAGACTGCTAATTGGCCAAAAGGGTGTTATTTTTTTTTTTTTTTGTTCCCTCTGCTTAGAACCAAGTTCCAAGACAAAGTGCAATATAAAAGACGATGTTGTGAAGATGACAAATTAGAAGAAAAAAAGAGGAAAATGAAACAGAATTTCTAGGTAAAAGTTAAAAAATTTGCAAAATTTTGTATTTACTGCATTTAATTTTAAAATGAGAAAGATTAACAGTTTTTGAGTATACCCTTGCAAATAAAGGGCAGGGCGGGCGGTTCAGTTTAAACAAACATCATGAACTACTAGAGCATGCGATGATTTGATAAGCAGGCTATAGTCGGGTGTTTGTCTATCTGGACCTGCCTGTGTGTCGGTCTGTCTGTCTGTCTCTTTGGTTTGATCGACGAATCTAAATATAGTGCAATAACTTTGTGATTTCGCAGGTCAGATTTACTTGCAATTGAGTAGCTTCAATATGGAACAATTCAATATTTAATTCCATGCGCGCTTCTCTCAGTTGGAAAAGAAGATTAATATATGCTTTTAAAGTAGTGCAATATAAATATGTATTTTTACTTGTTTAGTACTTTCAGAAAGTTCTTGTGACCGAATTTTACTATTCGACTATAATCGAATTTCTTTACAAACGATTTTTAGACCCAAAAATAGAAATATTTAAATTATAATTTATTGAGCTTGTTTTGGCTTTAATCATTTGAATCGCTGCTTTTAAAATATTGCATATATTGCCTACTGAAAGAGAAAGCAGGCCAATGCAAGATATACTGCTTGAAATTCTATTTTTAATATGAGCAAGTAAAATAAAGACTGCTTTTTGACTGATACAAGCAGTAGAAAGACTGCTAAGCACTTCATTTGCAAGGGTCCTTGAAAGTGTTTACCAAACATTTATACATATATATATTTATTGAGATAAAAACCTTGCGTTTTATTTGGTTAATGGTTTTTTTTTTTTTTCTTTTGGATAGCATTTGTTTAACAAATGAATAAAACTAAATTTCCCTATATTTATATGTAGATTCGGTCCAATTGGTTGGCATTCTTTTCGGTTCTTCTTATGTTCAGGACTAGAAATGGTGGATTTATTTTTGTTCGTTGGTTGTTTCTCAATTTGCAAATTGACTATTTTTCTTTTCTATAGCTTCCCTTCCCAACCCCCTACACACACACACACACACACACAGACAATTTCACACAAACACATAGAAACTCTCTATATATAAATATATATATATATATGTATATTTATATGTATATATATATAATACTAATTAGGTTTATATTAGGTATATATATATATATAAAAATATATATATAGATATACATGTATATATATATATATATATATATATCAAATGCATATAGATATTGTATTTAAGCATTTTTTAGGTATTAAACGAATTGTATTTTTTAAATAATACACACATACACGTAACACTAACACACACACACACAAACACACACACACACACACACACAGACAGACAGAAAGAAAAAAGGAAATATTAAAAAAAAAGAGATAAAAACCAACATCAAAAGAGAAGAAAACAAATAGTTTAAGTCTTGAATTATGATTATTATTACCAATATTATTATGATGAGAATGATGATGATTATTATTATTATATTAATTATTAATTATTACCAATTATTATGATGATGAGAAAATGCTGAAAAAAATCGTGAAGCAATTGTGTATTGGGGGCAGCCAATCTGAAAGTTAAACAACAACAAAAACCAAGCTAAAGTTTCAAAATGAAAACTGAACCAATCCAACCAACCAACAAGCAAAAAAAAAAAAAAAAAAAAAATTAACTAAGCAACCAACCAACAACCAACCAAAATTACTTCAATCAAAACTTATAAAAAAAAAAAAAAAAAGCCAAACGCAACAAAATTTATTTCTATATATCTATTACTACTTCTGCACACATACACATCCACCACAACCACACACACACACACACACACACACACACACACACACACACACACATTACTTACACACTTTACCATCCAATCTACCAATATACTTTTCATTTTCATAATTTCTTTACTTTCCTCTTTCTCCTACACTTTTTATTTCCGTTTTCTTTATATTAACAACAATTCATTTATTTCATATATAAAACTTATTTTTTATCTACTTTCAATTCTATGAAATTTTAATCAAGAAGATTTTTAAAAAATAATGATAAAGAGGCGATCAGTGCAAATAATGTCCAGAAAGGAAGGAAAAGGGCCAAAAAAGGCAGTAACAGTAAACAGTAACTGTAAAATTATCACACAATTGTTTGTCGTCCGTCTGTTACCCGCATTTGAAAAAAACAAGCAGTGGATGTGAATTCACCTGTCATCAGGTGCACTGCTTGCCATGCCGTTGTACACTTCCTTTCACAAGCATCAAGCAGAGCAGGGATGAAAGTAGCGTTTTATTGTTTTTGACAAGTATCTATACTTCGATGCGTATATACATATATAGCATTAAACTTTTGTCCCACATTTTGTTTGTGAGGGGCGTTGTTTGTCCTTATGCCGCTCTCTCCCTCTAATGCTTCTTCTTTTTAATTTTTCTTCTAAACTCTTTTCATTCTTCCCTCTTTTTGCTTTGCCTTCTCTTTCTCCATGGGTATACAATTTTCACAATAATAAATGAGTAAATGCTGTATTATTTTTTTTGTTTGTTTTACGTTCATAGTACACACACACACACACACACACACTCAAACACACACTATCTCACATAAACACCTCAAGCCACACGGACACGTACATACATTCACACACAAACACTCACACACACTAAAGAGTCCCCTTTCGTTGTATAGCATACATTTCAGTGTGTGTGCGTGTGTGAGAGTGTGAGTGTGTATGTTTGTATGCCATATAAACTATAATTGAAAATCAACACCTGATAATAATAACGAAAAAACCAAATCACAAAATATTAAACAAAAATGAAACAAAGTCATCCATATACATATATGTAGTATATACACGTATGTATATATGTGTATATATTTATATATATGTGTATGTATGAACTATGAAATCCCCAAAAACAAAATATGCAAAAGAAAAAAACAAATCAAAGTGTCTAAAGATAAGACAAATTCTTAAGAACGAACTACTACACTTGCAGACAATGTGTATATGAGTTGGAAAAGCTAAATGAAAAATAATATACGATTGAAAGAGATAAACACATACTTAAACAATACAAGTAAAAATTGTAAATAAATCTAAAAAAACTCTAAACAACCAACAAATTAAGCAGATTAGCAAGACGACAAAAGGGAGGACAGAGTCAAGAGATAACCCATTGAAATCAAACACCATTTTTTTTCTATAGCTATTTAAACAGAACTACTTTGTTGTGGTGGTGACCCCGACGACCACAAAGACTGTACCTTTTTGCCCTGGATCTTTGTTTCTATCCTTGTTCTTCAACAAAATGTTTATATTTTCGGGAAAACGTTAATATTTCGAATTAGATTGTTATATATATTGCATTATATCAACGCCAATCATTCACTTGGTTCTTTCATACAATAATTTTTTGTATAAACGATTTTATGATTTCGATAGAACCTCTCAAAATTAGTCGCAACTGGTCGATTACGATATGACATTGATTAAGATGGATTCTATACACTTCCGTTTAAGCTTCATATTTAATTGCGTGGGCGTGTCATCACTTTTCCATCCATTTTCAAAAGTCATCCATTGACTTTTTCATCTAAAAATCAACCACAAAAAAACAATGTAACGCTTCCATTTGATCGTGAATTACAACATGAGACCGTAAGCTTCCTTTTCTTCAAGTTAATAAACTTTGTTGAACAAACTGCAGATAAAATATTTATAATTTGCAATAGATAAAAAACAAAACAAAAAGAAATCAAATCAACAACTACCAGCAAACACACATCAACAACAACAACAACAAACAAGCACACACTACACCATACACACACACACACACACACACACACAAAATTAACGTAAATGACGTAAGGCAAGACAAGCAGTACACAGGTACATAAAGCCAGTTCTAGGGTTGTCACCTATTCTTAATGTAAACAGCAAATATATAACGAAACGGAAACGAACAAACCTCACACACGCCCACACAACAAACAAACACACACGTATATGCAGAAACACATAGGTAAGAAGAGGAAGAAAACACCAATTAGATTTTACAGTATATATAGCTAAAAAGGATATATATGTATATAAACAAAAAAATACACCTAAAAGGAAAAACAAAAGGGAAAAAAGTTTCATCGGACTATTTTCAAATGTATTTTGGAAGCATTTGATACATGTATATATATATTTACATATACATATTTATATATATGTATATATACATATATGATTTAATTATTTCGGCTGTCGGCTTTCCCCTTTACACATTGTTTGCACGTTTTTTTTCAAAAAAAAAAAAAAAAAAAAAAAGAAAAGAAGAATGAATGAAACAAAAAGAAAATTGCATATAAAACTAAAATTTAAACCTATATAAAAATTTTTAATATTAAATAAATTAAATAAAAAGAAACCAACAAAATCAACAACAACAATAATAATAATAATGAAATATACACACACACATACACACACACACACACACACACACACACATACAATCACACACGAAACACAAACAATGGCATTATGTTTCTTCAACAACAAAAACACACAAAAAACAAACTTACAAACAAAATTTAAGCGTGTAAAAAGCTAGTGAGAGAAATAGAGCGAGCGAGAGGAAGAGGAAGAGTAAAGTAAAAATCGAATTAACTTTATTAAACAATTTGGCGATTGTTGTTTATTGTTTTTTTGTTTTTGTTTAAGACACGCACATTCAACTTCTTTAACCACCCAACCCCCTCTCCTCCCCACACTTTGTCCATCACAAAAGACACAACTAAGCACACACACATAAACAAAAGTAGCGCACACACAAAACATCAGGACACTCACACATACAAACACGCTCAAAAAGCCTCGTGTAAGGAATAAAACAGCAACAACAAAAATTATGAGAAAAAGAAAGGGGGGAAAAATTCATTTATTTTCTTGTATTTTAATTTCAAATTTTGCCTCTTTACAAAATAAAATATTTATTTTTTCTGTTCGTTTGCGATGGGGATCTCTTTGTCTCGAGGCAGCAGCAGGAGAAAAACTAAGAGCGGAAGAGAAAAACAATTACATAAAAAAAATATATAAAATAAATTAAAAAATAAAGTAAAAAAAAAAAAAAACAAACAAATGATCAAATAGTAAAAATCTTAAACTTAGCTAAAGGCAAGGACAAGCTCACACAGCCACCTATACACACACACACTCAATCACTCACACACATACACACACCCACACACATTTAGCATTATAAAAATATAAATATTTATAGTAAAAACAAATAATAATATTTATTATTATACAAAAAAAAAAAAAAAAAAACAAAAAAAAAAGCAGCAAACGAAACAACTAAACTCCAAAATAAAAAAAAAGAAGAAAAAAAAAACACAAAAAAAGAATAAAAAGAAGGGCGAAAAATATGAAGAAATGAAAAATGTTTATTAAAAAAGAAAAATCTAAAAAAAAAAAAACACAAAAATAGCGTTTTCTCTGATCTGATGATCGAAGCGAAGAGCGATTTGTTGCTTTTGGTTGGTTTGGTTCAATTTCACTATCCTAATTTGTCTTAGCTGGAGGGGGATAGACGCTCGGGTGGGCAATCCTTTTTTCCCTTTCTGTCCTTGTTGGCGCCTTCAATCCGATCCGGCCTTGCCTTCTGTCGCTGGCGGTTATCCATATTAAATTAACTCACTTTTGATCTTTAGATCGCTTTTCTTTCATTTTTCTATTATCCTGTTTTTTGTCCCTTTTTGTTGTTGCGCCCTTTCAACTTAAACTCTCCCACCTATAAACTGTCCATCAATCTTGCCCCTCATTGCGATACTCCCTTCGTGGTAGTTCGCTCCCTTGTGGTGGTGTCGTTTCCTAATTTACAGTTATTTTTAGAATTGAGAGAGTGAAAAAGAGAATTCGCCCCAACGTTCGTCTGCCACACGACCAACACACAATTGTTTCAACGATCTCGGCATTTCAAAAGGTATTTTTTTTTTTTTTATTATTAAATATTTAATAGATTATTTAAGAATGTGTAGAAATTAACTTTTACGTTTATGTTAATAATGTGCTCTTTATTTTGCTGTATTCTTAAGCAGAAGATGAAGAGGGAGGCTCTTCGTCTGCACGGTGACCAGCTTAATGCACTGCTTGCTTCACTGCTTGCCACACTGATAATACCCCTGCAAGAAGCCATAAAATGAACTGCCCCAACATTTCCGTTTGTCTGTCTAAATAAATATACATATATGTAACTTAACTCATAGTCTCGACTTGAATCTAGTCTGAATTTATCTAAACACACCCTGCTCACGGAAGAGATCCTAAGCAGTCAAGCAATCACATTATACGCAAATCAACGCGAGTGAAAGAGAAAAAACATAATTTTTAAGATCAGCTGGCGCTCTTCTATGTAAATCCATTCAAGTTTAAACCGATTACTCTTCAAAATGTCCATGTATTGCAGGGGTAAAGATATATAACTACGGCATGGCCGATGTTAATCAATTTCTACTTTTTACTCCATACGTTTTTGCAAAGTTTTGTTATATATTTGATTGAACCTATATTCCCAACAAAAAATATATATTTTTCCAGGCGACGGCGATGATCGGCCGCCACGTAAGAAAAAGTCACGTGATTCAAACGGCAGCAGCACTGTAAATGTGAGTATTGTTGAATGAATATAACAAACTGTTTACCCACCTACCCACTCTACTGGGAATCGGTTTGTGGGGGCTAATGGGGTTAGAGAGTGGATGGGACAATCAATAGTCATTTTTTGAGTCGTCTCCTTCACTGGATCGAGGTTTGATTGAATTTGAATATTGTTTATTAAAGAAATTCATTAACTAACTACTGTTGTGATGACTGGTGACCAAGTCAATTGTAATAATTTCGAAGTCGTCCTACCCATGATGTATCCCTCGACCTTTCTTTTCCCTCTTCCACGCCCCAACAAACATTTTGTTGTCATTTTCTTATGCTCGAATATCCCTTCTGTGTGATTTAGGTAAATAATCCCAATCTTAATTTGGCCGGTGGCCTAACACCGAATACGTTACTCCACATGGGTCTGGACGTGCTGAATAATGCAGCAACTGGCAGCGGCGGCGGCGGTGGCGTTCCAACAGCCAATACAACCGCATCGCAAATGGGTAAGTGTGCCCCTCCGCCCCAAAAAAAAACTGTTGGTGACTAACTTCAATATCATTTTATCATTTGTTTTCTCTCTATCTTTGTGTGTGTGTGTCTCTGTCTGTGTGTGTGTGTGGATTGTTTGCCATTAGCCAATTTGTTGGGAAATGCGAATCCAAATGCTATGCAAGCAGCAGCAATGCTTAATAACAATAATAAGACAACGCCGCTCTCATCCGGGGGGTGGCGGCAGCAACATTAATAATAATAACAACAACAATAATTTTGGTTCTGCTGGCGGTGCCTCATCCAATAATATGCTTCATGCAGCAGCGGCGGCGGCAAATACTAATCACAATAAGAATGGACCAAACGATCATCATTTAGGTGGAAACAGCAGTAAATCGGTGATGGGACAGCAAGTGCCGCCGGCTAATTTGTATGCCGCCTCAAGTATAGGCGGAGGTGGCATACGAATAGCCAGCAATTTGCATAAGCAACCCAATATGGGTACGACGGGAGCAGCAACAGCAGGATTAGGTGGTGGAGTGGGAGATCTCAGTGATCATCATGCAGCTCTGGCGGCTGCTTTGGCATCGACGGGTGGGGGAAATAATGGGGCAAATCCATTGGTGGGCGATCCCACGGGCATTGTGGCTGCCTCATTGGCCGCAGGTCTTAAGCAAATACCCCAATTCGATGATCCTGTTGAGCAGTCGCTTGCTTCGCTGGAATTCAGTGCGGCGGCTAGCTCAACGGGAGTTAAATCGGTTGGCGGTGGATTGCCAGATAATTTTCTAATGGCCCATCAGGCACATCTAATGCAACAGCCGGGCGGTGGCCAGCAGCAGCAACAGCAGCAGCAGCAGCAACAACAACAACAGCAGCAACAGGCATTCGGCCACCAGCAGCAGCAACAACAACAACAGCAGCAGCAGCAGCAACAACAACACATGGACTATATGACGGAATTATTGTCGAAGGGAGCTGAAAATGTGGCTGGAATGAATGGTAATCATTTGTTCAATTTCAATTTGGATATGGCGGCGGCTGCCTTTCAGCAGCAACAGAAGCAACATCCCCAGCAGCAGCAGCAACAACAACAGCAGCAGCAGCAACAGGCTCACAATAATGGCTATAATGTGACCGATTTTGGAATGCCCAGTTTTGATAATCTCAATATAGCCACAGCATCGGCATTTCTTGATTTAGAACCAACATTGCATCAGCAGCAGCAGCAATTGCAACAGCAACTCCAGCAACAGCAGCAACAACAACATCAGCAACAGCAACATCTACAACAACAGCAGCAACACCTGCAACAACAACAACAGCAGGCTGCTGCAGCCAATAAAATGCTCATAATTCCTAAACCCATTGAATCCATGATGCCCAGTCCGCCCACAACGGACAAGCAAAAGGTAATGCCACCACAGCAATCGCCCTCCGATATGAAATTGCATGGGAATAATGCGCAAGGTGCCAATTTTGCCCAGAATTTAAAGAATGCCAGCTCATGGTCGTCTTTGGCATCCGCCAGTTCACCGCAAAACACATCAAGCACTAGCTCTAGTGGGAAGACAAAGCCCGCCATGGATTCATTCCAACAATTTCGTAATAAAGCCAAAGAACGGGATCGCCTCAAGTTGCTCGAGGCAGCTGAAAAGGAGAAGAAACATCAGAAAGAAGCAGCCGAAAAGGAACAACAGCGCAAACACCACAAGTCCTCATCATCATCGTCAACATCATCGTCATCATCTTCAGCTGCCGCGGCAGCTGCAGCGGCCGTTGGTGGAACATCTAGTGGCGGTGCATCAGCAACGGCGTCAACTGCGACATCGGTGGCCGCCGGTGGTGCAGCAGTCTCTCAGTCCCAACAGGCATCAACAGGTGTTTCCAGTTCAGCGAATATATCCACAAATCTGTCATCGGCGCAAAGCCAAAGCAGCGAGCGAGAACGGGAAAGAGAACGAGGCGGAGGAGGTGGTGGCAGCATGGCTGGAGGCAGCAATAATGGTGTTCAAAACAATGCGGCGGACAACTCACGTTCAGCCAGCTCTGGCAGCGGCGGCGGCGGCGTTGGCGGTAACGGGGGCCCCGGCAGCAATGGCGGCAGCAATTCCGCCACCAGCAATGGTCCTGGCAGTGCGGGCAGCGAACGGGATAGAGGCAATGGCGGCGCCGCCAACAGTGGCAACAATAATCCTGGCGTCGCAAGCGGTGGCCTTGCCATTGTTGGTGGCGGCACCGGCAGCAATAGCAACAGCGGTGGCGGTCTCATTGGCAGTGGAGCAACTAGTAGTAATAGCAACAGCAGCAGTATGGGCGCCGGCATTGGCCTAGGCGGCATTCCGGATGGAGTCCGGGCCGGCTCGAATAGTCAAGGCAGCAGTGGCGGCGGTGTTGGAACCACTGGCATGGGCATCGGAGGTCCCGGCGGTGTGGCCATCGGCAATGCACCTGGCAATGGTCATCTGGCGTCATCAGTGACTCAAGCTCAGGCTCAACATGCGGCCGCTGCTGCAGTGGCTGCTCAGGCAGCTGCCATTTTGGCCGCTTCACCACTGGGAGCCATGGAAATTGGCAGGTAAGCAGACGCTCAAGATCCAACTAACTCAATAGTTTCTTATCCCCCACGCTTCCCCTCTCTTTGTGTATAGAAAAAGCGTTCATGATGCCCAGGCACAGAATTCACGTGTAGACGATATCAAGGCGTCACCAGGACAGGGCCAAAACTCGCCAGCGCAGCAATCGCCGCAGGATCGGGCAGCTGCCAAGCGGGCAGAACAACGAAGGGCCGAGCAAGAGCGACGTAGAAGAGAAGCGGTAAGTTTTCTACCAATATCAAATGTCTAATATTCATGCTTTCTGAGTGAGAAATTACAAAAAAAGGATCGGATTCACAGATGACAAAGCTGTGAGTCAGTGCTGCCATTTTGGCTGTTTCCGAGACAGATCTGACGTTGATTAGAATGTCATTCGAAAAAAGTTCGAAACTAGCGGGTTGCGGGATTTTTAGCTTTGAGCATTTTTTTTTTTTTTTTTTTTTCAGCTTTATTTTTTCACCAAAATCTATTTTAACTGATTATATCAATTTAATTGCATTTTTATTTTTTCGTACTACCAACCAATAGCTTTTAAATATAAAGAAGAAATATGAAATGAAATACAAGAAAAGTGTCCAAGGTGATAAAGGTCGATCTAGAAGTGTGATATATCAAGGTCTTGCCGAGTATACATACATACATATATAGCCGATTAAATATCTCAAGTCAATGGGCTGTCTGGAAAGCCTGTCTGGAAGTTTGAAACTGTTAATTTTTCAACATAAAGAGAAGGCTAAAATATTTACTCAGAATCAGTTTCAAGACTTAAGTTATTAACTTATTCAAAAAAATTCAAGATGGATACCTGGGTCTCTCGAACTAATGAAAAAACTGAGTGCGCAAACAACAGAAGAAAAACTCTATACGTATCATGAGCTGTGTTAGAAAATTAAACTTCATAATAAATATGAATATATTAAAACTGTTGTTTACTTCAATTTAACTAAGGAAATAGTGCTAGAAACCTAGTATTTTTAGATTACTTTGGCTTAGATTTAGCTTTCTTTAGCTTTTTTTTGTCAGTCTAGGTTTTCTTGCTCGAAAATGATGGCTAGACTGCTTTAAGCCACTGTATAAACGTTTTCTGACTCTATTTTTGTTAATTTTTGATTTGCAGTTGGCTGGTCAAATTGATATGAACATGCAGAGCGATCTCATGGCTGCCTTCGAGGAGACACTGTAGGCAGCAACCACAGCTGCTGCTGCTGCAGCAATAAATGGTGCAGCCGATCGAAGCTTATCAATAAGGCGCAAACATAAGCGTCAACAGCAGCGATTACAGCGGCAACAGCAGCAACAGCAGCAGCAGCAATCGTAGTAAGCGACAACGTTGGACATTAGCTTGGACTTGGGCTAGCAAAAGAAAACGAATAATTCCTCAGCAACAACAAAAACAACAACATGAAACAACGACAACAATTTGTTTAAATTGTTGAACAAACAAAATTGAAAATGGAAACAAATTAAGCAATTTTAAACCTAATATATACAGGATGGGAATTCAACAACCGGAAACACTGTGTGGTCAATATGTATATTATTTCTGCCTGCTATATACATATATACAACTACAACAAGGCGACAAAGCGACACCAGCAAACAAAACAACCAACAAGAAAAAGGCATATTTTTCCTTTTTTGTTTTATATATTTTGATTTTTTTTTAATTGTTTTCCAATAAGTTCACATACATACATATATGTCTGTGTACATATTTGTATGTATGTTGTATACCCATAGAATATTCAATTTTTGTGTATTTGATTTATTAAAATTATTATTATTTTTATAATTATTATATTATTCTGATATAGTCGAATAGGTCTTAAAATTTATGCGTAATATTCACACAATGAATCAGATTTGGTTAAGAACTTACACATACACACACACACACACACGCATCTATTAATAAATAGAAATAGAATTGTTAACTAATTTAAAATACAAAAAACAAGAAATAAGAGAACAAAAACGAAGGCTTGCGCATAAAAACGAAAAATCCAATTAATTGTAATGTATTTTTTTAAACCTTATTATTTCGTTAGTCTCCTTTGTTTTGTGCTTAGTAACAAAACGTGACAACACTCGGGCCACAACAACAACAAATACACTTGTAATTTATATATACACAGAAACACATACACATACACACACCTACATACACACAATTGCTATATACATATATATATATATATATATATATATATGTATAAATATATATCTCCAAATATATATAGACGGATGGCTTAAAAGAGAGAAAGCGAGAGAGAGACAGAGAGAGAGAGAGAGAGACATAATCGTAATCGGTGCAAATGAATACATATTAAAAAAGAAAAACAAAACTTAGTCTATAAGTAGCAACAGAACAACATCAACATTAACTAATCAACAAAAGCAACAGCAAGCAATAACTGAATCAAGAAACTTCAACGACAATTGTACAAAAGCAATTAATCAACTACAATTGTAGATCAATAAGATGCAAAACTATCAATTATATACATAGATACATATATATCAATAACATAGCAACAAAATTCTCAAGTCCTTGTCCAAACGACTCTCTGTCTCTCTTGCTCTCACATATACATTGACATACCTATATATATATATATATGTATATGTATATATTTGTATGTTTGTATATACATATATAAATTATTAGACTATGGCTTCAACTGCTGCTAGTCTTCCAAAAATCTATATCTAAACTGGACAAACAATTTTCTAATATTTTTTACTTCTACTTTAGTTTTCGCTATACAATTTGTTGTTTACTTTTATTGACCACCGTGTGTCGTCCATGTCGTTGAGAAATTGTCCTCTGTGTCCCCCTTCCTTTGTGTCGTCTTACGTATGTATGTGTGTAATAGCAAATATTTAAGAGAACAGAGTAAATTGTAACAAAACAAAACAAAAGATGAAATTGTAAATATGTTTAACTTTTTTGAGTGTTTAGCGCCTGAGGATTCGTTTTTAAGTGTGTGTGAGAGAGAGAGAGAGAGAGAGCAAGGTTTTTGCACGAAAATTTGTATAGTCAGCAGTATGAATAATATTTAAGTTACATATATATATCTAAATGTAACATTTACAAAATTAAAGTAATTAGAAATACAAGTCAAGCAGTGCGCCGCTGCTTTGAAGACAGACAGAGAGATAGAGCGAACATTTTCAAAGCAGAAGCCGTCAAAGGCTGCGACAAGTAGTTCAAACGTAATATGGCATCACAGATAACGTAACGTCGTAACGTAACGTAACCGTATACATATACATATATTGGTATGATCTAAAGTTTAGAACAAAAAAAAAAAACAACAACAACACATTAGCCATGTCAAATACCTTTAATCCTTAATGCCCCGCCGCCCTTTCTTTTTTTTTTACATTTTTTTTTATTAGTTCTCATACTTTTTTTGTAAAACAAAAATTAAGAAGAAGAAAAGGATAACCAAGAAGATTGTAATGTAAAACTCCAAAGTGTGTTTGCTTAAATTGTACATAAACAAAAGTTTGGCTGATCAACAGTTAACAGTTTAATATATATATGCGCGAATACCAAGCCCCCTCAGTCCCCCAATCCCCCAATCCCCACCATATACAAACAAAAACTCACAGAAACCTTACGTTGTTATGTCTGCTCCCACGTCACTTTAATTTTAATATGTAAATTAGTTTTTTTTTTTTTTTTAAATAATTATTATTAATTATACAATTATATATGTATATATATATAAATGTATACTATATGATTTCAAGTATATATATATATATATATATTTGTATGTATAATCCATTTTTTTCTATACTTAATTTTTAGCATTTAGAACGACGAAAGTGAGAAAAGGAAAATTATACAAATAAAAAACAAAAAAACCGGAAACAAAAAAAAAAAAAAAAAAAAAAATAAAAAGAAATTTATGAAAATAAAATTAAACAACAAAAAAATCTAATTAAAAGCAGTTTTTAATTTTACCCCCCACACACACACACACACGCACACGATTAATGCTTGATATACATATAAATATAAACTAATGTATATGCATACACTTACATACATACATACATTTACATATGTATTTTTTAACAAAACAAAAACGCATACTAAAACAATGCAGAGGACGATCAGAGCAAATGCAACGCAAATGATTAAAGCAGTGGTTCGATCTGGTTGACATTTTTAGCAATAAAACTTGTTAAAACTTTCTGTTAAATTAAACGAAACAAAAAAGAAGAAACTAATGGAAAATCAATGAACGATTCCAATCCAATCCAATCCCCATGTATCATACACTTCATATAGTAAAGAATTTTAGCCTTAAAGCGCCTACCCGCTAATTATAATAATAAAATTTAATTCTAATTAATTGTAACAAAATAAAAGAACCATGAAATAATGAAATGTGTCATGGACAATTTTCGCCATCCATGCCCATCAAAACATTTTCACAACCGAAAATTTCACAAGGCATTTGTTTTTCAAGTGAGTCTAAATAGTTTTTTTTTTTTTTAAATTGAAAATTAACATTCATCATACATAAAAACGCAAACGTGAATTTTACTTTTTGAAATGTTTGCAAAACAAAACTCTTACAACTAACAAAATTTAGTATTAAACGTGACGCTGCAGGACGATGCGAAATTGAGGTATAAATACAGAGAAACAAAAGAGAAGAGAACAAAGAAACAAAAAACCAATTGAAAATAAAAACAGTTCATAAAAATTGATATATTTAAACTATTGTTTTACTTTTGATGATTCCATGTACTCGAAGAGAAAGACAATTTAGTTGGTCAATCGAAACAAAAGGACGAGAAAGTCAAACTTTTAGACACAACAAAATAAACCCCAAAGATTGCTGTTTTGACACAAAGGATCTATATTTAGAAGCTATTTGAGTTTACTTGCTTATATCCTTATTTCGTTAAAATATTTCTTAACTTTAGAGTTTCGTTCTGTGAGTTGCCCAGATAAAGTCTTTCCAAATAAAGAGCATGAAAATAAAGTTGTATAAGAGTTAGTAAATCATAGGCGGATCTAGGGCTGTAAAATGGGGGAAATTTCCCCCTTAAATATCCCTTTTTTGTTACTCCTAGTCCAAGTGTCGCGAAAGAATGGCCTACAATCTTAAGCTGAAAGATATCTAATACAGTTATCCGATTTCGATCAAATTTGCCAACGAATACTTGGATTACTTTAGAATCGATATTTTTAATAATTTTTCAAATAAAATAAAACATTAATATCATGCTGGAAGGGAATTTTTCAAATCATTTAGGGTGGAAAATCGTTTTTTTTTTCAATGACATGTAATTAATTAGGTATATATATACAATATCGAGTATTCCCACCCATTATACTTATTTACATATATGTATATACATCGTATCCTATCCATTCATTCATTGAAATATACACACATACAGTGACTCAACTCAACAAGGTACTCAAAATTTTTAATATTTAAAATTTTAAAATTTTTAGGTATCTCTTCAAGTTTTTCTAAAGGTATTAATATTTCACGTGTTGTCATAGTCAAAAAATATTAAGTGAAATTTCGGCAATTCGAGGGAAATATGGGTTTACAGATTCCACGGAAGAGATTGGCTTGCCGTAGGATCTGCCGCAGCATGTGTGCCCGTCTCCTTCTTATTTTTGACCAATTACCGGCCAAAGTCCCACTAAAAATTATACTTATTGTAAGATTTCATCCTTGTCTTTATTGAAGAAAATTATAGAAGTCAGTGGCAAAACTTATGCAATGAAGAACAATCAATAAATCAATTTGAATAGAACTTGTTTCTTTTTGACATTAGACATTTTTAAGGAGTTAGACTCAACTAATTGATCACGTGATTTTTTGGCTTTTTGTTGAGTATTTTTGAAATACAGCGAAACATCTTTAAAACAACATTTTATACAATATCTGAAACATAAATACTTATAATCTGATTAAAAACATTGCAACACTGCCAAATAATTTAAAATTTATGGGAATCCCGTGAAGGGTATGCATTTAAATAAAGGGGATTCCCCTCAATAGCGAAATGGTGTCAATTGAGCAGTGAAAAGAAAGTCGTTATCGACACATTGGTGGGGGAAGGGCTGACTTATAGGCAAATTGCTGATAGAATAGGATGCTGTCAATCGATTGCGGGCGTCCTAGATCCTAAAAAGGATCTGGTCCCAAGCAAAAGAGTGGATGGCCTAATTAAGATGTTTAGCATTAAGTATCGCTTCAAAAGTGCAGTTGCTATTAGGGCAGAGCTGGAGACACATTATGGAGAAAAGTTAAGTGTGGAAACAGTGCATCGCAGCCGACGCTTACAGCAAAAAGGAAGAAAACGCCATAAAGATTGGACAGTAGAGCAATGGCGAAATGTTTTGTGGTCGGACAAAAGCTGATTTAACCTGCAGTGCGTCAATTTTCTGGAGAGCGCTACGAGGAAAAGTATATCGTGAAAACGGTCAAGTTTCCGCAGAGTCGGATGATATGGGGAAGGAGTTTTTGGTCTCGGCAACAGAAGAGCATTTGTCGTACAGTTCCGATGCAATTCGACCCTGGACCATGCCATCGATCCAAATGTGTAAGTAATGTTTTGATTTGATGCTTGACTTGACCGGGAAATTCGCCCGACCTAAGTCCATACCCTGAGAATTTATGGCGCGAAATGAAAGGAAAAGTAGCAGACCAGAAACCGCAAAATACATAAGTTGCAGCTGATTTCGTCCTTGGAAAATGTTTGGCACAACGTTATCACCGAGGATACTCTGCGGGTCCTTGTTGATTCAATGACGAGGGAGAATAATGGCGGTTAAAAAGGCTAGAGCCAATTTCTCTGTACTTTATTGGGGGCAAAAATTAAGGATATCCCTATGGATAAGGTATAGAAATTAAGTTTTTACTTTTCGTGAATTATCTGAATGTTAAAAAAGAAATAATTTTCTCTTATTTTTGTCTGAACGATTTAAAAATAAAACATGAAATTTTCAAGTGGTGCTGTTTTTATAACCGCCAGTGTATGTAAACCTTATGAAAACATTACCAATATTGAATACTTTTTTTACTACTGTTTTTTCGATATTATTTCAATAATGAATTAAATCAAAAACTACAAAAATTAATTTTCTACGTTTTACTTCAAAGTGAGAGTTGGGTCTGGAATGAAAATCGGTCAGATTCGCCGATATGTAACCGAATACAAATAGTTGTAGCTCAGTTTAACTCAGCTTATCTTCAGATCAAACACTTGGATCGGCCATTGTCGGCCAAGATATTTTGAAGTTGACTTGAGGTAATTTTAATTTTTTAAGGTTTTTAAACTTTTGGGTAAATTTTGGAACTATTTACAATAAATTACACTTATTTTTGAATTAAATTTAAATTAAAATTGTACAACATTTTTTATATTAAATATGGTGACTAAATGAGATAATTTTAAAAACTCACATATTTCATTTTAAAAGTCCCCAAATCAAACTAACTAACTAATTAATTTCGACCTAATGAGTATTCTGTGAAATATTCAACAATGAAAAAAAGTTTCCAAACCGGACAAGCCAGAAGAAGAAAAAGAACCAGAAGATGGAAGGCCCTTTACTTTCATCACCTTTCTTTCATTTCTTCTTTAATTTTTGGCTATTTCTAGTTTTAGCCATCATAGTTATTGGGCCGGTTCCAGAGGCATAAATACTTGAAGTGAGTTTTCTGACAGCTGCCACTCAATGAGGTTCCATGGTGTAATGGTTAGCACTCAGGACTTTGAATCCTGCGATCCGAGTTCAAATCTCGGTGGAACCTAAGCGAAAGTGAATCTTATTTTTAAATATTTGTTATTTGTTCAGTCTTATGGAAAATGCCTATGGTTTTTTTTTTTTATTTACAATATGATTTAGTGATACAATTGTTCGCACAAGATTTAAAAGCATACATAAGTTTATCGATTATATTATTTAGACTCTTGTCAAAGTGTAGAATCGTAACATTTTTGGCATATATCAATATTCAATATGTTTTCTATGAGGAATGATTTCATTTCATTCGTATAATTAAGTACGGGCTGAGCACTTTTAATATTCGAGTCATTTCGAAAGGAACCATAGAATAATCCAGGCAGATAATATCTGAAGTCCTAATACACTCCTCATCACTTGAATAGGACACCTTCAACGTATGTTCTCCATGACACACTATTCCCCAACCAATAAAGCTAGCGATTCATTTTTTAAATTAAAGATTATTTAATACTTATGTTATAAACGTCACATTTTTCACGAATAGCCACAGGGTCGTGTGAAATAGACGCTTTTGCTTAATATTAGTCGTCTCTCAGCATGGGTAATCACCTTATGAGTGCTGACTTTCATATTCATTCAATAGCCAGACACATTACATAAAAATTTAAATTTTGAAATGACATGTCGACTTCTATTGTTTTTTTTTTTTTTTTGGCTTTTTTTGCAATTAATAGTCCAGAGTCCTTGTACGCCTTTATTTGTTCTCTTTCCTCATCAGTTGAGGACTTTCCTCGACTCTTTTTGAGTTTATATTAAAGCCGATACCAAAAAACTTCCTTTAACAAAATTTGTATGATCTTTCGCCAAAATAAACGATCAAACTAAATGCATGTTCTATTCAAGTGACAGAAAAAAATATACTCAATTTCAATATAACGGCTCTTTCCCAAAGGTTTCTGTTGCGTTCCGATAGACGTGAATAACTGCTAAAAGACAACTTGCAAAAAAAACGGATATTTTATCAATTCGCTTTTGAGATCTTTGCAAAAATACAGGATGTCCTATTCAAGTGATGAGGAGTGTATGTCTAAAGTTTGATTTTCTTGCTTTTCTTTGCCCCACTTGACAATATTTGAAATTAAAATTAAATTAAAATTTGTTAAAGTTTGAGATTTGCAGAGTTGGGAGTTTTTGAGAATTTTTCCAAAACAAAGTTAAATATTTAAACGATTTGTGCGATTATATCGAAAAAAGTTCCTGCTGCTAAAATTAGTTTATCTAATTATAATCTAAAGAAATTGTTTTGTTTTGGATTTTCAGAAATTTCAAATTTTTCAAGAAAAGAACTTTTTCATTTTAGTTTTTTTTTTTTTTGATTTTAATTTATTTTTTTTCACTTATTAAATAGATACGTATATTAAAAAAAAAAAAGAATTTTTCAAACTAACTAAAATACTAAAAAAAAAAAAGAATGTATAATACATATTAGTTAAATGTGTGAGAGAGACAGAGATAGAGATACAAGTTTTATGTTGCATGTATTCTGGATGTTATATCCTAATTAACTGGTGGCTCCAAAAAAGAACTTAAAGTACCTTGATAGAATAAGTCATGTCATTTAGTATAAGTATTAGAGTATATGAAGTACTATAGAGTATTTTATAGAAACCTCCCCAAAAAAACATTTTATATTCACAGATAAGCTGGCCATTAAAAAAAAAAGGATTGTACAAAACGTGAATCGGAAACGTTCAACGCAACGGATTCGGATCCATCCTGGCATCATTCCATTCCCTTCCGTTTAGGCTGTGGCCACTTTGGCATGGGTGAAGGCTGCCAGTTGGGCCTTGAGGGCATCGATTTGGCATAGCAGCTCGATATTCTGACGCTCCAAGTAGGCAGCACGGATGGCGATTTCGTCCTCCTTGATGCGGCGACGATCGCGAGATTTCTTGGCGGCGGCATTGTTCTTGCGTCTCCGCTCATAATAGGCGGCGTCCTTCACTTGGCTGCCAGAGATGACGCTCAAGTTGGAGGCGGAACATGTGGTGCTGCTGCCGTTGGCTGTCTTTGCTGATGCTGAGGATGGCATTACCTTGTCCATGTTGCCCGCATGCGAATCACAATCGCTCGACTCCTCCACACGATCCTCGCTCTCGCTGTTGTTGTTCGATGAGCTGCCCTCATTGACACTGCCGCTGCGTGAGTTGGTGCGTCGCATTTTTGGATTTGTCACTGTTCGTTGGCCGCCATTCGAGCTGCGGATCTGTTCGAGCACCCGTTTACGGTATTCGGTGTAGCGTTCCACTCGTGGATTGTCCAACAAAACGTCGGTGGCAGCGAAATTCGCTGCTATAACCAAAGGATCACGGGGAAAGGTCTTGAAGGGTCGTGTGCTCTTCAGGGCCGAGTCTGTGGAGCAGGAACTGGTGGGGGTCGTCAGTGGGGCAATGCTTTCTGTCTGCTGATTAGCTGCTGCTGGTGGTGATTGTGGTGTCTCCAGGATATCGATTTGCATGGTGCTCGCCGTGCTGGCAGGACGAGCTGCAGCAGCTGCTGCCGCTGCTGCTGAGGCGGCAGCAAATGTTTGCAATAAACTGGCTGTTGGATTGGCCTTTGGTGTGATTGTGGTGCTGCTTGATCCCTGTGGTTCTTGTTTAATGCCAGAGTTGCCATAGTACAAGGCAGGATATAGCGATGAGAGTGGCTGTTGCTGCTGTTGCTGCTGCTGCTGTTGCGCCGCATACATAAGATTGCTGGGGGAACCCGAGGGCGAGCCACTGCCATAGCTGAAATTGGTCTGATATGGTGATGGTGTTTTGCGAGAGGTTTCCACACTATCGCAGCGACGTGACAGATCCAAGACCTCAGCCGAGGCGGCGGGTTGCTGCTGCTGTTGCTGTTGTTGCTGTTGCTGTTGACTGAGTGCTGCTCCCAGCAATTGTTGCTGATAGGCATAGGCTGCATACAGATCCAAGTGATTTTGTGGCAATTGCAAGTGTGGCTGATGTTGCTGCTGTTGCAAATGATGATGTTGCTGTTGCAGATGTTGCTGCTGCTGTTGATGATGGTGATGATGATGTTGCTGGTGTAACAACAAAGGCTTGCGTTCTATTCAAAGGAAACGAAACGAAACGAAACATTAAGTATTAGGCGAAATTCGTTCAACTAGATTCATTTGTTTTCTCTTCTTCTTTTTGCTACTTACCAGTTTTTAAATCAAAGAACTGCCCGGCCATTAGTTTCTCGTGCATAAGCATGATGCTGATTGTGTTCGTGGTTTGTTTTATTTCGGTAACGAAAGATTTCAAAACTGTTGTTGTTGTTGCTGGTGTAATCCAAAGAGCAGAGAATCCAAAAAGATTTCTATTTGGTTTGTCTAATGTCTTGCTGCTGACGAATGTCAAACGCAAACTGATTTCATTCCATCCATAGGGCTGCCTTTTATACTGGGCCCTGGACCAAAGTCGGCTACGCCGACGCTGACGCACAATTACCCCTTACCCCTTAGTTAACATTTTCCCATTCATTGGTCCAACCTTTGGCCTGCAATGGCGGCGGCAGGCAGCCGAGGGCGAAGCCGAACACACACAAAACGTTGCCGAGGGCAGGTAGCGATTACAATGGCCCTTGGCAAAGGGGTGACAGTTGACTGTGCTGCTCTCTCTCTCTCTCTCTCACCCTCTCTTTCCCTCGCTGTTTCACCCTTGAGACATCAAAGGGTTTTATAATGTTGAGCAGAAGAACCTTTTCTTTTTCGTTTTGCGTTTTTCAAGATTTTTGAGATTTGTTTTTCGCAAAATTTTTCCCATGTTTCCTTTGTTTTTCATTGTTTCTCTTCGTCACTTGGCGTAATTTGGCAAAAAATGCAAAATACAAAATTATATGTAACTTCTCGATAAAAAATGAACAACAATTGAAAAATATAAATTAAAATTGTTAAAAACATATTTATAGAGATTTCTGATAACCATATTATCTCTCTCTCTCTCTCTCTTTCTCTCTGTCTCATGTTTCTGATATTTATATATTATTAACTACTTTTTGTTTATCCTTTTGAATCACAAATCATAAAATATCCTTTTTGTAAAATAAAGTTCATAATTGAGGCTGAAATAAAATATTTAAAAATCAACATTAAGAATGATGAAATGAATACTTATATTATATTTAAGAAACTCAAACTATAATGTTTGTTTTAATAACTTTATTTATTTAACATTTGAATCAAATACTCTTTTTTTCAAACGAATTAAATTCATAAGAAACTTTATAAATGAAAGATTTAAGTATATATAATAATAATTATGGGTTTTTTTTTTAAATATTTGTTTATTTATTAAATATTCACAGCAATGGAAAAGTGGACAAAAAATACTTCAATTCAGTTAAATAATTATTAATCATGGAATTTGAAAGGAACATTTTAGTTCAAATCTTAAATATTTAAATGTTAAAGGTAATTAAAGCAAATCATGCTTCTGACTTAGGGAAGGGAAAGGGAAAAAAGGACATCAGCGGGAGGTAGCGGGAGGTTAGCGATGGTAGTAGAGAAGATGATGATGTCCTCCGAAGGGTTGCGAATGCAAAAATCCGTTCGTTTGTTTGTGCACTTTTGTCCCTTCTAAATCCTTTTCGGTGTCCAGCCCATCTATGGAAATTAGAAGTCCATTCTGGCAGGCAGTTGCCTGCGAATATCTTACACAAAAATTTGTCGAATTGTTTGTGCCGTGACAAATTATGCGAAATTAGGTTGGGCTAGACTTTCGTTTGCCAATGCCATTGCAATTTAGTCTCTAAGTAAGTATACACACATACATACATACATAGATGCATATGTATGAACATGCTGAATTGCTACCTCTTTGGCTGGCTTTTGCGCCATCAAATGCCATGAGGATGCCTTCCAAGAATCCAGCATATCGTGTGAATCAAGGACGAGGATCAAATGCAAAAACTGTGGCCATTCTTTTATTCAATATTTGTGTTTTTTGTTCTTGTTGTAGATAAAAAAATACTTTGATAATGAGCCAGGATGACGATGATGACAAGTGTCCTTTATGACTTTTATTTACTCTTTGCCTTAGACTTGCCCCTTTCCGTTTGGTATCGGTTGAGCGTGGGATAAGAAAAATAAAATTGAGCTCTCTCCATCTCCATTTCCATCTCTCTCTCTCTCTCTCCCTTTCTCTGTATGTGCGTGTGTTGGCCATTTCCTAAGCCTTTGTTTAACTTTACTTAACTGTTTTCCTATTATTTACTCTCGACGGCGCCTTGTAAAGGTCCTTCAAATGCCGAAAACGGAAGTGCAAATTGTCTGAGTTTCGAATGAAAATTCAAATAATTATGAATAAATCAAATATTATGATCGAGTCAAGGCCAAAATACTGTTGTGTGTTCTCAGCTGATACAAATGCATATATTATCACCAGCATTTACCGTTAATCAAGTACTCAGTCACTCTTACAGGGGCCCCCAGGGGCCAAATCCGTGTTGTTGGCTCTTAGATGGAACGGAACTTGGCCATTTATTATCCAATTTTTATGAAATTTTGTACGCCGATAGATTAACTCAGTCCCTATTAGTATCCGAAAGTTTTTAATGCTGCTTTCTATATTAAGTGAGGAAATCTAGTGACTCTAGCTTGTAAAGTGTTCCGATACCCAAGATGGACACACACACACAAGGAAAATGACTAGATCTAGAATACACACTTAGATATATCCGAATGAGATCGAAAAGCCTGTCCCAGTCATAGTTTTAGGTTAGAATTAATCTTCTTGTACTGTTAATTCCATTGATTCATTCACTTTTTAGACCATTTTGTTTGCCGCATAAAAAACCACGAACTTAACCCACTAATCCACCTCGTGGATGAGCCTAATCCAACTGTAAAAATGGTGGATTAAACTAAAAGTGTCACAAAAACTCTTCCACACACACAAACACACACACAGATCAGCACTAGCCCTTCTCATTGAGTGGGCTGGATAGTTTACCTGGTGCTGGTGGCCATAAAAAGTCGCAAAGCCAAAGAGTTGGCAACGTTTTTTTTTTTTTTTTGTCATCACTTTTTCAGTGTAAAAACCAAATTCAGCGAAAATAAGCAGAAACACACAAAGGGAAGAGGGAGTGGGAGAGAGAAAAAACGAAAATGTATAAAAAACAAAGGTCATAAAAGGGCCACATAGCGTCTGCCTTTTGGTACTGATGACAGCCGCCGCCGCCGCTACCAAAGATGCAATATTTGTGCAATCCTTTGACCCATGACCTTGAGCTTGGTTCGCTTTTTGTAAGAGGCCAGGTAGAAGCATGAGGGTAAAGGGCCTGCCGAACGGGTTGTTCTAGACCTACATTAGGGCTGCCAAATTAACTAAAAAAGCAGACGTAAAAAACTCTTTTAAAAAATGTGTTTTTATTGCATAATGAAAAAGGCTTCGGCGAAATGTGAAAAATTGTCAAGCCATAAAGAGGATCTGTCCATAAACGGCGAGAGAAAGAAAAGGGTTTCGGTTACGGTTTTCGGGCCCATTGTCAGGCATTCAGATTCCTGGCAAAAACTCTGACTAATTGACTGAAAGGGGGAAAAAGGGTGCGACTTTGGTATTCGCGGAAAGGTGTTTTAACTCCTTTTTTTTTTCCAAGTCGAGAGTTTGCTTTCATAAATGCATACATATATTTTATTTTTATAACTTTATTGCAGTGAAATGCAGCGAATCGTTGTCTTCTTTGAGGGGCAATGGGATTATCTCTGGGCATGGTCCATGCATATGTGCATGATTAGGGCCTAAGCCGAGCCCCTAATGAGGAAGTAGTTAGTACTCAGAAGAGCAAAGAAAGAAAAAAGTGGCCAAGGAGCAGAGTGGTAGTAGTGGGATTACACGTGCCCAAACGACAACAAACATTTCAACAAAAATCAAATAAAAAGACTAGCCAACATGTTAAAGGATATCTCTCAACAGAGATCTTCAGTTGATCTTTCTTCACTTGTTCATTTTCTTTCATATGCAAAGCGGACAACACAACAGACACACACACAAACACACTTAATGGCCGGGCTATTGTAGGTTCACTTCCGTCACGGAAGTGGACAGCAAATACAAGAATAAAAGGAAAAAAAAGACACAAGCTAAGTCTAAAACCAGACAAAGGTCCTAGCTCCAGCTAGCTTCCGTCCTGCTGTCGATGTTAAATCCTTTTGCTAATTGTTATCCCATGTAGCCCGAGTAGACCAGACCAGGACCAAGACTATGACCATGACCAGACTTGTGCATATGCATTCAAACACATAATCCCACCAAAAACCAAAAACCAAAACTAAAGACTACTCAATTATTAGATCTTTAATTGACAGAGAGACGAATGACGAAAAAAAATGAAAGAGAACTCATTCAGTTCATTCATAGTTGATCATTGGAGCGTATAGATTGAGATCTCCTCAGGCGGAGACGGAGACGGAGACAGGACAGAGAGACTTATTTCGGTTTTCTTTATTTCTTTTTGGCTCTAAAGGCGTATTACATTACTAGGCCAATTAGTGCGGTTTTGATTACCTTTAATAATGGAAATGACATTTGGCCAAAATGGAACTGCAAGTGCAAATGGTAAATGGTAAATGGAAAGGAAAGTGGAAGTGGTCAAATGGTCATTTGCTGATTGCCATTAATGAAAATAATATTGTATTTCAAAGAAAAGGATATACAAATTAAGTTCCCTAACTTGCTTTTTAAACTAGGCTTTCAATCGCGGAATAATCCTTCCAATAATTAGTTAAGCTCTTTATGATTCGTCGCTTAAATGCATTTATTAATCGGAAATGTACAATTTTTTAACATGTATTCTTGAATTAGTTAAAAACTTATAATATTAACATAAGTTTTTGCTTCAAATGTTGTCATGCCTCTCGAAAATCAATCGAAGGATTCGGACATACGAAATCCGTTTCCCTGGACGGACACCCCTAGGGCCGGAGCCTTGTTTTGAGTAATGTGTAAAATGTGAAGTAAAGTTCTGCAACCGTAGTTGTCCGCCCATGGGAGCTTTCACTGTAGATGACAATAGAAGATTAGTTAACTGTCAGCAGAATTGCAATAGATATGTCATTACTTCAAGGCAAAAACTAGTTGAGAATTACAGCGAAATAAAGCGAAATATTAGAACCAAAGCTTAGAAGCTTAGAATTTTAAATTTCTTATACTTTCCAGTTGAGTGCGAATATAGTTAAGGATATATAAAGATGTCTCAAGTACTTAATATCAATAATAAAACAAATAACATGGTAAAGATAGTTAAATATACAAAAATTTGGAGCGTTAGGAAACTTAAATTTGTTAATTTGTTTTGTGTGTCCTTCCTAAAAGCTATGATTATGTCTTTAGATCGTCACTTAGTAATCGAATCTTACAGTTCAGCAGTTCTTAAATGGTTTTAAAGGGCACTTGAAGCTCTCGAAAGCAAATCAAAAAGAAATACAACTGGGGAAAAGCTAAACTAATATTCCACAATTGATTACTCAAGTTTGGCTTGGCTATCAGCTTAAAATTTGCCCAGCTGAAGTAATGTAATCTGTCTCAAATATTGACCATTGATGAGAGAACACCAAAGAGTTGAAGTGAGTTGGGTGTTTGCAGTTTGATAAGAGGAATATTCGAGTTGAAGGTTAAAGATTCGAGCCAATGATCGATGGGACCACCCCAAAACCGTAAAGAAAACAAAAACACAATCTTTGAATGCGTAATAAAGTGGTATTTAAATGGCCAAAACTAACTGGCTACTTCCTTACGCCATTGTGGCCATTGTGAGCCCGAACACCGTTGGGCCCCAGTCAAACAAAAATTTGAAAATTGTAAGAAAAACAGAAACAGAAAGAATGAAAGGCAAAAAACCCAAAGCAAAGTCGAAACAAAGTTGTGGGAGTAAACCCAGCCGATTGTGTGTGTCAACGCCCATCTCTGTTCTTGTTTTCCTTTTTGGCCAGAAACTGTTGGAAACACATATTCCAACAACAATATGGACAATGTGGCACAAAAGGAGGAAACATTTTATGCCAAATCATAGAGTTAGGAATCGTATCTACATAGAAATGGAATATGTATAGAAATGAATGAGTTTAATATGGAATTTCGAAAGAACTAAAATCAGTTATGAAACGAATCACTTTTTAGATTCGATTTTTGAATTAGGCCCCTAAAAAGTGCTGCCCAGACGAGGCGCCTCCATTTTTTCCAAGTCCGACCCTGTTTGTAGGTTATCATCATAGATTTCTCACATCTTGCGTCTCTGTCTAGTCCTTTAGTGATTGTTAATTTGGCATGCATCATTCGTTTTGATGAACTGTCAACTGCTTTCAATTTCTCTCCCGCTCTCGAACTCTCTCTGTGTGTCTCTTTCTGTCTGTGGCTGTCAAATCTCTCACCCATAGTCATAACTGGAATCATGTGTGTGAGAACAGTTTGACAGTTGTCTGTGTGTGTGTGTGTGTGTGTGTTTGTATGGGGGGTACAGTTATGTACTGCGGATGTACTGTTACAATGGGCAAAAAATCAAAGAACTGAAATATTTCTAATAACTCAACGGAACAACACCACACACACACACAGAGGACAGTTGAATACAAAAGAGATATAGAGGTCTGTCCGGATGGATGTGGATGTGGGATTTATGGACCCCTTTCCCTTTCTGTCGTTCACTCACTCATTCAATCTATTCTATTGCTCACTTAATTTTATGCATTTTGCTGTTGATTAGCTGCCCTTCTTCCATCCCAATGTCTATTGTAATTCATTCTCTTATAGTATATGAACCGTTAGCTATCTGGCGGAGTTAATAATCAAAAAGGAATGATGGGATGGGGATCAGGGTCAGGGTCAGGGTCACGGGGAGGCCCACATTCATCATGTGTGCGTGTACATACATAAATCTCAATTCCGACCACAACGACAAAAAGAGTTATGAGGCTGAGCCTTAAAACTCTCACTTGACAACATTTTTCACACCTTTTTGCTCATTTTTCGCATTTTCCCATTCTTGCAGTCTTAGTTTTGTTGTATTTAGTTTCGCCTACCAAAACGTCCGTTGGATAAAAGACTGTAGGTGGAGTATCCTTTCTTGTCCTTTCATTGTTGATCTGTCAAAATGACAGTTTTGCTGTGTCAATTGTCACAGCTACTGGAGAACCTTCGGATGATGTTGCTGATGATAAAATCGTAACGGAAAAAGGAAACGTTAAAAACGGTAAAAACGTTAAACCTTTCCGCATAACTCTTTTCTCCTTTCTCTTGACTCGACTCGACTCGACTCCTTCTTCTTTTGGCCACTTCGGTAATATGAGCATATTTAAATCTTGTAAAGCCACATTTTGGGCCACACCCATTGTATACACACTGTATTTGAGTGTGTGTGTGTGTGTGTGAGTGTGTCTACTTCCCATGAAACTAAAAACGTGAGATTAAATGGTCTTTAAGCGGTTTAAAGCCTTTTGTCCGGCGAGTGTTTTCTAGGTGGCAAAAATATGAACTGGCCGACTGTTTAGCCCATTGTTCTGACCAAAAAAAGAAGAAGAAGGAAAGAAGAAAAATATCATTTCATAATTTTCAAAATTTTTGTACTAACTGTTTTTCTATCAATTCCTATTTTTTCCCTTGAAAAGCAAATATTTGAAGAAGCTCTCTCTCTCCCTCTGGACTCTCTGTATAGGAAACAGGAACAGGTACTTAACCAGAAGATAAAGGTACTTACTGACAACGAGTAGTTTAGCTTAAGCCCAAGTTAATCTCACATAATATTACGTGGCATGCTTGAAAATCTCTCTCTCTAATCGCGCAAGATTAGCATTTGGATCTGACCATGGAAGACGACAAATATTTGCCATTTGCCTTTTTGTGGTAACTCTAAAGTTAAGCAGACACCAGTCAGAAGTTTATCCATTCGAAATTATTCATCAAGTTTTGAGTTTAATGATGGAAACGGCAAGGAATCAAAGAATCCTTTCAACTTTGCCTTGGCTTGTCGACATTTTCTCACTCTGATCATTTCATTTGCAAAGTTATTCTCAAAACCAAAGGATCCCAATATGTAATATGTAATTTTACGCCATTTTGTTGTAAACAATTCTTACGCCATTTTATGACGCAAAAACTGGTTATCAAAATGTGAAGTAAGTACGAAAAGGCGTAGAAATCATATTACTGCAAATCGACCAATCAGAAACGGAGTTTCAAAAACCAAAATCAACCACCAACATTATTTTGTTGTTGTTGTTGTTCTTGTGTCGGGCTCTACTTTAACTTCATTTTGTGATGGCGACGGAAACGAGTTTTGAGGCAACTTCATTAAAGACACAAAATATGGTACAACAAGGAGATGGGCTATCTGTGTGTGTGTGAGTGTGTGTGTCTCAGTTTTAGGGGAGATGGAAAATGGGATGGAGAGATGGGGGATTAAGGGAAAAAAGTGACAGCTGTGCCAGCTGACTGACTGACTGGCTGACTGACTGACTGACCTCTCACTCCCCCGACCAAGATCCATTGTCCATTCTTATATATGGAAGACTTTGGTCTGTCATTTAATAAATAAATAGCAAGAGACAGCGGCAGCTTCCCAGCGTTTATTAGAAATGGCAATGGAAAAAAGGGTTCAACTCCTATTCTCCCTGCTGTTGCTTAATGATAACAAAAACCCCAGAACCGGATGGGTCGGATGGTTTGATTAGAGTAATATACACACACATCTACGGGTGTATGGAGTTGGGTGTGGGTGTGTTTGTGTATAGACCGCAATTGCTGACCGCTGTTTTCGGTCATTTTTGGCAATTTCCTACAATTGTTAACGAACAAGAACTAAGCAGCAACCCTTTTTCCTTCATTCAGCTCTCTCGGTATGCCCTAAGGAGGAGGGTTGGAGTCATAAATGGAGTTGGACTGGTTGGTATTTGAAGTGGGGGTGACCATACCAGAACTGACAGACTTGGCATGGAATGGGGGGGAGGATGACGGTTTGGTTTCATTCATCAATTTGGGACGGCGTTGACACATTTATAGCAAAACAGACTAAAATTAGTCGACCCAAAAATTGTTTTAGTACGTCAAACATTAAATTTCCATTGCATGTCCTTGCAAACAGGTTATATCCTTTTGGGTCAGAAACGTGCAACGTCTAGAAGGAATCATTCTCGATATGTGCATATAACTACATAAATCTTGATCGGCATAGCAAGGGGGTTCATTTCTTTCCTAACATATTGATAAACCCAATATCCTTTTGAAAGGATGTTACGAAGTTATCCGATCTGGAACAGGGGCAGATCAGTGGTATGCATCGAGTGTGGCTTAAAATTGGTTAAATTGCTTAACAAATGAACCGGCATAGAAATACCATTACGTGATACTTAAAGGACCTCGAGCGTCGGCACGGGCCGCTACCATCTATCAACGAACGGACAAATCAGCATATGAGAAAGCTGGCAAGCGATAATATTATGAGTTGCAACCAAATCAAAGCTGAATCATACCAAAACAAAGTCGGTAAAACCCGCTTATCAAAACGCACCTATGCACGGATAGACTTTTATGGAAAACATAAGTTTTTGGATGTTGAGTTGCAAAATATTAATAGTATTCTGTGATAAGAAAAAGTTTAATTTGGACGGTCCTGACGGTCATCATAAATATTGGAGGAATTCACGTCACCCACGTGCCACATGTAATAAGCGAAATCAAGGAGGTGGACCATTAATGGTATGGGCGGCCTTTAGTGCTAAAGGGAAGCCTTCAATATGTTTTGTGGAATGAATGCTCAAGCTTATATTGAGTTAGTAGATAGCATGCTAACTCCTTTTGGAGAAGAGTTTTTAGGGTGAAGATTAGACTTTTCCACAGGAGCTACGATGAATTACTTTGAGGCGCACAACATACCCCTGATGAAGTGGCCCTTACTCAATCCGGGCGTAAATCAGATAGAGGTTTTCTGGGGAATCCTTTCTGCAAAAGTGTTTGCACGTACAAAGCAGTGTCATATACCAAAAGAGTTAAAAACGAGAGTGGGGAAAAACTGAACGATCAACTCTACAAAACTTGGTAGCGTCAATGCCAAGTAGGCTACATAAGCATTATAAGAACCAGAGGGCCGGGGCTAACTTCGACCGCGTCAAAGTTTGTAAACCCTTGCAACTTTTTTGGTACCTATAGCCATCAAAGTGGAAAAACGTTTTTTCTAAAAAGGCTAAAGTTTGCGAAAGAACGGCCTACAATCTTAGCATAGGAAATAACTAAGATATTGATCAAAGTCACTGTTTTCCACAGTTGTTTAAAACTGTAATAAACTTACTAATTTCAAGACAATAGCTCAGAAAATAACGAAGGTTTTGAATAAAGTCATTGTTCGTGACTTTGACGTTTGTATGGGAGCCATATGATATAGTGGTCCGATCCGGCTGAACCCGAGATATACAACCCCTGAAAAATATACAAGCCTACATGCGAAATTTCAGCTCTGTAGCTCTTATGGTCTAGAAGGAGTTTGCGCTGATTCAGACGGACGGACATGGCTATATGAAAGTGAAATGCACTTATACCTATTTTCTATGTATAAAAATTATAATTCTTGCTTTGCATCGTACGCGTATACCAGATAACTTCCAAATGAACCATCGGAAAAACTATGTTGAAAATAGATTCTTATGCCAAATCTGGCGAAGGTAATATACTAAGTGAAACTTGAGGTAAAAAGAGATACTGTTTGGGCCAAATTGTTCCAGCTTATTTATTAATTTATTTATTTATAGTCTGAATTGAACCGAAATTGCAAATTACGGATAATTCTTAAGTCTAGCTATAGCTACTAGGCCTTAAGCTAAAAAATTATGCTAACTAGTTAGAAATATATTTACAGGATTATGGGTGTATTTATGTGTATGTACAATGTTTAATTTGTATTATTGAAAATTGATATTTTGGTAACTTTGATCCAGATGATTATATAAGATGGGATAGGTTTGCTTCTTGGAGGAATTGTTTAATAGAAAGGACGTTGGAGTTGTTAAGGCAATCGAGGGGATTAGAGGAGAGGTATTTCTTTTTTATTGTATTGTATCTGATACAATCTAATATTATGTGGAGGACTGTGTTATGTCTGTTGCACTGGGCACACTATGGTGGAAGTTGTCTCTTGAAGAGAAACTCATGGGTGAGGCGGGTATGTCCAAACCGGAGTCTTTGGAATTTGACGCAGTCGACCCGTGCGATGGGGTTTTCTATCCTTATTTGTGAGTCTTTCGCTGTGGTTTGATTTAGGTTGACTGTCCTGTAATGGTCTCATGTTTTTAGCCATAGATCCCTACTGCTTCCTTTGAAGGTATTCTTAATGTAGTTTATTCCATCTTTGTAATTCATATTGGCCTCAATTATATTTGGGAATTGGTGACTCGTGAGCTGAATACTTGGAACTCACACTAGGATTAAGTTTGAAAATTCTTGTCAATTTCCAAGTACACAGTATTAGACAGGTTTTCCTAGGTTTATTGGACCTGGACAGTAGTTGGACTTTGATCTTTCAAATCGTATTCCACTTGCAATCATTTGATATATAAATTTGTTGAGAAGGAGTTCAAAATTTGTTGAGCTAAAATGTCAAATGTCATCGCATTTACGGATCGCTTGACTGCTCCGGTCATTGAAACACCAAATGAGAGGAGGAAATACGAGTATTTCCTCAAATATATAGTTTTCTTTCCTTTTTGTTTGGTTTTCTTTTTGAATGGGGATAAAAAATATATTACAAGATTATCTTTACCTCAATTTTGTGGGCAAACAAGTGGAAAAGTCTCTTGAAAAGAGAACACTTCCTGCTGTATCCTTTTTTCTTCCTCTTTTTGTGTTTTTTTGGTTACCCTTCGATGGCTGCTTATCGTATTCTTTTTTTGTCATTATCGAGAGAAGACAAAATGCATTTTACTCTCACTCTGTTTATCAAATAGAGCAACGAGGCGTGCAAATGAAAAGGAGTTCGGATTGCATTCCTTATTCCTATCCCTCCATTCGTGCAGCCAATCCGAGTTTCCCCACATCCCATATCCTTGTGTGCATCGGCACATCGGTCCGATCTTTTGTTGCATATGTCAGCGTCGATGGAGATCATTAGACGAAAGGGATTTCTTACAAATTATCGTTGGACAACGCAGCAAGATCAAATCACTTTCAACTCCACTCACATACATATGTGTGCCCTAATGATCTTTGGTTCCGGTTCGCTTTTCAGACTAAACTCCACTACTTTGCATACAATTTGCCACAAGTTGATGGAGAAACGTTTGTTCAAATGATTAATTAACTTTCATCCAGGACATTTGCATTTGCATTCCGAAATCTTCATTTGGCCATGGCTCATGTTGCGTTTTTGTTTGACTTTCAGTTCTCAGTTCTGAGCGCGTGTAATTTGAGGCGCTTTAATGAACAATTAGAGAAAGGACTAACACCAGGACATCAGATCTAACGACCACTGACTGTGCAATTGTCCAGTGAGTCTAGTTGTCACACGAGCCATACCATAACACTCTCTCTACTCCACATTGTATATTGATCAGCTGAATAATGTCAAACAATGGCTTAAGCCAGAGTTTGGAAGAGTGCGAAACCAAGAAAAAAGGTTAAGAAAACTGCTTTTAAGATATTTTAAGGATATGCCCAAACCTAAAACATTTGATATCAGGAAGCTTTTCTGACCCTTTAAATTATATATATTATTGATCTTGACTAGATTTTGCTTATGAAATCATTGAATTTGTAAGGATATCGTCCTTGGATACCGGAAATTTATCAGTTCCATCAAATTTAGCCTTCAGTTCGGTCCTCCAAAGTGTTTAAATACAACTTTATATAGCAAATCCTTTATTAGTTCACTTCAAGTTCACCGCTTTTGTTCGATAAGTTGGGAAGATCTTTAAAGGACTATCACAATAATAACAATATATTTCTTAAAACTGAACTCTCTGCTTGAGCCATATCCATGATTCATTGGATTCCTTTCCATATAACCTAGAACACGAGCCAAATGTTGATCAAAGAATGAAAGAAAATACTCGTAAGGATACATATATACAAAAACTAAAATAGTCGACTCACGTTTAAGGAGAACGACAAGGAATGCGACCGGAGGGGGCCCTAATGAGCTGCTGCTGCTGCTGCTGTTCCTGGTGATCCCAGTGTGGTCAGCAGCTGGTAGAGGCTCATGCACACACACACACACACAGACACATGTTAAGTGAAAGGATTCTAGTGCCAAATAAATAAACATTCACAACTGACCATTTCATCCATAGTTATTACCATTTTTATTCCCATTCGTATTCCCATTCTTATTAATCTCAAGGGGTAAGCAAATGGAAAAGAAGGGGGATGGAGAGGGGAAGGGGCGTTGTTCGTGCTCTGTGTTTTTGTCATACGCGTGCGCATAGATCGAAATTTTTGTTCTGGCTAATACCCAACATATTGTAACTTTATGTACCACACCATAAATATCTCGGACGGGGGAGGAGGCAAAATAAATAGAGGAAACTGGAAAAATTCTAGAAAATGTATGTTTCTTCTCCTGAATGAAATGCGATTTAGTTTAGGAGGAAGAGAGTGCGCAAAATGATTTTCCAACTCTCGAGCGTCTAAGAAAAACATAATAAGTGGGCACGTGTTTTCAGTTCCGACTGGTTTTCATCTGGTTACTCGATGCCCATTCAAGTCACTTTGAGGCAAAACGATTTGTTGTTTTCCTAGTCCCAGCCACAAGCCCGTTTTTGGGGGTTTGTTTATGGAAATAAAATATTTGTTTTCATTTGCCCAACCTTTGTGCCTTGTATGGGTTATTTTTCACAGAATCGAGGCGCCTCTCCCAATAATCCTTTACAGCTGGCCAAGAGCATAAGTTTTTCCTTTAACACACACACACACACACGCACACATGCAAATGTACAACAGTCAGTCTTAAGTAAACTTTTGGTTTGGGCAAGGAAACAAAATTTCGACTTTATTCATTAAGCCTCATTGATCTCAAGTCCAACAAGATGATGGTCTATATTCGGGTTTTAGAGTAAAATGATCTATTCTCACTTGGAGCCCTGATTTGATGCAATCCCCTTCTAGAGGAAAGGACACATCGAATGCAAACAGCAAGGTATATGTTACTTTTCTCTTTAGGGTAAGGCTAATAGTTGATGGCTAAAAGTCCGTCTTCATCGAAGTCAGAAGTATCGATCCAATCGAGCTGTGCTGGTGATCCTCTGAACTCGTCGGAGACAGAAGACGTAACAAACGCAATGACAGGGATAGAGGGATTAATATATGTATATCTATCCCAATCTGTACAAACTGGCGAAGGTTGTGCGAAGTGTTTCTGCAATCCAAGTCAGCGTTAAAAGGGCCTTTTCAGCTTTGAAGCTATTCTAAGGGACCTAAGATGTAATTTCCGTATTCGGACTTCCGCGAAATGTCAGTGATTTAAATATTCGATTACTTCACCCCCGACTGGTGGGTCTTCAAAGTGTTCCTCCGATAAGTCCTCATTTTGACAAAACTTCTTTTTTGAGAATTACTAACATTTCTGAATCGAAAATCTTGAGTTTTTTCCATGTCACAATGACATAATTTCTTTATCTTTATGATAAGGCAAAAACGAGAAGACACATTTAGAAATTGTGACCAGAATATCATATCATTGTTAGTTGTCCACCCTTAATCCTTACAAAAAATATGTTATTTTAAAAACTGATCTGGAATGAGATATGTATGTATTTCGATGGGAGAGGATTTAATGATTATCTTGTTCTTTCTTGGACATGTCGAATATTATTAAAGTTAAATGAAATTCGTTATCTTCTTTTAGTATGAGTATTTAAATTATAAGGCTACGATTCAAATCGGTTTAAATACAGTAATCTTGGACATATCCTTCTTCCTCCGTTTGGCCAATAAAGTTTCAACTAGATCAAATAATAGATATTTGTTTCAGATATCTGAAATTAACCTTGAAAGGTAAAGAAAGGTATCAGTAAGTAGCTTTTGGCTATGATGTAATTTGTGTGTGAATCTGTATGAGAAAGAGCGTGTGTGTGTGTGTTTGTGTGTGGATGATCATAAAAAGAAACGACAACGACCCAAAAACCCCTTCGTATCCTTTTTACTTTTGTGTACTCTGCGGGTTCTGTGGTTCCAGGAGACGGACCGACAGACGGACACGGCAACTCGATGGATTATGCCTAATTTTTAAATAGAAATTTCGAAATTCGGTCTTTCTCTCTGTCTCTCTCTCTCTCTCTTTCTCTCTCTATGGATTGCTGCTTGGCCCACGTCGAGCTGTGGGCGTGTGCGTTAGATGGATTTTACTCTTTTTGAGGACATGAACTCGGAATGGCATTTGGAAGGGGATCGGACGAGATTCGTTCTCTCCTGAACTGAAGCACAGTGCTCGCGTTTTTGCTGCATGACGAAAGGTAAATTTTGTAAACAATTGTGCTAATTAAGCCAGCCCAATAAAACTCGGCTCAATACCTCAAAACTGGGCCTGATCCTGATCTTGGCCATGGGCATGGGCCTGTGCCTGGATAGAGAGCACTTGAACTATGTAAATCCGGTAGCTTAAACGAGTTAAAGGAACTTTGAACGGAACTTAATCCCATAAATTTGGGAAAAATACAATTTTAATCAGGTTAATTCGCAGAGCGTCGCGACTGTTGCATGGTCAGAGAATGACCGGCAGGTAGATACATACATAGACAGTGGATGTATGTATATTAGGTAGGTGAAAGGATTAGCCCGTGTCGACAGGGTTTTAGTTTTAAAGGGGGATTTAGGAGGCTGTCACTGGACAGACATCAGATATTAGGCCGAGAAAGAGCGTGAGCGTGAGTTTGACCCGATTATTGAATGCGCGCCTGCGACATTTTAATTTAATCTCAGCTTACACCCATATGGATCAGTGCTTTGCACTCAAGATTAGGCCACCACCAACACATAACCATCGTTCGGTCTTGCTCTTATATTGCCAAATGTATGCATACACACATATCCTTCTTACATGTCGTGCAGGTCCTGCTCTGCTTATTGCAAAAGTTTCACGTAAATCCATAAGATTAAGCGAAGAGGATCTGCATGCTCTAAGTCCATGTGGAGTGGCTTAGGCAAATTTGTAGGTCAATTGAAAAATTAGTTGAGTAGCTGGCCCAGCCTCAAGATCTTCGTTTAAGGATCTCTGTAACCTGTAACTGCAACTTGAAGTGCAACTGGGACTAGCTAAAAGCCATCGATCAAGCCCACTGAAGCTAAATCAGATTAAACTACTGCACCAGCCAAGTATCCCGCCTCTTTTCAAAAAATAATGATATGAAACAGAAACAGAATCTTTAAAAATCGAATACTAAAAAAAGGATACTGTTTACTTGATAGTTCCAAGGATCGCCACACAAAGGCCAAGTTTATTTCCAAGCTTAATCTCGATTGTACTTTGTTTTACATGCTGTGGGTCTAAAAAAAACCCAAATTGTACTTTTTTCAGTGCCTTTTCTTTTGGTTATACCCAACATACTTATATGTATCCCATTGAAATTTGGTACACAAATATTTGTTGTTACTATTTATCGGTATACTAAATTTCATAAGAATCTGTTTGAATACATTCAAGTTATGGCTAGAAACCTTTTAACCCGCTGAAGTTAAAGGGCGAATTTGGAGTAAGCGAGATAGCCTGCTTCTTTTTAATACGGAGAAATCAATTTGCAATTAAAATTGGTATTATGAATTCGTTAGAATAGTTCTTTCACTGGGTCATGAACAGAATTTGGAGAATGTCTAAACAAATTTTTTCGATTTTTGTCGCTTTGTATAAATCCTTAAACTGATCGAAAATTGTTCAGGTCTTAAGGGATTTTGAAACTTTATATTTTAGGTTTAATTAAAAGAAATGAAACATTGCTAAAAGCTTTTTCCAAAAGAAATTAAATTAAATTTCAAATCAAATATCTTAACAACGAAAAGTATTCAGATCATATTGCTTAGGGAAAGGTGGGGCATGTCGTTTATATGTACTTATTTGAAACCCAAACCCAAATCTATTCAAATGAGCACTCAAATGAAGGATTATTTCTCTATGATAATTACATTTCAAACTGATTTATCGTTAAAAATTAAAAGACGAGAAAAAATCATAGTCAACATTGTTTAAGATCTTCTTTAGGACTGTTAATTTCATTATAAATGATAAAATAGTCTAATCCCTCTGATTCTTGCTGCTTAAATCAATAAAAAAGTTTCTGTACCGACTTTTATTCACATTTAGTTATGGCCCACTGTATCTCTTGGCATATCAAACCAAACATTGTTATATTATTAATAAGTAAATGCATTTTGGAATCTATTTTGGTTAACATCGATCAAAATTAAATGTTGGTTCAATGTTTTTGAAACCTTTTCTAAGGGCTAATATTTTTGATGCCAAATGGATACGTTCAGGTTTATTGGATAAATATAGTCCACGATCTTAGGACACTTATAACTTTCCGGATTGTGCTGATAACTCCACGGGCCGAATAGCCCTCCACTTACCCCAAGGGTCAACACGAATTGGTTACGTCTAAATTTATTATCAGGAAGCCCTCGCCGCAAATCCCCATCAAGTTGGCTTAGATTAATTAGTCTAGTCTTAAATATTTATACTATTATTCTAGTTCCTTTTGATAATTTCGATTTGTGTAGACAATATTGCTGTAATTTTAATATTTCTATTTTAATTTCAAAAATTTACTGTAAAATCATAAGTGCAGGAATTGTATTGGACCCTTTTGAAGCCATTGAAAGCCATACGGATCCGTCACGTGCCAGGCATGCGCGATCCCCATGAGCATGGAACTGATCGCTGAACGCAGATCGCAGAGATGCCTCCATGCCTATGGAGGTGGGATTATCTTTTGGACCATGAGTAAACAGTTTCTTTTTGTTTGCCGTTGTCAGCGAATCAAAAATGCGAAATCTGTGACATTCAATCCTTTTTCCATTTCGATTTATGGGGGTTGACAATGATCACCATCATCATCATCATCATGACACGATCCAAGGCCTAGGCAAGGCACACTCAACTAGCCGCACGATCCTTTGTGATTGACAGGGACACATTGGCATCATGATATTTTCTCACCTGGCCCAGGGCGATCTTGCGATTGGGGTGTGCCCAACACGTGGAGGCCCAGACACAGGCACAGGCACAGCCACAGGCAAGAGAGTGTAAGGAGAGGAAAGGAGACAGGCTGACTGACTGACTCGGTGAGTGGCTGAAAAAGTGATCTTCTTTCTTTTGTGTGGCTTAGAGCCCGCCCGTTGTTTTTGTTGTCTGTCAGCTCTCTATGTTCTTTATAGTCCTTCTTTTCGAACATTTTTTCTCACTTGGCAAACGGTTTTTGGTTTTTTCTGTTTCTATGTTGTTGCCATCGATTACAGGAAAATGATGATGTTCGACTTGGGCATAATCTCCTCATCCTAGGAATCAGCTTGTCTTGTCTTCATCTTCAAGGACTATGCATCATAATTATTTGACAGAGACAAAGGCAAAGCCACTTGGCAGAATATGATAATTACAAATTTAAGACAAAAAAAGAGACAATAACCCACACGCCAATCCCAAAGGATCGATGATTTCATTCCCATCGCATTTTTCTCCCATTTTTAATGAGAATTTTCATTTCTCTTGTCCGCCATTTTCTGTGAACAGAAATTACGAGATTTGCCAAGGCAAAAACGAAAAAAGGGGTTGATCCCAGCCATCATATGCAATTCGGGGGTTGTGGTTTTTCCATTTATATATCTCATCATATCATCCAATCCAACCCCTTTTCCTTTTTGGTTTTGCAATTCAATTCGCAACCCCTTGGAACCCGTCACACGTGCCGATGATTAAATAAAATGTTTGGCAATTTTGTTGGACAAAACTTTTCGCCTAGTGTCCTTCATTTCTCCCTCTCCCCAACTCTACTCTAACCACACACAATTAACTATTAAAGTAGTAAATGCCCAACTCTAGACGATGGTTTAGAAATGGTTTCTCGAAGCAACGAGATATATACTTGAAAAACGTTTTCTTTGAATTCACGAGGCGAAAAGGACATGGCAAATGTTTTAGTCACAGTTCATTGACTCTAGTTCCTTTAGTCTTCGATTATAAAGATGTTCATACAGAAGTTAATGCTGATCAAGAATATATGGACGACTCCGCTGGACTGAAGCTCGATGAGTCATTGGTTTGTCCCAATACTTATTTGAAAGAGCCTCCGGTTAGTACGTCTTCCGGATATGAGCGTCGTTTTAACTGGATTCTACTGTATTTATTATTCTTAAGTAGAAGATAAAACGCATTGACTTTTGTTCCTATGAATCTCGAATAATATGTTAAAGGAACATGTTTTCACTATTTTCACTCATTGCACATATCCAAAACTCTTAAACTTTTGATCGGATACTTTGAATATAAATGTATGTATGCTACCTTTGCCATCACCACCGAAAAGGAAACCTTAAACTAATTCAAAGTAGAAAAGGTAACTTTGTAATTTGCTCTGATTCTCTCTCATCTATAAAATCTATCGGGAACATTGGCAACAACAACTTTTATCCAACATTAATTAGGAATCTTCTTAACAAATCTGCACCCAAAATAAAACTTCTTTGGATCCCCAGCCATTGTGGCATTGAAGGGAACGAACTTGCCGATTCGGTAGCCAAGTCTACAATCTTTAGTCCGTTACATTGCACCCCCCAAGCAAAAATATTCAACAACTTAGGAATAAGATTGAACCCTTCAATAGATGGTACCAACAAGTCAACACTAGCCTAACGAACTCAAGACATATCGACCCAACAAGTACATATCGACCCCAACCCAAACTGTTTATGTGCAAGTAACCTAAACATTACCCACATCCTTAAAGAATGCCCAGCAGCCCAGCACCTTAGGAACCAAATTTTCAAAAATACCTGCCCCCTTTCCACCCTTTCAAATCCCACTCCAGAAAATACATCCCAAATAATCCAATTCCTTAACCTTACACAAATATACCACTTATTGTAATTATAAGTATGACACTAAGACTATTATTCGTAGGTTTCTAATTTGTACGAACATATGTATGTATGGACATTTTACAAATCCTGAGGATCACACCTATTAATTTGTCCAAGACTGTATGTAGATATGCCCATTTTCATTTCCATTTCGAAAGCCATATAAATTGTTCCATGTCACAAACAAAAAAAGAAAGAATTGTAAGAGTGCCATAAATGGTAAGGGAAAAAGAAGAGATAAAAGCTACGAAAGACGCTTACTCATGTGACTTCAAAGGACAAGGCTTTAGAGATCCTTGCTAATAATCGAAAAATCTCCATGAATCGTCTGAGAATTTTAAACTTGAAATATTTGTGGCATAGATAAGAAATATTAAACTTGATTATGGGAAATGGTTTTTTTTTTGTCGGATCAAACATACGATTAAAGCCATTGCATCAGTATTTAAGATAAAAAAACCCAAGCCATAATAATTAAGGACTATTAATGAGATAATTCTAAAGGTATATTAAAAAAACAAAGTGCATGATCAATCAAATTTGCTTACAATTATTTGTTCAGATAAACTTTCCTTCACCAATTTTCCTTACCCACAAATCAAATCACATTTTAAAATTCTGTCCTTATTTTTTTGGTTGGATCCCATGGTTGACCTTTTTTGGGGAAAAGCCCAAACACAGGAGAGTAGGGCGAATCGGCGCATATTTTTTAATCGTTCATATATCCTGAGCGGGAGCTCGTGTCTTTTGATTGATGATACATTCAGGTGTGATTTAGTGAATAAAAGCTATAACGGTTTTTCCAAACATACCCAAAATTGAAGGTTTCAACCTCATGGGTTTATGGGGCGCTCCAAGGGTTTTAGCTGCTTTTAGTACAATTAATGAAGTAATATGATCAAGATCAGAGACAAAATGAAGTTTTTGTTACTTACTATTAGCCCGTCTGCAAATGCACCATTTTGCCCCACTGTAGCTTTTAGCATTTTAAACTAAAGATTTGGAAATTGTGTGAATCAATCAATCAGATCAATTCTGATGCATAATAAACGCATTACACACGGCAAACAATGTTTTCGAAACCTTTTCTTATCATATCGCAGATCGGGCTGTTATATTTAAGGATAACTCGACTGCATAAGGATTTTAAAACTTGCAGAAATTTCGGAACGCATCAAATAGAAACAATCGATCAACAACTAATATTTGGTTCAATTTAACTTCAACAAAGACCAAAATAAAATTAAATATGCACTATGTTTTCATAGTAATGGGCCAAGAGAAAGAAATATCAAGCTACTAAGATTCCAGGTTTTCCATATTTGTGTGGATAAATAAGTTTGCAAAGGCAACATCAAGCTCATCGTGTGTCTCTTCTTTTGGCCAGGATGATCCTGAGGATGAGCACAACTCGAGCCTTGGGATCCGCTTCATTTGTAATGATATCCGGTGGAATGAGTCAGGCATGGGTCATCGGGATCAATTGTTGATGACAGTCCACATGCAAATTAGTTGGTATGCAGCGGCCACAATCCATATTTAGACCATATTTAGACCTTATCGACCTTCATTTATTTTGAATTCGGAAAAAAGAAACTTTGCGCCCTATTCAGTGGGCGTGACACTCTTCTTCATGGACTGATGTATGAGATTATTCCATAAACAACATAAAAACAGAACTTTTTTGGTTTTTGACAACATTTATTGAGAGTTGTTGATCAATTAAAACCAATTTCCTATCACTCCATTTCGAAGGTTCTTGTTTTCGAATTGTTTTCAAACACAAGACGGTCTAAGTTTCAATTTTAATTCAGTCGTTTTTGAATTGTCATCGTCAACTATCTATATGAGAAGGCATTCGTTATGATAGCGAATCAAGCGAATCAATCAAAATGTATTCGTTTTATAGGAATTCCTTATTCAAATTAGTCTCCTTTATATCCACAAACTTTTTACTTCTTTTGTTTCATAGTTCAGAATTTATTTGTCACTTGACTAACATTAAATATATGGAAAATGTGATTTATGGAAGTGAAATCCTGGTATAACATGGGAACTACATAGAGAAAGAGAGAGAGAGAGAGAGAGAGAGAGAGAGAGAGATATGTATATATCCTCTTCTATGTATTAATAATGTGCAAACAAATTGAACAATTGCAAAAAAAAAACTTTTGTGTCGGCAAATGACCACAAAATCATGGGTCATTTGGCAAATTTTACAGTTGTTATTAACCATTATCATTTGGCAGACGTCCCAAACCAGTAACCAACTAACTGGTCCTGGTTGCCCGGAAAGATCGAGATGTCATCGTATGTGCCAGGATGCATGCATGTATGGACATACATACATATGTGATTCTTCCTCGATAAGCATTATGAACGCTTCCAGGACAAAGAGATAGAGCGACAACTTGACTCAGCAGAAAATCAAATGGGATAAGAGAGAAAGAATGATGTCTGTGTCATAATCAGGATGGACAGTGCTCATCCTTGTCGGTTGGTCTAACGGTTTACCCCTCTCCGCTTCGCTCCATTGTTGTTGACACAAAAACGACGAGAGAGAGGGGAGAGAGAAAAGAAAAGGATATTTCTTTCTGCCTTTTTGTGGTCAGCGGCGACAGTTGGTCAGAGAGTTGGTCATCGGGGGCGGCTTACATAAAACACAGAATTTTTCTCAGTTTCGCTGTGTTTGTTTTAACTGTTTCTACTCAAAGGCGTAGGTGTGTATGTAGTGTGTGTGTGTGTGTGTGTGATTAACGGTAAATTTTAGCTACATTATGTACATGTACGTATAAATAGACATTTTTGTCGCCAGACTTTTGATTTAAACCGACAAATAACTGTATTCCATGCAATTCTCGCATTTCAGTTCCCATAGGAAAGGTGCAAAACCCAAAAAAGGCAATCAAAACGCATTCTAAGAGAGAGAGAGAGAGAGCGAGATGTTTGGAGTCACAAACACAATTCTCAACTCAACTAAACTCTTTATAATCCTTCATTGTAAATATGTGAACCTCATTTGGCAATCGATTTGAACAATCTAAAAGAGATTCAAGCATTACTTTACAATTAAGCGAAAAAAATAATTACTTTTTTCTTTTTAAGCTTAGAGAAATCTTGAAATTAAAACAGCGAAACGAGCCATCATATACAGTGGTGGTCCAGTCTTTCCAAAATCTATAATATTATAGTTAGACATGTGTATTCTTTAAAAAAGTTGTAGATCTAGGTAATCTAAGGTAAACTGCATACCAAAAATGTTCAATTTAGCCCCAGTATTTGTTTTGGGGTCCATACCAATTTAAACTAAAGTATTTTTTTTCTTGATCTAAGCTTCAAATGACACATGTTTTATAAAAATCCGACAAAATTTAGATCGCCCGTCTTTTCAAAAAACTTTTTTAGAAAGTATGTATGCTGACGTCTTTAAAACAATTTAAAAAATAAATAATTTTTTTTTAATACAAAACTATAGCAAAATACTTACATCAGATTAGTTAAACTGGAGACCTGACTACAATAACATTTTGTATTTTTAAAATTGAATAATTATTATTATATTCGTTATTAATGTAATAAAAATAAAAAATAGAATAGTCATCATCTTAAAAAAAAGTATACAAAAAAGTTTCTCAGAATGCATTTAGGTTGAAAAATGTTTTTCCTTGTTTTATAACCTGAAACCATCAAATATTATATCCTTTATATTAAGGTATGCCATAAATTCATATTCAGGGAAAACTTTCTAAAGGGCACCTCCAGAGTACTCTCTATGTTCGGCTTAATATAGAAATCAAACTTCCAATCCAAGCCTAACTTTAAATCACTAAATTATGTATCAATATAACAGTTATGATCTAGGCTTTTCCCTTTTCACTTCACCAAATTGTGATTCACAACTAGTTCTAGCATTGAAATAGTGGCATGGCATTTCACAGTGTGTCTATCCAGACATTAAAATTATCTTTGATTGTTAGAAACGTTAGCTACTTTTGTTGGAATGACAACAGCTTAAATTTAGTGCTCTTAGAATATCTGAAAATACTCTTAAATTATTAACAAGTTGTTTGAAAAACCTTCATGTTATCTTTAGCGAAGACTTTGACTTAGATCGGATCATTCTATTGTACCCTTTGAATCCTTAAATCAGATACAGAAATTATGAATATCTTTTTATTTTAAAAAGTATATTCATATGGATCGAAAGAATGCAACGCATAAAAGGAAGCATATCTGACCGCATAAAGTACAGTCTCGATATTCTTGATCAGCACGAAGAGACGAGTTTATTAGGCCATGTCCGCCAGTTCGTCTATCCGTCCGACCATCTGGATCAGGTTTCTATATACTGGGGGGGTTGTATATATGGTCAAAATCAACCGCCTCAAACCACATTATCGTTGATTCATATTGATTCACTAGTATCGGGTGACCGTATTATATAGATTCCAGTGGATCGATTGGAAAAGTGACTTTTGTTATTAACGCGATTTCAATAAAAATGATTATCTATATGAAATTTCATCAAGCTCGCATTACTATATCAATTAAATACTTATACATATATAAAAGTATTTAATCAATAATGCATATCAATTTCTATAATTTGTAGTATTCAATAGCTTTCATTTAAACCTTTGAATAAGCCGCAATGCACAATCCAAAATTTGCAGGCCGTTCTTTTGCGGAAACTGATGCCTATGAGTAAGAAAAGGATGAGAAAATAACTTATAAGGGTCCGTAAAGTTCGACTTGGCCGAAATTAGCCCCGGCTGATATTGCCTTGGAATCGAAAACTATATCTGTAAGGGCTTAAAAGCTCAAGCTTATAAAGAAATTATATGCTTATATCGCTTGGAAGAGACCTTCCTTTGCCTCGATGCCAGGACATTTATCGCATTTATCATACGATTACTTAATTCAAATGGTTTAGATTGATCTTGTGTCCATCGTTTCCAATGAAGTGAGAATTGACGAAGACGCTGTGAAAATGGGCGGACAGCATTCTCGGTTAAAGATAATTTGGCATTAAATTTTTGTCTTCTTTTTTTCTTGGGCAATTCTAGTAAAAATGGAAAAAGATTTACTTGGCTAAAGTGTAAAAATGCTGTTAAAATCATTTGTACAGGTAGAAAACAAAAGGCAAGGCAAAAACCCTGTTGACTTAAGATTACGACAAGGACTAGGACAAGATGAAGACACAATGCTGGTCCTCTGTCTCCTGGCCCTACATCTTTTTGGTTTTGTTGTTGTTCTTCTTGTTGGTTTCGAGTCTATCTTTGGCTTTGGCCCATTCATGCACTTGCTGCTACTTACACTAAGCCCTGGGATTAGCCACATAATTTCCAATAAAAAAAAACAAAATAAAAGGAAAGCAATGAGACGCAAAACTGAGTTGGCAAATTTTTTATACAATGCAATCCAAATGGTTCTAACAATCAATTCGTCTTCTTGATAACATGAGCCAAATCGTAGACACCGCGCACGGCCTTCAGCTTGACACCGGGAACATCCTGTAATCGGCCCACACGACACAAGACAATGTTGTGCTCCTGCAGATTGTGACCAATGCCTGGTATGTAAGCCACCATCTCTTTGCCCGTGGATAGACGGACAAGGACGCATTTACGATTTGCCGAATTCGGTTTCTTTGGCTTTTTGATTAGAGTCTTTAGGACGACGCCCTTGGCAAAGGGTTTACCATCCAGAGGTTGACGTGGTGGACGTTTCTTGATGTGAGGACCACTGCGATGCATTTGCTGCAGAGAAGCCATGCTCCGCTGACACACAGTCGACATCATTGTCATCATAGGGCTGCCGAAAACATATTGTTGGCCTACAAAAAGAAAAAACAATTTATGAAATAAACCATTAGATTCACGAATTTTGTTATCTTTCACTCCCTGGATTGGGTGCATAGAAGATTGGCCAACACGACTGTACCGATAGGATTCTTGTTTCATCAACGTTGCACGCACAAAACCCATCACAAAAGGGGCAAATGTGCGAAAAAAGGGTCAGACAGTTGGCTAGTTGGCCAGTTGTCCAGTCAGTCGTTGTCCCGTCAGACAAAACAAAAACGAACAAAAGCAAAAACCAAATTCAGAATCTTCTTTTGTTATGGCTAATCTCTGTGAAAATTGAAAATGTGCAGCAAGCAGCAATGGAATAATTGCAACCAAATGACGCGCATGCGCAAATGTCCAGCCAACAGCCAAGCCTTTTCCCCCTCCCACACCATCGAAGTTCACACAAAAGGTTGAATGATTGAAGCGGCAAAACGCCGAAACTTTTTAATTAAAAAAAAATATACATGCCACACACACGCCGGGGCATAACAAAATTGCAGGTAATATAAATCATAAGCGAAAGTTGACCCACACCTGTCTAGGTGCATGCAAATTCCTATTGTTCAATACATTGACAGGATTTGCAGTCCCTTTTTTGTATGGAACAAAAGGCTCCTGTTGGTGGTTTGGGTTTAGTCAGTTTGAGAAAATGCCAATAAAAATATTCACATGGAAATCATCGCATGGTTAGAATTGGGATCGAAGATCTTTTGGGATTGATCATGGGGGCGGGGGCTTAAGTGCGTCAGCCACGCGTCTATTCTCAACGAGTTGAGTTGAGGGGCAACCCAATCGACGATCCTAGACAAACAAACAAATTGAACAAATCATTATTGGGCAGGGGACACAGGGCACATATTGTCGAAGACTTTTTAAAAGGGGAGCGAGTGTAGAAAATGCGCCTAGTCATTGAAATAACAAGGATAACGGCAGCGAGGCTACTTGGTTATAGAAGATCGTTTCAAAGCATGTGATGGCTACGAAATACTCTATAAATAAACATGGATCATTCGATCTATTATGGAACAAACTCTCCATACTATATCCCTTTAGAGATTTGAAGAGAATAACGTATCTGTCTATGCAATCTAGACAATCTTTCAGGAATTACATATATAATAGGTACTAACACCTAGGACAGATGTCAGATGCCATTGGCTGCACACGGCTAGATTGATTTAGTAATAAACATACATATGTGTATGGACTTTGCAGACAAATAATTACCCAATGTAGCTATTGACTACATTAATGTATATCTAAACACTCAAAAAGGTTACTTCAAATAGATTTAAACATTTGCAATACCAATTGGAACTTACTTGGGGTCGGCGTTATAGTTGTCAGCTGTTTCGTAATGGTGCCTAAGGCTTGCCGCAGGAAATTCATATCTTAGTTCTGTATTTTGATGCTCCTTCTCTTTCAGACAATTAAATTGTTGAACTTGGCGGTTCCTTATATGTACTGCCAAACTATAACTTTTATCGTTGAATATTTAATTGAAGAAATCTTATATTTAGCTGGTTTGTTTTGGGCTATATATTTCACTAGTGTTAGTTAGCGTCAAGTGTAAGAGTATGAATAACTTTAGACCAATCGATAATTTGTGCGTAGCTTCTGGCAACTCTGTGAACAAAGAGTGTTGGCTAACCACCGACATCTATATCCGGGGTTTAGCGGTATATTTGAAATTTACTAAGAAAAACCGAATACACCTTATCCTCAATTAACGATGACAAGCACTTTGGATAACGAACATATTTTATTCTTTTCAGTTCATTAAAAGTTTGAATGCATTTTATGTAATTTTCTTTCAATAACAGTTCAAATTGAAATTGAACCTGGAACTCATTAATTCGTTTTACATTGATTCATACTCTATTTGAATATCCCCCATAAGAATAACATCATACATTTCTGTTCATGTTCCTTCATTTTTATCTTGCAAAAATATCTTTGCCTAGTACTCCAATGTTATGAGTGTACAAATGTATGTATATCCGTTAAGGTATGTATGTGTATAATAAAATATATAGCAAAATATAAAAAAAAATAACAATCAATCCACTCAAATAAATACATTTGGGGGGCACACGTCTCTATAAATGTATGATAAAAGGAAGGGGCCACAGGGAATCATTTTGTTGTTCACATTGAGATTGAGATTTGTTGTCCAGGCAACATCTTTCCTAATCATCATCGTCATCATCTAAGGCTTTTGTTTTCTTGTTGGCCAATTTGCGCTTTTTATGAATGGCTTCCAAACGCATATCCTCCAAATCCTCTTGTAGACCTAATAAAAACAAATAAACATTATTTTAATATTTTCAAACCTCCAGCGTAAGTGATATTGGAAACAGAATCTCTCACCTAATTTCTTACTGATAAACTCTTCACGTTGCATTTGAGCAAAACTTGATTCCATTCCGCGATCGTCGTCATCTATATCACGATAACGACGCTTATCATAGCCGAATATATCACGTATATGCGAGGATATATCCTCTTCACAATCACCATCATCAATAAAATCATCCAATTCGGAATCATATTCCGAGTCATCATCATAAATGCGACCTTTAAAAATAGCAATGTATAGGAAAAGTATTTTCGTTAAGGCCTAGGCCTATTTGAAAAATTTGTCTTAATACTAACGTTTATTTCTGTTCTGTTCCTGCTGAGGTTTGCGAGCCGATGGCATCGGCTTACGTTCTCGTACATCAGTTGGTGGAAATTGTCGAGTTTTGTTAGGCACGGAATTACTTGGTCGATCTCTGGGTGGAAACTCGCGAATAGAGTTCTCTGGTAATTTGGCATATGGGTTCTTCGGCTTTGAGGCAGCCGCACTCGAGGAAGAGGATGAACTAGAGGCTGGCTTGTTGAGATTGACAGCAGCTTTGCTACTTGGGCTAGTCTTTGTACTTGTGGCTATGTTAGTTTTGGCAGAACTAGACGAGGCTGCAGCGGTTGAATTGGAGCTAGAACTTGGCTTGGCTTTCGGGTCACTTGTAGATGGCTTTGCTGTGGCTGAAGACAACTTGGGTATACGTCCATTGACCATTTTTGATACTGTTGTCGGCTGCTGATCTTTAGTCTTTGAGTCAATCTCGCGTTGGCGATCCCTTTGAGCCTTTTGTTCTTTTTGCCGTTGGCGTTCCTCTTGCTCACGCTTCTCTCTGGCTGACAGAAGACGTTCTGGTTCCTTCTTCTTTTCCGGCTGGGCAAAAACTATCGGTTCATGTTGCTTCTTTTCGGCCAGACGCAGTAAGGCCTGAAAGTCCATAGGAGGTTTTTGGGGCTGCCGTTTAATCTTGGCTTTGCGCTGCTGCTCTTCTTCTATCTTTTTGCGCTCTTGATCACGCCGTTCGGCATCAGGATCATAGAGAGTCTTTGAAGTGTTGTACGAACGAGCGACTTGAGGATCTTTGGAACTTTTACTACCACCAGATGAGCTTGATGAAGTTGGTGCAACTGTCCTTGTTCTTTGTCCAGTTTTGGAATCTTCGCGATCTCTGTTAATGGCCGCTTTCACACGTTCTTTGGTTCCTGATAGATCACGTAAGGATTGTGGACGGCTGGGCGCAAAGCCCTTGTCCTCATGAACGTTACGTACCTTCTCTATATACTTCTGGTAAAAGGCATTGGCCTCATTGGACACGTAACCATAATCATCCCCATCACCGGGCTGGCCATCGGGTCCACATTCAGCTTCCATGACATCAATATCCTTGGCATCATCTAGCACCGATTTATTTGCCGATTTTGTGACTTTCAGCATTTTACGAATTTTATTTTTGGACTTCTCATCGCGTTTCGCCATTAGTTCCGCCACCTTTTGCCGCTCTTCACGTTTTCGCTCAGCCTCTTCGACTTCTCGTTTCCTAAGGAATTTTTGTATATTGATTGAAAGTTGTTTATTCTTATTGGTCTCCTTTTTCGGAGGCGCATATTTGGTGGAATAGAATTTTCCCTGTGAAAGTAAAAAAATTAATTATAAAAAAATGAAACACTTGTTGTTGATTTGATGGTGTTGCTGCTGGAGAGGAGATTGGGGTCAGCGATCTCACCCCCTTCCTGCCATGCAGTCACCTTGCTCTTCACCCGGACAGCTGGCGACTCTAATTTACCTCATTATCTTTTGTGGCTGCGTCATTTTTCTTTTTGGCAAAATGCAAAAGTTCACCAAAATCCATTGTTTTTAACTAATTTCTTTTTATTTTTATTTCGTCTCGTAACTTGTGTTGTTTGCCTCGTTGCCTGGGAAAATCTGACAATTTTAACTAAATATTTTTGTTTGCCTGGGTTGAGCAACACTGAATGTTTTTACACAGCCTAATTGCCTTCTACTTGGTGTTTACCAACACAAGCAAGTTTCTCAGCTGACCGGCATTTTACAACACTGAAATTTAAAGAAGCGTAATTACATATTTACTTGAATCTCAGAGCATCATAATGAAAAAACACAACCAATTGGAGCAAAAACTGATTGAAATACAAACAAAACTAACAACTCAAAACGAGTGGCTACTGACCACTATGGATGAGAGTCAACATTTACTAGAGAGAGCCGCCAAGCTGCAAAATCCACTTCAGAATTTATGCCGCGCTTACCGGGATGCTCTCGTCGAGGGCCAACAATTGGATATACAATTAACCAAATTGGAAATAAACAAAAAGGCTGAAACGGATTTACAAAACCTTTCAGAGCTGCTTGGTCTTAGCTGTACTGTGTTGCCCTCCACAGTTAAGGATGAGCCTCCAATCTACAAGTTCAACATCCATGGACATTCAGTGACCATACAAATGCCAGACAATCAAATGAAATTGATTGAAATGACGCCAATGCAAAATAATTTCGAAAATATACAAAATGAGCTAGCATCTAGCCAAGACCTGAAGGGTCTTCTAATGGCAATCAAAAAAATGGCTACAACAAAACAAACAACCAAATGCAGTTAATTTTGAAATGTTTATAAATATATATGTATGTAAAATATATAGTTTTATCACACGCTTTTCCCCATTATCTCGACTCTTTTCTCTCGATTTTCAAATAACAATCCTATACTTCGGCTGATTGGGCTTCGCCGTTCTGTTTGGCTGTCTTCACGCAGCGACAACGTTCTGAATCCAGTTGAGAGCACCACGAATTCGTCGCAAGCGAGCTCTAGCCAGGAAACTACAAATTAACAAATATTCCACGTAGGGACGACGTCCAACCGGCGCTTCTGACATTTCCTGACCAAATCGTGGACGTCCCTCGCACATAATTTTGGTAGTTAGGGACAAAAGCCATTGAAGAATCTAAAAATATAAAAATTACCAAAAGAATCCATTGAATGTATTATAGAAATAGCACATACCTCGGCACTGTTGGGCATGCCGCCTGCTTTTAACCAATTCGACGGGGCCCACAAAAACAACTGCATTACATTGGCTGCAATATCGGGGCTAACACGTTTCGAGGGATTCGGATTAAGGATATTGTAGACTAACTGCTGCACAAGTGGTGGACAGGTATCATTTAGTAGTGGTAGTTGCTCTTGTCTGTAGTCGCTATTCCTAAGCGAATAAGTGAGCGCGCCATGCTTTTGGGCCAAGGCACCACCGCCAGACGAATAAAAAGGATTCTGCATGCCAAAGATTTCATAGGCCATTGCCCCGCAGGCCCACAGATCTGCTTTGCTGTAATTAAGGACAGCAAATGGTCCTGGTTGCATGTTGATGATCTCTGGAGCCATTAGGGCAACATTTCCACCCTTATCTATGTCATGGCTCACATAGGGCAATCTCAAGCCGTGCGTTTTATCCGCCAGGCAGCATCCAAAGTCTGATAGTACCAAAACAGGCGTAGAATTATCTTCAGGCATTTCAATTAAGACATTATCCGACTTTAGATCCCGATGGGCAACACCGTGGCGGCTTAGATGTGTCACTGCCTCCAGCATTTGGGCCCAGAGCAAAATTTTGGATCGGGTGCTCAGTTTATGAGAACCCTCCAAAAGGCCACGCAGGCTATGGTCGTAACGTTTCATCAGCAAGTACAACGACATATTGCGGCCTAAACCCTCAGGATTGATTCTTTCGGGCTGGGCAATTGGGTAGAGTAGATGACCATCAGGAAAATTACGTACTTCGTCACAAAAGAAACCAAACATGCAGACAATATTTGGATGAGTCGGCAAGGACAAGGTTTGACGTTGAAGCAATCGTTCCCATTCCTCAGAGGCCAGATTCATACGACGCTGTCGGGCGGGTACCGTCTCTTTGTACATGGCTCGAAGTATGGATAAGGCATTGCTTTGGATATCGTAGTTAAACATCATTTTCAGGGCCAACGGGTAGCGATTTAAACTGGACGGCTCAAGTCTGGGTCTGGGCACCGATTCCTCTCGCACTTGCTCTTTCTTCAGCCGCTCCGACTCTACGAAATCATCACTAGCTGCCGTAAATTGAGAATATCTATAGATATTATCTGCGGAGCCGCCAAAATTATGTACAAATCGCGACATATTCTGCAATGGTGACATCATAGGAAAAGCCACACTCTCTACATCTGGTGAAGATTTTTCCTCAAGCACAGATAATGCAGATGGTACCTCCACTTGATTTTGTCCCTCTTCCCGCTTGAAGTTGGCTGCATAAACGACAGCAGCACATCCCTTTGCTATGGCTGGGCCGACATCTAGATTATCTACGGTAAAATTGCTATTCAAATTTTCGGAAATTTCATCTCGACTCCAATTCGACTGCAAGCGACTGGCAGCTTCTCGTATTTCCCAGCAAACGCCTTCTAGTTCGTCCTCTTTGCTAAGGACACCAGCTCCCGAGGCCAAGCTAACTCCAATTAGAGCAAAAAACGGTGCCGAATCCCCATAGAACAGCTTGCGAGTGGCTCGTTGACGCAAATCCTCCGAATAGTTGGTGGTAACACGATTTAATATGTTGTCAATGAATAGCTTACGAGCATGCTGCCCAAATCGAAAGAGATTGTTTGTGGCAGCGGATCGGGGAGATAACACCGTTTGCCCAGGATTAGGAGCTGATCGTGCTAACTGTTGCGGGGCATTCTAAAGAGGAGAACAAACAGAGTACGATAAACATGTACATATGGTATCAAACATGGTAGCAAACAATAATGTAAATATGCCTATGTATAGATGCAAGATTCGAACCTCACCTTGATGACATTGAACGAGGAGGAAGTTACAGGAACGCCTCGCTTGCTTCTTGTTTTTAATTGGTTTTGTTCCAAAATGTTGGTATGTATGTCGCGTTTACAATAGCTGCGCAAAATATAGCGACCATGTTTGACCAGTCGCACTGTCAAAAGTCTTACGGACATTTTTCCAAATCCTCACACCAACGTCTCCGATGTAGGGCTGTAGGCCTAGGCAACACCCTTTTTCATAAGTAGATTTGAGTGGGTTTGAGTAAATAATATATGCACACTTGATTCCCCCTGATTTTACCTTTTCTTCTTTGTGTTTTTTTTTGCTATTCCCTTTTTTTCTCGTGCTTCTCCTTTTTCCAACTCTTCGCTTATATGGTATCGATAATTATGAATGCGTTCGTTTTAATCGTTTTTGACTGATGGTCAACAGCTGTTATTGTAGTTGTTGTTTTTTTTTTTTTTTTTGTGTTTTCTTCTTTCTTTTGCGTTGTAGGAAATGTTTGATGTTTGCTGATATCAATTTTAAAGGCGTGAGCAAAACAAATAAGTGTTCGATTTTGACTAATAAACAGTTAAAAATTTACTTATTTATTTGTTTTCGTTTTATTCGAGGGGGTATTTCTTAGCTTACCTTCGACGGAGCCTACTTGAATATTAGATAATCACGATAAACCTTAATTTTGATTTTCTCCTTTTATGTGGTAGCAAACAATAATTATGGTTAAACAACATAAATTTAGTAGTTGGTTTATTTTTAGAAGTCTATCGGCGCACAGTGGTTTGTTTCGAAAAAGCTGCACTTTGTAAAAGTTTAGTAAATCCAGCTAAAACTTTGTAACAAAAGTCCGAGAGCTAAAAAAAAGTGAAGAAGATTGAATAAATATATGTAAGTATGTTTTAAAAACAAAACATTGAATCTACGTTCTCCACCACGCCTACTTTAATATTTATTTTCAAACGTTCATGTTTTTACCAGTCGTTTCCCACTGTTCGGCGATTAATTGCAGTATGTAAAAACAAGAACTATCGATAACGATAACATGCCTGCATTTGTGGCCGGTGACACGAAGGAATGTTGACAAGAATTTTTAAAAACTTACCCCTACTGAGAATCCAACTGAACCCAAAATTCGTTGTTTGTGCGGCGTACTCTATATCTGGCCATCTTAAGCCGTCCGTAGACATGGAAAAAGTGTACTTACGCAACTTGAAGGATTCTGAAGATCTGCACATAACATTCCGCTTTGTCAACGAAGAATTGCACGTGGATCGTCAGTTTAATTTTTGTCGCCGGATCAACGAACCAATTGACATAGCTCTCAACCGTATACGGAATAATATAGAAAAGGAGCTTCAAAAGCGCTTTAAGAAGAAGAAAAATGCAGAAGTTCAAGTGGAAAAAAGAACTGAACAAGAGGTACATATGTACATATATGTATAAGTATCTCCATACATTTATGGAAACAAAATATTCCAAAATATTAACTCCATTGCCGCCTAGATCAATATTAAGCTCTATCGTGATGGATGCGAAGACAGTGTGACCGATATCACCTTTGCGGAGTTACTGCACGAGAATCCGGTTGGCATTAAGTTGCGGGTGATGGATAAAAACTTTGATATACTCTACAACCAGCCTTGGATAACAACACTGCAAGTGCCAAGTTGTGTGTTGGCGGATCACCTGGTTTATCCGACAAAATTGCATTTACAGTTCTGTTCTCGGGAGCACAGTAAGGGTCTATGGTACAAAGCGTTGATGGTAAATTTTGAAATTTTAGACATTATTTTCCATAGTACTTGACAGTTTTTTCGCCTTTACAGCCGGCATCAGGAGCCTTGCCAGCCGAATCAATGTGGGAGTTGTGCGGCGAGGGTTTGGTGTATCAAACGACGCAACATGATGTTGGCTATAATTTAAAATTAATTGTGACCCCAATGAATGAAGAGGGATTGTCGGGACCCCCGGTGGAGCAAATCACCAAATGCCCTGTACAGCCTGGACCAGGTACCTGTCCGTATGAATTGCGACAGGTGGTGACACCGAAACCTTTGGAGGATCCAACTGAGATTCGTGTAGTTACATACAATCTTCTAGCTGACTTGTATGCCGATAGTGACTATTCCCGCGAAGTACTCTTTCCATATTGCCCACCCAAGCTGCTTCAGATTGACTACCGTAAGCAGATCTTCATCAAAGAACTCCTCGGATATAATGCAGATCTGCTCTGTCTGCAGGAAGTAGATCAAAAGATATTTGAATATGATCTAAAGACGGTGCTGGGACAGTCGCCTCACAAATTCCAAGGATTTATGGCGCTTAAAGGCGATTGCGCTGAAGGTGTTGCCATATTTTTTCGGGAGTCGCGTTTCGAGTTGCTTGCTACGCATGTGGTAAATCTAGGCAAAAACATTTCAACATTGCCCATTTTTAAGGACCTATGGGACAAAATCAAGACAAACGAAAAACTGGCAAAGCGCATTTGTGAGCGAGGCACAACATTAGAGGTAAGTTTTACGGTTCCAAAAACGATATATGCTTATTAGTGTATTTTTTATTTTTCAGTTGTGCTTGCTAAAGGTAAAGAACACGGATTTCTACGTTTTAGTGGCCAACACGCATTTATATTTCCATCCAGATGCCGACCATATACGACTGCTGCAAATTGGATTCTCGATTATTTATGTCGAACACATTTACAAACAATATCTGAAGGACTATAATATTAGTTGCCCCAACAAGCTGGGCCTGATATTTTGTGGTGATTTTAATAGTGTCCCTGAATGTGGAATCTATAAGCTAATGACAGAGCAATTTGTGGACAAGCATTTCATAGACTGGTCCAGCAGTAAGTTTTGCACTATTTCGAATAATAATTTTAAATCTGAATACTCTATATATACATATTCAGATACTGAGGAAGCTGTTGTCGACGTTGAGCTCTCACAACCCTTCCAAATGATCTCAGCCTGTGGTACTCCGGAAACAACAAACTACACAACATTATTTTCTGGATGCCTGGATTACATATTCTATAATGGGAACAGTTTTGATCTGCTGCAATCAGTACCACTGCCAACGCATGAGCAAATAGTAGCCAACGAGGCTATACCCTCTGTATGCTTTCCATCGGATCATGTTTCCTTGGCAGCCGATTTGAAATTTAAATCAAGTAGCTTATAATTGTTATCGCGAAATACCTGCATGTAAATACATATGTATTTAGTCCATATGAATGTTTGTTGATTCGAAACGAGTATTTATTATTCCCAAGCAACAAATTAAAAGAATTCAACTAAATTTCTCGACTATTTTTCGATTTCTCGCAATACAAATTCACTGAATCGATGATAAAACAAAGAAAAGGCGAAAGTATTTCCATAGTTCACATATTCTTTAAATTGTATATATGTACATATGTGTTTTGCTTATGTTATTTGCTTATTTTCTGTACCACATCTGGAGAGTCTTCATGCGTTTGACTTTCTTTTGTAACTGAAGGACTCCGTACATAAGCGCCTCAGCAGTGGGTGGACAGCCGGGCACATATATATCGACGGGTATAATTCGATCGCAGCCACGAACCACGGAATACGAATAATGGTAATAGCCGCCACCGTTGGCACAGCTACCCATGGAGATCACCCATCGTGGCTCAGGCATTTGGTCGTAGACTTTACGCAATGCTGGGGCCATTTTATTGGTAAGCGTTCCAGCTACAATAATAACATCGGCTTGTCGCGGCGATGCTCGAAACACAACTCCGTAACGATCCATATCATATCGGGGGGCTGCAATATGCATCATTTCGACCGCACAGCAAGCAAGACCGAAAGTTAGTGGCCAAATGGATCCCTTGCGACCCCAATTTAGCAGATCATCAAGCCGGGCCAACGACCATTCGGCCATGCTGCTCTGCTTGGTGCCAAATGGTGAATATCCCTTTTTGGGCAATGTATCTGGCGATTCAACCACAGGCAAGGTTTGCTGCTGGCGAACCCAAATCGCATTTGCGTTCACGTTCGCATTCTGTGCTGATCCCGTCACAACGGCTGGTAAGATACTCCAGTTTTTGCACGCTGTCAACAGTATCTTAGACGTGCCCAGGGAGGCTGTTGCCGAGCGCAGCATTTCGTCGTTCCTTGGTTTCTACAAGTAAAGCGTTTCAATAGCTTTTTCTAATAAATAATAATTGCCAACCTTTTTATGTAACTAATTGACGGACGTCCGAAATTCAACAAACAATAGAGGTCGCAGACCATCGATTAGACTATCGATAGCTTGCAAAAAATTGGTTGTGTCACTGGAACCGCGACCGCCGTTCTCATTTCACAGGAAATGCCTAAAATTTTCTGAAAATTTAAACAAGCTTTTAAAACTCTTTGAATAAACTTTAAAAAATAGTTTTTTCCTTGTATCGATTAAACTAAACTATCGATATAAATGTGTTTACCATAGTTATCGATATCGCAACGATAAGCAGTGTAGATGAACCAGTGCTAAGGGTCACAGAGTCGACGATAACAAATCGATAACATCGATACTTTTTTAATACACCCCAGATGCTTCTAGGTGTTGGCTGCCAATTGTAGAGTGCAAATGAAAAGTTACGGATTGTGTTCGTCTACTAGAATTTGATAAACATATTTTTATTTGTGTAGTTAAATCTACCTATTACCGAAAACGCGTTTAAAGTGTCAGTAACCAGAGTTAAGTGTAAGTAAAATATGTTTGAAACAGATCGGATTAAAAGACATCAGAATGGATAAGTTGCCGAGACTGCTGCAGTGACTATTGAACAGTGTGCCTGTGTGTGTATGTGTCCATTGAAATATTTTGTCAGTATGTATGTATGTGCATCTGTATGTATGCATATGCACATACACCCAAGAATGATGTATGTATCTGCATATAAAATCTCAGATTTGCCGGATAAATTTCGTTATGTGGGCTAAATTCTGAGCGGGTGCACGGTGAAAATTCGTATCGAAGCAATTGTAATCTTATAAAAAAAAAAAAAAAAAGTTTTAGTATTTCAAATTGATTTTTTCTTTTCTATCTCTTTCTCGCTCACTATCGTATCGACTACTCGACAATTGCCATTGGTGTGAACGGGACAAACAATTGACATCGCTACCATTTCGTGTCTACGTTCGGCTCGTTTTCGCTGACGCTCTTTCAATTGCGCACCACTTGGTCACTCTGTTTGTGCTGCTTGCTCTCATCAGTTTTAGCGTTAGCGCTATCATTGGTGGTGGTGCAAAAATTGCAATTTTGGTGTACCAAAAAAGCGAAGTGAACAGCAGCAAACAGTGGAGAGGAAGGCACGGGTGAGAGAGAGAGAGAGCAGGAGCCAGCAGCAGGAAAGAAAATTTTCATCTGTGGCAGTAAAACTAAATGGAAAAATAATTTAAACAAGAAAAAAAGGGAGAAAATGCTATAAAGAAATAAACCCGGTTCCTAACACAACAACAACTAAAAGATCTGTGGAACTAGTTGTGCTTATCAAACAAAAAAAGAAAAAAAACGAAAAACCCCAAGAGAAAAAAAACTGTATGCCGCTCAAGCTGCCAGCGAAAATTAGCATTTCAGCGAAACGGAAAAGGAAACCGGAAAATCAGTTACAGTGTACAACATTATTTTGGAACTGAACGCGAGTTGACTCCTGACTGTTGATTTGCTGAGTGTGCTGAGTAAGCTGGTTCTTCACCCAGTCCCAGTGACAAAATCGAACAAAAAAAAAAAAACCCCAGCCCAGCCCCAAAAGCAGCAGCAGCAGCATCCAAGAGACAACGTTCCATTCGAACTCGTCGAGAATCATTGAAAAAGCAAACACATTTTGCATAGCCGATCTTTACAAATCGTTCAGTGGCACCCATACACACACACACACACTCACACACAAACATACACTCACACACCAACAACAGACACACACACAAACGCACAATCGACCAAGGCATGCTAGGCACTACTACTGGCAAGGCGTAAAGTTTGTGTGTGCTCTCTTCTCTTAATATATGTACTATTAAAGTAAAGGAATGTTGAAACCGACTAAGTAGTTGCCCTACAAAACGACTAAAGTAAAATAACACAACACGGAAGGCCAAGCCCAACGAACGCACCCAAAAGCACTGGCAGCACCTGGAAAAATTGAATGTCCGTTGTTAGCAACTAAACTATTAATTCTCTGCGCAAGCCACAACAATTTACCCAGGAGTAACAAAACACACTAGGAAGAAACTAAACGTAAGTAATTTGAATTCTAAATTCTTATTAGGAATGCAGATCGTTATAGATAATTATCCAAATTTTCATATTGAATAATCGTTTCGTTGAGGTTTTTGCATTCCTAACTCGAGATGGTTAATTTAAGAGTATAATGTTTATATATGTATATATTAATCAAATTTTTCATTAATTTTCATTTTGAAATACAGGAAGCCGCTTATTCAGTGATTTAAAGTCTATCTGTCTCTTTATTGGAGAATCAATTCGACCGAGCATTGCGATACGACGATCGTGTTTCCACGTAAAAAATGAATGAACTAGACAGTCTCAGGCAGGAAGCCGAATCCCTCAAGAATGCCATCCGAGATGCTCGAAAGGCCGCCTGCGACACATCGCTGTTGCAGGCAGCCGCCTCGCTGGAACCCATTGGACGCATACAAATGCGCACGCGACGTACGCTGCGCGGCCATTTGGCAAAAATCTATGCCATGCATTGGGGCAACGATTCTAGGAATCTTGTATCAGCCTCTCAGGATGGTAAGCTGATTGTATGGGACTCGCATACCACGAATAAAGTGCACGCCATTCCGCTGCGATCATCGTGGGTGATGACCTGTGCATATGCCCCCTCTGGCAGCTATGTAGCCTGCGGTGGCCTCGACAACATGTGTTCAATTTACAACCTAAAGACGCGCGAGGGCAATGTGCGAGTGTCCCGTGAGCTGCCCGGACACGGTGGCTATCTGTCATGCTGCCGCTTCCTGGACGACAATCAGATTGTGACCAGTTCGGGCGACATGTCGTGCGGGCTGTGGGATATTGAGACTGGTCTGCAGGTCACCTCATTCCTTGGGCACACAGGCGATGTGATGGCTCTGTCCTTGGCACCCCAATGCAAAACATTCGTCTCAGGCGCCTGCGATGCGTCAGCCAAACTTTGGGACATTCGAGAGGGTGTGTGCAAGCAGACCTTCCCAGGACACGAATCGGATATAAATGCTGTCACCTTCTTCCCCAACGGACAAGCGTTCGCAACCGGTTCGGATGACGCTACCTGCCGTCTCTTCGACATACGTGCCGATCAGGAACTCGCCATGTATTCGCACGACAACATCATTTGCGGCATCACATCGGTAGCGTTCTCAAAGAGCGGCCGACTGTTACTGGCGGGCTACGATGACTTCAACTGCAACGTGTGGGACACGATGAAGGCTGAGCGCTCGGGCATTTTGGCTGGCCACGACAATCGTGTGTCGTGTCTGGGGGTCACCGAGAACGGCATGGCGGTGGCAACAGGATCATGGGACTCATTCTTACGTGTGTGGAATTAAGCGACATTTAGCATGCGTATTCAAGGGTGGGGGCGGGCGGGGTCAACGTGGCAACGGTGGGCAGTGCGCGCAGTGGGTTAGCAGCAACAGCGGCAGCAGCAGCAGCGGCAGCGCCACAGTGGTGCAGCAACTGTTCTGGTAGTGTGAGAAAGGGGAAGAACCGGATGTGGATGGGGAATGGTGGATTATAGATGATGCTGATGGTGAGTGAAAGGTGCAGGTGTTGGTGGTGGGGTGTAGTGTTAAGGCATAAACCACATTGTCTATGCTGTGGTAGGTGTGTGTGACACTATTCCCCTTAACCCACCCGCACACACAAACACCCATCCATCCCCCTCATCTCTATATCCGCCAATCCCCCTCCCATTATGATTATTTGAAAACAGCGACACATTCGGCAAATGAGGAGGAGAGATGTATAGAGAATGATAGAGGAAGACGCGAAGAGATAGAGAAAGAAAGCGAGAAAGAGAGAGAGAGTGCGGCGTAGCAATGTTGACTGGAACGTAGACCACAACAACAAGAACTTTATATACAAAATTATTTATATTGCTATATACTTATTAAACTTATACAACAAAACCAAACCAAACAAACAAACAAAACAAAAAAAAAACTAAATACACAGACATACAACATGGCAAAACATACAAATAGACATACACGCATACAAGTATATTATTAGTGTAAATGAGGAATTCGAATTGGAAGCAGAATCTAATAAACGATAAGTGAGAGGAGAGCTGCCGCTGATTATAATCAGAGTCAGTCAGAGTCAGTGTCAGCTGTTTAGTCAGTTTAGTCCGAATTTCGATTACCACAGCTACAGTTTAACTAACAAAACAAAAACAAAAAAAAAAAAAAAAAAAACAAAGAAAAAAGCAAAAAAAAAAAAATGAGAATGAAAATGAAAAACAAAAAGTACGTAAAGAGTAAACTTAGTTCAATAACGTAAAGAAATCGTGCGTTTGGGACGATAATTTGATAATGATAATGAGATGATTTGATGATAAAGATGATTTTCACAATACACACGACCGACCGACGACGACGATAACGATACACGGGCTCGACGATTTTGATATATATATGCATTATGTATGTATGTATGTAGTTATGTATATTAATTATGCACATGTACATATATACATGTATGTATGTACATATTTGTGCATTCATACATAGGTATATATAATTTGATATGCGACTTGTCTGTCTGCACAAACAAACACACACTAATACACACACACACACCCAACACATACAACATAAAGATATAGTAAGAATAACGGTATCGTTGCTTGCATTGTGTAAAATGTATGTATGACGGTAGATCCTTTTCATATACACACACACTCACACACACACATACATACAAACATACACACTCACTCTAAAGTCTACACACTCACACACACACACACACATGAAGAAGAAACAGATGATGAACACTGTGGATCCTGAGATGTGGAGCGAAGTCAAATAAAATTAAAGCATTTACAAAATAAAATCACAAAAAAAAACCAAACAAAAAAATTAAAAACAAAAAAAAAAAACAAACAAACAAAAAAAGGTAAATTAAAATTATTGCGTAAATTTAAATGATCAAGTAAAAGTAAACAAAGCAAAAAGAAAAGAAAAAAAAAACGAAAAACAAAAAACACTTTATAAAACATTTTTCTTATTATGTTTAAGTCCTTAATTTATATACAAACAAAAAAAGTAAAACAAAACAAAAAATATAAGAATGATTTAAATAACATACATACCTATGTATTAGTGAAAAAACTATTTACATATATAATGATGATGGCCATATAAGCTACAACAATAAATTGAAACAAAACAAAACAAAGATAAGAAAGAAAAAACAATTAACTTTAAATCCTATAAAAAAAAAAAGAAAAAACAAAACCTAAACAATTTATAAATGTTTAACGAACTCTTAACATACATATGCATACATAGAATAGCAGAAATAACGATCGTGAAAGTACAACACACCAACATAGACACACACACACATACATGCATACATCTACACTGGACACAGACTCACAGACAGGCATCAGATCTATACATATATATATAAAAAATATATATCTACATAGATATATATTAATTGATAACAACAACAATTAACAATAGCAACAGCCTCTAGCACTCACACACACACACCACTCACTATTTAAAAGCATTCGTTGCATTCAGATTCAGAGAGAAAACTAAAAAATAACGAAGATAAACGAAAAAACAACCATTGACTATATATATATATATATTATTATAATTGATTCATATTCAATCAGTTTTATTATGTGTTTTTTTTTTTTTTTTTTTGTAAGGAAATTTGTTTTTGATGAGGTTTCTTTTGTGTAGTAGATGTGGGCCAATTTAAAACATGTTACTGTATTTCTTAAACATTATTATTATGATTTTATTTTCGTTTTCTCATGGGTTTTTTAGTTTGCGTTCTTAGTTTTTCTATATATGAGATAGAAAGTGGCTGGTCCAATAATTGGAGTTCCAAGCACAGAGATATGCATTTTGCTATACTTTATGAGAGAGTTATGTTTGTACTTTTGGATCTACGTATATATATAGATATATATATTAGTGCAATAATCTTATAGCCAATTTAAGGCAAGGAAATTATAAAACTGCTAAGATAAAGAAGATGGACAGAAGAAGGACGAGAAAGAAACAGAGTTGAAATGTGGTGAATTAAACTTGAATCAAAAAACAAAAAAATAAGTAAATAAATAACTAAAAATAAAAAAAAAAGAATAAGAATAAAAAAGAAAAGTAAGGGAAAATAAGTAAAAGTTTCATTTTGATGCCATGCCCCCATTTACGCACACAAACACACACACATACAAACGCACACACAGACCACTATTTGTATTACGGATCTATAGTAACTTTTTGAACAAAGAAAACAAAACAAAAACGAGAGAATAGGTTCCATTTATTTGTTCATATCTTATTTAAATTTTTCTTTTCTTTCTATCTATTCATCGAATTCACTCATTATATTTGAGTTTAGACCGATTACAGAGCGTTGAATAATTTGTATAACGATCGGAATCCTTGAATTAGAATGCAGCAGGAGCAGCAATACCATCGTCAAGCAAACAGAAATTGATTCCTATACGACTAACAAAAAAACACAAAAAACAAAACGAAACAAAACAAACAAAAATTATAACTAAATCAATCGCATAAATGAATAAAACTAATAAGAAATAATAATACAAAGAAACAAAAAGAAAACGCAAGCACACACCATATGTATGATGTATTTAACAAAGTTCAAAGGCAATACAAGATCATGTTATATGTTATGATTGTCCCACCACCACCCACCCTCACCCAAGCCTACCCCCTCCCCTCACAAAAAAAAAACCGGGGGAAATACCGCAAAATCAAATCCAGCCTCCCCTGAACCCCGCCCCCCGCCCTTCTCTTGGTTATAATTTTACATTAATATTATAGAATTATGTTTCATTTGTTGTAATACAATAAGACCCAACAGTCAATACAATATACACAGTGTATCAAACAAAAACAAAAGAATAAGAAAGAACAAAAATAATTCTCGTTTCGTAATTGTTTGTCTCGATTAAATAATTTGATTTGATTGATCGATTATTGAATGATCACACGTCATTCACAAATTGATGATGACAAGTGGTTTGCATTCATTCATGTTTCATATTCATTCGAGATCCAACTTGATTCTTGATGTTTGACTGATGTACGATTTTTGAATGAATGATGAACGAACCATTTGCATTTGGTGCATCAGCCCGGCCATCGGATTGATGATAAACCGAGATGCAGCATCAACATTTCTGATTGCCGATTCATCAGTTGTGATTTAAGGCGTTTGTTTATTTAATGATTCACAATTGCTGATTATTATTCAATCGATGTGTGATTGATAAGCGCAACGCAATCGGGACGCACATTCTTAAAACCAAAAGAAAACAAAACAAAAAAATTAAAAATAAAATACAAAATGAAAAAGGAAAGAAACCAAAACTAATTTGTCAGAATAATGTTTTTAAGCCAGCACAAAGAAGCAACAAGTTAATAATATTCAATTTTATTACTAAATACTTGAACTTGTGTGTACCAAATAGCTAACGATGATGAAAAACAAAAAAAAATAATAAAACTAGTATACAATGCTTTTTGTTATTATTATTTAATTTATTTGATTGATGATTGATTGATTGATTTCTTTGAATTGTTTGGCCCGTTTCCGTTTGTCCAAATCCACATCCATCTTCCGCCTATAACTCGATAAAGCGCAGATTGCACAAAATAATAATAAATACATACTTAACATATATTATGTTTATATGTGTATATATATATATACACCCATATATACATACATATGTATACTACATACATTTTTTTTTTTTTTTTTTGTAAACTCATATAGTTTTTATTCACTGTGCAAATCGGTGAATGGATTCGGTTTGTCTGAATATTGTCTGCTCTTTTAAAGGTTATAGAGAGTTGTATAGAGAAGAAACGGATGTGTCCATAATAACTGATAATCGGAAATTATGAAAACGCATAAGCAACCAGCAAGAACAAGAACAACAACAACAAACTTCGAAAGAAATATGTTAATATCAGAATCTTTTATGTATGTATGTTACTATGTAATTTAATTCTATATACATTCTATTATTATGTTGATATGTATATGCCGCAAATTCACACATACATACATGCACATATATAGTACTTTTAGTTTCAATTTTTTTGTGTAATATCTATACCCAGATTGAAAGAAATTAATAAAAAACAAAAACGTATCTTTGTAATTAGATCTTTACATACACCAGAGAAATGCACTATGTAATCCAATTAACATGTGTTTGACAGACATCACACAGACACAGTCACAGCCACTACCACCACCAACACTAACAGAGTAAAGAATTCAAAAGAAAAGAAGAAATTACACACACGTACATCTACATACATACATGCTAACTACCAAACACACCCACCCACATACACACACACACACACACTAAAAACTCTGAAGGGTACATGATCATGTAAAAATAACATATGCAAACATATTCGGAAACTTAAAACAAAAAGCAAAAAAAAAAAAAAAAAAAAAAAAATTAAATTTCACTGATAATTTAATATATATATAACTTGTGTCATAACCGTCAGCTCAGCGTTATACACAGAATATATAATAAAATAAATTGTGTTAAGTGAATGCCGTTCAGTTGATATATCGTGTGTGTATGCCCATCTATACATATATGTATATATATAGATATCGATATCGAGATATTTATATATACATATATTATTCATATATGCATGATATATATGCTTCGAGGTTTGACTCATTAAATAAATCTTTTGGTTAAGTATAGTAGTGGCAATAACTGGTTCTAAACGGAAAACAGGACAGTATTCAAGGCTTAAGAGTTTTGCATGATGTTATGGCTATTGGAAGTACATGCACACATACATACATCTATGTATGTACATACATACATGAAGTAGGCAGCCGATTTGAATAAAATTTAATCCTATAAAGGCAGTGTACAATGCTCTGTTTGGTGACTATACAAAAATAAAGTTTTGTTTTCCACTTAAATTGGTAATCCGTACAGAGTGTGTCCATGCAAACAACAAGTGCAATGAGTGTTTGATCCTTATCTAGGATAAGACTTCGTTTGATTGGCGCTTACAGACAGCTAGAAAGTTAGCTTCCGACACAATTTGAATTTACTGTCACATCCGTTTAGTCAGTCGAAGGAGCCAAAGCAGAAATTGTCTGTATTTGTTTTAGCATCTATATATTTATTAATCTACAAAAAATATAAAAAATAAACAAAAATTGCAGCAATATTTAAGGTAAGTACATTCACAACGTGTAATTCCATGAAATAACTAAAACGGGTAAAATTAAAAAATAATAACGATTCTTTGTACATCCAGACGTACATACATACATACATAAGTACAGTGTTGGCCACAAATTTACTCTCTGGTTTTCTAGGCTGCCCTTGAAAAAGTGTGCAACGCATAGAACCATATAAAGTATATATATTCTTGATCAGCATGACGAGACCAGTTCATATAGCCATGTCCGTCCGTCTGGATCAACGCAAACTCCTCCTAGACCGTAAGAGCTACAGACTTGAATATAGGCTTGTATTTACTGCACGGGTTGTATATCTCGGAATCAGCCGGGATGAGCCTCCCATCAAAACTTTTGACGTTATTGCTTTAAGGTTGAACTTTGTGCTAACTTTGATAAACACCGGAAGACTATATCATATAGCTTCCATAGGAATGATCGGTGGAAAACACTGACTTTGATCAACAACTTCGTTATTTGGCATGCTAAGATTGTAATCCGTCCATTTAACTTTTTAGATAAAATGTTTTTCGATTTGACGGCTATATGCACGTAAGGAAAGAGTAACAAAAAACTTGCAAGAATATACAAACTTTGGCGGGGTCGAAGTTAGCCCCGGCCCTTTGTTTTTTTGTAGAAATTTGTTTGTTATTGATAAATATTAACGAATTTATTTTTATCATCAAATTATGCAAAAAAGAAGCATTTTCATTTTGTACAAGATATATGTTTGTATGTATGTAGTTTGACATTTTGGCGAAAGTACGAAAATAAACGTGTGGACATTCAAAACAAAAAATTGATGCAAGTTCAATATTAGGTCAGTAAAATATTAACTAACTTTTCGGTTCTAGTCTTTTATATTGTACGCCTAAATTCAAACCAAAATAACAGTTTTTATGTCCGTCAAGTTAGCGACACTGTTAAGTTTAAGTTAGCGACGGTCCTCTGTTAAGTTTTTTGTTTTTAATTTTTTTTTAGCTATTTATAAACTTTTTTGAAGCAAAGCCTTAAATTATTAAGAATAGATAAAATTTTGTTTTTGAGTCAGTTTTGGGGGTTTTTGAGCATTCCATGTATTGACAAATTATCCACGAAAGTCTTTTTTTCGTTTTCGTATAGCTCTAATATACTGCAACGGCTTAATGAAGATTAAATGCCAGATTTTTCCCCAATTATTTATCTATATCCTTACCAAGTGTGGTTAAAATTCCTCACACAGTTTTCGAGAAAATTGCATTTTTTTAACCAGCATTGATATTTTTGGTTTTTCCCTCATACAAAATGTCTTAAAAATTACGCCGACTTTATCGGGCAAAAACTAGACTATACAGTAACGGTTCAATAAAGATTGAATGCCAAAATTTCGAGATGACTTTCTGGAATAAGTTCAGACAGTTTCATTAAAATTCCTCGTAACGTTTTTGAGAAAAATGCAAAAATGTGGGAGTACCTTCAGGGAACAATAATTTGTTTAGCAAATACAATTCGCCAATGTTTTCTTCTTCTTCCTACTTTAATTCGCCCCTTGTAAATGAGTGGAAAAATGGTCTGACTTTGACTTTGACTTTATATAGTAACGGCTTAATGAAGATTGAATTTCGGGATGAGTTTCTGAAACATATTTAGGTAATTTTATTAAAAATTCCTCTGCGTTTTCGAGAAAAGTGCGTAAATGTTGGGGTACCTCTGAATGGCATTGTCCTTAAAGAAGGTCTCCTGCTTGGGTGGTGAAAATCTGTAAACTGTAAGTTTTGATTTGAGTTTTACAATGTCGCTCCATAAGTTGGCTGGCTGATTTGAATGGTTGGCTTATCAACAGATTTAATGATCACGGCATTCGCTACCGCTGATCGACCTTGAGTAATGAGCCAGTGGCCAAACGACGGGCTACCCACTCAATGGGTATCATCTCACATTTACGGGCAATAAAGGATTTGGCACCGCAATGCTTTGCACACGCCATTTGTGATATTCAATATCTTTGCATTGCCGGCCAGATCATGAGCCTTGACACTATCGCCGGGAGTGATGCGATGATAGACATAAGCCAGGATGTTCGGTTAAATAGTAGACCTGCTTGGCTTTGTCCTCAATGAGAGCTTTGGCCAGCTTATAGCCATCGACTGCAATCGAGTCTGAAACAACTGTCATCTCTAAAAAATGTTATCGCTATCGATTCAGAGTTGTTAACAACAAATCCTCTCCAGCATTAAAAAATAAAAAAAAAATGTTTTGAATGGAGAAATAACGCCGCGAAAGGTATTTTATTTTATACTGTTGATTCATATGTGTATTATGCGTGTTTATTTTATATATATGTATATGAGTTAATGTAAAAATATTCATATATTCAGCCAAATATGTATGTATATTGTGTTATGCAGTTTCTATGTGCACATTCATGCGTCCGTACATGCACTTGTACATTCCAAAGGACAAAAACAAATCCCACAAATCTCCGATTGTTGCTCATGCACCTGTGAATGTTTTTTTTTTTTTTTTTTTTTCGTTTGTAGGTACCTACGCAAAGGAGACATATGTACATAATTTAATTTGAAACATTCAACTATACAAAATGCACTAGTATCTGTGCGGCAAATGTCATTTACAAGTCTGTGTCAAATAATTTTAAAACTAAACGTGAAAACAAAGCACAAATACAAAGCTCAAATTATTGGTGAAAAATTATAATTGGGAAAACATTTGATTTCCTTAAACAAATTTGCGTATGTGGATGTCGGTGTTTTGAATCGCAATATTTATACACATGTATGTATGTATGTATATATGCACATCGTGTGTACATCTAGTGCATATGTACATATGTATGTACATGTATACATGTGTTGGTACAACGAAAACAACAAACAAGTGCAAAGTTCAAGCAAAGACCCTTTATTTTGCTCTCTTTTTGTTTTTTATTGCAGTACTTCAGATGGCAGATGAAAATTTACTGCACAATATGGAAGTTGATGTTGGCTCCGGACTTGAGGAACTAATACAAGCGGTAGATGACGACGCTCTCAAAAATTACCACAAAGCACAGGCTTCATACATCACTCCACCGGCCGCCGATACCACATTCATAAGCGATATTCTTCGAGAAATCTTTTATAGTCCCTTTAATCTCGGCCTGCTTGCAATAATTTGCTTTCTGGTCTACAAAATAGTAAGAGATCGTACCGAAGTGCCTAGTGTAGGCTCGCAAAAGCCTATTGAGCTACAGTTGCCTAAAATTAGGCGCGATTTTACTATACAGGAGCTGAGACACTACGATGGCAATCAGCCAGATGCCCGTGTTCTATTGGCTGTCAATGGAAACGTATTCGATGTTAGTAAAGGAAGACGTTTCTATGGACCAGGTAAGAAGAATTGTTAGATATTCCAAGCCCAATGGGTTAGAGAATCTTCCGCATTCAGTAGCATCCTTTTTATACTGCTGTAAATGCCGGTTACTCGAGGGACTGGCCGTATTACTTGGCTTCAACTGATGTTCGCTATAAGCGGTATTCAAAACAAATGTTTTTTTTTTCTTTTTGTCATAAAATTTATTTTGTATGGTATTTTCTTTTTGTCATAAAATTTATTTTGTATGGTATTACCTAATTTGTGCTCAGATGAGCAACTCACGAAGTTAAAACGAAGTATTTTTGAGAGCGTCGAAATGAAATTACTCTCTCACAAACACATTTTGCTCTCTTTTTTGCCTTCGTCCTCACTTTTAATCGTTTTAAGCAGTATTTGTGTGCAAAATTGTTTCATTATAAGCGGGATATCGTTTTTATTTTTTAAAACCATGCTTTTAACGCTGCTAGAAGCTGAAATTAGTAAAATTTCTTGTGTTCAAAATGTGTTTAATTGACCTAACCCAACAATATTTAATTCTCTACACAGAAGTACTTATTATCGTTTCTGATCTATTAAATTTGCAGGTGGACCCTATGCCACATTCGCTGGACGAGATGCGTCACGTAATCTGGCAACATTTAGTGTCCAAGCCAATAACAAGGATGACTATGATGACCTAAGCGATCTTAGTGCAGTAGAAATGGATTCAGTGCGGGAGTGGGAAATGCAATTTAGAGGTATATAAATGTGTGCCTTCAAAATCGTCTGTAATGAATTTCAATTTCAATTTTACACAGAGAAATACGATTTGGTTGGCAAGCTGTTACGAAAAGGCGAACAGCCTACCAATTATGATGACGATGAAGAAGATGAGAACATTGGCAACAATGAGGAATCATCCCGTTTACCAAACGAGCCGGAGGATTTTGCCAACATCCAGAGTGATGGCTTGCGCGAGCGTCAACCGAACACAACTGCAACGATGACTGAATCAAATAACCTGAATACACAAAGGGATATAGAAACTTCCAATGAAAATCTAGTAGCAGGCAGCGACATTTCCTTAAGCACAATGTCCAACAGCAACATTGCGCGCGACTCGACCGATTGTTAGTAGATTGTGCGATTCGGGAGCTTCTGGATAAGAAAACACTTGAGTTAATATCCCAGAAAGAAAAAAAAACAAGAGTATAATTAAGCATTCAGCATTAACACATAAACTCAAACGGAACCGAAAACAAAAACGAAACGAGCGTAAAAAATCACTAATGCAAACTAAAATTAATATGTGCTAAAACAAAAACTAAAAATGAAGCAAACTACCATTGAGCGCAGCCAAATTGGTGTAAATGTTGGATCATGAAATCATTATAAAAAAAGAAGTCGTCTCGCCGGCTTCCATAATACACCAAGTGACAAAAGTATATTTAATTTCCAAGACCAAATGTTTACGTCTATTAAATTCGTTTTACAAACCTCAAAGCATATACTATCTCTCGTTCCGCCACTAGCCTGCGGCCTCTTCCGCTTTTATGGAGTAAATCACATTCATACTTATACTTTAGATGTTTCAAGTCCGACCTTAAAGAAGAAGAACTATTAAGACTAATTAGTGTGCTGAATTTGATTTTGATAATCAGAAAATTTGAAACAATCGATTTGTGCGCGTAATCAGTCAGGATAAATACAAAATTTGATGTCTAGCTAAAGTATATTCTTGGAAAGATCGGTTTTATCCAATAAGCGGGGCGGCAATGGGCATGGCAAAGTGATCTATGTAGGTGTTCATGCGGACGGACAGACAGACAGACAGATGGGGCTAGACCGACTCGACTCAAGATGGTATATTCAATATGAGGTCGGAAAAGCTTTCTTCTTCTGCCTGTTACATACATTTTGGCGACTTTGATATACCAATTCACCCTGTGGGTGCATGGCATATTCAAAATTACCCCCAGTACCCCATACTTTACGGCGTTATCCAATGGTACAGCTTCAGTTATCTCACCCATTCATTCACGTTGTGATTTTGTCTTAAATATTGTTTTAGTACGTACACACTATATTCATTATGAATTAAAAAAATTAAACGTTTTATCGTCATGTAAGCTTTTGAAGGATTCTGAATTTCGGAAAGGATTCGAGGTGGTTGGGCCGACCACCTGAAACCTGAAAATTTGTAGCAATGGTCTGGAATTTTTTGGTGGACATAACTTGTTTAAATAAATCACAATTCTTGTAATAAAAACAAATTGTAAGTTATATAAAACACAAACGAAATGTTCTTTTGAATTGCAAATCAAGATCAATCTTTGGGTAAGATTTTAAAAAATTTAAAAATGTTGGCTTAATTTCAAACATTTATTAAAATTACCAAATAAAACAAAAACTTTTACCAGTTCGAATTGAAAAACGATATAATACAAAAACTCATATTTCAAAAATGCATAAAACATGCCCAAACATATTATTTGTAATGTTTTTTTTTTTTGTTTTGTTTTTCAGTTAAAACTAATTGTCGTTTATCTAATGTAACGTATTTATCAGAAAATGTAGTTATTCCTCCTCCTCTTCCTCCTCCTCCTCTTCTTCCTCCGTATCAGATGGCTCTGGAGACTCTGATGACAATTCTTTGGTAGTTTCTGAATTCTCAGGCACTTTTTCTTGATCATCTCCATCGGAAGACCATGGGTCAGTTAGATCTGCATCACCGGATGAGATTTCTTTAGTATTTCCTGAACTATCTTTGTCAGCTTCTTGACTCTTGTTGGCCGAGCGTTCCTTAAAGATTTTCTCAACGACCATACAGCGTATTTGTCGTGCCGGAATGTCAATGAGGAAGGCCACTGCAACTGCAGTCAAGACTATGGTGATCATTTCACCTATGTCCATCTGTAAAGATTGCATGAAATCAAATTAAACCCACCTACTACTACTACTAATACTGCACACTAACTAAATCTGTGATTTGAAACTTTTGTGGCTCCTTTGCCGAAGCCGTATTCCAAAGGACCACCAAGTAGATGGCTAGTTGCAACGGAAAAGCTATTCGCGAAAGAAAGAGGATTGCTTGAGCCACATAAGGGTATCCCTGCGCCACAATTGCTCTCTGCTGGAACATAAAAATGCACCAGCAAATGGCCAAGCCCAGAATTAGTGGACTCCAAGCCAGATATGAGGCAGCATCATTGGTGTTGTAAACAAATTCACTTCGCATGCTGGCCAACGGCTCCCAGAAGCACCAAGCGATGGCCAGCAGGCTGATGCTCCAGCCGACGGTTCGAAAACGTTGAGCTATGTTCAGGACACCGTTCTCGCTGCGGTAGAGGAGACCACCGCCAATGCCCAGTAGGTAAGGAGTAGCCCGACTGATTGGCGATCCATAGATCATGTTGGCCGTACGATAAAATTTGCTGACACTGCGAAATGTTGGAACGAATTGTAGTTTATTTCTAGATAAACCAAACGTGAGGACTTACTGAATACCATGAAACAGCGAGGGGGCCAGATGTTCCTGATTACTGCGGGAGAAGCGTGCTGCAATGGAGATGGCATTGATGGCCCCATATATGAAAAATCCTGCCTCGGAGTCCGTATGAAAGAGCCACACCATAAGCGGACCCAGTAAGTACAATTGCACATCCAATGAAAGGCTTACAGCCGGCGGAGAGCACTGGAATGGATGAATTTATTCCAACAAAAAAAATTAACCAAACTGATGACACAGTGAGTTTTGGAGCATTACCGACTCTTCAAAGCTGACCAAATTGTGGAGACTCAATGCCGGACGCCACATATTCTGTTCACAAAGTCGAGCATTTTCGCGTATCAACTGTCCCCAAAGCGGGCCAGCTCCCAGATTGGGCAGAATCCATGTTTGGAAGCCAAGTAGAGCGTATATGGTGAGTAGGTAGCGACTTGCCCTCAAGGCAACATTCTTTAGGAAGTGAATCTGTGACTTTTGCTCCATTTCAAGCGACAACTGATAGGCGACTAGAAAACCACTGATCACTAGCAGGACATCGCTGTAAAGAATGGGCAAACGGAACAGAAGGCTCCAGTAATTGTCGACAGCTTGGACTAAGCTATCTCGATTGATAAGCGGCAAATGGCCAACCATGATAAACTTAAGGCTTAAGTATAACATGAAGATCACACAGATTCTCAGCAGGTTAAAGAATGGAAAGTCCTGTTCAGGACATTTCACCGCAATGAGCGACTGAAAAGTGCTTTTGGGAGAAAATTCATTGAATACACTCAACAGAAGGGTCGACAACTGACTGACTGGCTCTTCCGATGATTCGGTAACTGGACTCGGTTTCTCCTCCCCAGCATCGTTTTCACTATCCACTGGCTTCGATGGCCAAAGAGCCTTGATGACTCTACCACTCGTAGCCGTAAGCCAATCCCGTTTCTCCCAGAAGTAGGCAAAAATGCAAGCTGAACCCAGGGTAATGAGAGCCAAGCTAAAATGAAAAACAGAGCAAAAACATCCTAGAATCCTTCGGGAAGCGTCTCTTCTTCACTTACATGCTTAGGCCAAACATTCTATCGTTCCTCAAGAGCTTTATATAATTCACTTTTCGCTTCAGGCTGCAGTTATCCTCCTCCACCCTGATGTAGAACTTGATGCCAGTGTTGTTGTATATCCTGAGGTTGTTTTCCATTATCTCCTGTACTACTTGCGAGGAGCAGGCATTGGGTATGCACACGCCCCAATTGGCCACTGTGTATCGTGGCACGAAGTGCTTTGGCTAATGATTGGATGGATATATAGACTACATACATACATATTTGGTTCTGTACTCACATTACTTATGTGGGAATTCCAAAGACCAAAACCTTGTAGCATATGCAAGGGCGCCTTCAACTCGGATATTTTGGTCCTCATCTCAATCTGCGCCAAACAGTACTTTCCATGAATGCGTCTTGAGCTACCCGACGACGTCCTTGCCTTTGCCACTGCTGACGTCTGGGTGCATAAATCAAAGTCCCCAAACTGATTGATGTATCCCCGGAGAAGGCCAGAGCTGACTTTTCCTGTGGCATCGATCACTGTAGGCGAGAACCAAAAATTAACTTCTCTTTAAGTTCCCCTGACATTGTTCTGACGCACTTACTCTGTAGAGTCCAGATCTTATAGGCGCGCATTTGCTTTTGGAATATCTGAAGATCCTGCTGGCATGCACCCGTCGTCCAAGTATTAGAGAAATTGGCCATGAACGAGGGCAGGGAATGCAAGATTTGATCAAAATAGTCATCGGGCAAGGGATTGGATGTTATTGGGCCACCGCCGTCATCATCCGATTTGGAGTGATGTGATCTCTTTTGATTCTGCTGTGATTCGCCATCGCCATCATCTGACATAATCATGTTGAATGGCCAGCGATTGAGATAAGCAAGCCAGCCGGGTTCGTCCACCACCGGCGGCTCCTCGGCTCCTTTTGTTGGTCGACCATTTGAGATTTTCTCCCCAATCCATTGCAGCCAGGTGATAATATTATTTGTGGGCGTCTCTGGTTCTCCTTCAGGCTCACTGGCCACAAACAAATCCAGAATATTACTGAAAATCGAGGTTGAATCATCTTCATCGTCATGAGCAACCTCATCCGAGAGCTCATTGTCGGTTTCAGTTGATTGATATTTTTTATTTCGCGATTTCTCTCTGTCGTTCGATCTCGTATAGTCCTCGTCAGGGTTCTCGTTCGATTCGTCATTATCATCGTCGTTCTCATCCTCAATGTAGTCGTCCACGTAAACGCGTTCTATTTTACGAAACTTGAACTTGTGGTCGGACCCCGTGCGTCGTCCGCCGGTCTTTTTCCTTTCCTGCACAAAACTTGCAGCATTGTCCTCCACTTCGACACTGGCATCGTCGTCATCCGTTCCACTGGCTAGGGCAAATATGTTGCCCCTTGGTGTATCCAATGCCAAAAAGAGGTGGAAGACAAGAAACACTGTCACCCAAAGGAATCGTTGGGTTTGGCCATAAACAATCATTATTAACTCTTGTCCCTTATCCTGAGTTTAGGCGAACCCTCCTGTTGATTGCAATTCTCTCTCACTCTCCCCTTCTCTCTCTCTCTCTCTCTCCCTCTCTTCGGATTTATTCTGGGGACAAGTTTTAATGCTTTCAAAATAGTTCTTTTTACATTTATGCAAAGACTGAGCACAACTAATTTTATTTGCTTTGCGACAAAGAATGTTTTCCAAGATGCAAGAAAAAAACCATAACATCTCCGCCGCTTCAGGGTGTTTAATTTTGTTAAGAAGACGTTTTGAACGGATAACTCGCTGTTCTCGTGTTTTATCAGACATAAACTGTCCTCTTCGCATAACATAGGACTTATACCGGAGATCTTCATGGGCAACTCGACGGATAAGACCGTCAGAAACATTAAGATCCTTTGCCAGGGCCCTTATTGACTTTGAAGGGTCCTCATCAATAATTGCTTGCACTTTTTGAACAAAGTCTTCCGATCGGATGGTGTCAGAACGTTTCTCGTGTTTTTTGCGTTTTGAAACAGGCTCTGCGTTGCCCCCTGATGCTTCCAACTCACAGCGCACCTTATAAACGAATGAACGGGCGCACTTCAGAAAATTCGATATTTCTAAATCGGTGTGATTTGCACATAATGCGACAATAACTGCATGTCTCTTCATTTGTTGAGTTAAGTTGTAGTCCTCCATGTCTTATTTAAGAAAAATTTTATGTAAAAATAGTGATTTCTAAAAGATATAGCAACATATGTACATGTCCTCAAATACCGTACGCACCCTGTATTATGCATATGCATGTTCGAGGGTTGTTCGAAAGGTTTTGCTTGAAGTCTTCGAGGGCCATTTGCTTATAATAGGCGTGTTCATATTCACCCAAACGAAAACTGTCGAATTTGGGTCCTTAATCAAAACTGAAAACTGTTTTTGACCCCACATGACAGTTCCCTGAAATCTCAAACTTTCCCATGAGTTTCAGATGGATTAGCAGAATTTTTGAAATGATTAAGTCTAGAAAAAGGATTAAAGGGAAAGCCTACAACTCCCTCTATTCTCGCAAGGATAGTTCCTGTGTTTTTTTTTAGTTTCAAACGATTTATCAGAGTTTCTTCGGCCATTAAAGATTGTCAGTGACAACATCCAATGGGATGAACAGTCCCTCGTTTGGGCGAAACCATCGATTCTGCTCTGGTCTGGGCACATACATTTCTCACCCCGGGTCTCCACGCTATTTATACATACATACATATGTATGTAAGCGTTTTTATATAGATACATACATATGTATGTACATACGTTGTAACTGGGTACATCAGCGATACATAGTATTTTTATAAATCATACTATAGATACATTGCTCTTCGTCATAAGTAGATGAACAAATTTTTATTCCATCTCGAAAAAAGGGAAAACAGGTGGAAAATCTTTACCTTTGTTTTCACAAATAGAAAACTCATGCTGGAAAGCGATTGTGAGATCTAATTGCCGACATTCCTTTTCATTACCCATAATGATAACTTATCTCTTGTGTCAATGAAATCGTTTTCAACCCATACCGGAAGTTCTTCTCTGTTTTGGTGTTGATCTTGTAATCCTCCGCTTTTTAGCGCCATCGATCACAAGGTTATGGTCAAATTCATGGACCTTTTCATCATTGGTTAGTATCTCTCGTACAAACATATGTATAAGTATGTACATACTTTTCCATATATGTATGTATGAACATACAAGAATATATGTACATATTTCTGGCGATTTTCACACTCCTATCTTAAATACTTTTTAGAGACAAATGGAAACATTTCAGCTACTGACCGTTTCAAACCGGTTTTTTGGAACTGAGCTTCGCTTCTCATTAGCTTTTTTAGACTTGTATATGTACGAGGGTCAATTGAAAAATAACAATATTATCCAATCGACATGTGTGTATGGCAAATTCATTAAACAGCATGCCATCTCACTTACATCTCAGCATCCTTTATGACATTCTACATATAATTTGGCCATTTAAAACAAGTCAAAGTCAGTTATCGGAGATATAACTGAAATTGAAGAGCCTCGTTTGGATTGTGTGTAATGAATTGTTGAATCTTTCGAATCGGAAGTTTTAAAATAGTCCTAAGATTTTACAATATTCTTAAGATATCTATCGATATTACGGCGTACATGTGCACTTCAAGATAATGAATCGCAGTTCTCTGTTAAATAATGGTCAAAAATTACCATTTTGGGCTTATCTTTAATGAAAACTTCATAATATATTGGAAGATTGTGACAATGGATGGAATGCAAGAATTGCTGACAATAAAAGGATCAATTCAAAGAACTTGAAATCGTCTATTCAAATACCCCTTTGGCTTCTGTTTACATGAAGCCATTGTCTCGCAGTGTTTCCTGGGACCACTTTGGGGGATCGGAGTATCGAAAAATGCCGGCAATGCTGACTACTCTTCAAAGAGCCCTCGCACAAACTATAACTACATATGCACTGTGCATTGCATTTAAAAACTGTAGATTTGTATCCGCGTTCGCACTCGGCTTTCAATATCCGTCGGGTTAACTCACGCGTATTACCTCAGTCTACCATAAGCAATAAGCGATAAGCAATAAGCAGAAATGAAAAACTAGTTTAATTCCAATTCAATAAACATATATGGTCTTCGAGAACTGAGAATCTGCGGTCTTGAATTAAACATTTTCCAACTAGTTAGTTAGTCGTTTGTGCGCATTTGAAATTTGAAATATTTATTGTGAAAATACGATAATTGATATGTAGTGGAAACTGATTGATTTGTTTTTGATTTTTTTTCGGTTTTGTTTTTATGTGAAACGTTTTTCAAAAATGTGCTATTATCATGGTAAACCATCAATTTTGTATTGCACACTGTTTGCAATTATGTGGGGAAACTTGTTTGCTTTGGCAACATCGAATGCTAATAGAACAAGTAGATTGGATGGAAATGTAACGGATTTCCCCCACAGACAGAATGTGTCCAGTGAGTTGAGTCCAAAAAACGTGGAGCAAGTAAACGCCCCAAAAACGTTCCAAACTATAATGAGCAATTCGGAGTTTGATCATTATGCAAAAAGTTTATTAATTGTGACCGGTGAACGTTGTCGTCGTGACTTGAATGCGACACTCTGGGGCATTAGGAATGGCCACGAATGGGCCACAGCAAGTGAGTGTGATAAAAAGAAACCCCTCCTACACCTCAAACACCCCTCCCTCCTCGACCAACTGTATGAACATTTGAATTATGGGCATGGCTACATATCATACCATGCATACAAGTCTATATCATTCCAAAAGTACAGGATATGTACATAATTAATTATCAGCTAGTTGGCTTGAGTGTGTGTGAGTGTGTGCGATCTGAAAGTAAAAGTGCGTGAGTTAGATGACATCAGAGTAGATATAGATAGTATGTGTCTATATATGTTCAGTGAGTGGGATAAATTCCACATAAGCTTTTTTTTCTGTGACCTTCAGTGTGGATGACATTTTCCGGCCAGCCGGAAAGGGATGGGGGATGAAGAGCTGTATAACTTTTAACTCATATTATTAAAATTAATTACTTTCTATGGAATTGGCTTAAAAATTACTCTAATTGTCTGTCATCCCATTCAATTTCATCAAGGGGATTTCTTTATGGAAAGCTGTTGAGGACAGAAAGACGCATACGGTTCGGATTCGAGTGAGATTAGTGACCCCAAATATTTAGCTAATTTTTCAATCGACGTTAAATTCAAATATTTGTAATTTACAAAAGGAGACGTTTCCGGATATATGTATGTATGTATATACAATACACATGTATGTATGTTTCTGATCAGCATGAGAATTCGATTTTTTATCAAGTTTAAGCCCCCAATTGCAAAGCTAGAGATCGGACCTCTATAACACTTACATAGCTGCCTCATTAACCTAGAAATATAGACAAACTTTAATACAGAAAACTTAGTGGAAAACATTGCAAAGGATATATGTAATATATAACATAAAAGTAGACAACATAAATTCATAAATATATAGATTCCATGTTTAGTTTCTATCCAATCGTGAATCAAGTTTATAATTTTGTTGGGGCTGGTGGAGCATTTCGGAGGAAAAATTGTTTTTCAACATCGGAATTTGACCAGTTTTTTTTTTTGGAAATCCGCTCCTGTACAATTGAAATTTGAACAATAGAAACGGGCTTTAAAATGAGCGCAATTAAGTTTCCCCTAATGGCTTCATTCTTAGTTGATAGTCTATGATTATTAGTCTCCATCCCGGTAGTAATTACACCCCTCAGTCTAATAAATCTTTTAATTAAGTAAAGGAAATGCATTTTACTAAATCCTATCATAAGATTGTAATGCATGTACGAGTGTGTTTATTTAATGATTGCCATTTAAACGCTGATTTAACACCAGTACTTGCTGGTTATAAATAAAAACGTGTTATTAACATATTGAACTGGGCGAGAACAGCAAGTGAGATCGAAGTGTGTGACTGGCTCCATCCTCTGCTTGACTTCGCAATCCATATAATAAACTTGTTCGCACAATCAATGGGACTTGAAGACACATAGTTTTTGAAATTTAGTTTGATGCCCTCAATTTGTGGATCAGTTCAGGATTGCCACGTCTTATGAACTTGGACAGCATAGTAGAAACTATGTGACTTCGGTTGTAACGAATTGGTATACACTGCCGTGCAATTGAATAGGGACAAAAACAACCAAACAATAACGAATATATTTATACCATACACCCATAGGGTGGAATGGTATATTAAAGTCACCAAAATGTTTGTAACAGACAGAAGGAAGCTTCTCCGACCCCATAAAGTATACATATTCTTGATCAGGATCAACAGCCGACTCGATCTAGCCTTGTCCGTCCGTCCGTATGAACACCTAGATCTCGGAGACTATAACAGCTAGAGCCACCAAATTTGGTATGTAGACTCATGTAGTATGTAAGTTGGTCGAGTTTATTTCAAAGTTTTGCCACGCCCCGAAATTTAAAAAAAAAAATTTCGATTATCTCCCGTGTTTTTCTACCTTGTGCAATCAAATTTGGCACACTTATATTTGATACTAATATCCAGCAAAATATCAAATTCCATCAAAATCGGACAAATAATAGTCGAGTTATGCATATAAACGTTTTTCCATAAGGCCGGAGTTGGCCGTTGGCTGGTGGGGGCGCTAGGGTGCTCGTATGCTTGAGTAAGCGAGATACTAAGATTTGCTTGTAAAAAGCATGTGAAAATGCATTTGTTTAATAAAATTAAAATATTCGCTTTACTGGTGTAAGATATACCTAAGTCGGCGAGACGACTTACTTACTTCACTATACCCTTGCAAAATGGGTATATTAATTTTGGTCAGAAGTGTGCAACGCATAGAACGAAGCATCTCCGTCCATACAAAGTTCAAATAGTCATGTCCTTCCGTGCGTCCGTCTGGATCAACGCAAACTCCTCCTAGACCGTAAGAGCTACAGAGTTCGTAGGCTTGTATATACTGCAGGGGTTGTATATCTCGGATTCAGCCGGATCGGACCACTATATCATATAGCTCCCATACAAACCCCAAAGTCACGAACAGTGACTTTTCTCAATAACTTTGTTATTTTCTGTGCTGTTATCTTGAAATATTAGAGAGTCTATTACGCCTATAAACGACTGTGCCAAATTCGATCAAGATCGGATGACTATATCATATAGCTCCCATAGGAACGATCAGTGGAAAACAGTGACTATGATCAATATCTTTGTTTTTTCCTATGATTGTAGGCCATTCTTTCGCAAACATAAGCCTTTTTTATATAAAACGTTCTTCCACATTGATGGCTAATAGGTAAGGAAAGAGTTACCAAAAAGTTGCAAGGGTATACAAACTTTGACGCGGTCGAAGTTAGCCCCGGCCCTCTGGTTTTTCATTGATTCAGTATATTATTAAGTGATACGATAAAAAAAAACGAGAAAACAATATTGACAACATCGTTCAGTTGGTTCATATAAATGAGGAAGTTAACGACTTTATGTTGAATGCCCATTCATCGAAATGATATCATGATATCGTAATTGGGGTTACCAAGAGAATCATTTGGGATATTTGACCAATTCTATAGATCTATTGCTAAATAATCAAGTATCAGTTATTAGTTAGTTGGCCATAACAAATCCTGCAGGGAACTAGAAGCAAAATTCATTATCTAGTATATAGAAATCATCATAGTTTATACTAAAGTGTTACAAATTTTTGACCAGAGAGTTACTGACTATCAGTTATAAGTTAGTTAGTCAGTGACTCTCTGGCCAAAGATTTGTAAGACTTTAGTCTAAACTATGATGATTGCTATATATATTATGTATAATAAATTTAGCTTGGTTTGTTATGGCCAAGTTCGAGTTCGAGGTTATTTGTGACATTTTGTGTAGTTAAAACGCGACTTATGTTAATATTCGCGGTTAACTTTTGGTTTACAAACTGTTTACACTATTTTTATTGTTATTTAAGTGTTGTTTGTGGTTGTTGTCATTCCCAGTCTACGATGCAAGTGTGAAGTCTGCAATTGGCCTACAAAGTGGAGTCGTACATCAGTTCGGACATTATGACCAATGTCTCAATCGAGAGACATTTAACGATCAGCCAGTGCAGCCCCAATACTGTTTACTCGAAGTGCCCGTCAATGGAATCGTGGCACAGACTAGCTCACGTAAAAAAGAGGTATGCAAGCAAAATGTTTTTATTTTTTCTTTTTTATATTCCTACCTGCCTACCTACCCTCATACGTATGTAGTTACTTATTTGCACAATATACTAACTTATACGTGAATAATGTGTATGAGTGATTATCGCTACTGCTTGAAAAACTGATCTCTCGCAAACAAGTTTTAAAAAAACAAAACGTCAGAATGAATGATGCAAAATGGGTTTGGGTCGTCTGCTACTGGGGATACCCTGTACCAAAGGCGGGGGAATTTGAACTTTGTGTAGGAATAGACTTATAGTTTGTCCCCGAACCTCTCTGATCTGAGACCAAGCTAGACCGATCTTTGCCTTAATAATTTTACTCCTTACGAAACTGATCGATTGTAGTCTTGAAGATCTTGTAAGTCTTTGTAGGGTATCCAAACAGGCCATACAGGAAGTGTATACCTAGGACAGCATATTTGCTAAATCCGGTCCTGGGCATAGCTAACGGGTTAGACTATTGGGTTTCCTCTGCTAGTTCAGCATACTCCAACATTTTGGAGCACTTTTAAGAGATGGCGAAGTACTAAGAGTAGCAGACGCACAAAGAACAAACAGACAACTTGTTGAAATATCAAATGACTGGGCTATTTAGGTTAACAAATGGTCAACAAACAAAAAGTTTCAGTCTCCGAAAATTGCAAGAGCTGGGCCAACTACTGGCCACATTGCATCAACTGCATACTTCATTGATCAAGCAATAACAGCGAGGGTAGATGGCAAAGTTTTACTTAATCTAACTCAATCGATCAATCGATCTGCTAGAAGTAGCAGCTGGTGGTAATCGATGAATCGAATGCGAATTCATGATTGGTTATTGCACTTGGATTTCAGACTGCCTACTACAACGAGAATGTGACCTCCTATTGGGCTCTCTGTCTGCCCATCGGATGTACGGCGGAGGATATAACCAAATATGCGTCCATGTCACTACAACGAGATGTTGGGGACAAAACTCAACCGATGTGCCAATCATTGGATACAGGGAAATTGAATTTGACCAAAGGCATGCTTATCTATGCGTGAGTATAGAAATAAACATAAAACGTTTGTGTGATCTCATTGGTTAGCCCATTTTAGTGGCATCATATGCTTCTTTATACTATTAGCCCTGATTAGCACTGTCTGTCATATATGTCTGCTGATGAGAAATGACCAAGGAAAAACGGCTAAAGAACTGAACCAGGAGGCAAAGCAACAGGATTTGTTGACCATGATTGTGACTGGTTTCTCAATTATTGGTAAGTCATTCGCTTTCACTTCTCACTATTGTAATTCATCTCTGTGATCTGATTAGAAAACAGTCGAAAACTGGTGCAAGTCACTGAAGATGAGATGGGTCTGAAGTGCATCAATGGCATCAAGGCCTTGGCCATGCTTCTCATTATTGCTGGCCATGCGGTATCCTTTATTCTGGGTGGACCAATGTACAATGTTAGCTTTATAAACGATGTAAGCATGAGATGATTCATCCTCTGAGAGAAGGGATAATATTTCCTTTATATTACTTGCTCCAGCAATTGCGGCTCCCTGTCTTTTCGTTCCTGACCAATTCTTTGCTCTTCGCCGATATGTTTCTGCTGCTGAGCGGCTTTTTGCTGTGTCGCATATTACTGTTTGAGCTGGAACGTCGGGGCGGCAAAGTGAATCCTCTGATGCTCTATGTGGCTCGCTATATACGACTCACTCCTGCCTACATTGCGATAATTGGATTCTATATGACATGGTTTCCCTATATAGGCAGTGGACCCATTTGGAATGAACGCATTGGCTTAGAGAAAGAACGTTGCCAAAACTCCTGGTGGCTCAATATACTTTACATAAATAATTATTTTGCTACCGATAAACTGGTAAGAGCATATCCCTCAGAATCAGTGAGTATTCTAAATAAGTATTTGTGAACTTGATTGCAGTGCATGTTCCAATCATGGTATCTATCGGTCGATTCCCAATTGTTCTTTGTGGCTCCCTTTATCGTATATGCCCTCTATAAATGGAAACGTTTGGGTTTGCGAATACTCTGCTTTTTGGTGGTGCTTACTGCTGTGATACCATTTCTGTCCACCTATGTGGACCATCTCGATCCCACCCTGATGATATATCCCAGGTAAGAGAGTTTACTTCTAGTACTGTGGACATTACACTAAAAACTCCTTCGTATTCACACAGCGAACTGTCCGATCTGGCAAGGAATTCATTTTACATCAATTCGTACATAAAAACACATATGCGAGCGTCTGCCTATATAATCGGATTGCTGGCAGGATATTTGGTTCATGTCATACAGAAAAAGCACATCAGGCTATCCCATAGATTGGTCCAGGCCATTTGGCTGTGTGCTATATTCATCGGGACCGGCTCTATGTACAGTGTAACCCGATTTTATATAGCCCCATATACGAATTTCGAAAGTAGCCTCTATGCTGGCTTCCACAAGCTTGGATGGAATTTGTCCGTGGGCTGGCTAGTCATAGCCATAACCACGGGCCATGCCAATTGGCTCCAAAAAACACTTAGTAGTCGCCTGTTTGCGCCCATAAGTCGACTGACTTACTGTGCCTATCTATCGAATGGCATTGTGGAACTATACCATTCGGCTAGCATAAGATATCCCACCTATATGGGATTTGTAAGTTTAACCAATATTGTATTTAGTCACTCCCTTAATACATTTCTGATTGCGATTGTGATAAGTTTACTATTTGAATCTCCCATTCATGCATTGGAGCGGATATTACGTCGAAAGTTTGATAATAAAACGGCGAGGGGCAGTCCAGGAGGAACGAACAAAACGCCAAATGAAATGGAATCGGGAGAACAAAGTCCCTAGCTATGTAACTAGAATAAAATAAGATTTAAATAAGATTTTCTTAACAATATTTAAGGGGTATTTACATTTGTGCATATATGTCTGAACTTAGACTTAGATATCAATATATAAGATTATATATGAATGTATATAAAAAATTCAAAAATGTATATTTTCTTCATTTTAAACAAAACTTTTAAAATCGGTCCTTCTGTCGGTAAAATTGTAGTTTTTGACTGCCTAGCATACGTTTGGGGGCAAATTTTCCCTATTTTACATACTAGATACGATTTCGATCCGTTTCTGTTTTACACATATAACGTATACGCACCGTCTGACCAGCTAAACTTATGACTTTCAGATGATTAATCATAATGAAAATTGGAAATATTAGATATGAAAACATTCAAAAACACTTAACAAAAATGAAGAAAGATATTAAATTTATTTGTTTTCTCTTAAATTTTAGGATATACATATGTAAATACATAAAGAAGGTGCAAATACCGGCCCGATATTTGGCTGAAACTGTTTGTGTCGGATTCCTGTTTTCGATTTAAGAGATAGTTTGTTGGAAACAATTTACATATTGAATATTGAAACATTGATCGTTTTGATTATTTGGATTGTTTAATTTTCAATTGATATAAGTATTTGGTATTAATATTTAAAATGTAAGTCTGCATTGCATGCACTTTTGATTTTACCTCAAAATTTTCTGTTCTCATCCGTGAAGTATGCAATGAAATTTTGTATACCCATTGCCATGTAATCGCTTGATACGTTTGATCTTGGCTAGAAAGCAGGGGTTCCAAAATAAGCGATCACATAAAAGCATCATCGGTCGATCAATCGAGAGTGAGATATATATATACATATATACTATGTATGTATGCCTGGACGAACAGTATCAAAAATTGACACACATCTTACAAATAGTTTGTTGCCAAAAATAGAATGGAATATTTTGTTTTGAACTTGATTTATTTTTCAACTGAAGGTCAATCAACTTAAAATAGATATAAACTGTGTATATATATACATATATCGAATAGTTGCTGTCCTGAATTATCCTTTACTCTCACAAATTTCAAAGCAAATCGGACAAACAAAAAGCTGTTCGCAATGAAAATTTACATTTTCCATGGATAATATTTTTGGAAATGTTATAGCCAAATTGAAAGATTCATGTGTTTATATTTGTATAACCAACGGCATATGTATGTATGTGTATATAGTATAGTGCATTAATCAAAAGCGGGTATAATGCTACAATATTTGCCTCTTTGTTGTTCGTTTCTCAATAATCCGACTGCTCTGACATTTATCTCAGAGCGTGCACTTGGCTATGGTTTTGTCTGTCGTACGGTTGAATGGGGATTTTCTCCAAATGTTGTTGTGCATCTGCTGGGTATATCTGCTGCATATACATATATGATACACACACACATATGATAAACATATTTATACATACTTATGTATGTATATGGCAGATGTATGTATACTTAGAATGGAAGAACGCAACGCATCGCATTATAGCTGGCTAGCCCACATGTTTGTATGTAGTCGCTAGCTCGATGCTCGATTTTACCTCATACTCCTCCTGGCACACCCGTTTCGCTTCGCTCGACTCCGATCGTGGTCTTTTGGAAAACCACTATACGGCTCACATTCAGACCGCCAGCGCCTAGTGCCTAGTGCCTGATGCCATTGCCCGCTGTCGTCGCTTTCGTTCTGATCGCACTTTTACAGTTTTTTCTAAAAAACAATAAAATTCAGGCATCAGAGTGGAAAACACACACACACACACACCTATACAATTACCCACACATATGCATATGAATATTTCTCCGGAGGCAGTTCGTGTATCGTTCGTTGGATCAGGTTCGTGAGATAGCCTAATTTGAAATCATTTTTTTTGCTATATTTTGGAAAACGCAGCATCGCAATATTGTAGTTAGCACGAGTATTCCACGGTGATCGGTTCGTGAGATTTCAAAATTTTTTTGGCTAAATTAATCGCAAAGTAGAAAAAAACACCAGCAACAACATGAGCAGCATTGTAAGCAGCATTAAATTGATTGAACTCGTCCCAAAGGATATTAAATAAATATTTTTAAAAACGATTTCTTATCAATAATCAGGATGAAGAACTGACACCTGAGCAAATCGCTGTGCTCCAGAAGGCATTCAACAGCTTCGATCACCAGAAAACTGGCAGCATCCCCACAGAGATGGTTGCTGATATCCTGCGCCTTATGGGTCAACCCTTCGATAAGAAAATCTTGGAGGAACTGATCGAGGAAGTTGATGAAGACAGTAAGCAAGGAATTTAAGTACATTTTCATTTCATTGGGCCAATAATTTCCATTCTGATTGTTCATTTCATTCAAAAATTTTCCATTACCTCTTATGGGTTATCCTCACCAATCAAAATCGAAATAGTTCGCACAATTAATTAACCCAATTACTAAAGAAAAGAAGAAGAAAAACTATATTTATATGTATATTGATATGGCCAAGAAAAGTTTTATCCTTTTTGTGGACAAAACTAGTTAATATGTTTTTAGTTTAGTTTGAAATGGAATAGTTTTTAGTCTTAGTCTACACTTTTCCATACAAAATTATTTAAAAACATTACTAAAATTTCTCTTCCAGAGTCTGGTCGTTTGGAATTCGGCGAATTCGTTCAGCTAGCTGCCAAATTCATTGTTGAGGAAGATGCCGAGGCAATGCAAAAAGGAATTGCGTGAGGCATTCCGTTTATATGATAAACAAGGCAACGGTTTCATTCCAACCACTTGCCTCAAGGAGATCCTTAAGGAATTGGATGATCAGTTGACCGAACAAGAATTGGACATTATGATTGAGGAAATCGATAGTGATGGTTCCGGTACAGTTGATTTCGATGGTAAGTGCGTGGGCGGAGAATGGAAAAACTATGTCTATTCCAAATATTTTAGTGGCTTGCGCCGCCTTGCACATAGGCACAGAGGCACACCAACACCCACCCACACACACACACAACATCATTATAAATATTCCTCATGTTCTCTTGATCTTGAGGTCTCAATTATGACAACTTGATCGTTGCTTTTTTTTTGGAGCATATCGTTGGCTATTTTTAGGCGCGACATACAAATTCAATTTAATTTTTTTTTTTGGATATTTTGTGTTTGTGTGAGTGTGTATGTTTTTTTTTTTTTTTTTTTTTGATTATTTGTTTTTATAGAATATTGAATATTTATTTATAAATGCATATATAGCGGTTGCTGCTCACTTTTGGCATCGTTTTAATGTCTGTCATTTCATTTCTCAATTTACAGAATTCATGGAAATGATGACTGGCGAGTAAATGAATGCTTCTCAGCCTGGAGGAAACCCAAAAAACAAACATACAAATAATGATAATAAATATATACACACATACATAGCTATATACTCACACACACACAAACACGCACACACACAGAGACACAACACACACACACACACACCTATACACTTGCACAGCTTTTGGGCGAACGTCTATTTGTTTAGATCCCCACACACAAATTTTTTTTGTCCCATATCTCTCTCTTGGGGCAAAGTAAACAAAACACTTAAAACCAAGTATAAATAGACTAATAGAAATATCATTTTTTTGTACTGATTTTTATAAAAACAAACAAAACAAAGAAAAAAACCAAAAAATATAAACTATGTATGCAAAAAAAAAGAAAAACCAAAACAAAATATATTCCTTATTCACTTCTAAATATTGCTAAAGCGGGCAGTTAGTTTCTGATCCTTCATTTAGAATATGTATTGATAATGACGCCAAATGGTTAAGGCATCCTCTGCTCTAATGATGTCCAAATTGTCCATGAGATTCATTTTGGCAATAGCATAGACAGCATAGATCTCTAGAAATCTCTTTCTCTCTCTCTGAGTGATAACTCCATATTTATGTATTGTATAAAAATAATTTTAATAATAATATGCAAAAAAATATATTGTATATATATATATAAAAAAAAAAACCTACACATGGAAAGTTACACTTGACACGAGCTTGAAATTTTGTTTCTTTTTTTTTCATTATTCATAATAATGTTGAATTGCAGTTTAAACAGGTTAGCAGACTTGTCCACACATCCTGAATAATTCAGCTACTTAGGAATGACAACGGATAAGAAATTATAGTGTATTGATAGGTTACTGTATTGCCGGACATCATTTGGCCATCTGACATGTAGTTTTTGTATGCGACCTTAAAAAAACAGTTTGCGCTTTTTCTTCACCTTGTCCAGAGCTACTTTCACCTCTGACTCGTCAGCATCCTTTAGATTAAAAAGATAAAAGTTACAAATGTGATTTCTAAAATATATAGATATATATAGCTCATTATTATATTTCTTACTTTATCAAGATCATGATTTTTACTCTTGCTTAATTTTTTCACTTCCTTCAATTGTTTTTTCTCCTTTTTCGACAATTTAATGTTTGGTGTTTTGGATTTCTCGAGTATGGCGGATGTTTCGCGTTTGGCATTGTATATATGTAAACGTTCCTTAATGCTCTGTAAAACGATAATATATAAACAATTTATCATAGCAAATTGGATTCATTTCTTTTTCCTTTTTTGGCATCAAGTCGAATAATTTTGTACAGTTTATAAAATGAAAGCACATAGTATATTGGAACCATCGAATTGAGCTTACAAAACTCACACAAAGTTAGCTAAAATTTTTATTCAATTTTGCGCTTTTAGATGTCTGTGTCGACAAAATCATAACTAAGGTCATTGTATTTCAAATATATTGACATTAATATATTTCTGATCCTTGTAAATGTACAGAAAGTGTTCATGTATTATGAACTAATAAGCCATCAAAAATGTCGCCAAAAACAATCAACACAGAGTGATGGGCCAATTTCTGACATTTAGTAACAAGGCGAGTGTTTACTCTTGACTGGGCTTTTTAGTTTTGGCCAATGGGTGTGTAAAAACGACGAGTTTCATTTTGCTATGATTGCAAATCAAAATTATATTTTTAAGTGCTACATATTTTTTGCAAATATCAGACCTCAATCATTAAAATTAAATATTATGCGAAAAAAACAAGGGAATCTAGCCCAATGCGCATGGTCTAGATTCTATAATAATCAAATAGAAATAAATAACTTACCAAATCTTCTTCGGCCTCTCGCAGACGATCCGTTTCTAAGCAATCAATGACCTCATTCCGCAGTTCGACAATTTCAACGAGACGGGCTATTAAAAGCTCCTCCCGCGCCTTATCCGAATCGGTTTTGTTTTGCTCTGGTTGTCCCATTAATACTCGTATTTCATACTCAATATCTGCTTGATCTTGCTCCAATCGATGTTGTCGACGGCTAAAAAGATAAAGATAATTAAATTATAGAATAAATGGGACTTGAATTTTATAAAATTTTACTTACAGATACATCAGCTCCGCCTGGCGACGAAATAGCTCGTTTTTCTCATTGACCAATTCAAATAATTGCAATATAAGGTCCTCAACCTCTTTAGAATTTTGAGCTTGTTCAACTGCAGACGATGCTGCGGCAATTTCCGCATGCGACCCACTAGGCGTATCATTCGATTTGGCAACCTCAATGGAGGACGATCCCTCACAACGGTCTCTTATCATTTTCTCTAAAATTACTCCTTGTTTCTCAAGGCCTTGCTGCTGGACTTCGATTATTTCTAGTTCATGTCGAATCTCTTGCAGCGGTAGCATCTGTGGAAGCTTGCGCGGCGGAATCGGTACTCCAGGAGCTGGCCCCTTTCGACGTTTCCATTTGCCATGTATGGACTTGTCGTAGAAGCCAGGCGACTCTGTCGCAGTGGCAAATTGTCCACCACCAATACTTAGAGGTGTCTTCAATACTTGAGTTTGACGAGTGCGATTTTGGGCTTCCTTGTTGTCCTTGAGCTTTTCAAGCTGACGATTGTGACTCAGCGGCTGGCTATCTCCATGAGTGGGAGTCTCGATGGCTGGCGGCACTAAAATGCGACGATAAACCACATCCTCTTCGTTTTTCACATGCTGCTTCAGATCGTCATCGCAGTTACTGAGGCTTCCAACATCATCGGCTAGCAGACTCTGGTCGAGAGGAATGAGTCGCCGATGGGTATTCGGTAATGAATCACTCGTAGCCTCGGCCGCCTCAGATGTATCCAATCGCGCTGGTTTAGGTGGAGCGGGTGCCTGACGTTTTTTGTTAGATAATTTTGGAGAATTTTGACGACTTTCGTTTAAGTTCATAATATCGCCACTGCCGGCAGCTTTGAGGGAGGGAAATAGCTCTTGAGATGCTTTTGGTGCAACAGGTGCGCGATGTGTCTTTCGAGAACGGACTGTTCCCTCGCTTGAAGATGGTAGGGATGTACTTGAGCCGCGACCATCGGTATTACGTTGTAGAGATTGGGTGCTTCCACGATTTCTATCGAATCGGTTACTCTGAACCGGTGTGGATTCCGGTGTAGAAGTCCGCGATTGAGATCTGAGTGAAAAGGAATAAATTATAGACAAATGTAGTTTAAGGAGATGTATTTTACTTACAAACTCGTCCTTGGAGTTGGCAGCGGTATCTTTTATTATGAGATGATGACAAACTGGAGGAACTTGCGTCCAGTTGCCTTTCACTTGGATCACCATTGACAACGTTGCGTGAGATTTGGGGTGGAGGTGGCCGTGGCGGTGGTATCTTCGAACTTGGAGTTTTCTTGTTATAGTCGGATCTTTGTTTGTCCAGTTCTACTTCGTCGTCGGAGCTATCAAATGGATTGAGGCTTTCATCTGCTCTAGCATTTGTTTCCGACTTGGGGATTGTCCTATCAGGGACGATTACTCTCTCGGCTTCACCCTCGCCGCTGCTATCATCGCTGTCGAATGGATTCAAGCTCTCCGGATAGTGTTTTTCGTTTGGTGCGGACTCTGGGGGCACTGCAACTGCCTCAGATTTTATCTGGGATTGTTCTAATTGCTCTTCATCATGATGCTTGGCATCTTTCTTTATTTGTTCTGTTTCAATTGGCTCTGATGCGACATCTATTATTGGCTCTTCCGTGTCTTTACCATCATCTGATGTTTCTTTTACATGGGGCGGCAGGACATCAATTACAATATTATCCGGATTTTCGGGCGCCTCTGGGGTAGGTACTTCCGTCTCCTTTGGTAACTCAGGAACAACAGACTCAGTTGGTATTGAAGGAGCCTCTTCTTCATTGTGTAAACTGAGTTGGGCAGTTACTGTGAAACGTGGAGATGGCGTTTCAATTGCTGGCGGCGTCGCTTCCGATTCGTTTGGCTGGACTACTGACTCACTATCCGTTTCAGTAACGGTTTGCTGCAAAAATGAGCTTAATGCCAAATTCTGCTTATACACCATTCCAATTTTATTTTGTTCGCTGCTTGCTATTTTATCATCTAGTCCGTTTATGTGCTCCCGTTTTTCTTCATCGCTCACACTGCTCTCTAGGACCTCCTGACCTTCGTTGCTAGTTGGTTTTGCATTTACTTTCGATTGCAGAACTCGGTTTTGCTCAAAGAATGCCAAGCGTTCCGATATTGAATTATGGCTCGGTGTTAAATTATTACTAATGACTTTAATATCACCATCATCACCACCACCACCAGCAGGACCACCAGGAGCACCAGCAACGTCCGTATCCTCATCGGGACAGGTCTCGCAGCAGTATTCATTGTTCACTTCGGTTTCATAAAAACTGCCCGGCGTCAGCTGCGAAGCACAGCGAGCACATTTTAAACATGTTCGATGATAGACATGCTTGCCAATTAGCATCCGTTCGGCCAAAAACACTGGCAATTGGCACTTTTGGCAGGGATCTCGTCGTAGGATGCCCACAGTTGGTGTCATCTGCAAATTAAAAAATTGCAATTAGTTGAAATAATTAATATAAAAGCGTACATGGGTTCGGATAATAAGCTCACTTTACTATTTTAATTCGATTTTCCTCGGATTGGAGAGATGAAATAACCTTAAGCTTACTTGCCCGCTATGGACCAATTAATCTTAAATTGAATGTGTCTATAGTATATACTATATACATAGTTTATATTACACTTAAAAAATCTCAAAATGTGCATTAAACAATCATACTTATTCAAGATATTAATCTAAAAATGCAACAAATTCTCTAGCAGGACAAAGCTTTCTTTATACGAAGGAAGGAAAGGACAGGAAGTGTGTTTAACTCGTCAGGATTACTTTAAGAAACGAAATATCGAGAAGAATATTTTCTTTTTTTTTATTAACATCGACTTAGCTTGGGAAAAGAAAGTCCATTTATTCCACACCAAAATCAGCATGCTGATTAGAACGTGTGTACTTATCAATAGATTCTATTTCAAGCCAATTACAAATGTTTTATGGTGTTTCATAAACCCATAGGTTTAGCTAGTAAAACTGCTTATTCTCAGGTTATCTAAGAATTACTTATAACTACAACCAGAGGGCCAGGGCTAACTTCGACCGCGCCGAAGTCTTAAGTTCGCGAAAGATCTTAGACTGGAGCAGGACAACAATAAAGTTGAACGATTTAGTTCAAATGCAATTACGCTAAAAGTCACGGTTCTCGAACGATTGTTTCTGTGGGAGCTATATGATATATCATATCAATCATTAATAGGAATACTAGACACACAAATATATATAAATATCGCTCTCATGGGAGATATAGTCTACCAAACTTGAACAAATTTTGTGCAGTAATTCCATCAAATATAGTTTTTTTTGACAATGGCTTAGAAAACAACGCAGTTATTGAGAAACTGTGCTCATTTTATGGGAGCTGTATGATATAGTGGCTCGATCCGGCTGAATCCTAAATACCTGTGCAACATATACAAGCCGACATGCAAAATTTCAGCTTTTAAGCTCCTACTTAAATATATATTATATATAGTCGGAGATGCTTCCTTTTATGCCTTGCAGACTTCTGACCAAAGTTAATATATCCTTTTTGCAAGGGTATAAAAATGAAACGAAGATATTCGAAACGCAGTCATGTTAATTAGTTTTCAAATATTTACCTTGGGCGATGATTCTTTACTCGTGGATAATTGTTCTTCGCTATTTTGTTCAGTGCTGCTGGAGCTGTTTCTCTGTTTTGAAATACTTCTGGTTGCTGCATCTGCAATGTATATAAATTATCAAAATTAGGAACTCGTCTTGATCAAGAAAAGCCAAGTAAAACCTTATCTAGTAAAAAAAAAAAAAACAAAAGACACAAAAGTTACAAATAAATACATCAACTAAACTATTTAGATAGACGATAACAATCGTATGTCCATCTAAAACGCTCTCCAAAATGAATTTGACTGCTTTTACTTCAAAACTATATAGACTGAAGCTCCTGAATTTCATATTCATTACAATTAGGTAGGATGCAGCAGAAAATAGCTTTCTATAGCTGAATGTACATATTTTATTGATTTGCCATGCTCTTTCTATAAAACTAATCAGAATATACTTGAATATAAAATTAAGCTTCTTGTTTTGTCTACAAAGAAATAAATACATAAATTTTTGTTTATATGTAATTCCAAATTAGTTTCGTTTGATAATTTCTACAAAATTAATGCTATCGAATTCAAAACATGCATACGACGAGTATTTATAGTTCAGGCATATTTATATATTTAGTCTCTTTTCTAACATACCGTTAAGGCTTTCCTTTTTGTAAATAACTTTGAACTTGCTACAAAACGAAACAAGGATTTAAATACACATATGTATATACGTATATGTATACGCGTATTTCACGATCTTCCGTATCCGCTTTGCAGAGCAAATAAAACTGTTAAAAAATTGAAATTTTTTGCCATCAGACAGTTTGATTTAAGGGATGGAGGGAGGGGAAGGGTATCAAGGTTACATTATTGATTTATTTTCCACCCTTTGATTTTGACACGTTTTCATCCAAATTCGCCATCATTTCAGCAAATGTTTATTATAAAATCTATCACTATCCCCCCCCACACACATATGATAAAATAATTTTATCATCTATTAAGCAATAAAGTAATTTATACTTACTTTGTGACTGACCAAAAACCTTATAAAACTGTGACAAGTAAGTAAGTATTGATAACCTGTCAGGTACATCATATGCCGCCATGTCGGCGGCATCAAGGAGTGCTGGAATACCCAAATACTTTTCGGCTGTCGAGAATGCTAAATCGTTGTTCTCGTATATATCAGCTTTCTTTAAATCTTCAAAATTTCTGAAAATAAAAAACCAATATAACCATTAGGCAACGATTGGACACACAAAGGCATATTTTATTAAGTGTCTATCTAGAGCAATGGTTCGGGGGGGTGTTTACTTTCATGTGAGTCCACGAAAACGTTTGTATTCGTTATGAATAACTCTTCCGAAGTGGGACTTAATGGGACAGCTGTTTTTTCAACAACAAGGGAGAAGTCCATTAATTACGTGAGCTTCAAATTGGTGGTCAAGGAAAGTCTCACCTAAGAGGGGAGAGCACATCTCTGTAAAAGTCTGCTCACGTACATAATTAATAGACACGATTTGTTTAAAGAAATTTGTTCAAATGTGAACCAAAAGGTCCACTAACATGAATAATATTCTAAAATTGGTCCTTGATAAGAAAAAAGATTGGGTCTGATCCAGAAAAGTATGAGATGAAAATTGTGAGGTTGGGGGGTCACTTACATAAGATCCGGACGAAAATGATGTATCATAGCACAAAATGCAAGCCCATCGCGCCAAGATGTTGTCATATTATCGATTTTGACTCCATCGTAACCCTCTGTCATCCGCCGGCACCAGTGCTCCAACGCTTTAGTGCCTCGACGTTCGGCCATTTTCTGCAATTAAATAAATTATGAAAAAACATTAAAAAGAAAGAAAGTCCTAAGATTCAATATTATTAAATAATGATTATAAAATTATTACTTTCAATTTTACCAAGTATTAATATTTTAATTTTTATTGTTATTACTCATAAGTTGAGAATCAATATAAATAGTTTTAAAATATATGTATAACTATTGCGGTCCCTGATAAGAAACGTGCTTAAGAGAGTAACTAATTTTACAATATTAGTTAACAATAGAAAAGTTATTAACTTGGCTTAATAACTTTGCATATTTTTGGCCTGAAAGCCGTCCAGATAAAATAATATGAATTTATTATTTTAGAAGAGGGGAAATTTCGCATTCTTAGCAACAGACCATAAGAGCTAAACCAAATGATTTAGACAGGTTTATCGGGTTAACTATTTTCCTCTTATTTTTTGTATGCGTAAACGTCTTTACATGCGATACGTGTTCATATGTATGTCAACGAGTTCATCAAAAAGCCATTACCACTGGACGAGTCATTTATGACGTACAATACATATGTATGCACATAGGTACAAATGTATATATGCACATATCTGTTAATTATATTTATTAAGGAATAACCTATGATTCATTCGTTAACACCCGAGTCTCTATTTTCATACAAACCAATGTGCATGTTGATAGAAAACCTTAGAGATTCATTTATTTAACTACATATTTAATACATATGCATTTATTCTATGTATTTGTGTACATACATTAACACATAAGCAAAATAACTAGTTTACCACAATTTAACTTACATTTGTGTATAGCTATAGTGTACATATATAGTTAAATATTAAAAGGACTCCATACAATACGCTGCGAATGCAAAATTTAGTTTATCAAAATTTACAAATCTATTTACAATGTAAACAAAACAATAACAACGTCACGAATTAACTAAGAGAAAACGATAACTATATAACAAAAAATCTAACTCAAAATATATCGATTACGAATTATAATCGATATACAATTTTTTTTTTTAAATACTGTTTTTTTTTTTTAAACTTGAAACCCCCAACAAAATTACGATTTCAAATAATCTTTTTAATATTATCTAAGACTTTCAATGGCAAACGCTTCTTGAAAAAAAAATTAGGAGTAAAAATTGTTACATGTATATAAGTTCCATAGATATTTGCCGTGGATATGTGTATGTAGCTTTGAAAATAAATATAAATAAGAGAGGTCTCAATAAGAGTAACTACATTAGCTAATATATTGTTTAAATAGGAGTTTTCGTGAAAACAATAAGAAATATTTATTTTTACATACATTGTTGTATTCAATTATCTTTTCTATAAAATTCAATACAAATTTACGCAGTCGATGTCCTTAAGGTTTTTTGGTTTTCTTACAGGGATCTTATAAGGATTTGACTCCACAGGTAACAAAAATAAAGGGAGAATAAAAAGAATACTTTACAATTTTCATATCAAGGCTGGTATCGTTAATCGAGTACTTTTATTTTACACATTCTGTAGATAAGGAGGTCACATACACAGAAACGTAAAAATCGGCCATCGCTAACGCACTGTATGTTCGTTCTTTGTGGTTAAAAAACTTTACGGGGCACAATAATTGTTTTTTTATGCAAAACATCAAACATAATAAACATAATGACAACGTTATATCAATAAGATGGATTTTGATGTTGAATTTCAAGTATTTGTGCTAAGTGTGCCGTTAAATAAGTGAGATATCTAAAAGTATAATTGTATATGTTTCACACAAACAGACAAACTCAGTCTGGTCCGTGCTGTTAATTTACAGCAAAAAGAGCTAGCAGAACTTGCTTTTAACAGGCTGGAAAAATAGCTATGTGAACTGTTAACCAAAAAGCGATGCTCTGATCAAAAGAGAACAAATAATACTCTGTTTAAAAGAGGAATATAATGCAATGTTGAAAGTAAAAAGAAAATCAGGCTCAATAAGCCTAGAAAAAAACAGCCAAAAACAAAAATAATTAAAAAACCGCCAAAAAGTTTCAAGAAAAGGCCGACAAAAACCCGAGAATCAAAACTGTTACTGCGACTGCGACTGCGACGAACATCGTCAGCATAGAGAAAAATAAAAGAAAAAAATCGGCCGTACCTACACACACACGTATGTATGTATGAGAGTGTGTGCGCGTGTGTGTATGTGTATGTGTGTGTGTGTACGTACGTACGTGCATAGAGAAGAGCATACCAAAGAAGAACAACGAATAAGTGCAAAATATTGAGAATGTATAAAATCAAACAAGAGAATTTTATTTAAAAGCAAATCGCAAAATGCAGTGTAAAATTAATTTTGTGTTGTATTGTTTTTTTTATTTGTATTTTTGTATTGTTTTTCCGTTTTATTCTTTTTCTTCTGTGTTTGTGTTTTGTTTAGTTCGTGTTGAATGCTAAAACAAATATATACATACATAAGTATGTGTGTACATACCCACGAGCGTACTTACATATGTATGTACTTAAAGAAAAGAGTGTAAAAAGGGCTCAAACGTCAAACAGTTCAATTCATAATGAAAAATATATACATAAGTATATAGATATATATGTGTGTTCGTGTGCCTGTCGAGTGAGCGTGAGTGTGTATGTGTACATACGTACATATGCATGTATATATACATAGGATATGTTTGTATTTATATACGTACATACATACATATGCAAAAGATAATAATGGAAAATGAATATAATAAATATATAATTGTAATTTATAAAATTTCTAACCGAATCTGAAATGCATAAATTCCAAAAAAGAAAACAATTAACAAATCGTATTTTTTTTTTTTTTTTACCAATTTTCTATGTAGTCAGAAGTAAATAAATGAATTCCGATTGATTGAAAAATTGAAACAAGAACGAACCGAATGAACGAACAACGTGCAAAAGCAAAAAATGTAAAAGCTGTGAAGTTTTTCGACTATCGCGGAGAAGAGAAGAAGAGAAGAGACCACAGACCAGAGCAGCAGAGAGCAGAGAGAGTAATCCACATCCACCAGCAGCAGCAGCAGCAATAGAAGCAGCAGCAAAAACAACAGCGGGAGCCCTGCATCGATTTTTGCACAAAAAGGACGAGTGCGAGAAGGACTCGGACCACTTACCACCTGCAGGACGGGGGATAGCACGTGAGATAGTTACGGCTAGTTTGAATGGCTGCGCGCTTGGTGTAATCTTACACACAGAGGATCTGGAATCAGAAGGACCACATCCGCAGCAGTCGATGGGGAACGCATTGCACGGATCTCGTTAGTTTTTGTTCAGGTGGAAGCGGAGCATTGTTGAAACTGTTGTCACATTGTGCAATCCTATGCGTCATGGACATGGATACCGACCCCATCACCACCAACACCAACACCGCCGCCGCAACCCCGAACAACAGCTCCAATGTATCGCCGGAAATGAAGACATCCGTTATAGGTGTCGGCGGCTCGGCTCAGGATCCTTCTCATCAACTCCAAGAGTCAAGTGGTCCAGCAGCTATTTCTGGCGGAGCTCTCACGCCGAGGGGCGGATTGCAGGATCAGAAACATGAGGCGACCACTTTTGGGACGGATACGGTTGTAGGTAGTGGGAGTGGAGGTGGTGGAGAGGTAAACGCAACCAATACATCTGCATCTCTGGCCATCAATTTACCGCCACCTATGGCAACAGTTGCCGGCATAACGACACAAGCTGCGTGTCCTGGTGCTGGTAGCCCGGATTCAGTTGATCAACAACTTGGATCCGGGGCATTGACCGCATCCACACCCCCTCCGCCGCCACCATTAATAGTTTCCATAGAAATGGGAACACCAACTGTAGAAGGAGGAGGTGGAGTGACTCCAAGTATCGGACCGGCGGTAGATCGCTGCCCGTCTGGGTCAGTTACAGCTTCCTCTGCCGCCGCATCAACCTGCCCAGCATCAATGTCTGCAGCTACTTCAGTGTCTCTGGGCCCCAGCGCTAGTGACTTTGACTCTGATACGGAGCTGTCAATTGTTGCCGCCGCCGCAGCAGCAGCTGCTGCTGCCACATCTGGGATCGGGATGGATACCAGCATGTCATCATCAGGAGCGTCCTTGATGTCTGGATCGCATGCAATTGTTCATGGATCTATGACAGGAGCGGGAACAGCAGGGGGACTAGCAAATGTCGGCGTCACCACAAATGGCCATAACAATGGCATATCCAGTGCTCAATTAAGCTTAAACGCCAAACAGCAGCGTCAACAGAAACGCCGACGTGAACGTGCCCAACGTTTGCAAGCGGAGCGGGATAATCGATGCAACTCCTCCAGTAATTTAAACGCCACGTTCATTGCCGGTGGAGCAGGTAGCGCTACTGGTGGTGCTGGTGTGCCCATGCATTCGGCGGTCAGCATGGGAACAGGAGTAGCTGGAGGACAAAACAGTGTCATGGGAGCCACTGGAGGAGTTGGCGGCGGTGCAGCGCCATCTGTACTAATGGGCAGTGGACCAGGAGGACCAGGGGCAGGTCCAGGCAACGGTATCTTATATCATCACATCAATAGCGCTGGCAGCATGGGCGAGGATAGCAACAACTCGAATGGCAACTTCACCAGCAGCAGCAATGGGAGCAATAACAATCTGCTTCCACCCACGGATAGCATTGCCTCATTGCTGTTAAATCCTCCACATTCCCCTGAATGCAACTCCGGTCTAATGGCCACGCCTAGCGACAGCGAAGGCGAGTCACTGGACGAGGATCTATTGTCGACATCGTCGTCGTCAACACTGTTGCTTCCGCGTGATAAACCGCCGCCCCGTCCGCCACCTCCGGTACGGCGAAAATTGCCTCGTTCTCCCGTACTCGAAGAGGAGATAATAGACGGATTTGCCATATTGGAATTTAAAACCTATGAAGATCTTGAGGTAAGCATCAAACTGATAGACAGACCGACAGTTTAAACAAACAAACTCATTATTTATTTTGTTTTCTATCCGTTCCCAAAACAAACAGTTTGCCATTAAATTGGGCCAGAAGCGCAAGGAGAAGCGACTTTCAGCGCTCGAGGAGCTGACCTGCACTTATAGCATAGAGGAAATGAAAATGCCAAAGATCATTGATACAGGCCAACCGCATCCATTGCGCGGCTCTAATCTATCCGCTTTATCAGTGGTGGGCAATAATAATAATTTAAAGGAGCAACTGCATCATCGTACCGTTGGCGGACCCCTTGTTGTTGGTGGTGTTGGTGGAGGTGGTAATAACGGCGGCGGTGTAGCAATTAGTGCCAATAGTAACAATAACAACAACAACACTAGCACATCAAACAACAATAGCGGTGTCGGGACGTCAGTTTACATGTTGCCATCGGCCGCCAGTACCACCGATACTCATGCAACAGAACCAGTGGCACATTGGCGGTCTCAATATCAACAGCAGCAGCAGGATCAGCTGATGAGCAGTAGCAATGCAAATCAAAATCAAATTAGTAATAGTTGTAATAGTCAACAGCAGCAGCAACAGCAGCAACAACATGTGATGAATATGAATCATGTGAACAAATCCAAGCATGCCGCGGATAAAGCGGCAGTCACTAATGGCGGCGGGCCAACAGCAGTTGGCCCCACTGCCGGTGGTGTTGGTGGTAGTGGCGCCGCTGCACTCATGGAAATGGAGACCAATGGCAATGATGCGCATATGTTGGATATTAGTCGGCCAACGCTGGCCGTTGGCACCAGCAGCAGCACCAGTAGCAACAATGGCGGCAATAACATCTCTGCCAGCAATGGCAATGGCAGTGGCAGTGGCAATGCCAATTCTAATGATGTGGCAAGCAGCAATCAGCACAATAATCCCACCAGTAATTGTAATGCTAATCAACCAAATACCGCGTCGGGTGACGTGAGCAGCAACAGCAGCACTGAATATAATATGACTGTCAAGGGCACTAAATCAAATGACGCCGCCGCCGCAACAACAACAGGATCCGGCATCGGCATAGGAGCAACTTCAAAGAGCAATCATCTAGGAGCCGCACAACTCTCGTCATCATCATCACCATCGTCCCAAAGTTGCAAAGTAAGAAACATTTTAAATCCCTCCAAATAAGTTCACACATCCTCCCAATCACATATACAGTTTTAAGTTGTAATCTTGCCCAACGACAGTTTGTTTTGTCGTCTTGGACAAGATAATGAAAGTTGGATGAAAGGGAGATGTAATTTATGTGCCATTTTTTTGTTCAGACTGCCTTATTATTGTTTATTCTCAATTAATTTGTTTATTATTATTAATTAATATTATAGACAATTGTTATGGATAACAATGAAGGTGCTATAAGTAGCAATTCGCCCGCCACTGCAATTGCAGTACATCCGACGCTGGGCATTCCAGACTTGCCTAATGGTTCAGCGCAGGTCGTTGGTGCCACCAATAATATGCTTAAGAATGATCATGATCATACGGAACGTTTTATTGAAGTGAGTATTAGAAGTGCTTTAATGTTAACAAATAAATTGTTATAACTTATTCCTTTCCCTCTCTCTCTCTCTCTCTTTCTCTCTATAAATAGGCTTCAAATCATTGCAACAGCAATGGCAAAGGAACTCATATCGTATGTATCAATCAACCAAATTATTATTTAAATGTTGGATCATTTATTTATATAAATTTTTCTCTCATATTCGTTATTTCTTCCATTTTTTCACAGTGTGATAGTGGCAATGTGGAGAACAAGGTGAGTCTATTTGTTTATTCTTAGGACTCCACTGTAGATTGATTTTTGTTTATCATAGAGCTAACAAGTCCTAGTAATAGTCAATTATCATATTATTTCGAATTTGTTAACTCAGTCGATTGGTGAACCAAAAGTCGTGTTGAAATTGTTCAGACAAATGTACAGCTTCGAAACTAGTTAATTCTGTTAACTTTTTTTCGTAAATTTTCCAAAACCTTATACTTTTCGTCTACTTTGAGTCTAGACAAAACTTTATCTTTCATTAAGTAAAATAAATTTCGATCATAATGCTATCCCATTTCAATTAATGTTATCTCTAGCAAAATCGTTTCTGATGGTTTTCCTTATAGTTATTAAGTATTTAATTATTGTACTTTGAAACGAGCTAGTAGTAAACAAATGTCGCTCTCCCATGTTGGACAAAACTAAAATGAAAGAGGAGTTCTTAACAAGTGTGAATGGCTTTTGTTTAAAAAGAAATAAAAACCAAATATAAATTTGGCGAAAGATATCTTTAATCAAGACAAAGGAAAGTACTATAACTTTGTTTATATGCCATGTGATACCTTTTGCCATATCGGAGTTTGAGTTACTTAATCTTGGAAAAGATCATATAAAGAAGTCTTTTTTTTTTTTAAAGTGGGAAGATATTGGAGTAAGCGATAGACATAAATACTCAGGAGATCAACTTACTCATGAAAAAGAGAAATCGAAACTAGGAGAGAAGTAACTCGATTTGAATTTTGTGCATTTTTGCTTAGACGAGACCAGAAATTGGAGTTGCCAAGCTTAGAGTAGCATTGGATTATACATATGTAAATATACAAAGTAAACTTGGACTAACCGTTTGTATGTTGTGTTTTTCCTTTGTCCATAGAATTCCGAGAGCTTGGTGGGAGCTATGGTTTTTCCATCAACTCAGTCGCATATGCCGAATACCTCACCAAGTCAGCAGGGCCAGCAGCAGCAGCAGACGACAACAACAACAACAAGTGCACGCAAATCGTCAGAGTTTCTTCATTTGCAGCCCATTGGCCCAACGGGAGTCGGGAATCATAGTAGTGGGAGTGATATAGCGTTATCTTCATTAAACACTGCCTCTGATGTGGGATCATCCGCAGTTGAGTCTTCGTCAGCGTCTTCACCTTTAATAACAACAAACGAAAATGGCGAGCAACAACATTCAACTGGAGGAGCCCCTGGAGCTCCGCCAATTGTTGCCACTATTGATGGGAGCAATAGTCAAGGTCCCATGGTCCAAAAATCTGCTACAGAGAAGACAATGCCACATCCTATGCTAGGAGTAACAACTGCTCCGTCTCCCGGACATGTTGGGGTATGTTCAATTAGTCTTACGTGCTTACAAATCTACACAATGTAACAACTCTGTATTCTCTCCTATGCAGCTTCCTGGCATCGTTCCTGTTAGTGTCGAAGCGAATGTAACAACGAAGACACCAACCACAGTCTCAACTCCGGCAATATCAACGCCATGCGGCGGACTTGGACTGCCGTCAGCTGCCAGCGATCAATCGATTATGTTTAGCAGTAAAATGCCAACGCCACAGGGACTAGCAGCGGCGGGACAACGCCCACCGAATCCCTTGATGTTGGGAGCACAAATGGCACCCGTCACTGTGGCGGCAGCATCGTTATTGGGAAATACATTTGGCACCCGCATTCCAGCACCCACTGCCGGTTTAATCGGTCCGCCATCAACGGCTGGTGTTTTGCTCGCGAATTCGAGCTTAAAACCCAATGAAAATGCAACAAGTCGGAATCCCGCCTCTACCATTACAGGGGCACCGTCGTCGTCGTCCTCTTCATCAACGCCGCCAACACCAGCTAACATGGATATGCTAAAGAACACCAATGTCCTCTCGATGCCACCAAATACTCAAATTGTCAATGGCTTCCTTGGTGGTTTTCCATCTGTCAGTGGGACAACATCAACGTCAGGAGTTAACAGTGCGCTATCCCGCATTTCGCCTCACACAACCAATAAAATGGTGCCTGTGCCCGTGCCTGTTCCGGTGCCTGTGTCAACGACAATGTCGGCTATTACCACAATGCCTAACTCGGTAGTGCCGTCGCCTGTTAGCGCAGCTGGAGCTGCTGTTGCAGGCCTAGGTAAAGTGGCCTTTGGCGGCAGTGCAAGTGGTGGTGCTGGTCCGCCATTGCTTTTTCCTGGTGCACCACCTCCTCCCATGTCTCATGTGGCTGCCAATCTGCCGATGCTCATTCAGGCAGCGCCCTACCGTGCACCTTATCCAAATTACCCGCTCTACACGCCGTATGGCAGCCTAACACATGGGCCGTACTTGCCACCAGTGTTATCAGTTGCATCGCCCACCACAGCCTCATCGCCACACCGAAGCGCGGACGTGGCACGTAGTAGCAGAGAGTCGCCAGCGTCGGCAGTGTCTATTAAGGCACCACCACCAAACATTAGCAATAGTGTCCAACCAGGTGCAGGCCTAGCCTCAGTGCCGGCAGGAATGCGACCGATTACACCATTACCCGGCGGGGGAAGTGTCATTAGTGCAAGCAGTGCTCCTTCAGCACAGAATGTCACAACCGTGGTGGCGGCGACTGCTGCAACGACAATGCTCCCCTTGAATTCGACTCATTCGTTAAACCACCCGCATTCTCAATCTCACTCGCATCACATGCCCGTCTATGCAGCGGGTCCCTTTGGTGTTGGGACTTCGGTGCCATCTTCGGCGACGGGGGCTTCGGGACCAACTCCTCATGCCATAACCTCGATGGCAGCAATAACATCTCAATCGCTTCAACCTCCGCCACCAAATAATGTCCAGCTTCCGTTACAATCGGCGACTGGGCACTTATCACACGGTCCGGCGCATTTGTTGACCACACATCCGCAATTCGCGACGCCAATACCATCACAGCATCAGCCCCATTTGCGGGGCGTCAATACATCTGCCGCCGCTTCAGTTGCAGGAGGCAATTTTAGCTCGTCCTCATCATCCGCCTCCTCGGTTCTCACCGTTCAAAGTCTAACGACAGCAGTGACAGCCTCTCCGTCATCAATGTCGGCATCAGCGTCGGCATTGACATCATCATCATCAACATCTTCCACATCTGTGATCCAAAAAGTCATTTCCCCGAAAAGTGAAAGCAACACCAACATTAAAGATCGGGATAACAGTTACAGGTGAATATATAAACATACATACATAAGATCGTTCGCTTTTTGCTATCTATAAAGAGAATGTCAAATAGTTTCAACCAATTTTTTTGTCTATCCAGTGATCGTTGTTAAGGGGTGGGGAGGGGGGAGATAGTAAGTCAGTTTAGTTACTGTCCACAGTTGTCATAATAAAAATGAGATATAGTTCAAGGTTTCCTACTGTAAATAAGAGATATAAGATCTAAACAGGTTTTACACTCACTTTGCTAATTTTTGAAATTTGTTTTTGTTTTTCTTTTATTTTCCAGCATTACAACTGTGCGTTCAAACATGGCGGCGTCATCGTCATCTTCCATTTCTGGTGTGCAGCCGGCCATTAATTTGGGTCCTCCATTTTGCGGCCTAGTTCCGGGTCCCTATGGTGGCGGTGTTTCAGCCACATCAGCATCAACTTTACCATCGAACTCGCAGCACACGGTGTTGGCAACGGCAGCAGGATCGGGGCTTACACCATATCCACCAAAGACGGGCCTCTGGCTAAAGTATGATCGCAATGATGAGAAATTATATGAAAGCAACAGTACTAATAACACAATGTACTTCACTTGTAGCTCTACCGCAACGAGTTTGCCAGCGCAGGTGACGACTTCAACGCCATCCATGGTTGTGGTGTCTAGTGGCAATGCACGCCCAACTCCCCCGCCGCCAATAAATGTTGTTGGGACAGCAGGAGGAGGATCTGGTGTTGGTCCCAGAACAGCTGGAAATGCCATTTCGCCGCATGTGAATGTACATATGCCTGGTGCTCCTCCTAGCAATAATCAAATGCCTGTGTCAACCTATCAGCCATCGTATTTCACTGCGCCTCTGCCCCCGCCATCGTTGTCGCCAGCCGCCAACAATAACCAAACAGCAGCTACGCCTAATAGCGCCATGGTGTCACAACACATGCCCATGGTGTCACACGCTCCTCCCAGTATAACGACGACAACGGCAGCCACTACGACTACTCCCTCGTCGTCGTCGAGCACAGTAGGAGCGATGCCATCGACGGTCACAACAGCTTCAAATACCATGACACCCACCCCACATCCGTTTTCTGCAGAATCTCTCTTTCAGCCAAGCAAAAGTATGTTACGCCCCGGATATTGTGAACCTTCAAAACCTCATGCTTATGTGTATATATATCTTCTTTCAGATGATCAAGCTGATTTGCTGCGGCGCGAATTGGACAGCCGGTTCTTGGATCGCTCTGGTTTGGCTGTGCCACCAACTCCTCCGTCTTCCACATATATGCGGCAGGAGTTGCACCAACATCAGCACACGCATTTACATCAACATCAGCAATTATTGCCAGGCACCTCGATGGCACCTGCTCCAACGCCAGCTTTGCCAGCAGCACCGCCAACCCCAGCGCAAATCTTTCCGCCACCATTATTTAAGGATATTTCGAAAATCTCCGCCGTCGATCCACAGTTCTATCGCACTGGCATTGGATTGCCTCCTGGTTACACTGGCTACAGTTCAGCAGGACTTCTTCATGCCGGCCTCGGTGGACCAACTCCCTTCATGCCTCCCAATCATTTAACCTCATTCGCTCCCAAGGTAATTATCAAGTCATATGGAAGTTATTTGCATGACTTTAAGAATACTTAACTCTGCTATACTTTCTCATTGTATCATCAACCTTTAAACAAAGAAACCAACTAAAATAATCACCACATCATACAAATCTCATATTTATGTATATACGCAGAACACTCAGTCGATTATATCAACGCCCCATTCCAATAATATTCCCACAACATCAACCATTGACCCATCCAAATCCTCACAGTCCAGCTTAATGGTATGTTTATATCGCTTTCATAACCAATGCATCCTTCATTTTGGGAGATACTAAACAAAAGGCGTTCTTTCCGCTCTCTCTCTCTCTCTCTCTCTCTCCTCTTTCCACAACAGAAATCTGGCCGTTGGAATGCTATGCATGTTCGCATTGCGTGGGAAATTTATTACCATCAGAATAAGCAAAACTCGGACAAAGCAGCGGGATGCCCAATGCCAGGAAGCTCCAGTTTTGGCAATAGTTCTGTGAGCGGTGGTAATCCTATTACACCCAATGTGCCCATAAATCCAGGCAATATTGGAAGCGGCGCCAGTGCAGCAAGTGGGAGTGGCAGCGGCGCCAATACGCCTGTGAGTAACGTTGGTACGCCATCTGTGCCTGGTGGAGCTGGAGTAGGTGTAGGAGGAGGAGTACCAGTACAAGGAGCTGGTGCTCCTGGTGTTGCCGTGCCAAGCGGCCCGACACCTCCAATTGGCATTAAAGCGTCTCCAACGTTGGCTCTCAGCACTAGTTCCCCGCATCTTATGCATCGTCCTGGTGAAATGCCACCGGCGGCAGTGTTTGCCAATACATTACCAGGACGTTCTCCATTTGAAGCTTCTCCATTGGCTGCTAGCTTCATTGGAGCACCACCTAGTCATATTGGTCAGTTCTCTCTAACGCATTCCCCCATTTTTTTTTTATATAAATTAAAATTCTCTTTCCTTATAAACAGGCACGTCTGTAGCGCCATATGGTCGTTATGTGACACCATTCGGTTTCACTGGGCTAACACATTTTGGGCGTGAAATATCATTAGCCGGACCTCTGGATGCGTGGAGGTATGTAAAATGGATAAAATGCGTTCAACAAGTATAACAATAACGATCTACCCCATTCTAGAACCAGCGCCATGCAACGCACTGTGGCTTACCATCCAGCATCTGCTTCTGCTTCTAATAGTTGGCCTATTAAAACGGATCCGGCACTGGACAATGCGCGCCGTGAAGCAGAGGAACGGGAACGAGAACGGGAATTGCGTGAACGTGAGCAGCGTGAACGTGACCGGCAAAGGCGTGAGCGAGAGGAGCGCGAACGGAAGGAGAAAGAAGAGAAGCTGAAAAGGGAACAACAGGAACGCGAGCGAGAACGGGAACGTGAACGAGATCGCAAGGAGCGTGAACGCCGAGAACTGGAGCGCCGGGAATTGGAGCGTGAGCGAATGCTGCAGCAGCAACGCATAAACGAGAGTAACAAACAGGCCGCAGCCCAGGCAGCCGCAGTGGCTGCTGCTGCAGCGCCTGTACGGGATCGATCTCCACATCGCAGTGTCGTTGAGATGAATGCGGAAATACGGATCAAGGAGGAACATCCACGCACAAAGGAAGAACAGGATGTTATGATGATGCGTGCATCGGCTGCGGCAGCAGCTGTCGGAGATCCTCGATATCATCCATCTTCGTTGGCGGCTGCTCAGGCCAGTGCAGCAGCTGCAGCGGCCCATCATCATCATGCTAACTTTATGGCGGCCGGACGACAGTGTCTACCACCGCCGCCTACTCATCTCTCCCGCACAATGATGGCTCCTACATTGAGTGTTGGTGGTCCCCCTCACTCATTATCCTCCACCTGGTCCGCCGGGTTGGGGCATGGATCATCGCGATTATTATGCTCCCCTCCTGCGTTTTAACCCCATCATGGAAGCCGCTTTTCGGCACGAACATGAGGAGCGCCAAAAGGCGATGAGCATTTATGCAGCGCAGTCTGCCGCGCATCTTCGTGGCAAAGAACCAAGCCCCATTCCGCCACCTTCAGTGGGCACGTTAGGCCCCCCGCCTCCGCATCATCGAATGCAACCCACACCGGGCGTTGGTGTTGTCACCTCGGGACCGCAGACACCCCAGCAGCAGCAGCAGCAACAACAGCAGCAAATGTCCACTGGCATAGTTGTTGGTAAAGTTCCGGGACCGCCGCAACCAACAACTGGCATGCCTGTCCAACACATGATAGCTGTCGATCCCTTGAATCATTCATCAATAACCACCAAAAAAGAGCAAGACCATGCCATGGGCATGGTGGTGAGCGGCCCAGGTCCCGGTGTTGGTCTAAGCACTGGACCTGGCGGCGTTATGGGAATCTCACCAGCATCATCTGTGGCACCAAGTCGATGATAGGCCAATCTATACAGCAATACTATAAATAGGAAATAAGGCAAAGAAATTTCTAAAATTTCGAGCACGTCCATCCCCCTGTCCCCCCCACCCTTCCCTTTCCCAACCCACATGTCATTAGAATTATACACAAACACTCACACACACACAAAGTACCCCCTATCCTGTGTCCTACCTCTCCCTAGCACATCCCAAGCCTGAGAGAACACCAAGGAAGTAAGCGTAACGCTTTTGTAAACTAAAAACTTATACATAAATGAAATAATTAATAATTTATTTGTAATGTAACAAGGATAAAGTATCTTATGTATTTAAAAAAGAAAAACAAACAAAAAACGACAAGTATGGTTAAAAGGAAACGAAACAAGTAACATAACGAATGTATAAAGTTATAGTTACAATCGTTAGTCAGTTAGTTGTCCCCGATATGGAGAAACAACTTCCACCAAAACGCTTCACCATTTTGGAGACTTTCTAAGCGATCGACCATATGCACTGAGCCGCACATTTTGGCGATTTGGCTGCTTCCCTCTTACGTCTGGCCGCTGGGGCAATACACAACACAGCACATACATATGTACGAACTTTACTTATTTATAATAAATAATACTTATTAGTATTAACTAGGCCTTTAGGTTCCAATATATAATTTTAGTGCATTTGTATTATTTGTATAATGTGAAAAACAAAAATTGAGAATGAAGAAGACATGTCTATGAAATAACTATAATTAGATTGTACATATATACATAATATACATATAGATATATATATATATATATATATACATGTATATATACCTATATGTATATATATATATGCATATGCATATGCATACGCAAAAACAAAACAAAAAAAAACTCATATACTATGTGTATGCCATCAACATACAGCTGGTGGAAACCAATCCGCAGTGCACGACGCAGCAATATACATACATACATACATACAGAGCATACAGAGATAAATATATACATAGATGTATGTACATTTACGTATACAACTTCATTCCAATCGTGCATTGTGTGTTTTGATTAAGACCTATTTTCATGTATGCCGTTGATGTAAAAAACAAAAACAAAACACAAAAAGAAGTGGGAAAACGATAATAGAATCATTGCTAATAACTAAAAAATATATATATAAACAGTTGTTTTAATTACTCATGGCATTGCCCACAAGTGAAGCAAGTCGTCTCTGTCTACATGCCGCCTAACAAGCAAATCTCACTAACTCGATCACTCTTACAAGCACAAGAGTACCTTGGCGCCGCCACCGGCCAACTCCTTCCTTATGGCCCACCTAGAGAGAAAACGTTTACATACGTACGTATAACTTGGCTTATTTCAGTCCGATTTTGATAAAATTAGATTTCTTCAAATTACGTGGGCTGAAGGAGGCGTTGCCAAATAAACTCTAACCACTTACTAAATTTGGTAACTGTAGCTTTTATAATCTCCGAGAGTTGGTTGTTCATACAGTCGGACCGACTCGGTTGTTGACCTGTATTACCTTTATGGAGTCGGAAAAGCTTTCACCCTATAACAATGTATCAATTCCCGCAAACTGGACTCCATCACAAGTCATAACAATGAATTTTTCATTTACAATGAAAGTATTTACTAACAACAACAAATATGTACATTAATAGATTTCAGAGCTAATGATGGTGGTAGTGCTTTTGGCTTTATCATAACACCTGACGTACATTCATATTGATGCGTGAATCTTTTACATAGTTGCCAAATGGTAACCAGAAGTCTTTATCGTTAACTCGTCTATACAAATCAATGTCTAACGCCAAGTTATCTGAATGGTTAGCAAGATCGTCGGTGTTGTCATCAATGGAACTCCAAGGTTCTTCTGACGCTTTCATAACTCTTGGTACTGCGTGATAGCATAGTCGGGATTCGTTTGACATGATAAGTACATCTCCGCTCCTTAGATACAATGCAGTTGGCTTTTCATCCAGAGTCCTTCCACCAATCAGAAAAATACAAGACTGTCCGAAACTGAAATTAAGAAAGATATAATTTTGGTATTTTACTTTTGAATACTTAAAAGTTCATCAACATAAGACTGTATTTATATATGGGGCAGTCAAGGTGGACTTTTTTTGGAACTGTTTCTTTTTGAGACATAGACATACCTAAAGGAGAACAATGGAGCCGTTTGATTGGGCTCGGAATGATCTGTGTGGCCAGATAGGGTGCTGCCAATTGGATAATAATTAACGATGGCTGCTTGAGAAGCATAGTTGGAATGACCCAAGACGGTGGCAAAGAATTCACACATTTTGCTCAGGTCTTGTGGAAAGGGCGAATGCATTTCCTCGTCGTAGACTTTGGTATTCCAATTGTGATGATAGCCCAATGTTGTCCATCGCATTGCAACCTTCAGTCGGTGAGCTCTTTGGGTATCAGGGCAGGATTGCAACTCACTCCACCAGTTTGCTCTGGCTGCTGGCAGAAACAGATCTTCATTCAGGTTGACAATATTTGGGGCACATGGATAGTCCCGCAGGCAGCGGGCAATCCAATATCGCTGGCCAAGATTTGTGAACGGATTGCGTATAACCATTAGGCCAGAGTGTTTGGCAAGATCATAACATCGCCATTTGGTCAAAGGTTGCAGGAAAGGAGGCGGCGAAATTGTACTATCGCCAATGGTCACAGGCAGCTCTAACTTGCAAACACAGAAAAAATCAGTTAGCCAAGCTTAAGTGGACAAGTTTTAACTTTGTTTGCATTATGATTATAAAACGAGCACCTCTCTTCACCTTCCCTCCTTACATGCATGCAAAATAATTTGGAGTATTTGTCCTGCTGCAGCCCTCTTTACGCCCTTTCGATCCCACAAAGTATTTTTATATCAATATACAAAGTCGAGTCGATATACCTGTCCGTGGCTTAGGTTAAATCGCCCGTTGTCAAGACGGGAATCCGACATAGACATGGTAAGGACCCTTGTGATGCCCCATGATTATGGCCTACCTATTTGATTACCAGAGATAGCTAATGTTCAAAAGTTGGACGGATCGGATGCTTACTTAATAGAATAATATTTGAGACATGGAACTTATTGAAGGAATTGCAGGATTTAAAATGGCTCGATTTGGGAGGATATAAGAGTCCCGGCGCAGTTAAAGTTAGCTTCTTTCATATTTTTATATTGATGTTGATGTTGCGCACCTGATACTGTAGACTGTACCAAACATGTACAACAAATACTCATAGTGTAAAACACTCTTAAGAGCGACAAAATTGTCGTCTATGCGAGGTGTTCGCTCTTTGCAGGTGTCTAAAATAATTTGTTATTTGTTTATTCATTTAACAAATTGTTTTCATTTTTGGTAAATCGAACCCATAACTTATGGAGAATTTTTTTTTAAACTGGACAACAAGATATTTCACAAAAGACTTATCCGATCGTTCTGGATTCGTTATTTTCAGGATTTGTTTAGCTAGCCAATGGCTATAATAAACCAATAAGATATTTCAGAAACGAGGAGTTGTTTTTGTTGTGTCCTTAAACAGGACTTACAAAAAATTGTTGTTTCTAAAATATCCTTGCTCATAGCTCATAGCTCTGTCTATCTGACATAAAAAATTTTTTTCCACGATTGTTTCGGATTCGCTTGCTTTTCTATCAATTTCATTACAAACTTCTCGATCTCACCTTATCGTTCCAGGTCCTGAAGAACTTTGAAATCAGTATTCATGTCGTTTGATTCTGTCCCATTTTGTCAATTTTTCTAAAATCATCTTTTGTTTTTCAGTAAAAATTGTTCACCTAACTTTACTGACAAGTTTTTTTTTTACCAAGTGCAACTTTTTTTTTTGTCTGTTTTGTCAATTTTGCTTTTCGATGTGTGTTCATCAGAGGATCCATTAATCTGGAATTTCTAGAAATCGAATACTATATAGAGACTGAAGATCCTGAGCATGAAGTTGCCGTGAAGTTTCTAATAACCCCTAAAATTTGGGTACTAAAGTGTGCAGTGTAAAAACTATTTTGCAACAATATAATAATAAAACATAATAAAGTCGACCACATTGCGTATTTGAACAATTTAGAAAATCGTCTTCAATACATGTTTTAGTAGAAAGACTTAAAGACATTGTGCCACCCATTCATTCTGACTAGAAAGAGTATTAATAGTATATTTACGAATTGACGTTTCCCTAGAAGTTCTACAAGAACGGATATTGAAAGTCCATATGGTGGGTCTTCGTTCATTATACTCACACGAGACTGGAGTGCATCGCCAATATTTTTATCACAGTTATCAAAGTCAATGACTTCACTTAGATCTGGTTCTACAGACCTCGTTTTGTAATGCTTAAAGGAAGATTTGAACATTTCCAGCAAGTTATTATTATTTATTATTTACCGACTTGCCGACAGCAGTGTTGCCATCAATAACAATAACAACTTAGTTTCCCAGTGGCGCCACTCATTGAGTTTACTGTGAGCTGAAACCAGTTCCGAAATATTTTCTGGTTCAGGTTCAGTTATCGGAACAAATATCGATTGGTTATCGTAATTGACATTATCGGAGAGAAACCTATCGGTTAATATACATTATCGGAGCAAAACCTATCGGTTAGTCAACACTATCGGAGAAAATATCGATTGATTATCGTCATCGACGTTTCAGAGCAGAGTTATCGGGTATCGTTTATCGAAGCAAGTAGTCTTGAGTAGCCCTGGTCGGAATCTCGCCAATTTCGAAAATAGTAAATATTGAATTTGTAAATAAAAAATTGGCCTAATTCAAAGGTAATGCATTCAAATAATATTTTAGAACTTTTTGGTATACCAACCATTTAAGCCGGTAATTTTCCAACAACCAGTTTTGCATTGATTTAGTTGTTTTTAAATCCACCGGCTACTGGTATATGAACACATGTGTTGATATCTATAAACATGGAAGTGTGTTAATATTTTATTTTTTTACTGCAATTTCAGATAAAAGGAACTCGAATTTATTGTTTCTGTTAAGTTGCAACCAGTACCCAAACAAAAAATTCAAAATGAATAACGGGAACCAGAGGAAACCCCATAGTACTAGCTTCGATCTTGACGAGAAACTCAAAGATGACACCAAGATTCGAGGTGTTGTCGACAATTTTGCGGCCAGTCTTGCTACTTTGGAGATTGATATTAAACGTGCCCTTTCAGCAAGAAGTTCTCCAACATTAAGCCTTGATGATCAAATTAAATTGGATACCTTTTTGACATACGCCAACAGCACTTTGTATTGGATGCACCTTAAACTTCAGGGCACAGATGTATCCAAGGTGAGTGCCACAACAAACATTTGAACTTATATACATGTGTTCACGAATTGACTTTTTTAATACTTGCAGCATCCTATAATCCACGATCTAAATCGAGCAAAGGAAATGTTGGCGCGCGACAAGGAAATAAATGCATCTCTGGCAGCCCCACGACTAGATATGCCGGCTACGAAACGTTTCATTGCCGCCGGAATGCACACACGTTTCGTGGATATGGACGGTGTTATGGTCACAGAAGAACAGTACAAACGCAGCCTAAAAGAGACTCCTGCAGCTGCCGGCAAATAACAATCATCCAGATTTGCCTGCCTACCTGCCTGTACATATAGATAACACAATCGTGACACACAAATGTAAAACTAAACATGTTGTTTGCCCATTTTGTATAATAAGTTTACATATTACGCAATGAATGTACCATTTGATTTATATAGGATCTAATACCAGACGTAGAATTACATTGATAATGTCGATCGAAAAACAACTTATATGAAAACAAGTCTACTTATGTATATGTGTATAAATTATTGTCGATGATTAATGATAAGCATTTGTATATATACACACAAATACAGCCATACAGAAATCACTACATGTGTGTCTACATCGATGACGTCGAATTTTGAGTACTGCGCACTGAATCAGCTGGTCGTCTCTCAGGTGACATCCTCCTTTATTAAGGAGAGGAAGTGCAAAACAAGGGTGTGGCAAGCCGGACTTGGACCGGGTATATAGAAAACAACCCGACAATTAAATGTTGTATGTATACATACATATGCCTCCGTAAACATGTAAACACATACAAATAATGTTAAGTAATCTGTTGGATTTCATCTGATGCCTTACAAATTGCATATGGATACGGACATACATTCGTATGTACATATGTACATATGTGAATATTGAGTCAGCGCAAGTTCATTTTATTTCATGATTCCAGTACTAATTACACATTTTCTAAATTATGCACAGCTTCCAAATTTTGAATGTTGTTGTATAACTTCTTAATATGGACTTTAACCATTCCATATGAAATTGAACATCTATTATTCAATTAAATCAATTTGAAATAATTTAATTTTAAATTAAAACAAGATTCTTATCAAATTGTGTGTACCGACCCGGCTAAAGTATTGTAGATAAGAAATGCCAAAATAAAACAAAATAATTTTTTTTTTTTTACTGTTTAAGTGGCCTGGAAATTTTTCCATTTCTTTCTTGAAATTATTCTTTGTTCTTTGTTATTTTACTGCTTTGTGGAAAATATTGACGAATTTGTTCAATTATATAATTAATTGTGGTTCATTTTATTTGAGTGAAATGCCTTGCCTTTTCTCTATATTATGTATGTACAAGCATATATAGATACATATGTACATATCTATATGGATATACACGTGTCTGTGTGTGTGTGTGTATCTATGTATATATCACGCATCTGTAAAAATTGCCGGCTCCCGTAACCTTCAAATTGAAAGAAAGGTCACAACTGGAAAAGTCAGTAGTGTGTATCATGGTGGGGGGTGTTTCATTGCATATCGTATGTATGTATGTATGTATATGTATGTATATCCGAGAAGTCTGTCTAGACAAATTGGTTGAAAGGAAAACAAGTTAATATTTTGACAACTACACACAAAGCGAAACTTTATTTAATAACAATAAACATATGTGTATGCATGGATTTCTATATGTATGTATTTCAAATTTATTTGTAGAATAAATATCAGATTAGATTCCGCTTAATCCTTGCTCTGCATGTACTTGATCAAATCGATGACACGGTTGGAGTAACCGAACTCGTTGTCATACCAGGAAATGAGTTTGACGAACTTGTCGTTGAGAGAGATGCCAGCCTTGGCGTCAAAGACCGACGAGTGGGTGTCGCTAAGGAAATCGGTGGAGACGACTTCCTCATCGGTGTAGCCGAGAATGCCCTTAAGTGGACCATTGGCAGCCTCCTGAACCTTGGCCTTAATCTCATCGTAGGAAGCGCCCTTACCCAAGCGGACAGTCAAGTCAACAACAGACACATTTGGTGTGGGGACACGGAAAGCCATGCCGGTCAATTTGCCGTTCAAAGCCGGAATGACTTTGCCAACAGCCTTGGCAGCGCCAGTGGAGGCTGGGATGATGTTCTGGGCAGCACCACGACCATCACGCCACAATTTGCCAGATGGACCATCGACGGTCTTTTGGGTGGCAGTGGTGGCGTGCACAGTGGTCATCAGACCCTCAACAATCTCGAAGTTGTCGTTGATAACCTTAGCCAATGGAGCCAAGCAATTTGTAGTGCAAGAGGCGTTGGAGACGACCTTCATGTCGGGGCTGTAGGCATCCAAGTTGACGCCGCAGACGAACATGGGAGCATCAGCAGAGGGAGCCGAGATAACAACCTTCTTGGCACCACCCTTCAAGTGAGTGGAGGCCTTCTCGGTGGTGGTGAACACACCAGTCGATTCCACAACGTATTCAGCGCCAGCACTGGCCCAGTTGATGTTAGCGGGGTCGCGCTCGCTGAAAACGGTGATCTTCTGGCCGTTGACAACCAGGAAACCACCCTCAGCGGCAACGGTACCCTTGAAACGTCCATGGGTAGAGTCGAACTTGAACAGGTAGACCATGTAGCTAACATCGATGAAGGGATCGTTGACGGCAACGACTTGGGCTCCCTTGTCGATGGCAGCACGCAGTACCAGGCGACCGATGCGGCCAAATCCGTTAATACCGATTTTCGACATGATTACTTTTTACACTTTTACTTTCTGGAGAAAAAAAAATAGGTTAGTAATCTTGGAGAAAATTGCAATGAGAATTTGCTAATTTGGAAAGTCACTACCGTTCAGTTCGCTCGCAAGGAATCGACTGCCTTTAGTAAGCGAAATTCAGCTCTTTCGTTCTGGTATAATATGGCGAGAAATTTTTCAAAGTCAGATGAAGGACGTTTATGTCAAGCGGGCCCACCAAACTCTTCGTAAGAGCGGCAAAGCTTTTACTCTCAGTGCTCTCACAACCCAGCAAACATTGCCGATGTTTTATTAAAGCTTTCTTGAACGAGTCATGCATATTAGGCTGGACAATATGAACACGAAATTGTTTTTAAGATTTTCGAATGAAGTTTTACATCAAAGTAAACAAATTAAAATACGAATTTTAAAGAGTTTGGAAAATGTTTGTACATATATGTATGTCTTTTCCATAACCATGTCTTATTGAGTTATCTGTAATAAAAAAAACATGCAACTTTCTATCTTTACACAAAGATGGACGAAACACCAAATTTCATTTCATTTTTAGCGATAAGTACGAATCTGTAAGCCTTTTTTGACTTTAAGCCTCCACAGAAAATTCTAAGAGCCACCCTAAGAAAGCTTTTTCGAAAAGTTTTCTAAGGCCTATCATTCAAAACGGTCAGCCCTATTTCAATTCCAGCCCAATATATGTATATGTAAGTATGTATGTATGTAAATACGCCCACTCGAAGTACCCTCTAGAATCAAAACACACTGCGTAACCACTTACTATCACGTTACTTTGTCACCTCACAAGTTACCCGAGGAATTTGTTGGTTATATTATTTGAGATTATACAATGTGAAGATTTTTTGACTATTTAAGGCCAGGAGCGGATTGATCAGACTTTGCAAAATTTTCTTATATTATTCTGCAAACCATTTCTAGGGAACTCTCCTTCAGTTCTCGTCCACTGAATTGGCTAATGTTTGGGGCTATTCTAATATGATATATATATATACATATGTATGTGTTTAATATACATATTTTTAAAATTTGTTGGGTCCAACTGGGTCGAAACTCGATAAACTTGCTATCTCAGCAACAAAAGAGAGTGTAAGCTCTGCACACACACAGACACAGACACACACATACATACATATAGTCGCGAATTGAAGTGAAAGTGAAATGAATTTGGGAGTAAGGAAAAGGTTGAATAGAGGTCATTCTTGAATATTAGAGCAAAATCAAAAGGGCACATTAAGAATCAATTTATAAGGATGAATATGTAGGGACATACAATGTATGACGTATAATGAGGACAAAATTTGTAACATTTATTTCTAAATCATTTAGTAATTACATAAACACAAGGCACTCCGCTTAAAACAGATTTAAATTAGCTTACAATCTAAAGATTCTGCATCCTTTAAATATCATCTAGTGATCGTCAAGGCATCAGAGATGGAAAAAATTCGGAAAAGTCCACCCCTTTTGTGTCTATGTATGCATGTTATCTAAGTTTTGAAGTATTTCTGGTTTTGCGTAACAGCTGTTCAGGATTTTCCATAAGTCCTACTCCTCGGCTCTCTGTCTCTCCCTTTATCTAGAATTTTCCATGTGTGAGCCCATCCGGGCTCTCTATCGATTGTGCGACTCCATCCAACGGATTGAATGCTCTTTCGAAATTCTTTTCTGTATTGATCAAACAATGTGAACATGTATTACTTTCAATAAATCTTCGATTCCTCCTTCTTACTACTCCAAAGCATATTAATTGCAACCTCATCTATTGCTTACACTCGAAAATCATTTAAAGATGCAGTCTCTGGTCTGCGCTGGAATTCCTTAGATAGGTTCTTGCAAGGAGTCAGATTTAAACTTGACAGTCCGAGTAATATGTTCCTAACGACTCCCCCATTAACATCAAGCGCTACTTTTGACCTAATTCTAGGTTTACGACTTCTACAAGAATGGCTTGTACCGACTTAAGCCTAACTTGCGGCAAATACAGGATATCGCATTGCTATATGGGATGGATTCTCAGTTTTGACATCTCATTCTTGGACGGTGGGGTCAACCATTAGGGCGACCATCTGAATTTCGAGACGGTAACTTTTAGGTAAATACAAATCGATTTTTCCCAAAATAAATGTACACAAATAAAAAAGGAACAAATTTGCTTTAGTAATTGATTTCTAGTGTCCATTTTTTATTTTTATATTTATTAGTAGGTTTCCAACATTTTTCATTTTTGAAATGTAATTCGTATTCCATGGTTAAACGGAAAGATTCTGTTATTCGACAGCATTGTTTTAATTTGTGTGTGTGTGTATGTGTGTGTTTGTATATGTATTGTGTATTGAAACAATAGTACAAAAAAATAAGAAATTAAACAAATCAGAAGTAAAATTGCAACAGGCGGTCAAATGCATATGTTTTTTTTTGCAGGAACAGAAACAACCTAATATTCCAGAAATGCAAAGAAATTTGATCGTACTTATGTATGTTTAAAAGCTGCTACCAAGTGTTTAAGTTTCTATATAGAATAGCACCCGGAATTACAAAATTACTCATAGCACTCTTTTTCAACATGTTCTTTATCAGAGTCGAACGGCTTCAGTCTGAACGAATTATGCAAAGAATGCTTGATCAAACTTATGGCCATTAAATATTTTAAATGCCGCCTTAGTCATTCATTTAGAAAAATTTTTTAGAATACCTACAATAACTGGATAGTACCTCAGAGTACTCTTTGTCCATTCGATAGCGTGATTAGTTTGCAAGCAAACTCAATAAATAGATACCTAGATGATGGATCTAACCAAAAGCTGGATGAATCTAGCTGGCAGATGCAAACGCTTGTAAGAGTCGTCTTGGTTAATAGTTTACTTATGTATATTTCTTCTTTTGTGTCCGTCAAAACCAACTATTGTGGTTTTCGATTTCTATAATTTCTTTCTAATGGTTTGACAATGCCGAAAAGACTATTCCTCAGGGCATTTAAACAATGTAAAAAGTCGAAGAAGAGGACATTCAATTGAGACTTGCATGCGTCTACTCTGTGAGATTAGCGTAAGACTCATTTGATGATGATGTAAATTGGGACTCATTGGTTAGACTTGGCTAAAAGGCGTGATTAAAAATAGTTTATCTAACTAAAACGAATCAACTTTATGGTTAATCGGTCATACATACACATACATATATGTATGTATATTAAATTTTCTAGGCAACTGTCAAGCAATCTCAATCTTCGCACACATAATATACATACATATGTATTTAGGGCCGGTGCCAACTTCGGTTGCACCGAAGATAGTATACACTTCACAATATTCATGATCGTTTTGTTCGCACTCTTCTTTCTGTCAAACAGTCTACCAGTCTTATTTGTATATAGAGAACTAATAATACACTCAAACATAATCAAATATTCCATTCCTTTCATGGTTAGCCGCCAAGTTATATATGTAATTAAGTCAGTTCGAATTGCGAATGGAAAGCAAATGATATGCGCATGCTTTATAATATGCCCTATATTCATCATCCTTTCTGACCAGATATTTAGATAATCTGATTAAAAGTGCATATTATGAAGTGTATACATACAGCTATGTATATATTATTTCCCATCGCTCATGATTCATTTTATAATACGCTGTTACTAATTCAAAGACACAAGAACTAAGATTTTAGTTGCCATTACGTCAAGAATTGGTAATACATTATTATAAAACCATTTAAAGAAGCGATCAGAAATTAAACTAAAACATAAAGGTTGGAAAATAAGCAGAGGCTTTCTATACACATATACACACACATATATGTAAACATACACATACATATGCATATATGCGTGAGCTAATGTATGTAGGTGAATTATTTTCATGTTTCACGTTTTTTGTTTCTGTTTTTCTTGTTGTTTTTTTTCTTTTCTTTTGTTGTTTAAATAGTATAACATTCGGGGATTATATTTTTGTTGGGCTTAGGCTAAGTCATCGTTTGCGCCATTTACATTTGCACCACCATTGATGGGCTTCCTCACGGTGTGTGCGATCTGTTGCTGCTGCTGCTGATGATGATGAATCGTTTTAGATGTTTTAGGTTGTGTCGTTGATGATACCGTAGGTCATAAGTCCTTCAGGATTGCACTCTTTGCGTTTTTTAATTTATCAAGCCGTTTTAGTAAATGATTATTTGCTGTTTCCGCTTCTTCCAATCGCTCTAAATTTTCACGGTTCTATCAGGAACAAGGGAACAAAGAAAAATTTATAAATTTCAAGTGATTTTCAGAGTTCATTTAAATTATAACAAGTTAGAATGTTTTTGGTTTGTACATGTTAGAAATAAAATAGAAAAATATAAACAAAAGTAAAGAATTATCAACTGAACACACTGACAGGCAATAGAAAAACATTCCACATAAAACATTCCTACCGAATCGAACAAAAAGACTAAAACGAAGTCCACAAGTTATTTGGCAATGCCAAAGGCTGATACAGTTTAAGTGTAACTAACCACACCTACTATTACTGTCATTCCATATAAAGTTGGATTCTGTCGTGTTCTATTATTTAAAGCAAATAAAACATATAACAATATGATCAGTATCGTGTCGTCTAATTGTTTTCTAGTTGGCTCTCTGCTCCTGCTAAATATATTGCTTTAAGTTGGTTTTAGATTTTGAATTAACGCTCACTTCTATCTGGTTAATTTGCCCCCCTTATTTGGCTGTCATGCTTTATTAAAAGAAATGTATTTAATGAAATAAGTATTTTTAGCGTTTCAAATCAACAGTTTTAGTTTTCTTTCCAACAGGATAGAGGAATGTCGTCTGGGTTTAGACCACAGCAACATCTCATAATTTACCACTTTATCAATCTGTGTGCTCTTTCTTTCTTTCTACGACCATTAAGACTTCATTTCACAACAACTTTCGGAGCACTATATTTCCAAGTTCTTTTAACGCAATGCAGTAAAAGTAAAAGGTTTAAATGTATAATAATTCGATTCCAAAAATAAGCACTGTTTTTTTCAGGGATTCGCGCAATAAACGATCGATAGGAAGAGATATATTTGAGCCAAGAAAAGCATCCATATTCCATAGACAAAGGCATGCTACTTGTTCAACAATGGAATAGAAAGTTAGCAACGACGATCAATGGACAGCACAATCCGGAAACATTGACACATTACGCCAAAAAACTACATAAGCAGAGGGCTTTCTTGAAGTGAATACGTTTGTGAGCTGTATCACATAATATACCCTATTATATTAAAACATCCTCGTTTCTTCCAATATAATGCCTTACTACTTTCTTTCGAATAGGTGTATCCAACCCTGACGACATGACCTTAGCATTTGTATATGTATTTATGTACAACTTATAAGCGTCATCAATTGATATTTGTATGTAAATGTATCGAGAAATTGTTGAGTGAGACTTATATGAAAATGATCAATTTTGTTGCACAGTATAAATGACATTTAAGAACATTAAGGAGTTCAAAATTGGGTTTAACAACAATTCAATGCCTCTTGCCTCTTTTTCGCACATAGTCGTGAATGTTTAAACCATTCGCAATTACTGGAACGTTGGATTGGTTTACCCTCAACTATTGACAATGACACTCATCCCAAAAGTGTGCCACTAACAAACTCTAAATACAAAAGAAAAATTAATCAAAAATAAAAAGAAACTAAAAAAACAAACGCAAAATTCTAAAAATTCTTTTTGAATACAACCCGGGATAACAACTTAAGACAAGCTGCTTAATCCAAGGTTTCATTAAAGCCACTAGACCATATTTTTGCATTATCAAAGTTTATCCAAACCCACCTCACGTTGGAGCTTACGCCGCTCCACTTTCAATTCGGCCTCCGCTTTTTCAGCTGCTTCCGCCGTGCTCTTGTATCGTATAACCTGAGTTTCTGAACGTGCTAAGCTCGCCTGCAGACTTGCAATTTCTTGTTCAGCCTTTTGCAGTTTATACTTATAATCCGAAATTATTTTATTTGCTTCTCCTGCAATGAATATGGAGGGTTAGTACACGAATTAATGACCATCGTCCAATGTGGGTCTTACTCTGAGCCTCATAATCATCGTCATAGCCGAATGTTCCGTACGATGAACTGCCGTGGCCTATTTTGCCGTCACTTTTATACTCTTCCAGTTGTTCATTGAGCTTCTGTACCTCCGCAAGAAGCAGCTGTTTATCTTCGCTAAATTTTTTAAGTCTTACATCTGAAGAGGGCAACAAAAAACAAATGGAAATAAATTTCACGTAAGGTCCCAGTGGCTCTCAATGGTCTCTCACCTAACGAACCCTGCACGGAGGCTAAGACATTGGCGTTATCAACACTGACTAGAGCCCGCTTGGCATCACTGCCATCGGAGTTCTCAATAGCTACAATCACAAGACCCTGTTCTGCTATCAAAGAATCGCGCTCATTCAACTGGCCCTGTACCAGTTGTAGCTCCAAAGTGGTGCGATCCAAGTTACGTTTCAATGCATTGTATTCACGCATTTTCTCCTTGTACTCGCGTTGCAATTGAGCCAATGACTCTTGCATGGTTTCGCTTCTGTCCTTGAGTAGCTTGACTTCGTATGTTTGTGAGGCACGATCATTGTCTAGCTGAGCATTCGTTATCATTGCTTTTCGGAAGCGTTCTTCAACGTCCTGCAAAAAAGTAATAAAGGAAAGAACATACGGTTTTAGTCATCATCATCATCATCATCATGCAAAAGGGATGTTTTCAGATCAGGTTGGTAGGTACCTACTTTGAGCTCATGTTTCATGTCACGTAAACTTCGGCTTTCATCTTCCAATGAATCCTCGCTACTGCGACGCGATGCTGTGGCACGGGTAACATTCAGGAGGCCACCGCCATACACAAGACGCGCAGGATGGGTGGAAATTGTGTCTCCACCGGCACCGCTGGTGTTTTGCATGTCAAAGACGCGATCGGCATTTTGTTCTTGCTCCTTCTGCTGGCGCTCTAGCTCCCGCATACGAATTTCCCGTGCCTCTGCACGAGCTTGACGCCGCGCTGCTAAACGAGCTTCGGCCTAAATAAATGAAAGCGAAACAACATATGAAAATTGTGTAATCTAATGAAATGCATCGTGGAGTATAATCAGTGGACTGTGCACTATATAAAAGTATATAACATACATATATATATAGGCAAGTTGCGGTTCTAATGACTAGCTTACAATGCGATTTGCCTCGCCCAAGAATTGCACTAACACTTCCTCTTCGGACTCACTCTCGTCGTCGCCGCCAGACAGTTTCTCATCATCATGATCATCACTGTCGCCGTCGTCAATTAGACAAGGTTCTGTGGTGGTAGGTGTAGGTGGCATGATCGTCGTACGATCTTCTTTATTATTTATTATTTGATCGTCCAACTCGATCGCTTCCATTGTTGCCTTTGATGTTTCAAATTACATGAACTATACACATATATACAAAGATTTCTAGAATTCCCCTTTTGATTTTACGTCGTATTATTATCGGCCTGCTCTTTTAACTAACATTGTGACTGTGCGGCAATGTTCACGAAAGCGCCAACGCAACCGGCGACGCCGAAAGCTTTTGAGTGAGTAGCTCTAGCTATCGCCAAAACTCAACTCTCCGATGACTTCATCGTGATGCCCCCCCCGCTTCTGTGTTTGGATTTCTTCTTCAAGTCTCGACTCTCGTTCGTTGTTTATACGCACTGCACACTGATATATAACTCATCACCTACCTAACCCTAACCCAGTTGAATATCACTGCATTTCTGCATTTCAGTGTGCTAATTGGCATGACTAGATCCCCCTAATGACCAACGGATCCCACCCTCCCCCCAACTGAAGAATTTCCTTCTTCTCCTTCTCCATATGGGAATGTGTTTGGTGTGGTTGGCTTTGTTTTGTTTCTTTCTTTTCATAATTGCTTACTCATAAACTGTCATCTGGCTTTAGCTTTAATAAGAAAAAGCTTCTTTTTGGCCCATAATGGGGCGAACAATGGGAGGAAATTGACAATTCTGGCTCAAAATTCGTATCAAAATGTAAACATTGAAGTAATTTTGATAAAGATTGTAAGACAAATGTGTAAGATTTTTAATTTAAGAGCCAGGGTCGGCATATTCAGGGCTAAATATGGGTTGGATTATAGCGACATCAGGTTTATGCCTCAAAAACACAGAAATACAAATGTTTGTACATAAACTTATACAAATCAGGTTTAAAGATCAAGACCAACCCTTGTATATATTATCTCTGGGCATATAAATTAAAGTACATACCACCAATGCCTTTAAATCTTAAAATTAATATATGTACCATATTTATGAAACACAATATGAGAATTGAAAATTTCGATTTTATATTAAAAATTCTCACCCCAAACCAAATTGAAGAACACAAAGGTTGCTAAAACATACATACATACATGTGCATAAAAAAGTTGCTCAAAAAGCATTTTGAAAAAGAATTATTGTAGGCCTAGATAAACTTTAAATAACTTTAAAAAATATTTTAATGATTTCTTTTTCAAAGTCATATTTTAAAATCTTTAAGCTTTCCCTCTTTTTTCCCTTTGTTGTTGTAGTACACAAGAGTATATTAAGTAGTATGTAGTATATTAAGAGAATTAAAAACAACTATAACATGAAATAATTCACGATCCGCCGATTGTAAACACAAAATGTGAATGAAAATTTTAATCTAAAAGTCGTAAAACCTACAAAGCAAAGCAAAGCTAACTGAGAGTTTTTGAGTGTATGAGAGATAAGTAGAGAGAGAAACAAATAAATAAAAAGAAGAGAAACAATAACATTTTGTCAAGTTACTGGCGACAGAAGAACGTCACAAGAAAAGTGTATAACATCGATGTTCGATCGTCATTAATGATTTAATTGTGCGAGGGAGATCGCAATAACAAAAAACATTTGTAGTAAACAATTCAATGGACAAGCTACCCCCTTCTAGCCATTTTTTTAAACAAACAAACTAGTTTTTAATTATTTCACCAAATAAGGTGATAAAAATATTGCGCCATGTGAAATTCATGTTTTGTCCAGCGAAATACTAGAAGCTCATAGTTGACCCTTTTCTTTTAGCCGCTGTCAATATGTTGAAGCCATTATCCCCATTCAGAGGGAGCTTGTTGACTTATGTATGTGAACCCAAGTCACATCTTTTAATGATTTCTCTTCCAAAGTCAAACAGGTGGTTACTAGAATCGGATATATGTATGTACATACATTCGTATGTACATAAGTATATCGATACGATGTCGACAAATATATAAATATTATGTTTAAGGGTTCTTCCCCGTTTCATTCAAGATTTGTTAGAAAACATCAAGTCATTAAGTCATTTAGACATAACATAAAGAAATTTTACAGAGTTTTTGTAAACCTTTCCTATGATAGTTGAGAGACTACATATGGATGCATTTTGTGTACATACCTCCTTTGTGATTTGATCTAGAGCATTATCCTCGGCATTGACTCGCGTATTGTTTCGCCGTCGACCGGTGGCGCTTGTACTATCCATGGCATTCAAATACAACTTGTAATATTTGCGATCTTGAATGCAGGAGCCGGGGCCGGAGCAGGAGCAGGTAGAGGAGGAGTGGCAGGAGAAGGCAAGGCCAACAAATTGTTTGAATTGGCCCCTTACACCTGATATTCGTGATGCTGATCTCTCTCACTCTCGCGCTCGCTCTCTCTCTCTCTCTCTGTCTTTCTGTTGTTGCTGTTGTGAATGATAAAAGCAGAACGGTGCGAGGGGACGTTACACTTGTGATCCATTTATTTATGTTTATCTATGTATGCCAATATTTTTTGCAGGGACAAAAGTTTGGGGCGGGGGTTTTGGGGGACAATGCTAGAGACCGGCTAGCTAAAGGGAAGGAATGTACACACAACGCGATGACAAAAATAATACGCAAACAACATCCAAATATGTATATTCATGTACATATGCATGCATGTGTATGTGTGCACACTTATATGTATCGGTGGTTCGGACGTACGAATGTATGTATGTACATACGTTATATACATAAAATGTAACGACGCGTGTATGCGTGGTGTGTGTGTGTGTGCGTGTGGGCTTATTAATGAAACCCTAGAACTCCTTTTAAGGTTCGAGTTTTTTTTTTCTTTAAGGTATGTACAAACACACAAACATTTGAATCTATTTTGTTGTCAAACTTTTTGTTAGAGTTCGATTTAAAGTTCTTTTCCTTTTTTGTCGATTCGTTTTTTCTTTTCAACTTGATTGGTTACAATTGATGTCTCCGGGCTAGCTCTGGCTATGTGTTTAAATACAAAGCGGCTGAGCAACGAAACACTTCAAACAAAAAAAAAAAACGATACATACATACATATATGTATGGTTTGTATGCACATTTATATATAGTTGTGTGTATGCATTAAACACATTTGGCATGTTTACAGTTGAAATATGTATTAAAACAATTGATTTGTTACCGATTTTAGATGCTGGCCTACATCAATTCGTTTAACTATTACATTCACAATTTTCGAACACTTTTTCTTTTAGTTTCCCCTGTTCACTGCATCTCCATCACTTTGCCAGGGATGCTAACCAACATTTCCCAGTGGCGCCACTCAGTAAGTTAACAGTGGGTCACCAAATTTAAAAAAGTAGAAAAAATACCAGAAGTATAAAAATACCAGAAATAAAATAATTTCCCTGAAAAGACACAAACTTCCATGTGGCAGTGGCAACAGCACAAAAGAACCAAGTTTCAAAAATGTCGAAGCAACTAAGTGTGGAGCTAAATAAGCTTGCTGAGTTGGTATGTCGGCAATAAGTTTTATGAATTCAAACAAGTAAAAGAATAACATTGCAGGAGCGTGTGACGGTAGAACTGACCGCCCAGGTGCAGGCGGCTAATCCCAATCGCAATGCGACCGATGTCCAGGTCCTACAAGATGACGAATTAATCAAGCTACAAACGGAAAATACCAAACTTAAGCACCGGCTAGCTATACTCAATCAGGTGTGACTTTTTATCAATTAGACAATTATATTTACCTGAACTTTAGCAAACACATGTACACATATGGAACTTGCAGCATAAGACCCAGTAGAATGTTTGCAACAAGGGTTTGAAACATATTTATATAATGTAAACAAAGTCGGCGTTATAAACAAATGCTGTGTCAATCTATCTCTCTGATTGCATCAGACCAAGATAAAATTTGACACTGATTCTCTGCCTTAATAGTAGCTGAATCGAATGTGGCTTTGTTTTGATTGTTTACTTTTAAATAACAACGATTAAAACAATTTTGGATCACTTTTCTGCAACTTTTGAAAAAAGCGAAATTGTTTTTGAAGAAAAAGAGGAATAATTGAAAATATTACTCATACGACAAGTTGTAGATGATTAAATTTGTTTTCTGTATTTTAGCATAAATCCCCCGCATATGCTCTTCTTACAGGCCATAGCTGATGAATCTGGCAAGGGTGGATCGACGGCTAGCAGTTTGTCTTTAAATGATGAAAGCTTATCGATTATGGAGCACTTGGAAGGTGCATTTGCTATAGCAATAAAGACTGCATTTCCACAATTGTCCCATACACCAGTTTTAGTTACACCATCGGTCAAGTTTGGTGATTACCAGTGCAATAATGCCATGGCATTGGCAAAGAAACTCAAAGATATTGGCATTAATAAAGCCCCGCGAGATGTTGCCACCGAATTGCTAAACAGTTGTCCAGCGTCACCACGTATCGGCAAATTGGAAGTGGCTGGACCTGGATTCATTAATATTTTCCTTAACAAGTGAGACAATCCGCATCATTTTTACGGAATTTGTTACCATGAGTCTTATTTACAATCTCCCATTACAGAGATTATGGTGTTCGTGCTATAACCGATCTTTTGCGCAATGGCGTAAAACCACCGAGTCTGCCCAAGAAACGTGTCTTAGTTGACTTCTCTTCGCCGAATATTGCCAAGCAGATGCATGTTGGCCATTTGCGTTCCACGATTATTGGTGAGTCGATTTGCCGTTTACTGGAATTCCTGCAACACGACGTCATCCGTATTAATCATTTGGGTGACTGGGGTACCCAGTTTGGAATGCTAATTGCCCATTTGGAGGATCGTTTTCCCAACTTCCTTAATGAGAGTCCACCGATTAGTGATCTCCAAGCATTTTACAAGGAATCCAAGAAGCGGTTCGTTCTTATCAACGATTTGAAAGTCGACTTTTAATAGTAAATGCGTCACCATCTTTTGTTATAGCTTTGATGAGGATGAAGTCTTTAAGAAACGGGCTTATAACGCCGTGGTTGCCTTACAGGGTGGCGATCCAAACTCGATTAAAGCATGGCAGCTCATCTGTGATGTGTCCCGAAAGGAATTCAAAACGATTTATGACCGCTTAGAGATTAATGTTAAGGAGCGTGGCGAATCGTTCTATCAATCTCGCATGCTGACTGTTGTTGATTTCCTACGTAAACAGAATATGCTGGAAAAGGACGATGGTCGTGAGATCATGTGGCCAGATGAGAGTAAAACTGGCATTCCGTTGACAATTGTTAAATCGGATGGAGGTTTTACCTATGACACTTCCGATATGGCAGCCATACGACATCGCATCGAAGAGGAGCTTTCCGATTGGTTGGTCTATGTAGTAGATTCTGGACAAAGTACACATTTTTTGACACTTTTTAAGGCTGCCGAACGTTGTGGTATTTTCAAACCAAAATTGCATCGGGCCGACCATGTACAATTTGGCGTTGTTCTTGGCGAGGATGGTAAAAAATTCAAAACTCGTTCGGGCGATACTGTTAAATTGGCCGATCTTCTTGATGAGGGAATGAAGCGGTCTTTGGAGCAGCTACGCAGTCGGGGTCGTGATCAAGTACTAACACCACAAGAGCTGCTCGATGCCCAGGAGGCAGTGGCTTACGGTTGTATCAAATACACCGATCTATGCCATAATCGGATCAGTGACTATGTGTTCTCTTTTGACAAAATGCTTGACGATCGTGGCAATACTGCCGTTTATTTATTATACACTTACACACGCATTTGCTCGATTGCCCGCAACTCTGGCGAGGACTATAGCAATCTGTCAAAAGTACTGGAAACAATCGACATCACCATAACTCACGATAAGGAGTGGAAATTGGTCTCTACTCTGCTTAAATTGCACGATGTATTGGTGAAATGCTCCAAGGATCTTTTCCTTCATTTCCTCTGCGAGTTCTGCTACGATGTCTGCACTGCGTTTGCGGAATTCTACGACAGTTGCTATTGCATCGAGAAGAACAAGGCCGGCCAGATTGTCAAAGTGAATCACAGTCGAATTTTGTTGTGCGAAGCAACAGCCATTGTGTTGCGCCAATGCTTTTATATATTGGGCTTAAAGCCCATTACTAAAATTTAATTTAACAAATAAAATGGTCAAGGACGGAAGACTATGGTGTATAAATTGATTTTTAATAACTGGATTGAATAAAGCCACTGCAATTTGCACATTTTTAATTGATTAATCGAAGTCACCAAGGGGGGCGTCGCTGTCGATGGATTATCAAAAAGAATCAGAAAGAATGAAAAATCAACTTTATTAAACACTCGAATGTACAATTTGTTGCAGAATAACAAAGTAGTTTGTACCTTAACCAAAGAGCAAACATAGTGGTATTTCTATCTCGCTCAGATTCGCAATAGACTTGGCTATCGCTTAACACGGGGAAACATTATGCATGTTAAGCAAATCCGTTTTAAACGAGACTTGGGAAGACAAAAGAAAACGGTTTACTGGTCGAGTTTCAGTGTTTTTAGACATCAGACAGTTTTAAGCTATTGAACCTAATGTTTCTATAAGTTTTATCTAATTTAAAAAATACGGCAATTGTCTGAACTTTGAATCATTAACCTTTTGCCTTTTAAGAAGTCAGGGTCAAAATAAAAGCAGTTCCATGAAAGATATGTACATATGTTTGTGCCAACGTAAACTAATTCTAAACTAATTCTTTCGTTGTCTCAAATAGCATTTAAGCCGGCTCGTGGTCAATCTTCAAAAGAAGATTATTTTAAAAGTCAGTCGAAAAAATTCGATCATCAAGAACCTCCAAGGTCATTTTTTATGTGCAAAGTTTCTCAGTGGTAAAATTAGAACTCTTAATGTTGGGACTCCCCTGAAAATACTTTTATTGTGGTAAATAGATTAAAAATTGGATTACTCTATAAGGATAATGAAGAACGATCAATGGTGTTAGATGTTGACATCAGGAGAGTTTGAGTTCCCTCAGGATCACTGACTAATGACGCAATTTTATCTTCAAACAAATACGAATAAAAAAAGGCAACGATGAAGGAGGGTGGAGAGGTATGAGTTAGGGTAACTAGAACCTCATTCGATAATTTTATAAGCTGATAAGGCAGCAATTAAATAAAAACACTTGATAAATCGAAGTTTTTTTTATTTTCTCTCAAAACCATTTAACCATTTAATATTTCAAACATTCACGTATGTATGTATAAAAATAGTATTGGGACAAAAAAGCATATTATCCTTATAGCTTTCTCCTACAAGGAGTGATGGCAATAATAATCATAAAAGATCTAAAAATCTAATGGGCTGATGCTCCTAGATGGCATCTAAAAAGTTTCATTAAAGATTGTTTGTTTTGTCAGTTACCCAGAGCCCTTGAGGTTAAGTACTAAATCATTAGTTAATTTTTACTGTTATCGTAGTAGAGTGATCGTAATAATGTGAAATAACTCATTGATGTGCTCAGTATCTAGAAAATGAAGGATATATGGAGGTTAGTAACGCACAAGAACTATGAAACAATTTGTAGATCAAACGAACCGCAGTAAAACTCTGAAGGGACAATGTTGAAAATTTAAAAGCTGTTATTCGTACAGGACGTTGGCTGCACAATATCATAAATTGCAAATTCGTGCGAAATTCCTTGTTGGTTGGTGAGCGCAAGGAGGATTGCGTTTTGCTTGTACTCTCCCAATGACAGCCATAAAGATGCCACGCCGTGATTGTGGACTAAAAGGGATGGATTAGAGCATGTGTTCATTAGATTGGTATATCTAATCCTTGATTGGACCTAAAACTTACGTGTTGAATCAAAGTGTCACCATTACCACAGAGTATATAAAGCTGAGACAGACACGACGAGATGTAGACAATGAACTTTACATAGTCGCCAATGAACATGTTTCTTCCCTTTGATACAAATGGACAAATTAAGTATAGAAACCCATTTTCAGTTTCAGTCCGGATCAAGATTACTTACAGTAATTATTTGAAAGCCCACCATGCATATTAAGAGGGATGAGATTAACAGGTTTACCAGTAAAATGGGATTAAAAAAAGTCCTCCAAACGCTTGGCGAAACTAAGGATAAAAGTTAAGAATAACTATAGGTTTTGATGGCAAATGGTAATGACCTCTCTTAACTATTCTTACCAAATAAGTCTATTATGCTGTTTGGCAATTTGTTGCAACTCTTGTATTTGCCAATGATGATGATCGTCCTTGGCATATCCTTGCTGACATTTTAAATCACTTGTGGTCATCAACTGATCGATACGCTCATGTAGCAAACGGAATTGTCCACATGTATAGGTGACGAAGAAACCAAAGATTGAGTCCTCGGCAAACAGTGTGGTGACCACACAAATGCCAGCGTATGAGGTGAACACATAGGTGAGGATATACTTGATCCAATTTGCGTATGGATTGAATGGGAACTGCATTTTATAGGGGAACGGTTTCTCCTCTGCCTCCAGACCCACAATAAGGAACAGTTCCACCAATGGCAGGACACAGTACATAAGTATCAGGCAAGATAGCAGACCCGTCATAATACTGAATGTAGTCATTCGTTTACGGCAATCCCGTGAGATATTAACATGAGCGTTGCTATCCAAAGGAAGAAGAATTACCTACTCTATCCAAATGTCCCCATGGAAATAATTTTGGCCTGGCACTTACTCTGGTATCCAAATATCATGGGCAAATTGTTTTATAATCTTTCGAAACTTGTCCTGATTAAGACGCAAATGCAACAATCTCACAAGATTTAGGGCTCCCATAAATGTTGTGCAGCAATTCTCCGTCGTCATTATGATATCGCCGAAATGACTGATCAGAAATCCAGTCTGAAAGCTAATCGTTATGAACACGGACATTATCACATACCACGCCCACATTGTGTAGGCCATGGCGAAAATGGACCGTTGAAATGAAAACCGAGTTTGACTATTCCCAGGAACTGCCAAAGGCCAGGACCCATTCATTTTTAGCCAGACACACTGGATAGGAATATGAAATCTAACTTCCCGATATGGTTGTGGATCGAACATTGTCCCGTCTATTCAAGTATGCGGAATCGCAACCTGGACTTTTATAGCTGCTTAGCTCAGGGGCCGCAGTCATGATTTCCAGAAATTAAGCATCAAACATTTTAAAAGAGAATTTTATATGAGTTGAAAATTGGCCCTTTTCGATGTGACGGCATTTCGTGCGATGGGACTATTTTGATTATGGTGCACATGTCCGGCCGGTGTCCCGACTAATTTATGTTTGTTTACCACTCGATTTACCCCTGTTTATTCTGTAGTATGTGTTATTATTATTGTTGTTAGTATTGGTTGTCGTTTCCAGAAACCTGTGAATGCATCAACCTCCAACAAAGCAAGTAAGTCAACGCCCACCCAAGTGGGGGAACTTTCCTGAACCAAGCTGGGATAGTCTTGAATTCTGTGAATTGCGAGTAAAGATTGGATTTCTTTCTGCGCTACTTGAAATGCAATCCTACTCAAGTTAAGTTAAACATAAGGTGTTGACTGTCATCGTAACTTTCCTCAACTCGTCACCCATTTCTTTAGAATATATTTCCACCATAATCGGAAAGACCAGGCTTATCTTGTCTGTCCCTTCTTAGAGTATGAATTTTTTCATTTGATCACCTCAGACTAGGCTTAAATCCGTGGAGCAGTAGTTAATCTTTACTTAAAACACCTTTCCTTTCCTAATTAGTTAATATATTATGACCTCTCAGTCGGCCGGAGGGGAGGTGGGCAGGTATCGATCTGCCTGGGATCGCAAGTAAGAGGCTTTATTCTGGTGTCCGCCAAAGATACAAGTAAAGTGCTCCGGAACTGGCTTCATTTTCATGTATTATCATTTGCCCATCATTGCCACTTTTACCTTTTGTTGTGAACGAGACCATAACAAACAATTAAACCAAAACGACTTGTTAATGTGTTTACGATTTTCACTATTTTTCCACAATTTTTATTTGAAAGCAATTTAATGTAATCGTAAGTAGCTCACTTTACGAGCAAGTCCTTAGGATGAAATTTATTTTTATTATCTGATATAATACATTTTTTAATTAGCTAAACTTGTTTATTTTTAAGTTTTTTTTTTCTTTTTTGTTTTGATGGAAAGAGTATACGCACCCGAAAATTTCCTACAGAAGTGTATCTAAATGGTTTGCTTGTGTCCTTCGACATCGATATTGAAATCAAATTGGACAAAGGGTTCAGCGGACAAAATTAATTTGTGGTGGTTTCCTGGTGGAACAGAAGAAGAACCAGTTTTGCTACAATTTCGATTCAGTCTCAAATGGCATTGCACAATATGAATAATGAATCACACATTGGTCTGAATTAAACTATTGGAAAAGATGTTAGGTAAAGTTTGCCACTTTGAATGCCTTAGCTAATGTAACCTTCGGGGGCGTATACCCTCACCTTTTTCAATAGCTACAGCTTAAATAACGCGCACACACAAACCATAGAACAGAATGGAAAACAAATTAAACGTTTGTATCTATATTCATTTGCCTTTTTAGGTTGAGGAGTATTTCTATGCAAGGACAAGGAGAACGTGAACAAAATGTTTCATAGTGTTCATAAGGAAGGTTAAATATGATTATTTATTTTGTATCGGCTTTAAGTTAGACCACTTCACAGATATTATTTTAAAACTTAACAAAAAAACACTTAAATTCTAATTAATTATATAAGTATTTACAGAAAAAATCTTCTTGGCTATTGATGAAATATATATGTAAATGGCTTTCTTTGGACTCAATATGTATTTTGACAGTTTCAATTATTTCTTCGCATAACTAAATTGCGCACAACCACACACACACACACACACATTCATCACATTACATCATCATGAGTGTGTTTGGTGTGTGTACGTGTTTGTGTGTGAATTGTACATTTTCTTGGAATCCAGCACAAACAGAAATGAGTTATCTATATTTCGTAGGCATGTGTACTTTTCGCTTTCCTAATTTTTACAATTTGATTATTAATTGAATAAATATTTAATTTTTTCTAAATAAGTTTACATTTTTTTTTTGTTTTTTTTTTTTTTTTTTTTTTTTATGTTTTTGTTTTGGGGGGATTGCTAAAAATATGTTTTTGTATATTACATGTTGTATATTTGCAGTCTAGCAACATTAATACAGCATAGGTTTTTGTTTTTGTTGTTTTTGTTTTTTCACTTTGCATTTTGCGCTTGCTTACAAATTCTCTTGTGTGTATATATAAAATATATTTTTGTATATATTTACATGCATATCAACGAATAGGCTAGTTTTGTATTTGTTTACTTTTACTTTTGTGTTAAATTGTTGAAGACCTGCATGAATAATTAGTTGAATCGTCCTTTCCTTCTCCTCCTCCTGCTTCTCCTTCTCCATTGAGGCAACTAAACCGAAGAGGAGCAAAGTTTTTGGCCAAGAAATAATCTCATCTTAATTGCTGTTCGCAGGATCATAGATCCTGATCCAATCCCCCGATGATGGCGACCCATTCATCTGGCATTACAACAAAAAATCAAATAAGTGCGCACTGCCTACAGCTGTGGCTTCATCTAATAAACCCATGCAGGACTCCATTTTGTTTTGTTTTATAGTATTCAAATTCTGTTGACTGCACACAAAGTTTTATAATGTGTAGAACTTCATTCAGTATTATTATTTAAGTTAATGTATATATGTAACTACATGCCAAGTTAGTTACAGAATGCAGCAAGTTGTTGAACAGCAACGCCCAGAACCGCCTTTGCTCTTTTGTCTTTGATCTACACACGGGAGAGATGAAAAACAAAACATTTATTAATATTAAGATTCATTTCAATAAAATCCTAAGTTACATCATTTAATATCTTGCTGAAATCAGTCTAAGCGAGTCGAAATCTATGACTTTAAAATATCTAACCTAAATGCAATTCTGGAGTTCTTAATCAAATTCTGCTGATGATAGAATTTGGAACCTGATCAACCTTTTGTGTAGCCTTCGAAATAATCTTCCTTTGGAAGATTGACCTCTAGCCTAGCCTAGCCTAAATGTAAGGTTTGATAACCTTAATGTATATATATACATATGTATATGGTCTCGATATGTGATCCGATTTGGGGCATTTCGAGTTGCGTTTAACATTTAATCACTATAATCAAAATATTGTAAAATCCAGAGGGCCGGGGCTAACTTCGACCGCGTCAAAGTTTGTATACCCTTGCAACTTTTTGGTAACTCTTTCCTTACCTATTAGCCATCAATGTGGAAGAACGTTTTATCTAAAAAGGCTTATGTTTGCGAAAGAATGGCCTACAATCATAGGAAATAACGAAGATATTGATCAAAGTCACTGTTTTCCACCGATCGTTCCTATTGGAGCTATATGATATAGTCGCCCGATCTTGATCAAATTCGGCACGGTCATTAAGAGATATATTAAACTAACAAATGTTTAATTTGAAAGCAATCGCGTTAAAAGTAACGAAGGTATTTACAAAAGGCACTGTTTTCGACCGATCGTTCCTATGGGAGCTATATGATACAGTCACCCGATCTTGATAAAATTTGGCACAGTAGTTTATAGGCGTAATAATCTCTCTAATATTAGGTTTCACGATAATAGCGCTGAAAATACCGAAGTCACTGTTCGTGACTTTGGGGTTTGTATGGGAGCTATATGATATAGTGGTCCGATCCGGCTGAATCCGAGATATACAGCGCCTGCAGTATATACAAGCCTATGTGCAAAATTTCAGCTCTGTAGCTCTTACGGTCTAGGAGGAGTGTGCGTTGATCCAGACGGACGGACGGACATGGCTATTTGAACTCGTCTCGTCGTGCTGATCAAGAATATATATACTTTGTATGGTCGGAGATGCTTCGTTCTATGCGTTGCACACTTCTGACCAAAATTAATATACCCTTTTTGCAAGGGTATAAAAAATTGCATCGCAAATATTTTGATCAGAGCCAAAATTATGTCCAACAATTAAAATAATACTATATTCAAAGTTTTGGCAAAAAGAATGAATAAAAACCACGTCACTAGACAAGATAAATTTATAAGCAATTCTCATAATTCTTTGAAAAATGGAATTAACTTAACTCAAGCGGACCTTCGAGAAAAAAGATGACATCCTCAATTGGATGTAAAATTTCTGTTTGTGTCAATGAAATATGGGAAATCCTGCATATACATTAGAAAGCTGTCCATTTTACCCATTCTCTTCTTTTGTTCTTCGTAGACGAGTTTTTCAATTGTTGAATTTTTAAGTTTTTTGAATGTTTTGACTTGACTTAAACCTAACGCACAAGATGCTGGAACGAATTGTGTTCATTATCTGAGGGTCCACTGTATCTTGCAGTACGTATGTATGTACATACATACATGGAAAAGTGTACTTCTTGCGTCATTTTGAGCAAAAATCTGGTGTTCCTAGGTGCATAGGTTCAGACATAACAACTCACCTTGTGAATTCGGTTCTGGCAAGTTATCACGCGGCACTAAATGCATAACAGTCGTTTTGCCCAACGGAAGTCCCAGTGCGCCTAAAGTTACATTACAATGAAGGAAACGCCCCTGATAGATTAATCGTAGAATTTCGGCTTTGGAGACAGCTTCACGTGCCCAATCTGTGCGTGAGAAAAATGGGTTTAATATAACACGCCAATAAAATGGGTAGAAAAGACAGTCTGCTAGTCTGCTTGTTTCTTGCATAAGCCCATGACATTGTCATATACATGAGTTTATGTTGTTTTTTACCTTCTGGCCAATTTTCGAATACTGTTTGCGCAATATCACCAGCTGAATCTGATGGATTGAATAGGAATTCCTTTGTTTTACCAGTAACGAGTATTAATCGTAGGTTGATCTGCAATCAAATATTGAAAAGTTAATAAAATGTTAAGAAGTTTTTAACCACATACATATGCTACATATACAAAGGTATCAAAGGTATCAAAAAGGGTATATAAATTTTGGTCAGAAGGAATAATTTCCGACCATACGACCAATGAGTTTATATAGCCCTGTCTGTTTGTCCGTCTGGTTCAACTCAAAATACCCTGAAACTTTGCATGTGGGCTCGCTTCTCGTCTAAGTCACTAATTCTTACTTTTAACGTGATTTTCATTAAAATTAATACTTTTAAGTTAAATGCACCTATTAATTAGTGTGCCAAAGTTCATCAATCGGCAAATTGTATCACATAGCTCCCACAGAAGAGATCGGTCCACAACAGAGACCAAGTAGGCCCATTTAGGCCGTTCTTTTGCGAAAATTTGAGTTTTAAGACAAAATGTTTTTTTTCGGTCAGAGTAACAGAAAGTCTTGCAAGGGCATACAAACTGCGGTAAGAACCTCTACCTTTTTTTCTTTTTTTAAATTAATTTGACGAATCAATGTCAATATGTGATGTTTAAAGTGTCATATGTATGAACACATATACAGTGCACAGTGAACTTGACATTTTTGCAGAGATTGTGACCTTGTCGGTTATGCTTATAGTCGAAAGCTTTAATTCAAGGTTTCTGGGCACGGAAGGACACATTGTGTGGCAATTATTGTCCTTCAGACTTCTCCATTTGGTTTAAAGGGGTTGAGTCCCCACTCTAAGGAAGCGGTGGGGCTATTGAATAATAAACATCAGAATGCATCTACATATGTACTTTTAATAGGGTCGGTCACCACTCTTGTCTGCCTGACTCTCATTCCATTATCCTAATTATCTGTCATGTTTTTGGAATTACTGAGTAAATGGTGCATTGAATATTTAAAACGCAACCGACCCGTTTAAAGGGCCATGGCGTCACATACTATGCATGTATGTATTTGCGAGGGTTGCGCAATGAGTATATAAGATAGAATTACTCAAAGTTCAAGGAACCAAAGCGCAGCAATATGAACAACATTTACGAAACAATCATTATTATTTATTTTTCCCATTCAGAGAAGAAATGCATCCGATAAGAACTCGGTTTCTGTTTAAAGTAGGAAGTCGCCAACAGATAAATATGGAATGGCCTTATCTTTTATAACTTTGATACATTCGGCGGGGAGCGGGGATTACCAAAGAAAGGAAATTAAGTTTATTAAGTTGCTAATGGTAATAATTTCGCCATACTTACTTTATCAGACGGTATGGGTCGATGCGTCTTTTGCGTAGTTAGTGTTACATTAGTTTTAATATCAGTGCAACATGATGAAGATGATGATGACGCTGATGACGATGATGATGTGGTAGCGGCTGCTGCTGCCTCGGAAAGAGAACTTCCTCCTCCTGCCACTGTATTCCCCGTCGAGGTCGCAGTTGAGCCCGATAAATTTCCCAATTGCGAAATTGGCTGGGCTTGCAATTGCTGACCTTGCTGCTGCTGCTGCTGATGTCGATTGGAAAACGGCTGCTTCTGTAGCAGTGCGGAATAAGATTGGCGCTGCTGTTGCTGATGCTGATGATGCACTGCTGCTATTGTGGCAGAGCCATTTGCAGATACTGACTGTGGCATGGGCGGCGTTTGAACTTTCTTGCCGCCTCCTCGGTCGTTAGCTGATAGTGAGGTTCCGATTCCGATTCCGCTTCCCGATCCGGCGGTTGCCGCCCCATATGATACTGAGGAGGCGCTCGATGCGCTCGATGACACGGAGTGCGAGCGTTTGGCAATTAACGGCTGCTGCTTCTGTTGACTGGCCACAATGGCCGTGGTAGTATGCTGATGATGATGGTGATGATGATGATGTTGTTGCTGTTGCAATTCAGCCGTTGGTGTTGTTGGCGTTTCAATGGACGACGTGGATGACATGATACCAGCCAGTTTTTTGTTTTTACAGGTTCTTCTTTTGTTTGATCCTTTTTGTAGTTCAATTCGATTTTCTTCTTTTTGACAACTAGCTCGTTCTCACACGCTGCACGGCACGCACACAAGGAGAGCTCCTCTTTAAAAGCGCTTACTCAACATTGTTCTTGGGGTTAAACAAAAAGAAAAGAAAAGAAAAGAATATATCAAACTTCAAGTTAAATTATTTTAAGAAGGCTTTGCGTATATGTTTACATATAGTGAGTGCCAGTCTGTCACAATTTGAAATTAAAATTAAGCAAATTCTCATCTCACACATTAATTTTATTATGAATTTTCCATTTCCATTGGCACATCTAGTTCACACTTCTCTCTCTCCTTCATTAAGCTTTGTTTAAAGGCTACATTTACTTTTGGAAGTTGGTAAACCTAAATACCTTCTATAGGTTACTTCAAATTAAAGTCGAACACAAATAAAAGTAATTAGTTAGATTTCGATGAAATTAATGGAAAGCCTTCTTTTAAACCAATTCAACAACCTTAATTTAGCATTGCTAAGACAGATAACTTTAGTAACAATTAAAGACCAAACTTCCAAATTGGTTGAAATGTTTGAATTCTCCGTTTTCAGCTTTGTGGCTAATTGGAATTATCTTTTTAACCTCTCCAAGTTTATACAATGGAAAAATATTGAAACAGAAGATATAATGCACATTGCATTTCTTTGAATTTATTATGTGTGTGTGTGTGTGAATGACGAAATTCCACAATTAAAAACCCATGGGGGGGGGGGTCTATTGCCGAAGGTCACTAGGCAAGTGTGCCTTGTGCCTTGTTTAGGCCGCTTATACAAGACAAATTTTTTTGGTAGGGAACTTTGACCATGAAGCTGACGATGTCGCAGGGTTTTGGATTGGTTGATTGCCTCGTTCTCGCTCGATGCACCAAAAATTGTTAGCCAAGACTCTTTCTGTGCATCTTATTACCTAATTTTGTTTTCTTTTTTTGTTTTGTTTTACTAATGACCAAGTTTCACATTTTGTCATTGAACTATTAAAATAGTGGACTTTTAACTCTTTGAAATATGCACACACATATGTACGTATGTAATGTATGTAATGAAAATTGTTGCATCGTAACAATTGCTCTTTATTTTTGTTGAGACATTAAAATAATAATTGTTTTTGGTTCTTGTTGTTTTTTTTGTGTTTATGGGAAATTTTGTTTAATTTAATTTTTTTTCACTGACTGACACTCACTGGGCGATACGCAGCTACAGCTGTTTTTTTTTGTTTTGTTGCTCTTTGCTTTTTTGGGGCTTTTCGTGTTTTTGTTGGCACAGTTAGTAAGGGATGTTTATGGTTGTTACAATTGTTAAAGTGTGTGCACATCTACATACGTATTTATTTATATCGTATGCAATATGTTTAGCAACATAAATAATGTTACAATTTATCGACTGGCTGGCTGTTTGCCTATTTTTTTGTTGAGTCGCGTAACAGCAGCACCAGCAAAATCCATGACTAGTTATTGTCCTCTCTCTTTCACTGTCTCCCGTTCTCTCGCTCTCTCTTTTTCACACACAAACACACACACACAAGTATGTACATATATGTATACAAATCGAAATCTTTCTCGTTGTCTATCTCTATCTCACGTTTTATTTATTCTCCACATTGCTAGGCAACAATGACAACACCGTTAGTTTCGATTTAGAAATAATTCCAATATGAATGCAACACAATATGTATTTCAGATTTATTACGAGTATTGTGTTGCATCTCGTACGAATAGTTATAGAAGATGAATTTTGAATTTAGATTAGAACATATATATCTATGTATATAAACATATACACGTAGTACATATGTATATGTATTTACAACATGTACTATGTACTTGTAGCAATCGTTTGTACTTAAAAAGAATGTACACACAGTGCTTTTACAATTTTATATATGTACATCAACACATATGTAAATATGTATGTGTACATACATACATATATATACGAATGTGCCAGGGATCGCGCATGCACATAAACAGCTTGCTATGAATTTGTCAGGTTTTTTTCTCTTTGCCTATATGTATGTATTTGGATGCAACAAAAACAGAAATAAAAACTATAGAACTAAAACACTTCAACAATATATTCTGTATTTCAGATTTTTTATTTACTTCACATTCGACACACGTCTGTATTTTGCAGAACTTTTATTTTTTACACACAACAAAGATTTATCGCAATTTCTCCCACTGCATCGAGCAAACATGACAAGTGTACACACATAAAAAAAGTTAATGTGTATACATATGTGTACACATTACAGTTATATGTGTCGATATGTCATCGATAGGCGGAGCAAAATATCGATAGATTGTCGTTTATCTGGACAAAGTTATCTATGTTGTCGGAGCAAACTTATCGTAATCTGCGTTATCGGAGCAAAGTTATCTATATTATCGGAGAAAAATGATCGAAATCTTCATTATCGGAGCAAGTGCCGATTTATTATCGTTTATCGGAGCAAATTGAAATACTAGTTCGATAACTTCAAACTGTAAGATCCTAAGGCCCCAGTTCCCACTCGATCCATCTCCGAGGAACGATTGAGATTAACTGTTGATGTGAAATATGTAGTAATTCCCACTGGCTCCATTCACCATCTTTTCACAGCTGATTTTACAACAGCCATAGACAGACTTGTTGTAAAGTAAATATGTATTTATAACTTCTGCAAATGTTGTAACATAAAAAAGATCAATATATTATATTTTTCTCAAAACTGGGACATGCAGCTGCTTTTTAATTTTTATTTTATAAATAAGATGTTTATTATTCTTGCGTTACTCGTTTTTTTACCAGCATCAAATAAATAATAATTTCAGTTAAAAAAAAAAATTATGAAACAATTGGAAAGAAACAAATAGCAGTATTTCGAATCTTTGCCACTGTCAACACGTTGTTGAACTAGTTGTTAGGGTCCAGAATCCATAAATTTCCAGTGTGCACGCCGGTAAAATAACAGACGCGTATGTTGCTAAGTCAAAAATAATTAAAATAAAAAGAAGCGAATATAATAGATTCATTTGTATATAGATTTATATCGCAATTTGTGTCCGTGAAATTTGAATCATGAAATAAGGTTAAATTCGTAATGTTTAAAAGCTTTTTGTACATTGTGACTTCGGGTACGTATGTATAGACATTTGTACAAATATACGTACATGCATACATACATACATACACACGTATGTACATACAGGTCTTGCAAATTGATAATAACGGATAAAAGGCACATTTTGTGTATTTGTATGTACTATATATACTTGCATATAATATATCCTTGTATATATGTATGAACATATAAGTGCAGTATATAAACATGCATAAGTAATATTAGTAACCTTTAGTGTATGTATGTATGTATATATGATATTTAATTCAGTTGTGTCGTTCTTGCTCTCGGAGAACGAATTCAATCCAGACAAACGATTCAAAAAACGAAAAAAAAAATCAACAGTGTCTGTGTCTGTGTGTGAGTGTGAGTGTTTGTTGTTCGTGTGTGTCCGCTCGATTTGTGATCGTGTGAGTAAGTTACATTTTAAAAGAAAGAACCAGATACAGAGACAGGGACGCACATATATTTGTACATATGTATGTACAATACGTACATACATACATATATATATATACACACACACACACACATATGTACGTGTATGTACAATACCTGCATACTTATGAAACAATACATATTTGTAGGAAGAGCAAACAGGAAGACTCGTCGAATATCCAACAACAATAAGTAGCTGCCGTGTGGGCAATATGGATCTGCTGTGTTCGGAGAGCCTTGTTAATGATTCCGAACCGTTATACCACTTCAAAACCTATCCACATCATCATCATCAACACCAGCAGCAGCAACAGCAACATCAGCAACAACAAAAAACAAAACACAAGCACCACAGCAATAGTTGCTCCTCCTCGTATTCTTCTTGTTCATCGGCATCCTCGTCGTCCTTCTCAACGGGCACTGGGGCTTGTGAAAATTGTGATGCCGATGCAGATGCAGCGGCTAGCATAACTAACTCCTCCAACACATCCTCAAATGGAATGAGCGACCGTGACCGTGCCCTAGTTTTAGTGTATACCGGAACGGATGCAATCGACACAACAGGAGGAACATCAGATGACTTACTCCATCACCAGCAACAGCAAAAGCAGCAGCAGCACTACCAACCACCTCATGGCAACTCTCGATCACAGGAGGAACAGCAGCAACTCGCTTCGACCGCAACGAGCGACATTAGAGAGTTAACCACATCAGCACAGGCACCCTTTATTAGTTTACAGTATATCAACAAGTTAAACAATGTCAATACTGCCATTATGGATCCCACCTTCAACTCGGATAGATGTTTGGAGATTGCTTTGAAGGCCGAGGAGAAATACCAGCACATATCTGCGGCCTATTTCATCACCGTGCAGAGGGACATTACGCCGGCTATGCGTAAAATTGTTGCCGAATGGATGATGGAAGTGAGTATTAATAACATTGCCAACCATAGGGTAAAAAAAGGAGCCTAGCGAAGGGGAGAAAAAAGAAAGGCAGTTACTCCTTCTTCGTCAAGATCTTTTAATGAATGTTGCAATCTACTCATGTATTTCAATTCAATCCTTGGCCCTTTTATAGATTGGAGATAGCTTGGTCAGAGTTTCAAATTAATCTGCATTCATAGCGTGCACTTGGATAAACAGTTTTCCCATCAAACACTCAATTTTTGGATAATTGATTCTCAAACTCTGGCCATATACATTTGTATACTTAATGTATTAGTTGATGATGATTCAGCGTCATGCTGAAATATAATAAAATTTATTTCCCATGGGGTATCGATCAATTAGCTTCATATCATTTTATTTTTTGTGATGTTTTTTCGTTTTGTGGCCAAGAATTGGTGGGGGTTTTGTTTTATTTTTGTCACTATTCCTTTACGTAGATTTTCATTTCAATATTCTAAAATGAAACAATTTGATATATTTCAAATACATTTCTGTTTGAACTAAATCAAGGGTGGGCACGAAAATTTAACTTGGGAGCCAGAGCATCAGCAGCAGAGGCTGGGCAGAGAAAAAGGTCACTTTTGCGAGTCGACGAACACAAAAATTTGTGTGTCTCGAGCTTTATGACGGGTCATAAACGACCTTTTTTGGGTCGAGCGAGCGATCGTCGTCGAACTTTTAGACAGAGGGACGGCCAAGTACCGAATTTTACGGGGAGGGGGAAAAGGGTCGCGATCTCGAGCTCGCAACTTTTAGACAGAGGGACGGCCAAGTCCCGAATTTTACGGGGAGGGGGAAAAGGGTCGCGATCTCGAGCTCGCAACTTTTAGACAGAGGGACGGCCAAGTACCGAATTTTACGGGGAGGGGGAAAAGGGTCGCGATCTCGAGCTCGCAACTTTTAGACAGAGGGACGGCCAAGTACCGAATTTTACGGGGAGGGGGAAAAGGGTCGCGATCTCGAGCTCGCAACTTTTAGACAGAGGGACGGCCAAGTACCGAATTTTACGGGGGAGGGGGAAAAGGGTCGCGATCTCGAGCTCGCAACTTTTAGACAGAGGGACGGCCAAGTACCGAATTTTACGGGGAGGGGGAAAAGGGTCGCGATCTCGAGCTCGCAACTTGTTGGCAAAGGGAGTGAGGGACAAGTAAAAAATAAGGGTTGTTATTGATGAGTGCTCGAGATCGCGACCCTTTTCCCCCTCCCCGTAAAATTCGGTACTTGGCCGTCCCTCTGTCCACAAGTTGCGAGCTCGAGATCGCGACCCTTTTCCCCCCCCCCGTAAAATTCGGTACTTGGCCGTCCCTCTGTCTAAAAGTTGCGAGCTCGAGATCGCGACCCTTTTCCCCCTCCCCGTAAAATTCGGGACTTGGCCGTCCCTCTGTCTAAAAGTTGCGAGCTCGAGATCGCGACCCTTTTCCCCCTCCCCGTAAAATTCGGTACTTGGCCGTCCCTCTGTCTAAAAGTTCGACGACGATCGCTCGCTCGACCCAAAAAGGTCGTTTATGACCCGTCATAAAACTCGAGACACACAAATTTTTGTGTGCGTCGAGACCAAAAAATGACCTTTTTCTCTGCCCAGCCTCTGCCGGTAAAGAGCCACGGGAGCCAAAAGAGCCACTACGTGCCCACCCTTGAACTAAATGATTCCCTTCGTGCTCATGCATAATTCAATTAGATACAGATAGACCATATTGACATGGAGAGATTCGCACAGTATTTACAATATATTCCTACACATACATACATCGAGAGAATGGGGAAGGTGCATTCACATGTGACTTCAACTATATGTATGTATGTACATATTTATATAGAAATATTGCATTGCCTTTTACGTTTAATGAAATGCCAAAATAGTTGATTTTCAGAGATTATACATTTTAATGGTATTATGTTAATTCTAGGTCATAGAAACGTGTCATTTACAATTGAATAGTTCTTAGGAAGAACCCCTGGTTACGTGTGTATAAATAGATGGTGTTAAATGTCTTTTATCTAAGGATTCATTAGGATCTCATATGTTTGAGATTTATTATTTAGTGATGATGATTATTTTGTAATATATTAATTATCTTGTGTTTTTTCCTATGCTTCACACAGGTATGCGCCGAAGAAAAGTGCCAAGAAGAGGTCGTGCTATTGGCCCTGAACTATATGGATCGATTTCTATCAAATCCAAATGCCAAATCAATTCGCAAAACCCAACTGCAAATTCTAGCTGCCGCATGTCTATTGCTTGCCTCAAAGCTGCGTGAGCCAAGTTGTCGTGCCCTCTCCGTTGATTTGTTGGTTGTGTATTCGGATAATAGCATTAATAAGAAAGATTTGATTGTAAGTACCTCCAATGCCAAAGTAAAGATGAAGTAGGGATAGAAATGTTACCTTCATAAGAAGTCCTGCTCGTATCCTTGTCTTTAGGCCAACTAATTATTGCATTTGATAAATTCAATTTATGTATGTATTAACTATATGTGTTTGCTTCTTTTCTTTTCCTTTTAGAAATGGGAGCTGTATGTCCTCAGCCGTTTGGGTTGGGACCTTTCATCGGTTACCCCTCTGGACTTTCTAGAACTTTTAATCATACGTCTGCCATTGAGAAATAACACATCTAAGGTCAGGCAACATGCTCAGGCTTTCATTTCGCTGGCAGCCAAAGGTTGGTTTTGTGTGCATTGCCGATCTGCCACATACTTACACACTTTATGTCTCCACAGAGCATCAATTTACAAAATATCCAGCTAGTACTATAGCCGCATCGAGCATTGCTGCTTCAATGAGCGGTTTGAAATTACACTTGCGCTCTGGTTGTAGTTTAAATTATTTTTTAGGCGTTTTAACGGACTTAACCAGTGTGGAGCAGGTAAGTGTGCCTCGAAGTGTCACTATAATATAGAGAGTTAATCGCATTCTTCTCTTTAGGATCAGCTGCAAGAGTGTATGCTTCAAATGGAAGCAATTTTTCAAGAACATAGTCGCAAACTGGAACCTTATCTCGTGGGGATTGAGCAGCAGCAGCGAACGCAAAACGCTTATTACTATTCTCAGCCACATCAATGTCAACAGATGACGCACTCAGTGGCATCTGCAGCATCCGCCGCTGGGCCAGATCTAACACAGACATGCAAGATGCAAGCGCAGACTCAGACTCAAGGTGAGATGCGCGCCGACGCAGACTCAAGGTGAGCTGCTGCACAGGATATAAAGGCATAAAAAGCAGTTCAGTTACGACCTTCCTCCCCTCCTCCTCCTCCTCCTCCTACTACCCGCCACCCGCGCCGCCGCATTAAAAGGCCCCAATACCTAAAACACACGTACATACCTCAGATGCCTCGCTTATGAGCCCATGTACTGCTAGGCTTGTTAATGGACTGCGCCCGCAGGCAGCAGACAAGCTCGTTTATCACAATATATATACATATATATATATATATACATATATATATATATATATATACATATTTATAACTATTAAGTTGGTATGTAAAACTATATACATATGTCTGTTCTTTGAAGGCCGCCCATCACTTACCACCACCTACCACAACAAATATCAAAATTTACACGTACACATATTTGTGTATGTCTATCTATCGAGGAGGTGTGTGTTGGGTGGGCGGTGTGTGTGTCAGTGAAAGGACAGATCGCCAAATATTACTAAATCAGTTAGTAACACATCAAATCAATTAATTGAAATCCCTGTTTTTTATAATAGTTATACATATACACATAGCTATATATATATTTACATATATATATACACCTATACATATACTTATACATATACATACATATATATACAAGTATATATAAACCAAGCGTAACATTTACAATATACATACAAACATATATATAAATACGTTTTTTTTTATTATTATTATTATTATCATTATTTTTTAAATACTTTATTATTATTTTCTATCAATTTATTACTGGCCGTCGCATATGTAACATATCTTTATAAAAGTAAACCTATTTTTATACATTATTTTCTCATTGTCAAATGTAGTTACATATACAATATATACATATTAACAAGTGCATTTACATATATATGTACATATATATATATATATATATATATATATATATTTGAGATATCTGTGTGCGTGTGTCTGTATGAGTAACACTTTTGGAATCAGTGCAAAATGTTTGAAAGCTTTCCAAACAGACTTTGCTTCAGAATGAACATTGCATTTCCACTGAATCCTCTTATTGTGGTCTACTCACTTCAAAAACATTTAACTCTTATTATAGAGACTATGTTCCAAGTTCTTTAAGCACGCACATCTCTGAATTATATAGAAGTATATATGTACATAAAGTGCTTGTCAATGGTCTGGCACATTTTCTGTTTTTGGCACTTTCATATTATTGATTCCTCAAAACCATTTTGTCACAATTATTATTGCGTTTGGTTGGCCATTGCATTTAAAATATATTTCGTAAGTTTTAACATCTTAGAAAGAAAAAACAACATGGAAATCGATTTGCGATACAACGCAATAGAATGAGCAACACAACGCAAAAAGAATATATTCAAAATGTATTCTCTTTTTCTTTTTGGGAATCGAGCAAATGCGCATTAAATTGCAAATACACAAAATGTGCCAAAACACTGATCAGAACTGTATATGGAATTATGTGTGTATATCATATATAAGTGTGTATGCATTGAATATTGACTAATGAACGGATGATGATTGTATGTGAATGAAGTATATTGTAGTATAAATAACAGTAGTTGTTAAGTGAATATATACATAGCTTGAAACAAGGAAGTGGATAAAATATAAAACGAGACTGATTGTAGAAAAGCAAAGCAAACGGAATCATTTATGTGTGAATGTATAACGTGTATGTTTGCCCGTATGGATGAATACCTCCCCCACTTGATGAAATGTTAAAATCAACGACATAGAATTAATGAAAAACAATAAATGGAAACTGTGATTCAATCAAAAAATTGCAGTGGAAACAAATCAACATTCGTTTTCATTTGTATTCATCTTTATATTCAAATTTTCAAATTGAGTGGAAACAAATCAACATTCGTTTTCATTTGTATTCATCTTTATATTCAAATTTTCAAATTGAGTTTTAAGCAAGAAAAGAAAATAAACGACAAAGTCAAAGAATGACTTGTCTTTGTATATCCTGCAATATACACAAACAAAACGCAAACCCAAAAGAGAGGGTAAGAGAGAGACCTTAGTTCACATGAATTAGAACGGCTTGGAAACAACATTTCAATAATTTGTTGCCTCGAACTTATATTTGGATCTGCATCAGCTTTTAGAAGCATAATTTTGTTAAGATATAGATTTGAAATGAACTTTTAGCTAAGTTAAAGGGTAAAAATGAAATAACTGAGAAGACTTAATATCTTTTGACTCAAGCTCTTTCTTAATGTAAGTTTGCTCAATTCAGAAACAGATAAGAGAGAAAAAGAGAGAGAGAGCTGGACAAATAGTTGGATGTATGATTGTTTAGGGGGAAATATTTAAAACGCAAAGGAAATTTCTGATTCCTAAGCCATAGGATGAAGTGAAACTGCTCTGCTTTCTTTTTCCCAATTATACCTACGTACATACAAATAGGCATGAAAGGGAAACTATTATTCTATCCGAATAACATAAAAAGAAATGTAATTTCTTTGATTCTATTAAATGTCTCATTGGGCCGATCCCCGATTTATCTAACATCAAAACGTTACTCAGGTTCAATTGCTACAGGGATAAAGAATGTTGTCTTTGTATATTTTGTTTGTTCTTATGGAATTTTCGGAAATTTTGTCAACTTAGTGCTATTGCAGTTATTCGGCGCATGAAGTAAAATGATTAAAGTATGGATATTAAGGATCATGGTATACAAAGTTTAAAGCGCAAATTATTTTTGTGCTTAAAAAATGCTTATATGTTATTTATACAGAAGCGGATCTGGCTCATCTTTTTTGGTGAGAAAAATAATCCAGCGTTGGTTCTCATGTTGGCCAAAAGAGTCGAACTAAAGGGAATGTATATACATATGTAGGTACATATATGCACCAGGTTTAAACACTATAAAATACAAATTATTGAAAGTGCTTTTGGCCATGCCAAAAATATTCCAATTGAGGTCAAATTTTGATGCTTTTTATAAAGGGTTTAAGGTCAAAGTAAGAAATAGGTGTAAATATGTATATGTATGTATAAATAAACGACTTCAAAAGGACTCCACTAAATTGGATAACTCGGTTTTTAATGTGTTCCTTACTGTCAGGACGAGGTTTACATATCAAAAAAATTAAAACAAAGACTTTTCTGCGTTTAAAAGGGATTAGCAAGTAATAATATGAATTATAAGTCTTGAATGAATAGATACTGGGTAAGAGATAAAGGGATATCCATATATGCACATTAAAATTAATTGCGGTTTCTTAGTCTTGCTAAATCTCGATAATTTTGGTCTTGAATTATTTGTTGAAGTCCATAGAGGATTTAAGAGGAGATTCATACAGTGTCCACGGCTTTTCCATCAGTTTGCAGTTGATATGCCATATATGTCTGAAGGATCAACGTATCCGAGTAATACATTTGTGTTCACGATGCTATAAATGCTGATGGCAATGTGAATAATCTGGGACGAATGACAATTGTGCCCGTCACTTCTATAGGAAGTCGGTGCCACCTCCACGAATACGTTCAAGATACTACATATGTCATATGTTAGTCCAAATGACCGGCAAGACTTATCTGTTTCGTTCACCGACTCAAAATTGCCTCCATTACCAAACACATGGTTAGGTACATGAACCAAGTGATAGCCAGGACAATGGTCGATCGATAGTTGTAGTAAGAGGTCGATGTACACAATCGTTTCCGTTTGCTAAAGTATAAGTCTGTTTGAATACATTCAAAAGCACAAACGATTGACGGTTTTTGACAACTCACTCTACTAGTTTCATCGAGTTAATAGAATAACGTACATAAATCATATTCAAAACGCGAATTCACAATTCAGAACAACTCAGAAATCAGAGAACTCTAAAAACCGAGTTGTGTTCGTTTAATTCAGCATCGTTCCCTCTTTACCCTCTTTGCAGCTAACTTAGAAAAGGGTCAGAAAATAAGGCTCATTTCCATTTTTTCCGTCACAACAGACTAAAATATGTATGAGAGAACAGATCTCTGTCTGTATGCTTCAATCGACTTTTTTTTACCAACTGATAGTGAATTGTCTGTGTAATAAATTTGTGATAATACCACTTTCAATAGGTTTTAGCGAGTTTAAAAATGATTCCCTTTTCTCTCTCTCTCAAATTACAAGTGATAAATTGTATTGCTTGAACCGGAACTCATATTTCCGAACACGACTTGGAGTTCAAATTGGATTCGTTTACAAGTGGGTTATACTCTATCCTATTCGATGCTGTTCGACTAACAACTACAAGCAGGATCGCAGAGAGAAAATCAGGGCCCGGGGGTAACCATGTTCGGGTCCCCTACTTCCCTTCAAATAAATCTGCTATTTTCGACACTGATGTATCGCGGGCGCTTCTGAAAACTGCGGGCCCGGAAAATAGGCACCCAAAAGTATACTAAAGAAAGTTAACAAAAAAGGTTTCAATTTTTTTAAACATATTTTAGAATATTCTATGTAGGAAAATTATTTCTTGTTTGCACTTTAAAATTAAAAAGCAGACAATTCTATATTAATAGGATAAAATAATGATGTTTTTAATACAATATTATGCTTATATCATGGAAAAATATATTGCAAATTAGGTCATTTTGAATAATTTGAACGCATTTTTTTCGAAATCCTGACGTGATGGAGGAAAACTAAGGACAGGGCCGTGATCAGCATCCCCCAATCACTAAAGAAGACCTATTGAACGTAAAGCACTTTTTAATGACCTCAAAAATGTCGGCCTGTGTAGTCAAATCAGGAATTGAATTCGAGTCCTGGCATGACTAATTTCCAGTAAAAACCTTGTTATCATTCGGTTTTTATCATATCATCATCCAATTTTCATTATGGATTACTAATAAATGTAAGTTTTAAACCTGCCATCCTGACTGAATGTATCTAGTTTACACACTCTGCGTATACGTTATTTTTGAAATCAACTTTCTTCATTATCCTCATGAATACTTTTCTTACCATACTTACATGATTAATTCAGTTTGCTTTCCCAAGGAGGCAAGAAGGCAAAAAAATGAAACAAATACGATTTTGTTATAACAAACCAATTCAAATCTGTATTTACACATAAATATTCATATAATAGAGAACATCATTTTTGACCGATTGGAACATTGGTTGTTAGTGTGGTCTGACAAATACATTTTATATTCATTAGATGCAATTTGTGTAATAAATACATATGTATGTTATTTAATTTTGCAAAGATATACATATCTAAAAACGAAAAAAAAAAATGTTTATTCTTATAACTTATGTACAAATATAGTTTTTGACGGATCTGTGTTCCAGCCCGATGTTGTTTTTACACCTGAGAATTTAGTTTTGTTTTTCTTTTCATTTGTTTACTGACTCAGCGCAGACGACCATAGACGGGAAACGACTGCGCGCTCGACTCATTCGTATCAGGACACATGGAAGTGCATGATGCACCTTTGATGCATTTGCATGTATTCATACATACATCGATGTATGTACATATGCACGTGTCCTGCATATTGATGTCTTCCTTCATCTTTGACTTGCAAATTCATAACTAATTTTCTCAATTTTTCACAGTATTTAAATTAAGTTTGCAATTCAATTTTCGTAACTTGAAATGCATTCAACAGCTTAAATATCAAATTCTCTGTTTATCAATTTTGTTTTGTTGTTGTTGTTTTTCATTAGCATTAATCTCGTTTCGTTTAGTGTTAAAAATAACAAAAAGAGAAATAAATCAACTCAAAGTGTATTCATCACCGAAGACATATGTTTGTTTGTTTGTTTGTTTGTTTGTATGTATGTTTAAATGTTTTTTGTTTGTTAATTTTTAATTTTTAGTTTGTTTTTTTTTTCTTTTCGTTTTTAAGTTTGTATGTATGTACATGCATTTGTAGCCATTTGCCATCTCTGAACAGTAAGCGCAGGACCGACAAAATGCCTAATTTCAATAAGTGCATAGAGGTATTTAAAGTCTCTCTCGTTGACATAACAGCTTTCAAATCAAAACTAAAACATATTTGTCCATGGGGAAACGAGTCCATGGCGTCTCCCTATAAACAGTTTAAGATTCATATATTCACGTATATATAATTTGTTTTTTTTTCTTCCTTTTATCGTCTATCGTTACAGAATAGTATTTTCATTAGTTAAGGGGTTTGTTGGTGGATCGGGGAGAGGGAGGGGGAACGCATATTTTGCTAAAATTTCCTTTTTTTTTTTTTTTTTTTGTATTTTTGAAATATTTTTTTTGTTTTTTTTTTTTTTTTTTTGTTTTTTTTTTTTTTTTTTTTTTGTTGTCTTCTTGTTAGTTGTTGTGTTTACACGGCATACAGGAATTTATGTGATAGTCGACAGCGTTGTCAGTTGCATTGTCTTTGTGGATGGCGACGGAGTCGGCACGAATAAGCTGGAAGATGCTGTCTCCGTGGTGAGGCTCCGCTCCTCATAGACTCCCGGGCGTTCCTATGAATACATAAATCAATATGCTTAACAATGCGCAGGTCCGAATTTGGTTTGTTTTTCTTGGGAGGGCAAAACGATGTCCAACATCAAGGTGGACAACGTTTACTGGGGGCTCAAAAGGCAAGGGAAAGACGTATTCAAAATTGTCGAACCTTATGAGCCTAAGAGAGACCAGAGTCGTCTCAAGATCTAATCTAATGAGCTGGAGATGGGGAGATTTGGAGCTTTGCTTACATGATTTTTATCGTATTTAAAACGTTTCCATATATTTGTCTTTGGTTCCATGGGTGTGCCATCGACATTGTAATTGGGATTGGAGAAGGTCAACACGGATCGGCTGGAACCGCGTGAGTTACGCTTCGACTTTTTGCGATTTGTGTTAAATGCAAGCACTGAAAATATAACACAAAATATATGAAAATGTCAGCTAAACCTTAGACAGAAAGTGGTGAATTGGAAGCGAATCTTACTGAAGATAACAAGGACAATGATGACAACCATGACTATGACTACCCCGAGGGCAACTAGAACAAAGAATTCACGTTCATTGTTTACTTGGCTGTCTTCTTCGTCACCCAGGTCATTAATGCCTTCATCTGGATCGGGCGGCGTCGAATCATCGGTAAACTCATCCGAATATTCCGGTTGCTGATCACTCTCCAAACGCGTTTGTACCAACTCCTTTGGCTTGGTGGAGCATGGACGTTTGTTATTGAAGTCTGGCCTATCCGGGCAGGCGCATACATAATCGATTGCCCTATAGAAGCATAGATGTGAACAGCCACCATTGTCCTGGGCGCATTGATTCCAGCTCTTGGCCTGACGGTGTATCGATACAGCACGTATGTCCAGGGCACCACTCAACGCATCGCGGACCTCGAATGGATTGCTATAGCCAATGCGAGGGACACGTTGTGAGCGATAAACCGATTTGTTATACCAATCAGTCCAATAGATGTTGTTCTCCAACTGTGGATGAATTCAGATGAAGTGTTTAAGAAGAGTGTGAAGAAGAGCGATTTGGGTTCATTTACCATGGTCAAACCGAAGGGATGCGGTGCATAGGGCACGATTGTCTGACGGCGTTTTCCATTAAAGTCAACCTGTCCAATATTATCATCGAGTGCATCAGCCCAAAGTAATCGACGATTGCTGTGGGTAGTCAAAAATGTATCATTTTGGCTAGTAAATGGGGGTGGGGGTTAACTTACGTAAAGTCAATGGTTAGACCTGTAGGGAAACCCACTCCAGAGGTCACAATCGCTGTGCGATTGGAGCCATCCAAGTAGCTGCGCTCAATTTTCGAAGGTGAATCCCAATCCGACCAAAACAGATAACTATGTGGGTGGGGAGGGAGGTGTAAAGTTAGGGTTTGACTCTTGACTCTTTGGATTTCTATCTATACGTACGCCTTCTTTGGATGTACTATGAGTGAACGAGGATCGCCCAAACCATCTTCGATGAGTTTCTTGCGGCAACTACCATCCAGCCTTGAGACTTCAATCACTTTGCGATCGGTGTCGGACCAGTAGAGATTCTCGGCAACCCAGTCGACGGCGATGCCATTCGGCGTCAGCAGATCGGTACTCACAATCACCTTGTTGTCAGTGAAATTAAGCAAATTGACTCGACGGATAACGTCCAGATTGACATCGGCGAAGAATAGCCAGTTATTACGATAGTGATAATCGAGAACAACGGCTCCATGGACTCCGCTAATGGGCAACACCACGTCCATGTAGTCACCACTGTTTAACGAGATCATACCAATGCCGGAACGCAAAGCAATCAGCAGATAGTCCTACAAAAATACAAACAAAATTGGCATAAAAGTTCCATCTCAGGATCTTACGTGGCGGCGCTTACGTCTGGCAGATTTTGACACTCTGTGGTGCTATTCTCGCGCAATCGCAGACCAATGGGACACTGGCAAGTGAAGCCGGATGGATTCCGTAGGCAAAGGTGAGAGCAGCCACCATTATTACGGCCGCACACATTGTCGGCCAGTGGTTGATGTTTGGTTATCACTTTGATATCCATTAGACCATCAATGTTGGTCATAACGTCTCGCTTGGCGCTAATGTTACGTCGCTCGGCCATGTGCAAGGCCTTCGACTTCCAGTCTGTCCAATAGATATAGTCCTCTGTGAGTGACAGGGCATATGGATGGTGGAGCGAGGACATAATCAGCTTTCTTTGGTTGCCCGTGTAGTCGCAAGAATCGATGGTTTTGAGTCGTGCATCCACCCAGTAGATGCGTTTGCTCTTCAGATCCAGTGACAAACCGTTTGGCCAGCCGAGATTTGCAGTCACAATGCGTGAGCGATCGTTGCCATCTAGATGAGATCGTTCTATTTTCCGATAATGCCCCCAGTCGGTCCAAAAGAGAAGTCCAGCTTCATAATCCAGAGCCAGACCGCGCGGCGATTCGAGATCCTTGTAGGCAATCACATGCCTATTACTGCCATCAAGATTGGCCACTTCGATGGTATGACGACCAGCATCTGCCCAATAAATGGTTCGACCAATTGAGTCGACAACCAAGCCATCCGGGTTCTCCAGGCTCTCCCCAATGACTTTGTGCACGTGCAGGCCATCGGGGCTGGAGCTCATGATGACATTTTCAATCGTATCCGACCAATAGATGTAACCAGTTGCCCTATCGACATCTAATGCCACCGCGTTCGAAATGGGCGGCAAGGGTAGGACTACATCAATCAGATGATCAAAGTCCAAAGAGATCTGCCGTATATCGATCCGATGGGCGAAGAGTATATACTTTGTGGGTCCCTCCGAACAGGTGCGCCTATCCTCACGCAGTTGTACGCCGACTGCACAGGCGCATGTATAGCTAGTCGGGTTCAGGAGACAGAGATGGGAACAGCCGCCATTCTGTTTGTCACAGGCGTTGAAGACACGCCTTCTGGTTCGATGGAAGACTCGAATGTCCATGAGATCGCTGCTATTGGCAATAACTGTGCTAATTCCCTTTCCAGTTAGCTTATCGGCGCTCATTGCTGACTTTGTGTCCCAATCGGTCCAGTAAACACGTCCGTCACTAACATCCAACCCGAAGGGATGCCCAAGATTGTCTGTTCGAATAAAGTTTCAAAATGGTTGTTTTTAGTTTTAAATCATATTAGGCAACTATTTATGCATCGAATGGGATAACTACTTCCCTATCGACTAAGCTATATAACTGCAATATCGGTTGAAAATTGACTACGAATTCACAAGTTTACTCGGGTAAAGCCAAAGAAAACTCGCCACTTTGTGGAAGAGATATAAAATTTAGGCAACTACTTTTATGTAGATACCCTTGACGATACTTTAAGACGCAAAATGTAATGAATACGTCCCCTAAAGTAGGCAACAGACAGTCGAAGAATTCGTTTTTAGAAAGAAATAGAACTAATTCAGAATTGGAACGTCCTGTCATTTTAATAAAGGAAAAGACCTGGGATTCCTGGCATAGAGGCATATTATTTTTTATCTCTTTGTCCCTTTTTTTAAATCTTGAAGTTTTGTTTAAACATTTTTGCAGAAAACTTAAAAAAAGTAAATAAATTGGTATTGGCTTTATCTTTATAAGTATTTCGAGTTAAGTATTAATACAAATAATGCTTGTTGGCTTTGTTTTTTTCTTGTTATTCAGAATTCATTTTGATTCACATTTTTCCCCGGTTTCCCTTATCCGATAGAAAGCGTAGATGTTTCTGAGGGCTACGATTTCTTAATTTCTATGTTGTCCAAAGCAACTGAGCATGGAATTTATGTGACTCGCAAATTAAGAGAGGTCTTTAAGGACTTAAGACAAGATGTGTCTTAATTCGCACCAAATGTTGTGCTTTGAACTTATCGGAATGTGGAATAAGATGACGATGTCGGGATATAGATGGTTTTCCATTGATTTCGGATTCGCATAAAGAAATAAGGGACTATTGATTTGAAAGAGATGAAAATGACTAATACTTCTTTTTTACCGTTTACAGTGAATTAGTTGGACCAAATATTAAACAGCATAAAAGTGTGATTACGAACCAAAATCGTCTTTTAATTTTACCAAAAGGCGATTAAACCTTTATTTTTTAGCTTTGAAACTATAGTTAACGCTGGAGTACTAAATTTGTTCCTATATGCGCTATAGCTATCCATACTTTTGCAGTCTATTGTATCCTTTAGAGGGCAAGTAGCCCACATTACATTTCTTTTTGGTACAATTTTCCATATTGCATTTTTAGAGGCTTTTCTATCTCCTTATTCTTGAGAAGATTACTTACTTATGATAATTTTACGACCGGTGCCATCGAAGTTCATATTCTCCAATGTCTTGGTGCCACCATCAACAAAATAGAGTTTACTCTTGTCATAGTCGATGGCCAGTCCATTTGGCCATATGAGTTTCTTCGACGAGATTATAACACGATTATGTCCATCCATATTGGCACGCTCAATCATTGCCTCCTCGCCCCAATCTGACCAGAACATAAGTCCATCTGCAACAGGAAAAAAGATAAGGTTCGATTGGATGTTTTTGTTTTAGAGAAAAAGGGTCACATCTTACCGATAGGATTCACAACAATATCTCGGGGCTTGTCCAGTTTTTCCCACACAAGCAGGGTTCGCATCTTTCCATTGGTGGTCGCCACTTCAATGCGATTGGTGGACGGGTCGGTCCAGTACAATTTGTCTGTGATCCAGTCCAGCGCCAATCCCACTGGCGATACCAAGTTCGAGTGAACAACTCGCTGCTGATAGCTGCCATTCAAATGAGCCTTGTTTATGGAGCTGCGCTCCACATCAGTCCAGTAGATGAAGTCTGTGTCACTGCACCAGTCTAGGGCCACAGCATGCTTCAGATTGTCGAGCGGCACAATCATATCGATTTCGTTGGGCTCAGCTGGCTTATTGTTCAGTTGTCGCAGGCGAATGTCCTTGCGTCGAGCCACGAGGACGAGCTTGTCGGCCGTACTCTTACAGGTCTTGCCGTCGTCCTTAAGGGAGAGTCCGATGGGGCAGCCGCAACGACGAGACGTTTTGTTTGGCAGGCATAAATGAGAGCAGCCTCCACGTAGGCCCCGTCGATCCTTCTGACAGCGATCCGGATAGTCAGGTTGCCGGGCCGGATGATAGGCATGTATGTCCATCGGGAAATGGAAATTCTCGTGAACCGATCGGAAACCTTTGCCATTTATCTTATTTGCCGCCGATACAGTTTTCGTATTCCAGTCAGTCCAATACATGGTGTCCTCGAATATGGTTAAAGCGAACGGATGTGGCAAGTGGGTGCTGAGAATTTTGATGCGATCGCTACCATCCAGATTGGAGCATTCGATGGCATGTTGCTTGGCATCCGCCCAGTAGATTTTGTGATTCGGATAATCGATAGCCAGACCATTAGGCCAGGTGACACCCTTCGATATAATCACCTGCCGCTGTGATCCATCCATATGGGCTCGTTCGATCTTTGGATTCGGCCCCCAGTCGCTCCAGAATGCCAATGCCTCGCCCGGATGAATCACAATGGCACGCGGTTTGTCCAAATCATTCGAAGCGATCACCGTGCGCAGATTCCCTTGAAAATTGGACACCTCTACGCGACGTGTTCCCGAATCGGTCCAAAATAGTAGATCATGTATCCAATCGACAGCAATGCCACCAGGCGACTCCAAGCCCCACTTGATAACATCCCGTACACGGGTCCCGTTCATGTATACCATCTTGATGACATCGGTGGAGACATCTGACCAAAAGAGTAAACCCTTCCGCTGATGAAAGTCCAAGGCTATGGCGTTGTGCAGACCCTTAACAATGGCCGTGTATCGGTTGTTGCTTAAAGTCACACGTCTTATGTCCCATCTATTGGCCACCAGCAGAGTCATGGCACCACCTAGAGCCTTGCAAGTCCTCAAATCGGGTCGGAGTATGTATCCCGATTCGCAGGAGCACACAAAAGAGCCCTGGGTATTGTGGCATTTCTGTGAGCACACCGGGCTGGTCAGATACTGGCACTCATCAATGTCAGTGCAGCTGCAGGATTGTAAATCTCTTGAAGACCGAAAAGCATTTATATACAATGTGACTTGACTTACTTGACTTTATTCTCGTTCATGAGATAACCAAGTCGACAGGCGCATTCGTCTCGTCCGCGGGCTGTTTTTATGCAAAGTTGCTCGCACTGTTTGTGGTCGGGACAGATTTGCTCCTCGGGACAGTTAACTTCATCCTCTCCGAGTGGGCAATCGTTTTGACCATCGCATACATGCTTCTGATGGACACAGATTCTGAAAAAAGAAAAAGCCAATGAGGGAGACATCTTAACCTTCTGAGCAGCGGATACTTACTTCAAGTTGGTTATGTTTTTCTTTGCCGGACAGAGGAATTGCCCAGCATCACACTGGAGATGGCAATCCACTTCGTCTTCAGCTGAGGAGCAATCTGGGTAACCATCACATAGCCAGGTGCGCTACAAAGACGAATGAAACGAAAGGAGATAAAATTTGTCTGCTTCTCCTTTCTTTCTCTCTCTGTGTTGGCCTTACCAAAATGCAACGTCCGTTGTGGCATGTGAACTCATCGGGACCACAGGTCAAGGAATGTTCCGAGCTCATATTGCCACAATCATTCTCGTCTTCGCCACCATCGCAATCCTGCTCCTTGTCGCATTTCCAGCGTTTGGGAATACATGTACCATCGGTGCATTTGTACTCATTCGATGTGCATTGGGATGGCTTTTGTGGGCAGTTCTCCTCATCACTCCAGTCCCCGCAATCGTTGTCTCCATCGCAACGAAAACGATTCAGAATGCATTGTCCGCTGGGCCCTCCGGCTCCACCCAAACCGCCACGGCACTTAAATTCCCCCTCCGGACAGCTGTTGATCACTGCCGCGCACTTGTACTCATCCGAATTGTCATCGCAATCTCGCTCTCCATCGCAACGAAAGGCCAACGAGATGCAATATCCATCATTGCACGCGAAGTGCTCCTCTGTGCAGCTAGTTCGATTGCAATGCGCCTCGTCTGAGAAGTCCTTGCAATCATTTTCACCATCGCAAAGCCATGGCCTGGGAATGCAAAATCCATTTTGGCATTCAAATTGATCCTCCGTGCAATTCGTGCGTGCCCCACAGTGTGTCTCATCGGAGTAATCACCGCAATCGTCGTCGCCATCGCAAAGCCATTCCTTGTTGATGCACCGGAATGTTTTGGGGCACATCACATGTAACCCGCTCTGTTCGCATTCCTTCTGCAGCTTGGACATCATATCTCCGTTGTTGTCGCAGTCGTACTCGTCGGACCCATCAGTGCACTGCACTTCCCGGTTACACCGCGCATGCAGGTCGATGCACTGACAATTGCTGCACTGCCATTGCAGCTCATCGCAGGGATTCTGGCAATCCGAGGGCGGAGCACTATAGCCCTCGCCAGGCTGGCCCAATTGGCTGGGATCATCGTGAACGACACCACGATGGGCGAAGGGTCGAAAGCTCTTTTGCTTATTGCTCGCCGCACCAATGAAGCCATCGCGTCCTCTTGTGTTCGACTGGCGGTCGGATTCCCGCACCCCATAGAGATCACTTCGTCCGCCTTGCGCACCCACGTTTCGGAACTTGGGCGTGTCACCTGTACTAGTTGCTCCGGCATTTCCACCTGACTTAATTGGCACAGTTGGCTCCAAAGTAAACACTTGACCATAGAGCTTATCGTCGCCGTCTTCCTGACTTTCGGCATCGTCGTCGTCATCGTGCTTGTGATGGGGCGAAGTATCTGATATTGAGTCGGAATCGTGATCCTCTCCACTGGGGGGCAACACCTCTACATCATGGCTGGCCCGATGATTCGATGGCTTGTTTGCCGAACGCAATTGGCCTTGCTGATGCCAGTTCTGATGCTCCTGGGTGCTCTTCGTAAGCCATCTTATATCATCTCCTCCATTATCTGCACCGATTTGCTCAGCAAATACGCGAGTTGAATCGCCACATCCTAAACCTATTTGAACCAAAAAGAGAAAAGAGAAGAATCATAGAAGAGGTTACTGATATGTTGTGGAAAGTCTAAATGTTTTTAGGTGATTAATATGTGGAAGAGGAAACCCTTTAAAATGCGTAATATCTTGTAATTGTATACATAGATCCTGAAGAAATGCTACTATAGTGATGGTAATGTTGTTCCCCCCTTTAAAGTCACTTATTTCTATCGAAAATGGGAAAATGTTGCCCCCTTAAGTATGCCATGGGAAATCAAAGAACTTCCTTATAGGATAAATATAAAGATCAAAATATTTCTCGATAGAAATATTGTTAATGGACAACTTTTTTTAACTATAAGACATTCGGAAAGCTCTTCAGTTAAGTGTCTATTGCATACTTTTGGGAGGATGAGTTGTTTGCCTTTAACTGATTTGTTTTTGAATTAGTTAGAAATGTTATTACTGGATAGAGGAACAGGTTGATTTTGCAATTTCGAGAAAATACCTCACCGAAACCAGGAAAACATGTATGGATGGGATGTACGTGTGTATGTAATCATGGACTTGTATGTATGCACGTTTGCATGTATACATGTACATACATACATACATAGTATATGTGTGTGTGTGTGTTTGTGTGGAAAAAGCTTCCAGGACACACAGCATCATTTTAATGAATGAAATGCTTCGAAGTCTGCTTGGCGCTGTTGACCGTGACAATGTTGTTGTTGTTGTTTTAGTCGTGCTCGTTGGTTTATTTCGTGCCCCTCCCATTAGGTTGGCAGCATCGCGATGTGGCATGCTACATTGATGACAATTTGCCGAACTGCTGCTGCTGCTGGCATCATCGGCTGTTTGTGCTTATCATTTATTGGTTACTCCCAGGTCCAACCTCAATGGCAAAACTGGCGCATGCGCCGGGATCCCATATGACTTGGACTTTCACTTTTATTTCATTTTTTCCCCAGCAGCATCAACGGCAACGAGAGTGTCTGTGACTTCAACTCTCTGTGTGTGTGTGAGTGCGTGTGGGTTCTTTTTTTTTTTTTTTTTTTTTTTTTTGCTAAAAGTAAACTTTACATCAACACTGATACACATGCAAGCATCTACGACGATGTCTATTCATTCCTTCCCCTCTTCCTTCCCTCCCCATTCTCGTCATTTTATGTGGTAGCAACCTGGTTGCTATTTTAGTTTACTACCTCATTGGTAATTGGAATAGTGCTCTAAATCAGTGCTAAGAGTTTGTGCTCGTCTCGTCTCATGGAAATTGGCAACAAACAGACCGACAGATTAGTCAGTCCTTTTCAAATTGGTTTTCCCATATTCATGTTGATTTATTGAATCGAAGATTATAATTCTTTAGTTATGAAACTTAATTAGATATGAAATTAGGAGATTTATCTGAATGCACTTACAAATAAGACCTGAAAATTGCAAGATTGCTTTTCAATTTTCTCTCAATGTGTATTTTGTGACCATTTGAAGTGGACTGAAAGTTTATTGGATTGTCCTTGGGTTTCGCATAGTTTTATTTCTGAATGAGATTTCTTTTTTAAAAATATGAGAAACGAACGAGTCATATTTGATTAGTTTTACGCTTTAAAAATGTTCGAATTTGGAGTCATATCTTAGTCTTAATAGTATGCCTATCAAATCCCAATCGTCTAGTTATGCCAAAAACAAATATAACGCTTTCAACAAGTTTTTGTTTGTCATATTTTCAATGGCTTCGAGGACAATATATCATCATTATTCCACAAATATTGAAAACTATTTTCTCGGATTGGAATATTCTTTAATTAATCTATTAATTGTTAGCTTCTTTTTTCCCCTTCATAATGTGATTTAAATATCTTGTATAAGAATTATATAAAGGTGATGTTTACATAGTTGTGGGCTAATTTTTTTCAGTCCGATCCAATCTTTCTTTAAACTTCTTTGCAAGATGATTCACAATCTTAGCAACTTTAATGTGGACATCCAAAAGTATTAGGTATTCGACCCAAAGTCCTATTATATTTAGTCCCATTGAAGCCACTTAGTTTATGGAATATAAAGAAGAAGTTATTAAAGTTCTCTCATACGATTAGAGTTATTATCCAAAATATTTTGAAATTAATAAGTAATAAAACTTTAATCGACTTTTAAGGTTTTTTATTTCATTATTAAGGGATGAATCTACAAATGGTTTAAACCTTAATCGAATTAGGTTTCTTGATAAAATAAATACAATCGCTGAATAGAGAACTGAATAATCTGATTTTATTTTATTATGAGTTCCAAAAAAAACTTGAAATTTCCCCCCACCGACTTGCAATGCACAGACAAACACATAAAACTTATGCCCTAAAGTATGCGAAAATGCATTTTAAGTAAATCGGGATAAAAACGTGATCCAAACTATATTTCAATCCTAGTAGTCTGCTTTCTGCTTTCAGAACTCTAACATTCGGAGTTTATGCCAATTATTTTAAACTTGGCATTTGATTCAAAAAGACACACTATAAAGGACAAATACTTTGCCTTATTGATGTAGTTTGTTTTAAATATGTATATATTCCGATCTTTCATGATATCATTAGCCCTGCTGGATATAGGGTTAAGCGCGTACTACATTCGGTTTTCATAGTTGTGTATTGTCTTCCCAGTGAAAATGAAGTGGAAAGTAACTTCATCCATTTTGATTTGAGTGGTTTAAAAATTGACTGCATACATTTAGGCTTCAATGTGTTCGGAAAATGACTTAAACACATTGTCAGATATTGAAATTAATGTTTTAATCGCTTTGCAAGATGTTATACTCTAATAATCTAGAAAAGTGATGTGGAATAATGAGAATTGCGAAATCTGTTTGTTGTTGTTGATGGCTTTAGCAGAGACATTGAATTTTGTGGTTCAACTTTGCGATGTTCTTGAATTAAGTTAAGAAAAGAGAAGAAAATCAAGATAGAAAACAAAATTGGAAAATGAAATTGCCAACAGAATTAAACAATTTCGACATTGTACGCCCTATGGTTTTTTCCCTCATACATGTGTACATACTGTACATACATACATGATATGGATACATAGAAAAGCTGTCTTGTTAAACTAACAGGTGGTGGTTCTGTGCGAAAATCCAGCCAACTCGCCCAGACGTTTTCCAACATATCTTTGGGTTTCAAACTTTCTAAATGTGAACTAACTTCCTGTGTAACATGAACGATGTATGTATGTATGTGTGTGTGATGTAGGTTTTATTTTTGAATGCATTGAATGAATGGAAGTGCATCGAATGTGTGTGAGATAATTTGGGGGTAAGATTTTTGACTATTTTTTTGCTTTTTTGCTTTTTTGAATACTTACACAACCAAACCACGCACACCAAAGAACAAAATGAAAGGGATGTCCAATACATTGCTATACACGTACACGTACACGGACACGGACACAGACGAACACACAGACACTCGCACACGCACACGTACACCGACTGGCACGTAGAAGTTGTGCTGGTGTGCGAGTTTCTGGCGATGCTGTTTTCTTTTTTTTCCTTTTTTTTTTGTCTTTTTTCGCCTTTGACGTTGTTGTTGTTGTTGCTCCTTCTGCTGCTGTTGCTGCTGTTGTTGTTGTTGTTGTACTTAGCGGCTGCTGTTGCTGACTAGATTTTATTCAATTTGAGCGCGTGCGTGTGACGTTGCTGTGTTGCTTTCGTTGTGTGTGAGTGTGTATTGTTGTTGTTGTTGTTGTTGATGTTGGTGTTGGCCACACTCCAGAGAGAGAAAGTGTGTGTGTGTGTATGTTTTCCAATGCGTAGGTGTTACAGTCACAAGATACACACACAATTGCATTCGAATTGCAATACGAAATGTTATTTAATTGTTTTTTTTTTTTGTTTTCGTGGGTTTTTGTTGCTTTGTTTGTTTGTTTCCTTTTGTTTTATTTGCCAATTGAAATGACAATTATCTATGCTACTTTGGATGCATACACACACCCACACACCATACACACCCACCCACACATTTGTATGTTCATCCTCCTACGAGTCCTTTATTGCTTGCACACACTCACACACACTCACACGCACACACACACACACACACAGTAGCTGATCAGTTTTTCGTTTTATATAGTCAATTGCACAGAATTTAATGCTCACTTTTTGTTTTTTTTGTTTACACTTATTTAATTAGTTTATTAGTTGTTTGATTTATCTTTGCATCGAGCCTTTCACATTTAAGAATATCTTGCGTTGTTGTTGTTGATTGTTGGCTGTGTGTGTGTGTGTGCATGCGTGAGTGAGTGTGTGTGTGTGGTTTTTGTTGTTGCTTTTTTTCTGTGGAAGCGAGGGCGAGGCAAGCCAACGCCAACGTCATCACTTTTATGCTCTTCGTTGTTATTGACAAGTTTTTGTTTTCTTGATTCCATGGACGGCTTAATATTGCTTAGTATATAAACATGTCTATATAATCACTGTAGCTTTACCCCTTCGTATGATAATTCGAGTGTGGCTGATGATGACGAGGATGCTGATGATGATGATGATGTTTGATACACTGATGTATGTGCTAAATGCTCGTACATTATTTGGGCGGCAAGAGAAACGTTTGATTTTTGTGTTAAACTTTACTTTGATTTAGAGTTAATCTTAGTTTCTGTTTATCGTTGCACTTTAGTTGTTCACAAATTGTATCTTCTTTGTATTGTTGGCTAAAATTAACTGCTAACTGTCTGGCTACTTGACCTGCCGCACACATGTACATACATACATCATCATGCGTTTGCGTACATCGGATGTACGCATATTCGAAAAAAGATACACCCACTGCCAACGTCTACAGATTCGTTGGCATTCGCAAGGCTGGAAGCGGATTCATTCTATTTTCTTTCCAATTGGCATTTGTTTCGTTAGTAATAGAACTTTTATGTCCACAAACACGCACAATTAAGCACTTTTATGGGCTCTACATTATTGTATAGTATGTGATTTGATTTCATTTTCCTTTTTTATTGGCTTGTGAGTTGGTTTTGGTTTTTTCTTTTATTTCATTAGTTTTAACACTCGTGTTAAGATGCCACGAAATGAAATTTACTTATTGCCACTGTGAGATCTAAAAGCACAAGAAAAAATAATGAACATGCGCATATGCACATACAGACTTATATGTAATCGAGGATATATATATATAGGTACGTATACCTATATATAGGTATATTAATTTTAGCGAAGCGTAGGTTTTACGCGACGTCTTTTGATGATTCAAGGTAACTTGTTTTGTTGGCTCCTTTCTGATGTTGATTATTCTAATTTGTATGTCGACCGAGTAGATTCTAAATGTCACTTCACTTCACTTTTGTCAAAATTCGTTGAGAGTACACTTCGATGGCGATTTGGTTTTTACTGTGTGGTTATAGGTAGGTACTTAATGTACATATATGTGGGTATATATGTACATTATTATTTTCGGCGTTCTGCGCGAGCTGGATGACGTATAGAGTGTCTGCTGCCGTGCACAGTACAACGATGAATGTAAGTAAGCAGGAATTACAGCATCGCCCAGCCAAAGCGCACTCCTTCGTGGGTGAGTGTGTGAGTGAGTGAGTTGGCGTGTTGGTGAGTTGGTTCGCAAAACGCAGACTCCGCAGGTCGTCGTCTGAAAGCTCACTATATACCTAAATACCTTGTTGGAGCTTTGGTCCATGCCATAGCTCTCACTCTCATTATTCTTTCTCTCAGCTCGGATGGGATGGACCATGAGCTTTTCTCATTGAGATGAATGGGCATAGCATGGGATGGAACTATTCGACAACTGGACCGATTGCCAGATGGCTGATTTAGTGCTTTTCATTTTATTTTTCTATCCAAATACACTGATCCAAATACACTGTGCACTCATTCTTAGGTTCTGATGATGATGATAAAAAGGGAACGATTCATGGGCATAGAAAGGGTAATAGATCTCAGTTTAGTTTTGACTTCATTTTTATCTCAAATTTCTTTCACTAATTCTTTATCAATACTTATATTGATGATACTTATATCATTCGAAATTATTGCGATCGTTTTATAGTTTAGCTGTCACACCGTGCGTATACGTTATTGTGGACGAGAATAACCATGACCTTAAGTTGAACACTGATGATCACTCTTTCTCTCTCTCTTTCGGCATAAAGTTCTTCTGATTTCCTAAGAGCTTTTCTGATATTGTTAATCTGCTTTCAAAGAAAACAAAACAGACAAAAACATCAAAATTTGAGAAAGAAGAATTCAAAAATATGTAAATTCAATTTATTACTATACGTAGCAGTTTGTACGTTTTGAATATTAACGTGAAATATTTTCAATTATCAATAATGAAGAATAAGTATATAATTTATAAGTATGTATGTGTGTATATGTATATGCATATATTTCCAATCTGGGATGTTCAATTCGTCCGACAGTGCATTCAAACCAGTTTTTCTGTCACTCTTCCCTCATCTATTGGGATCAATGTGGAATAATAATAATAAGAACGGCTTACAGTCTTCGGATGGAGCAATGAGGCGCTATTTTATTGTGTATATGACAGTTAAACAATATAGTCATTCGAGTTTGATCAATTTTGGGCCAGTTATTAATAGCTAAATAAGGAAGTTATTGAGTTAAGTCACTGTTCGTTACTTTGCCGTTTCCATGGAAACTATATGACATAGTGGTCCGATCAGGTCCGGTGAATCCTTGATATACCACCTCTTTTTTGTATATAGAAGTACAAATGTAAAATTTCAGTTCTGTTGCGCTGTCGGTCTAGAATAAGCTTTCGCTGAACATATATACTTTATATGGTCGGAAATGCTTCCTTCATGCGTTGCCCACTTCTGACCAAAAGTAATATACCCTGTAAAGATATTAAAATTTATAGAAATAGATTCGACTATTTTCTCTCGTTTTCATATATGGATTTAATACTATGGTGTCTAGGACAACCCGAGAATAACCAAATTATGCATTTAGGTGGGCAGAGTTGGCCCTTAAATCATGTGCTTGTTAGAGTGAGCGAGATAGCTTATGTCGTTTTGCTTGGTGCATGGTATACCGAAGTCGGCGACACGACTTACTTCATTTAATATTTATATTGAAAGTCGTCTCGCCGACTTCCGTATACCATGCACCAGTTGAACATATATTTTTATGTATGTCTATTAAATCCGTTTTACATGCCTCATAGCATATGCTATCTCGCTCACTCTCACAGAGACACACAAGCACTCTAGCGCCGCCACTAGCCCACGGCCAACTTCGGCCTTAAGGACCGCCTAGTAAAACTCATTTATAAGTATATTTTCCATGTCTAGTCTTTTTTCTTTTTCTTTTCTAGTCCGCTTTTAATCAAAGTTGGTATGTAGGTAGATATTAATGTGATCTAATTTGCGGGGGCTGTTGGTCCTGATCAAGAATATTTACACTTTATGGGGTCGGAAATGCTTTCCTCTGCCTGTTACATACATCTTGGCGACTTTAACATACCATTTCACCCTATGGGTGCATGGTATAAAAATAAAGCCTTATAAAACGGAAATGCCATAAAGATCTCCATTCCTATCGATACAAATGACGATGATTCGTTTTTCGTCGAACCTATTTTGGGTTTGTAAGAATAATGGTGTTAAGATATGTCTGTAGACTTGGAAGGATAAAGAAGAAGCAATATGCCCAGGATGTCAGGGACTTTCATGTATTTTCTTTCTTTTTTTCATTCACTAAAATTGAGCTTTAAGGAGTTAATAGACTTTTGTCAGACTACTTCTTATGGTTTTTGCAGTTTACCAGAATAATGGAGAAGCAAACTTCAACTTTTTTAACTTTAATAATAATTTAGATTGCACAATTCGAAGACGTGCAAGAGGCCAATCCAAAGTAATATAATTAATTATGATGAAGGAAGTAAATACCATTTGAAATTAAGTACCTTTTGACAGTGGCTTTAAGTGGCTTTAGGGAGTTTTTAGTTTTACTCTCTTTGATCAAATAGAAATAAGTAATTGCTTTGGTTTTTGTTGTTGTTTTTAATGGAAATAAATAAAACTTAAAGTATTGTGTTTTTTTTTATTAAAACTTTCTTATTTCTTATTTAAAAATGTTTAATTCAAAAATAAAAATTACAATTTGATTGAACAAACTGATCATCTTAATGGTCCCTAGATAAAAAATAATATAGGTATCATTTTATATATTAAGATGTTTGATTAAAGGATCATGTGGGATCTGGGGGTTACATGATGTGTTTTATTTATAGTTCTCTGGTTGAAGGAGAAGGATAAGGGGGTGGGGTTAGGTCTTTTAAATTCATGCATATATTATTCTTGGTTCTAAGTATAAATGCTTGTACAGAAAGCATCCGAATACAGTTTGCTCTTAATGGGCTATGACTAAGATGGTAACAGGACTGCGAAAATGGAACAGTTGGCTTTTGTCGTTCTTCCTGTTGGCTTCACAGGCAAACGTTTCACTCCAGAATATAAAACAGCCAGTAGCCAAGGTTGAATGCAAAGAAACTAATCGGAAATATCATACGCGAGTACTTGTCAATGATATTGACGTCTTTGATCTTCGGAATGGTGGCTTTCAGAGCAGATGCACTCTTCTTCAATGCATGCAACATGCGTGGCCTTGCTGAAATGCCTGCAACATGGAACATCGAATAGGATTACAGGATAATTGAAATCGATGGTACTTACCCCGCTGGCCACGGTGCCGCAGTTGGCTGCGTCCTGTGCCATAGTTGCGAGTGATGCGAAAGCTTGGGGGAAATTTTGCCAAGTCCATGGTCTCGGTACCAATGGAGCCGAGGGTAGCATTGTAGTTACCTTTTCGCAACGAAGGTATAGGGCTCATGCGTACATCCTGCAGCTCAATTATGTCCTCAGTCGTTGAACACGTTTCGGATTTTTCATTTTTACCTAGTCGGCAACGAAAACGATAGTTACAGTCTCATACTTGCAATCGAGATCATTACCTAGTTTTCCTCGATCACAGTCCTTAAGCTTTTTGATTTTCTTCTTGGCCCGTTTGCCCCAGTATGTGTAATTGACAGCCGCGTATTCAAGTAGGGCGGCAAATACGAAAACGAAACACATGACGAGGTAAATATCGATGGCCTTCACGTAGGAGATGCGTGGCAGAGAGCTCCGGACACCAGTGCTAATTGTGGTCATTGTTAGCACCGTTGTAATGCCGAGAGCAACGCGGGCACTAGTCGCCTCGTGGTTTATCCAGAATGAGACCCACGACAGCATGACAATTAGTATACTGGGCAGGTACGTCTGGAATACAAAGTAACCAATATTTCGCTGCAATTTGAAGGACAACGACAGTCGCTGGTATACTCCAGTGGCCAGTCGTTCCTTTCGATCATTTGTCTCATAGCCAATAATAGTGAATTGAGGCAATTCGGCGTCCTCCACGCCGCGTACTGGTGTTGGCTTCCAATACATGACCACATCACTGACAGTATAGCCATCTGGGGGAGATATACAAATAAACTTTTAAGCACATGCTAAACCTTAGGGGGAGATCAGTCACTAGCATTGCTGATTAAAACGTGAAATACTTTCAATAAGGTGAACAAAAGCAACAGAGAGAACAACTACTTTAGTACCTGAATTTGACTTAATCTGCTCTCATACTGCCTCTTAATTGTCCAGTTCTTTTAGCTAAAAATGTCACTCTAATGACAGAAAATGATCTGCTATTACCATTGTCCTTAAAAGGAAATCATGATCGACTCCCTTTCGGTTTAAAGGAAACTTGGCTTAAATACCCATACATATTGATGTCGTTCTTACTTTCGATGATCTAGTCATCCGATCATGATGGAATTTAAAATTGAATTAAAATATTAATGTTTATGACAATCACGTTTAAAGTAAAAGTAACTGTTATCGACGGATCGTTCCTATATAGTCGCCCGATATTGCAAAATCTCAGCTCTGTAGAGCTTAAGGTCTATGAGGATTTTGCGGGTATCCTGACGGACGAACGTGGCTGAATGAGCTCTTATTTTCGTGCTGATCTGAAATACTTATTTGTACAGTGGTGGTCACGAAGTTAAGACCCAAGTAGCTCAAAGAAAACAATTTTTCAGTAAATTGTTGATTATTGTAATCCAATTATGAACATTAAATGTTGTTATCTCAGCTTCCGCTCTTTTTTCAGGTGTATTTAAAAACCAGAGGGCCGGGGCTAACTTTGACCGCGTCAAAGTTTGTATACCCTTGCAACTTTTTTGGTAACTCTTTCCTTACCTATTAGCCATCAATGTGGAAGAACGTTTTATCTAAAAAGGCTTATGTTTGCGAAAGAATGGCCTACAATCATAGGAAATAACGAAGATATTGACCAAAGTCACAGTTTTCCACCGATCGTTCCTATGGGAGCTATATGATATAGTCACCCGATCTTTATCAAATTCGACACAGTCATTAACAGATATACTAAACTAACAAATGTTTAATTTGAAAGCAATCGCGGTAAAAGTAACGAAGTTATTTACAAAAGTCACTGTTTTCGCCCGATCGTTCCTATGGGAGCTATATGATATAGTCACCCGATCTTTATCAAATTTGGCAACGTCATTAACAGATATACTAAACTAACAAATGTTTAATTTGAAAGCAATCGCGTTAAAAGTAACGAAGGTATTTACAAAAGGCACTGTTTTCGCCCGATCGTTCCTATGGGAGCTATATGATATAGTCACCCGATCTTTATCAAATTCGGCACAGTCATTAACAGATATACTAAACTAACAAATGTTTAATTTGAAAGCAATCGCGGTAAAAGTAACGAAGTTATTTACAAAAGTCACTGTTTTCGACCGATCGTTCTTATGGGAGCTATATGAAATAGTCATCCGATCTTGATCAAATTTGGCACATTCGTTTATAAGCGTAATAAACTCTCTAATATTTCAATAATAACATAGAAAATAACGAAGTTATTGAGAAAAGTCACTGTTCGTGACTTTGGGGTTTGTATGGGAGCTATATGATATAGTGGTCCGATCCGGCTGAATCCGAGATATACAACGCCTGCAGTATATACAAGCCTAGGTGCAAATTTCAGCTCTGTAGCTCTTACGGTCTAGGAGGAGTTTGCGTTGATCCAGACGGACGGACGGACGGACGAACATGGCTATTTGAACTCGTCTCGTCGTGCTGATCAAGAATATATATACTTTGTATGGTCGGAGATGCTTCGTTCTATGCGTTGCACACTTCTGACCAAAATTAATATACCCTTTTTGCAAGGGTATAATTAAATTCAAATCTTTTTCTTAATTCATTACAGATAGAAGTAGGAACTCTTTGAAGAAATTGTAGATCTAGCGAAAGTAACAAAAACTGCATACGAAAAAAGGCGATTGATTTGTCCAAAGGATTGGTTTGGCTCCGAATTGGGGAACTATTAAAAATTTATGGTAATCTAATGAAAAATGAGCCCTTTTCAAAAAAATTGTAACTTTTCATCAGAAATGTTGTATGAAACCATCGTAATGACTTGAAAAACCAATGATTGATTCATAGGACGCGAAAGTTTATCAGCAGATAAACATATATTTATATATCCTGCAGAGTGAAAGCATAGTCATTCAGCAATCGTGTATCTCATTTGAATTTAGCAAACATGTTTGATGTCAATCACGTCTTTTAAACCGATTTTTAGTTTTGAACTCCCCCGTTGCCCCCCATCCACGTCAGACCGTGGGCCGATCATTGGTTGTGGGTCCCCACCCTTGACCATGGACCCTGGCGCTTGCCTTGAAGTTCAACTTGATGTGTGTGTAATGGATTAGAAAAGCGTGGAAAGAAAGGGTATCTTCTACTCTAGTCTGGATGACAACAACATCTTAAGAGCAGTGATACTTATAGAACGAAGTTGAATTTGAAAGATAACATTTCGTTGAATTTTCCAAATATAATAATTATGTGAAATACAGTTACTTTAACATCTTTTTATCAAGTGTAACTTAATAAAATATTTCCTGGAGCCCAGGTGGTGACGGTGGGTCGGATCCTTGATCGTTGGCGCCTAAGGCGTGACTTGAGCGTGTCCTTCAACCCTAAGCTTGATGTGTGATGATCAGGCCCGTTCTCTGGGAATATTGGAAAGCTTGGCGAGAAAGTCTTAAAAAAACCAATGAGAATGAAGTCTGGATGACTATCGTAGACTATCGTAGAATGATACAATTTCTTGCCACGCTCTTTCAATATTCCGCAAACTTTAAAGTTCTTAACTGAAACCGTTTTCTCGGTCTTCTTTAATCAAATTTTATGGTTTGTTGGATTGTAAAACAGCTTTTCGCCAGCCATTCGTAGCACGTGGTTTCCGTGCAAGAACCTCCGAGATCGACAGCGTCTTGTTAAAGTTGGATAAGCTTCTTTTGTACCATGTGGTCAAAGTGTATGTAACAGGCAGACGGAAGCTTTTCCGAGCCCATATAGTAAATATATTCTAGATCAGCATCAACAGCCTAGTCGATCTGGCCCTGTCAGTCGGTCCATCTGTCTATCTGTCTGAGATCTAGGTAGTTTGTTAAGGGATCAAGCGAGTGCCAGAGTGCTTCTCTGTCAAGGGTCAGGGGCCTATAGTCAACGATCGGTCTCAAGAGGAGACAGCGGAAGTGTTGACACTGTGCCAGAACATATGTACACACATATATAAACTATTTATAATCCCTTATTCTGGTCTTGCCTATATACGCTTAAGTGAAAGCTAGGGACTTTTAATTAGGTTGCCTTACTTACAGCTTTCAATTTCCACGGTGCAGTTCTGTGAGTCCAGTGGGTAGTAATGCAAATCCATCATGCAAGCGAGTGTCGTGGTGAACCGCATGCCATATGTAACGGCGCCGTCTCCTCCGAGACGCACTAGCTTGTTGCGCTCGGTTACATCGTGTAGGAAGCTATATTTATATGTGTATATATAGTGGATGGCAAGATGTTGTGTATGTGCGTGTGTGTGTGAAACCAACCTGTTCTTATCATTGGCAAAAAATGTGTCAGGCACCCAGATCTTTTCTGCAAAGTCGCCCGATAGGGTCAGGACATCGTTAACGCCATCATCAGCGGCATCATTATCATAATACGGACCATAGATATTAAACGCTAAACGTTCATCCCGCCAGTATTGGTTCAAGTACATTGTAATTGTGTAATCCTGCATTGTAGACAGATATTGAAAGGTAACGTCCCTAGAGATCCAACTTGGCCACTCACCATGTTAACTTCTGATATTGCATCGAAGCTGGCTATGGTCAAATCCATACCTACGTGCAATGGTTCACCTCCGAAATTAGGTCTGAGGCGTATATCATAGCCCTGAAGTATTTTTGAGATCGTCTGTGTTACATTTTCCAGGCGACCGGCGAGCATCTCTTTTCTCTTGCATCTGCAGAAAAATACATTCAGAAAAAAAAGTTCATTTATATTTAATTAGTGGCTTAATTGATAAGAACTTTTCAAGTTTGCCTTTCTCACTCTAGATTCATCACTGATAACAATTTGCTTAAAGTATATATTGAAAAAGTGTAGCATACTGTTTGGGGCAGGTGTAATTGAAATGCCAGGCGAACTTCTGTTACTTCTGAACGCATAGTAGGCCTTTAGTTTTGATACTCAACTCAAGGGGAGTTATTTAATCAAGTTCAACGCTTTAATCACATAACTTTCATTTGCCATGGGAGAGACATAGCCAACTAACTGTAAATTTTCCCCTCCAAACTAACTTAATTCAACCATCTATAATTTAGGCCAAGATTTAGTTTGTCCCAGTTCAGTTTGTACTCAGTTTGTCTGTAGTTCGCAGAAATTAATTAAAGATGTACTATAAGATATATTGGTATAATAAACAATAGTAGAAATTCAATTTCACCAAATGGTTCTGAAAAATACTCCCAAAAGTATGCAATAAGAGGTACTTATATACAAAAGTGATTCAATATTAGGTGGGTAAAAAAATCATCAATTCAAAGATTTATTGTAGACAATATTTAAGTTACAAGGCATTCGAAAAGTTATAAATTTGTTGCAAATAATATATAGTCTTCCAGCCTATTGCATACTTTCAGGGGCAAAGGTTCCCTCACTTCACGGTCCTAACCATACTGTTTAACCATCTTTAAAACAAAGTACTCGTAAATTTCAACATTATATAGTCGGAGCATAGATTTGATGATAAAACAAGACCTGAAAGAATTATTTGGTTTCAGTTGGGTGATAACTTACCGAACCAATTGCAACTGGGCTGCTAGTAGAAAGAGCAGCAGACTACAGCAGATAGTCAGGCTGGTTAAACTAGTCATGTTGGCAGTTGTTGGGATTTAGTCGCTCTCAGGGCTCAACTTCTTGGCATTGGCTGTGGCTGCTCTCGCTTTTCCAGTTCGCTCTTTGCTGCTCTCATAGCGGATGCGGATGCAGATGCATCGGCAGTTGTTTTCGTCCTTTTTGTGAGTGTGAGTGTTGTTGTTGTTATTTTGTTTTTAATGCATTTTTCTTGCAGCTCAGCTCGTGGTGATTGCAATGAACATGTTCACATATGTAGTTGCAATTATAAACGAAACAAACTGCTAAACACGTGACAAGTGATGTGAAAAAATGGAACGCACAATAACACAGACACACACACACATACATTCTCTCAAGTAATGAGGTAGGTAGGTAGATACCCATATATATATGTACACACATACATGCATGCATATATGTATATGTAGGTACAAGTGCAAAAAGAACAAATTATTCACTTGCAATTGAATGAGCTTGGGTTTTTGCGGCTGATTATTGAATCAAGTGTTTAATTGCAGTGAAAATGAAAAAAATACAAGTAAATGCATCTTTCTCCCCTTGCCACATGAGTCGCTTTTAGTTAAGTGCATGTGTATGTGTGTGTGTGTGTGTGTGTGTATGTAAGCATTTGGCATATAAAGGGCACTTGGGCGCTTATTTGGATAATATGGTGCAAGAATTTCTATATGGTTTTTGGGCTCCTGACACGTTAGCACCCTGAGAAATGGTCAAAAACATTTCAGAATTCTAATTAGCAAGGACATTCAGGAAGGAAGAGTAAAAGTATAAAAACTATCGAGGAAGAACACCACAAACCACAATAATATTTAGCCTAAGACAACTCAAATACTCTTAGATATGAATTCTAAGTCGTTAGTGTGATTAACTGTTGTTAAAGGATCGAAGGAAGAACAAATTGCTAGATCTTAAATATTTATTTGAAGTAGTTAATCGGATTTTAAATGTATTTAATGATATACTGATTAAGCCAAGCGGCTAAAAAAACAACTTGGACTAAAAAAAAGGATCCAGGATCTAAACATTTGTCTTTATAATTAGATGAAATACTTAGTAAGTACTTTTCAAAAACGTACTTCCGTTTTGTTTTGATACTACTTTAAATTAGGTTTCATGAAATTCGTTTGTGTTTAGAGATATATTGAATAGACTCAGTCTACTCATCCAATATTAATAGCTTTTTATATTTGTATTGGTTAACGAAATTCTCAATATTGAATAGGAATGATGAAGAATATTTTGAATGTAGGTACTTCCTAGCGAATGTAAAGAGTCCTTGAGAGAATGGCTATGGATGACTTGTGTCAACTGATGCTGGATGAAGGGGGGAGAAAGGGGCGAGAGCCTTTAATTGGCGCTTCTCGTGCCTGCTCCTTTTGCATCAGCTAGCTAACAGTTTTGAGCAACGCTTTTCGTTGCTGTCGTCATTGTCATTGTTGTGTGTTTGTTATCTGTGCCTTGGGCTTTTTGTTTTTGACCCATTTTGCGTTTGTCTTTTTCTCGTTTTTTTTTCTCTCTTTTTGTGTGTCTTAATGCCACTGTATGTGGTAGTGAGTTACCCCAGTTTGTGTTCTGTGTGATTGTAACTATCCATTTTGTGTGACCTAGCGTTCCATTGATTTTATGCAACGTTGATTTTATGCTAAATGCGCCCCACTTTGTTTACCCTGCGTTTTGAGTAGTATATGAAGGAATGTACACACACACACACACACACAAAGTGCACAATAGAGTGTGAACGTGAAGGAAATTTTGAATTCAACTTTGGGTCATGACCTCGCTTACCACGGATATATGAATATTAAACAGTATTACATACTTGTCATACAAATGAGCATCTTATAGGTATGTACATATATTGGAGCATTGTGGGTGGCATCCAATGGGTAATGAATGGCTAGTCAATGTGATGAGAAATTTTACTGAATTGACTGGAACAACAATGAACATTAATTACATAAGGTAAGACTTGCGTGCTTGCCAAAAAGGTGCAGCAAGCGCACTCAAATAGATTTCTATATGCAAATACATATACGAATAAATGAATAAATGAGTGCAAGGACATTCAATTAGGCAGCAAGCGAACGTACATCAACATTCCCATCATTATCATCATCATCATTATCATTAAATTGTCATTTGCAAGTTTGTCAATTTAGTTATGGGAGATTCAGGAAATAGCACATCCTCACTCACTCACATAGACACGGAAAAGACTCTAAAAGTCTAGTAGTAAGAAAAAAATTAGTCAAAAAAATGGTTGCTTTTGGCAAAACACTTGTTTAAATACTTAAATATATGTACGACACATAAAACGTGCTACGAAACCAAAAAAAAAGAAAGTAAAAAAGGCAAACTGACTGAATCTTGGTCAGGTCAGGCCAGCACACGAATACTTGTAATCACATTCACTTTTTGCTTTCTTTTCGTTTTCCCCGTTCGTGTCTGAAATTTCCCGTTTGTGTATTTTCTTTTTTGTTGTTGCCGCTTAAGTGCGCTGCTGCATGTGGAGCATCCACGGTGTCTATCTAACGAATGATTACTGTTCGGGCAAGGATGCTGCCTGCGACAACCGCTCGGCTGGGCCTCGGCTGCAGCCTGCGCACAACGGACCTTCATTCAAAACAATCACGTTTGGCGGCATCTGTCATGGGGTTGTCGTTGACTCTCTTAACGCCATCTGGTGTTCGATTTCAATGGCAATCAAAGTGCGAGAGCATAAGTGAAAGTTTAGCTCGAATTCATTGAATCGATGTGCGCCTTATGTGCCATCTGAACATTTACATATTTCATGGGCCAAAACCGGCCGAAAACTCATACAGAGTTGGTCCTGTCATTTGTTGGCAAATATTTATCTGTATCTGAATTTGAACATTTTCCGATTATTATCACTCCAACAAATATTTGAAACCAATCAGTGGCAGCATTGGCAAAAGCAAATATAAAACGTTTATTGGTTCTGCCACCACCAATTTGTTGGCAGGTATTTACCTGCACCGGCTGAGAGGAAACAATAATTTGAACCATGTCGGCACTTAAGACAAACGAAGGGTGATAAGAAGCATGCAATGAAGTCCTTAAAACAAACAGAGCAGCCAATTTCATTGACGAAAAATAACAAAAAATATTCACTGAACCAGAATCAAGTTTGATTTAAAATTCAAATCATTATATATTGGATTTTAGATAGATACTTAGATATTGACAGATCTACTAAGGAATAGCAGATTAATAACATGATTTTTAGTGACTTCATTTTGAGGGATGCCCCTAACTATGAAATATGTATGCCAACTGCCAAGGTAGAGAGGGTAGAGAAGGGAGATGCGTTCACCAGCATAGCTTCCCCACATTTTTTTGACAGGTCCACATATTACGGTCTTAGATAACAGTAAGCGATAATCCACATACTTATTTTGGTTCATTCTCTTTAGCATGTCCGATAGTGCACTTCATTTTTCTTTAATTGTGAAGTACGGTAAGACTAGAGGCAAGAACCCCACCCCATCCGTCGAGCTATCCTCCTAAGGAGCCGGACCTACCTACATTTTTCTCGTGCCCAGAAACGCTTTAGTGCTTTGTAGAAGGAAATAGAAATCATTTCCGAAAATGAACTCGCTCTTTGGCCATCGCATCCATGATTCGTAAACTCAGAGGATCTAGAAAGTTAAACAATTTCTTTTGTACATTTTCAACAGATTTTAAAGTATTTTATAGTTTTGTTTGCATATATAACTAATAATCGATCGGTTCAATAATTCTTTAAAATTAAAAAGACAGAAAATTATTCGAATCCATATATCATACTTTTGGGTTAAAATTTAACCCAATTTGGAACCATGTCCAAAGTATCGATATTATGCATTATAGCTAAGGAGTACCTCATTGAAAGGTCAAAAATAATAATATTTTTATTATAATAAAAATGAGCTAACTTTGAATAATTTTAACACATTTTGTTCAGAAACCTGACAAGATGAACAAAAACTAAGTACAGGGCCGTATTCAGCAACCTCCAATTACTTCGGGATACTTTTTGAACTTGAAACACTTTTTTCATGACCTCCAAAATGTCGGCCTGAGTTGTTGATTGTGGGGATGCTGGCAAAGGATTCTGGATTAATGAATAATTTTCAATTTTTACTATAACAAACCATATCAAGGAAAAAATGTAATGAAATACTTATTTATGCTTTATATATAAAAAAGTCTCAAATCTCTCCCACACTTTTCTGAGACAGATGCATTATTATCAAGTTCAGACTATGCACAATCAAAATAACAGCAAACGAAAGGTAAAACATAATTGTTGAGGAACCAATTGCCGTTTGTAACGTCTTAGCATACTCTAAGTCGAATGAATGATCTTGTGCATCTTACCATGCTTTTGTTTTTGTATTTTATAAGTTTCTCTGAAATTTGCTGACGTCAGTCTGGTACTCTTTCTCCTTATTTCTCTATATAAACCTATCTGTCCTACGCAGCTTCAGTAATAAGCAAGCGAACGAACGATCAAGTCGTGTTCTATCAGTGGCAGACACAGTTAAATAGAACTAAAGTAAAATCAATTAAAGTTTTTAATGAGATATTAAACACAGTTTATATATTCGTTCGACCAGGTGGAAATGACACAGCGAGAGTAGCATAAATTTTTGTTTTCAACCCAACTGTCTTTTCGTTTTCGAAACAAACGGCAACAAACTAAAAAACGACCGAAGAACAAATAAATTGAATGTATGAATTTTTTTATAGCATACTTTTTTGGGTCGTCAACTTCGTGAATTAAAAAGAAATGATTGTTATATGGTGTATCTATTCCAATTGTTCATTGTTTCAGTTGAATTGTCTTACTTAACTAAAGTTGTTATGAGCATCCTTTGTTTTATAATCTTTGTGGTGAGCTTCTCAGTCATACTCTGCGTATGCGTAACATTTGGATGGTTGCGTATGGAATTACTTTATCTCATATCTTTGTGTAAGGGCTTACCTTTATTACTTTAATACTCCAAAGTTCAAGATTACACGTTTAAAAGTTTAAATAAATTTATTTATAAGCCAATTGTAGAAATTTAAATGTATTTTTAATGTGTGCAACTGAAATTGAATAAATAATAAACAATGATATGTTTCGCAGCACAGTGGGGCAAACTCTAAGCTTTGATTGTTGACCAAGAGAATTCCTTTTTATACATCCCATAGGCCAGCCAATACAATAGATTAAACAGGGCAAATGACATGGGGAAAGCGATGCGTGAGACACGATCGATTAGGGAGACACTGTTCACATAGGTGGCCCCACGTCCTTGGCCACTCTTCTCGGCGGCAGCATCTCGTTCGCGTTGTTTTCGAAACTTGTTGTCGCCCTTGAGGCAGAGCCAAACTTGGTGCTTGCGTGATACGACTGGTGGCTCTGTTTGGGTGGTTCGCTCCATTGTCGAGGCGTGTGATGTTGATTTTGGGAAAATATACGGATCCTGTTAATAGTTAGAAACAAAGTTTGCCATCAGTGAAATATTATGTGAGTAGATATTGTGTAACCGTACATTGTAGATCGGGCAGATGAGGGCATTGCGCTTGCGAAAAGTGCTGGCATTCCCATTCAGTGACGCGGGCAATGGTAGCTCGCATTCAAGTCCAACTACATCGTGCTCAGCACACACACAAACATCGCTATCAGAATTAATCGCTTCACTGATATCATCCTGGTGATCGTCACTTTCGACACCCACGTGACTGGCATCCGCCCCCGTGTCACTAGCATGGGCCTCAGAGAGACTGACTGCGCCAATATCCTCCCATTCGTCATCCAGGCGTGGAATTTCGCCGCTTCCCAACTTTGTGAAGTAGTGGACTCCCGCAAACTCCAACAATGTGGCAATACAGTAGAGGAAGCTCATGAGGAGGAACCAATCAAGCGCTGTGGCATACTTCACCTTTGGCAGATCAGTGCGAGAGTCCAGACTAATGGTCGATAGTGTTAGGACAGCTGTCACGCAAAGTCCCACTCGATCGCTGGTGGCCTCTCGATGTATCCAAAAGGAGACCCATGACAGTACCACAATTAGAATGCAGGGCACGTAGACCTTCAATTGCAGATGAGAGAATACAAACAAATCCTTTAAGTTATCGCCCAAACTTGGGATGTACCCTACATAAAGTCTGACAATTCATAAGGAACACAGTTTGCTTAAAGTGTGTTCTAAAGTAATCGATTACTATTGAAAAAAAGTCGGGTATAATGTAATCAACTCATGTAATCAATTAGTAATCAATTACTATTGTTAAAAAGTAAGCACTTCAATATTTCAGTCCATACGCTTGAAAACCCTCATAGCAAATGTTGTATTATTTGGTGGTCGGAAAAGGCACACAATTGTCATTGTATAGTAGACAAGACGTCTGTCCACTAAGCCACTAACCCAGACCCTTGCTTACTAAAATCGTGCTAACTGAGAACTTACGTTAGTCGAATATGTTTTCATCAGTGCTATCAATACGCCTTACAATTTTGAAGGTAGGGCAGTTATATTTTCATCAGTGCTTACAAAACTGATGGTAAAGCAGAGACATTATCATTGAGTCTGATTACAACCTTACAATATTAACGATAGAGAAGGTTAATTTTCATCTAAAGTGTCAATGATAGAGAATGGCTGGCGGTGTAGCTGGGGGGGATTGACAGAGCATGAACAGTTCCAATGTTAACGTCGGAAAAGCAAAAGTTTCAGCGGCAAACAAAATATACTGATATCATTAACTATTTCTTTAATTCAAATAAGGAATGTTCGGACCGTGATCGAGCGAGTTGCAAATGCTTTTTACTGTCTGTGATAACCATTTTGCACCCAAACATTTACCTGGATTAGAAAATAGCCTGTATGCCGTTTAAGATTGAAGGCAACATGCAAAACCGAAAAGTCACCTTCACGTCTCGTGGATGTGAAATTGCGGTGCATCATGCTGATCAGATCAAATTGATTTAGGGTCATGCCCGGCACAAAGGAAACGGCATCATCTTGGTTCTTCCATTCGTAAACCAATTGCTGGTTGGTGTAGCCATCTGCAAAAAAAACAGGTACAAATTCAAGTCCTTTGGATGTAACAAATCACATTTGTGTCACTTATATTTACAGCTTCCAATGACAAGTGGACAGGATTGTCTATCCATTGGAAAGTTTTTCAGCTCCATGGGGCAAGTAGCTTTGATGGTCAAACTGCAGCAAACATCAGATTTGTCTTTTAATTCCCATACACTAAAAATTAAATAATAGTTTTAAAAGCCTACCGCATGGAATACAATATTCCACCGTCCTGGTCCAATCTGAGAAGTTTGTTTGGCACGGTTATCGTGTGTATATGTGAGTGTTTGCCATTATAAAAATATGTGTCCGGACGCCAGATTTTGTCTAGCATCTTGATGCTAAGTGACAAACTCTTAATGGGCCCCTTGAAGCTGAGCCGCTTGTCGCGCCAATATTGCCGGAAATAGCAGTCCATTGAGTAATCCATATCGAGTTCTGAAACGGGACCCATGCTACGAATAAGTATATTAGTCCGCACCACAGTTGGCAATCCCTGTCCATGGGTTGGCAGTTGCGACTGTTCGTAATGCTTTAACAAGTTCTCCAGAAGTATCGATATATTTCGGCTAAGCATATCCGCGGACATCGTACGCGATGCGAACGGTTCTGAGCCATTGGCGAAACGTACACTCCGACTCCTACTTAGCATGGTCAGCATCTGCGGAGTTGGCCTAGCCGATGGCAGAGCTCGAAATGACTCGTATATTCGTCCGGCTCGGAATTCGCTGGTTATCTTTGGCATTTTCAATACGGGCGATGAAGCAGTCGTTGGGGTCATTTGCTCCATAAAGGGAGGTGTGGGTGTGCTTTGACTTCCATGCCATCCAATCACACTAATATACACAATAAAACTGTAAATGAAATAAACGAGAAAATTTGATAGTAAAATCCAACTGAAGACAAATCCAATTGTGTCCCGTCTCACCACCGAGTTTAAGTTTAACGAAAAACTTTTCATAAAGTATATATTTTCTTGATCAGCATCAACAGCCGAATCCGAATACAAGTCTGTCTGTATGAACAACTAGATCTCGGAGACTATAAAAGATAAAGCCACCAAACTCGGAGTATAGTCACGGATAGCATGCAGGCAGATAAAGTTTATTTCAAAGTATTGTTACGCCTCCTTCCGCCCCCCGCAATTTAAGTGAGACTGAGAGTCACGAATTCGATGAAAATCAACCTAGAAGTTGTCGAAATCTAGCATAACATGCCATCAGGTATCAAAATCGGATAAAATATAAATTTAATACAGTTATTTCACTTTGTGCATGGTATAGCGAAGTCGGTGAGGCGATTTACTTTATCCTATGCCATAATCGATTGTCCTTAAATTATTCTTCATATATCGCTTTCTGACATCATGAATCAATCATCGTTTTTTTGGTTAACCAAATGGTGGAGATCGTGGTCACTCAATCAGTGCCCAATTGGATGGGATAATCCTTAACTCACTGTCAAAGCCCATTTACTGGACGTGAGACCCAAATTGTTTCTTACTTAGAAGTGTTTTATTTCTGAACCCAATGGACCACTTGGCCTTAAAGGTCTAATGAGGACTGTAAGTCTGTTAGAGTATCCTAGAGTCGAAATGGGGAACTGTCTACATACATACATGCATACACATTTACACACATACACATGTAAGGAACTCTCAGAGTGTGTAGTTTTCGCACTTTCGCATAGCAAAGGACACTGCAACCTTCGCAACGTATGCAGGAGGTAGAGGGTCCGCTGCAATTATTGTTTAGTGGATGCTTTTTTTGTTTTCCAAGATACTCCCCGTGTTTAGTTGTTGTTGCTCACTTGATGTGGTGTTAGCAATTAAACACTTGAGCTGGAAAATTATAAGAAAAAAGCTGGCTGACTGTGTGAATAGAGAGACAGCGAAAGGCCGAGAGAGATGGGTGGGGGGACCTAGGCACAGTGCATATGCGCACTCAGAGGCAGCCAGATGGAAAATGGACGACGAGTATAACAATGCATGTTTAGTATAAAGGAATGTTGGTAGTTTTTTTGATAGTATGGTCTAGTTCCTGTCTTTAGCATAAAACACGTTCATATCCCGACTAACTTTTCGCTAGGCAAATGGAAAATATGATTTAAAATAACACTACTAGGTACGACTAGGGGGAAGAGTGAAAATGTTGCCGATCACTCCCGTTGGCAGTGTCTTGTCAAGTTTGGTCCTTTTCTTTGCAAATTAGACAATGGTCTCACACTAAATATGATGGATTACTGACTGCTTGTTTTGGGAATGCAACCAGAGACCTTATCTCTCTCTCTCTCTCTCTCTCTCTGTCCCTGTGGCTGTTGCCGTGTGAGCGATAGGCCTAGCCCCAAAAGATGTGTCATTGTGATTTGGGCATGTTTCGTAAATCAATAGCCAAAAAAATCGTGCCCTTTACTTTTATGTGTGATGATTCCTAATGAAAAGTATCCCATAGTCTGCAATTATGTGTCACGGCCTCACGATTTATGACATACATATGTCAATATTCGTTTCGATATTGATTTCAATGCTGGCTTTTGTTTTGTCTTTGGGTGCAGCTTAATTTCTTGGTCCACACACGACTCAATCCCACTCATTCTCCCAGTTACTTGCCATCACTGCGATTATGCCGTTCGCCACATGCCATTCACAAGTGCATTCATACTGTTTACTGGCCGCAGGCAGTTGGCTTGTTTCCCTCCTTTTGGAACGCTAAATAATCAAAAGTGTGTTAGTTCATGACATCGCCGAGCTGGAACAGAAGCTGAAGCGGAGGCTGAGGCAGCATTCAGGTGGCTGGAACTAAGTGTGTGTGCATGCCTGAGGGTAACATTTGCCCCCTGCAACAGTTGGGGACAGTTGTCGCTATTCATGTAGGGTTAACTAAGTGATTTGGACCAGACCAGGTGGGTAGTCTGTTTGCAGGTGCAGAGGAAGCGGAAAATTGTAATTGAGACATGTCAGATTGAAATAAATTCGATGAGCTCGTCGTAAATGTCTTCGATTTTATAGTCAAGTGCTTGCAGCATTTCATTCACATAAAAGATGTCAATTAAGAGTTTGTTTCAAATGTGATTGTCTTGGGGGCATATCCTTGGTCCGTTCTACTTTGGCAGCACCTCCATTTGGACGAGACAATTGTTTTTTTGTTTCAAATTGTGGAATGCCAAACAGGCTAAGTCATAGTTTTAAAAGACTTAGTCAAAATTAAACAGTTCGTTTGGTTTGGGAATGTTTTTCATACATATTTGGAATCCTAGATATGTAATAGTAAAACTCATCAAGTTTTTACAAGTTCAAAGGTAGAGTTTAAAATTAGTAAAGTTTTCCAATAATTTAGATACTAAATTGAATCTAGAGGATGAAATAAGATAAATTTGCTCCTAAAACTATGCAACGCGATGCAAAAAGAAGCGGCATAAGAAAAGTCATACATTTGGTCCACGTAATGAAGACTTTTCCAGCATATTGTGATCAACTTTTCCCCATTTTCTTATTTATTATGAACATCCAAATAGAAATGGATGAGTGTTGTTCCTAAAGTCAAATCTTTGCTTTGTCTTTTGCATTGACTATCTAAATTATTAAGACTATTTGAATAAGATTTGATGGCCCCAAAGGGGAGAATATTTGAGTAACCATTTCACAAATAAATTCAAATTGGGAGGACGAGAGAAACGTATACGTAGAATTTTTAGTTCAAGTGATATGAGAGGTATGCGGAAATCTTATTCGATTGAGTGATTGTCTCTTGCACCGCATGACGGGGATGTCGTGCTGGAGGCAGGTTTCCACTTGTCTGTCGACCCACAGTATTTAGCCAGGCGCGTGTGTAAGAGCCGGCGTCAAAAATTGCTTGATTCGCAAAATAAGGCAGATTGACACTATTACGTATGCCCACACTCAGACAAAGACACTTGTTCGTGCATGGGCCATTGGCATAGTATGTATGTATGTATGTATACATTATACACATAAACATTTGTATGTACATGGAAATATGTGTTAAACTGTGTAAAAATATGGCATAATGCACTTTTCTTTTGTGGTAATTTTGCCGTTCAAAGTTTGCCAAGGGATTGACATTCAAATTAGGAAAGTAAAAGTAAACATCGTCCGTTTGAATTACGTAGAAAAGTCCTGATTGAGCAAGAGTTTTTCACAAGTTCTCCAAGGTCCCATAGATTCTTCTACTTACCAAGCAAAGAGCCATAAAGGCCGTTTCAGAGTCAACATTTTCTGGACTTTCGAGACGTTTAGTCCCCACACTCACGACTAAATATAGTTTTGAATCTCAATGGCTAATCGAATTGAGAATTTTGAATTACTAGTCAAAAATTCAGCTAGCCGCTGACACTATCAGTGTCTAGGATTGGTGCTGTTGCCCAACTGCCGCACATTGCCGTACGCTTGCCATCCAACACTCGACGAAGGTGTCTGACGCAGCATCCGTTGACGCTGGCGTAGTTTGTATCTGGCATGCGCATAGCTTTCGTCTGCCCAACCTGATTTCCACACACACACACACACACACACACACACACACACACACACACACCCACATTCTGAAGTGTATGAGTGTGTGTGTGTTTGTGTGTATATGTCAATTTCGACGCTAGTTTATGCAGCAGTCAAATTATACCGTTAAGTCTTGCTTAGATCCAACCTTTCATACCACTTTAGCTAGTTATGGGGCCTGGGCTAACTTGTTAGTTTCTCCACATGTCATTCAGGTGTAAAATAACAGAAAGAAAGGACATTTTCACAAGGTGAATCTCACATTGTTTGGCTATTTATTTCTGCAATTTATAAAGCACCCTTATCAAATGTGATACACTACTATTTCTTATCAGTAATTGACTTCTCACCAAGTTTCATAGAAATCGGTTGGACAATAGCCAAGTTATATTATGTGCGGACATTACTGCTAGGTGTGCCAAAGTCCTTGTGTCGCATACTTACTAAATGATATCTAGTTATTATTGACTTATGACAATATATAAATGAATTTCATCTTCTTCAAGTTCTAGAGTTTGGTGGACTTTTTACCTACAGCCAATATTGAATGCCAAGTTTTAACTTTTAATTTGGTGAAATTATCATTAATACACTGAAAGCTTTCTCTTTTTCAGAAAAGGTCTCTGAACCACTAAACGAGTACTGAAACCGTTTACGTATTCAAAACCTGTCCTACATGAACATTTCCCACATATGAATCTGCGAAATATATAAAAGGCGCACTCACTGGATAAGGATGCTCCATTCAGGCGAACGAAGCAACCACCAAAAATGCTTTTGGCCTTCCTGCTATTGCTCCTGGTGGCGGGTCCGTTGGGGGGCGACAGTCAAGTGCTGGTCACAGGAATTCGACCGCGTCAAATAGCCGTGCTGAACAATGGCCAAATTCAGGTAGTCCAACATCTGGAGACGAGCACAGTGACCGCAGAATCGGTGAGACAGCAATGGAACAATCGAAATACTAATTTGGTCCAACCTCTCAAACGTCCAACTACCGGTGTTTCACCGCTGAAGGATTAAATTCCCTAGAGTTGTATTAAGAAAATCCTGGTCAATAAATAACTTGTGGGAAATCTCTTTAAAAATTCAAATTTCATCCTTGAAATAAACTACAAAATTCAACCATTCGAACATTTTAATTCTTAAAGCAAAAAGAAATATGAAGCTACGACAGAAAAACGTTTATATAGCTGGAATGGGATCAAACTTAGTGACAGATTTGCCGCGGGTTCATGTAGTTGTGGGGAGAGTAAAAACTGTCTCAAAGTTGGCCTAGAGAGGCCCAGTCCGGACCTGGATTCCAGTTGAAGTCGGAATATAACTATGAACGTTCAGTCAACAAACTATCCCATCTACATATAAGTTCAAAATATGATAAGGATTTTTTATGCGATGCCCAGAAACAGTTTGATAACATCAGTTTATAATATAAAATTGATAAAGTCCAAAAATTGTGATATAATATTATACATATGTTAATTTTCATGCATTATATTGATGCAGCAAATCGAGGTCAATGACAAGAATACTTTAACCCACTGATAATTCATCTGATGCGTTAATAAACACAACTGGTTTATAGCGATTTGAGAATCAGACGTCGATAACCTTTCGCTTATCAGCCTACACTGCAACAAAAATTATCTAAGAAACGTTTTGCTCAATAAGTTAGGTTTTCGTTTTTAAATTGTTTTGTTATTTCATCATTAATATCATTTTAAGGACCGTCCGAGTAACATTTGTTTTAGCTGATACTTCCTTTTGCTTTCCTTTTCTCTTTATTAGTCACATTATTAATGAATTTTACATCAATTTCTGATCTTTTATGACTTGCATTCAATTGGAGTTCCCCTTGTCCATTTACTCTGAAGTTTCAAAGTGTTTGATAAATTTAAAAAATTGATTAGAAATAAGACAAAATATAGACTAATTGTAAGAGAACTAGGCATATTGACCAACAATTGAATTTAATCCTTAACCCTGCAAATATCTAATTAAGTCTCTTTTTGACCAAAGTGTTAGCCTTTACTTTCTCACTAAAAAGTTGTTGAATTATACTTAAACCGTAACAAATTATTAGCTCGAAATAATTCTTTTGAAATCGAATAATCCGTTAGATGTATTCTAAAATACAATACTTAAACTTTCTAATTAAATAGATAAAATTACAATCATTGCAGGATTAAAAGTAAAACTCAATTCTTTAATGATATTTCAAGATATCAATTATTAAATCATTAAAAGCAACAATTATTTACCAACCAGTTATTGGGTCGCTTAAAGTTAAATACATAAATAAAACATTTGTCCTAATGGCATTTTGATTAAGGTCCTTAAATGATTAGAACATTTACCCTAAACAAAACCCATGGGGTGAAAATTTAAATGAACAATTGTTCCAACTTTTTGTGGACTCTTTCGGTTGCGTTTGAAATGAAAATTTACAAATGTCACTGAAAAAATTATATTTAAAAATATAACAAAACTAATTTAACCTTTCAATACAATAAATAGTCTTGATTTTCGCCAAGAATCATAGTGTTTATTCTGAAGGTTGTTGGATGGATAGATTCCCCTGGATCGCGCGGCTTTGCGGATTCCTTTGAAGACCTGTCTCCGTTTAAATCATACTTTTGTAGGATTCCATTTTAAGTATTCGCAGATGATTCTCAAACAAAACAGTCATCAAATAGCCAGCAATCATTTTTCGTTTTTAATGCGTTCGTCGACATCCGCAAATCGTTGGTGATGGCCAAATTGATAATGGATTTAAGCATTTAACGCAAGGCTGTTTTCTTAGACACACATGTATCTACACATCTTGTCCCCATTTGGACATGTTTCCATGTAGTAAAGTAATCCGTAATGTGTATCAAGCTCTTCTCAAGAGTTGCGAAAAAAGCTTGCATGCTTGTGGGCACAAATCCAGCTAGGGCATCGTCAATCTTAGTTTGTAGGACGCTTCCTCATATGTTTTGCTTATAAAAGGCAGAGTGCTTTTCCCATTGGTTTGTCCGTTTGGCCATCCTTAGCCTTTTCAAAACATTTTCACACCTTTGAGTTTTTTGGGGTTCCCATGTTCTTATTTTCCTTTCCCGGAGCCAAACACTGAAATGACCGCGGTGCCTTAAATGCAAAAGTTTTACTTTCAATTACCATTTATGTATGTATTTATTATTCTTACGTTTTCTGTCTGCATTGTCCCTTTTCCAATTGGAACGAAATAAATTCCAATTATTAAAAAATTATTGCAAGTGTGACCATTTTTGCGACATTTCGATGCCAAGAAAAACATATCGATATTGTCGACAACTTTTAAAATATCGATACTTCTGCGATACTTTTGCAGCACTGACCAATACTTATCCGTTACGTGAGTATATATTTAAATAAATGCTATTAAACCATATTTTGAACATTATTTAAAACAAAATGATCAATGTTATAAAAAAATAAGTTTTAAGTCGGATAAACTTATTGCTTCGAGTGCACCAAAGCATACACAACACCAAGAATTGAATTGACCGCCAAAATTGTGACAATCTCAGGACACGAATCCAATTGAAAACTTATTAAGTAATGTAAAATAATCTGAAAGAATCGACTTAAAATAATCAAAAGATGTTACTAAAGAAAATTTAAAATTTCATAAATTTAGTATTTTGATGCAACAATGTGCCCGCATCCGGAACATTGTTCCGGTTCCACAAACTGGTTCGCAAGAGCTTTGCGGGACGTTATAATTCAATTTGCTATTTAAATAATGTTTCTTGGTTTTCATTTGGTAGCAGTTTTTATTTAAACGTTTTCGTTTTTATTTTATACATACATAACAATATATAGTGTGTATCATATGGTATATATGTTTATATATATATATATACAATATGAATTTATAAAATTAGGTACTAGAGTTTTTGTGTTCGTTTTATAATTATTAACTATTAAGTACTATGTATAAGTTTTCGTCACGCACAAAAATTGTTCCAAACCTTTGGAATAAATTAAAAGACTAAAATGTACACATTAAGAAACACGATACATATAATTAAACAAAAAAAAAAAAAAATAATGAAGGAGTTGAAATTGTAGAATTAAGGCAAATATATATATGAATGTATGAGAAAGGAACAACAGTAAAGAAGGAGCGAAAAAGTAAAAAGTAGAAAGTACATAGTGAAAGTGAGGTTATGTATGAATTGATGCGATAAATATGTGGACATTGCTTTGATATACATACATACACAGGAATATAGATGATAATTATGCATAAATAAACGGGAAAAGACATAGATTTTACAAATTTACAAAAATGTTTTGCAAACTTAAGCGAGACGTTTCTTTCGACTAGGTGACAAGATTTTCAGCATTGTGACAACTGGCGCCTCAAAGGACATGGAGACGGCAAATGATAGGAAGTAAGAAATCACTGTCAGGCCAAAGAACATGACAACCTGCAAAGGAAATGATAAAAATTGATTCTTTAAATGAGTGTGATTGCTTAATGACTGTGTTTACCCACCATCATGTCTCCTCCCAAATGAAGCGGAGCATCCGAGTTAAGTGCCATAGAACGTATGACAATGGGATGCACCAGATAAGCACAATAGGTGACCCTTGAGAAGGGATATAGGCAGGGGGCCGACAGCAATGAGTTAATATAACCGCCATAGCCCGTGGAGCAGGCTATTGTTATCCAGGCCAACGACAGCGCCCATGCCGAATGACTCAACGAGCTATAGGCAGCAGCCGTGAACTGTGACAGATCAGCCCGATACAGTCCAAAGACCAGCAGAAACAGGTTCAACATGGCCAATATCCAGGCGGTGGCCACTGTCAGTTTGGGCAAACGGATTTTGCAATTCGTCCTAAAGAGAATCCAGCCCACGGCCATGCCAATAAGATAGGGGCCCAAACGAGTCCAGGGCTTGTCATATATCTTATCGAAGAGAGCCAATGGATCATCGGTGTTGGGGCGATGATTGTTCGTGAAGGCTATAACGGCTGTGGTTATCCACGACAGCACCAGGAATATCAATGTTGTTATAGCCGACAGCTTAAAGTGACGCACGCCCACAATCAAAATGATGGCTCCGATCATATAGAATTGTGTGTCATTTGCCAGATACCAGCTCCAGAGCATACACTAGAATGGATAGCAAAAAACAAACATAAAAAACAAAGTACTAAGCACCTAATTGGGAGATTAAAGCACTATTACTGCTTACAAGCACTTTAGCGCACCTAGCGGTCAACTCTGCTGTTGTAAGATTCTATTTTGGGATTGGAAATGCTTCTCTTACATAAGTTTTGTCGTAATTTTACCCCTTCCCCCTCGTTTGAGTATACTATAATCTCAAGAAATATCCCCGAATCTATCAATTTCCTTAATGCAATCCCAAACTGGGTTACTATAACTTTAAAAAATGCCAAATATATATTAATTTAATAATACATTTAAATGTATGTATGTATGTCGTAAAATTTAATTTAATTTTATATTGCATTTAAACTTTTACGTTAAAAAAAAGAGAATGCAAACAAGTTTTTTTTTCGTTTTTTGTCAGGTTTTCTTTTCTGTGTCGGGGTTTATTCAACTCGCGATATCAAGTAGGCGCATGGTAAATTTTAAAACTAAATTGCAGTTTTAAGAGTCATAATAATTTCCGATCTCTGATTAACTAAATCGCCCCACACACTGATGTCTTTTCAAGCGAGTATGGTTATTTGTATGTGTGTATGGTTACTTACCATCTCATCAACTGGAAACAGTGTGTTTATATATAGAATGTTACGCCACCAATAGTCGGGACAGGTAATGTGATCCATGGTCGGGGGGTCAAAGATGGAATAGGTGGCCAAGTATTTCATTGTCACCTGAACGACGCCCAGGACGAAAATGTATGGAGCGGTCAGACGCATGAACCGATAGGCAACTAAACCCAGGAAGTGAGCCGTCCCGGCGGTGAATTCGTTGGCACCTTTGCTCAGCTTATTGAGCTTGCCCTTGGCATTGGTCCGGAAATACAGATACGAGATGAGGAATCCGCTAATAAAGAAGAACGTATCGACACTGAACGGACCATTGGTGATGGCCTGGAAGAAGAAATTCTGTTCGACCTCTTTGCGCATCTCCATATTGTCGGAGTACTTGAAGACCACAATGCAGGTGTGGCCCAATATCACCCAGGCCATGCTGAAGGCGCGTAGTCCATGAATGCAGGGTATCGTATCGGCACCCACATTCCGGTCACAGATCGCATTGAAATTGGTAATGGCCGAGAAGGAGAGCAGCAATTCCGAGTAGATGCTCAGCTTTTCCGGCTCATGCAGATGCCCCTCGAGGTGTTCATCCGAGTTGCTATTGTTATTATTGCCGTGATGGTGATCGTGATCGTGCTCGTGCTCGTGATGTCCATTGCCGCTGTCACTGTCGCCGCCATTGCTCAATGGAGGTGGCAAATTGAGCACCAGTTGATCCAATTGCTTCAGCGAGTTCGATTGCGTATGCGAAGATTGCTTCAGCGGATCATCGTGGGCCATCATTGTGTCGCTGTAGTCGGATGAGGCGCACCCGATCCCCGAGCTGGTCTCACTGTTGTTCATCATCTCCTTGTCCTGACGACGCAGTGCCTCCTGCAGGCGACGTGTCAAGTAGATCTCATAGAGTGTGCCACAGCAGATCAAGCCCAAAACTATGCACGACACGACACTGCAAAGAGTACGTGGACAAAAGGGAGAGATTGGGAGTTTTAATACATGTTAATTGGAAGGCATGGCCATGCAAAGCTTTCCCTTTCACACAATTCACACAATATGTTAATGCATATTTAACCAGATCATTAGCGTCCCCGATCGGGCACAATTTGGCTTTTAAAAGTGAATTTCGGAATACGGAATTCAGATGGAAGGGAAACTTACACTAACAAACAAAAGGTCTTGTCCGACCAAATGTTAAACTCCTTGTCGGTTGGCACTCGTATATCCAGTACCATCAATTCCCTGGTGGGTACAGTCAAATGGGCATGATTGGTCATCAGATGGACATCGGGAATGCTGCAGCTGGAGGGCAGACACATGCCCACATAGATGGTGCGCAGCTACAATTCAGGGAAGCAAATAACAATGCAATGGGGGAGGATGTCCGACATCGAGAAGCGGATCCCTGCCTTTCACTTACCACATAAGTTGGCAACGTCTCATTCAACTGCATTTTGATCACATAGAAACCAGGAAGAAACGGTGGCGGAGCATTGGATACACTGCTGTAGGCCTGTGTATGGGCCTTGGCGAAGGGCAGTCCATTGTTGTTGTTGCTTTTAGTGTTACTGGTGTCCTTGCCGGAGTCCGCATCGATGGCATCGTCAATGGCATCGCAAAGGGCCAACGAACCCATCCAATAGTTGTTGCCATAGAAGAAACCGGATGTGTAATGACCGGAAGCATCATCCACTGTGCAAAAAAAAAACGCAAAATTCAACATACGAATACATTAAAAACATAATTATGAAAGGGAAACAAAAACAAACACATCAGGAGAAGGGCATTAAACAAATTGTTGAACTGCATCTCACACAACAAACACACACAGTCTCGTCTTATTTTTTTTGTTATGTAACTGTTGCTGCCAAAAGCATTCGAGTGGCCAATCCCCAACCCCCTTGCCCATGCCCCATCTCCATTTTCAGACATCTTCGTATGTCGTGCAGCATCAACGACCCATTCAAGTCGCTACAATCAATGTCTGGATCATCTGTAGATCATCAGATCATTAGTTTTGGTTAACAAATAGTTTCTAAAATGTTTAAGGTCCTAGATAGTTGGACAATAATTCCAATTTGGAACGATAACAGTTAATTGCCTACTGGCAACTTCAATGCTCCTATTTGAGGAGCAAATTAGTCTTAAACTTGTGTTTCAAGTGTACAAGACTCTACAAAATGCAGTGTACAAAAAACTACTGAAACAAATACACACCAAGTAAATACATATGTATATATGTATGTATATAGGTATATAGTATATATCGCATATGTATTGAAGTAATCTCCTTTTTGGTTTTTTGATTTATTTGCTGTTGTTGTCTTGTAACCAGTTACGACCAAGGCATGCAAGAGATTGAAGCTGGTCAAAATGTGGAACCTGTTTCGCCTGCAATCTTTTTCGGTTGTCTTGGCTTTTGGCTTTTGTTTTTGGTTACACCCAGCATCCAACAACATGGATTGGAATGGGTATATGCAAACGGACAGATAGAATACTGAAACTTAAAGTTTTCGATTGTAGGGGGTAACAGCAAAGTCGATCTTTTTGTTGCATTTTGGCATTTTCCCTTTGCCATTTATCTAACATGTTGTTCCCCTTAATAATGCAAAACTCTTACATGACTTTTGGAAAACCTCATTTTGTCTCTCTCTCTCTCTGTCTTGCACTCTCAAACAAGCCACATTGCAATGCCAAGAGGAGAAAGGGAGAGATGAAGAAAGGCCTTGACCAAGAGAGATTTTGTGATTGGCATGTTGTGGCAATGAAATGGGTTAGGCAAAGTTTGGAGTGTGGAGTGAGGAGTGAGAGGTGGTAATGGGGAGGGGGTGGTTAACTAAAAACACATTTGGCATTCATTTCAAAAGTTGTAACTTTTATGGTTTCATTTTAATTGTCGATTAAGGTCATTTGATTAGTTAGAGCTGCATTTCATCATGACTTCTTCTGGGGCAGTTGATTCATTTGCGTTTAATTTTGTATTTAATTGTTGTTTGGTCTCACTCATGTTCAATTGAACGTGTCATTCAGGCGTTTAACACACACACAAACACACACACACACACACAACCAATTTTGTTGGCTTGGTCGCTTTTTTTTCTTCTTTTTTTGGTAGCACATACAAAGATCACAAAGATGGGGCAACAAAATAGTTATCAAGGTGACAGCCACTGAACATGACTGAGCTCGATTGCCAGTCACAGTCACCCATTTGCCATATGCCAGATGCCAGAGACATCCGATCTAAAAGAAACCAAAAACGCCACCGAAAACCAACATCAAGAGATTTTGATTTTGATCATGTACATATATATTTATATTTGTGTATTCTTGTCAACACCAGAGAAGGTCATTTTTGACAGTAATGCAAAGAGACTTATTATATTTATTTGGAAAACATTTGCCATAACAACAACAACAACAACAACAATAAGGGAAATAATATGCACTACTAACTAATTGATAAGTGTAGCTACTTGCGATGTACTTAATGTTTAACCATAAGATAAAACATTTCATGGACTCTAAACAAGATAACTAACTAAACCAAAGACAGTGCTTATTAAAGGTAAACCTAAAAAAAATAATTGCCTCCTTGGACTAAACTGTGTAAGTTGATGATGACTAATCTAGAGACTCGCCTAATTAGAATGTCGAGGAGAGGGCTGAAATAAATTAACCAAGTCTACCATAATTTATGGTAAATCAAAAATTAGGGCAAATGTTTTTCTGTTTCTCAAACAAATTTCATTTAAGAAATATAAAGAAGGTTCATTCGAAATCAGAAAAGGAAATTTGAATATTTTTATGAGAAAACTAATTGAAGGATTCAAGGGGGAGTCCTGCGGTTCGAAACACCTCATAAAATGAGACAATTCAAAATAATTTTGAACTTTTTTCAGCACTTTGTACCTACAACGAGTGAGTCTTTCCTCATGCAGAAATTGGGCGGAGAATCTGAGTTCTGGATCGGACACTTTTCGAAAACATTTTTTAAATCCGTTCATGACTAATCTACATAGACTAAACAGGCTAAATCCATAGCTTTTGAAGCCAAGATAATCAGAGAAGGATCAGATTCGATACACCCATGATGTTCGTCTGTCTATCTGAATAAGGACAGCGTTCCCCCATCAGTTTAAGTTCCTTTTTACTGGACATGGAATAATTTCAAATTGAGTGAACTAAAACCCAATTAAAATACTTTCAGAACAAAGATAACTTACTACAAATGGTTTAGAACTAACTACAAATAAAGTAATTAAGGAAATCAAGTTTATTACTTGACCATTTATAACCTAAAGAAGATTTAAAACCAAACATGGGATCTCGTAAATGAATTGCATTTCCACGTGATGCTCAAAAACTATTTCAAGTAAATGAAATGATCAGTTTTTGGTTGGATGTACTTAAATATATTTACTAAATTGGAATATTTGTATTTTGCGTTTTAAAGAGCTATCATAACCCTCAAGATGAAGTAAGCCTCATCATCTAAAAAGCGTAGACAAATATAATATGTTGTTTGGAAGGTAGGACAAAGCAAACAAAGCTGTGAACATTTAAACAAAAAAGACAAAAAACAAAGCAAAAACAACAAAAACAAGACAACAGCAGCGACAACGACAACGACAACTACAACTACAACTACAACGACAAACGACAAAATTTAAACAAACTTTGGGTGTGGCAGTGACAAAACTGTTGAAATTTTGTTTTGATTGATGAAATGCGGGCAACATCAACAATAAAAATTATTTATAATAAGCTTAATACTTGGGGACGCAAAAAAAAAAACAACTAAAACATTAAAGGCTATGTCGAAAATATCAACAACAACTGAAATTAATAAATATTATTAATAGTTATCATTATACACATACAATAATATCTATTTGCCTCTATGGTATGGTGATATTGGGCGGATTGCGAAAGGTTGGCCAAATGTATATAGTCTGTATATATATGATAGTACTTTGTGTATATGTATGTGTCTGATGGCTACGCGTCTCAAATGTAAACGGTTGCAATTAAAATACAAAACAAAATGCGTCAGAACTCGTAACCGTAACCGTAACCGTAATCGCCATCGTAACCATAATATTTAATAACAAAATTGCCCACATGACAAATTGATACATACTCTAACGCAGTTAAACGGGTCACTAAGGTATTTCAAACAAAAATGGTAAATTTATTAACCGGACTAATCAAAAGTAAAGGAATATTTGTGGTTTAACGAGTATTTCTAAAATAAAGAACAATAATGAGAATTTTATGAAAAGTTAGTTGATAAGGAAAAGAAAATGCAAGGTAAACTTAGAGTCTGTTCTCTTCTTTCGATTTAGTAACTTATAATTCACAACTGGTTTTAGCCCTAAAGCTTAGAATTGTTAGCGAACTTTGCTTATAAGAGAACTGAATAGTTTTAAAAGTTTGTTTTAGGCAGAACTGAGCCTGAAGACTATTTCAAGAAGAATGTTAACAGTTTTTGTCACAGTTACTTTCAAATTTGAATAATAGTTTGCAAGATTTATAAAATGATCTCAAAGCATATTAAGTATGGAGTGTTTTAGTTTCCTTCTATTAACTACATTCCTTTCCATGCTCTAACTCAATGTCCTGCACAGTTTTTGGTAATCTTAAGTGATTGAAAACTGATTCGTTAACTGAATAAATCATCTTTTGTAGAGTATTGAAACTTTGGCCATAATTCAAGTACGTCTATGCATATTTATCTATTTATCTATATATAATAAATAATCTCTCTTTCTCTTTTCCTTACGCTTAAATCATGCAGTTAATTTTTACTTTTTGGTCTCACCCAAAGCAAACGAATTGTTTGCACAGACTTTTCAATGATGGGCGCCACTACCAAACCCCCCATCTTCCCCCTCTCCCACTCTTGCTCTCTCATGGTTAATAATTATAAAAATCAATAGTATGTACGAATGAGAAAAAAAATAAACAAATTGTCCAAAAAAAAGGGGGGTGAGAAGAGAGGAAGAGAGAAGAAGACAGAAAAGAATATGTAGGCATAGATATTGAAAAAGAATTTGTATTAATGCTCGTTTTATACTTAGTGCCAGTTGCAATGATGAACTTGACTTTTTGTGTGTGTAAGTACCATGTTTTTCAACTTGTACTTGAGCTTAGTAGCTGTTGTTTAGTTACAGCAAATACAATATGCTCTTCATCAAGATGATCATCATCATCATCATCATCATCGTGGTCATGATAATCTGTTTATTAGTATTGACTTGATAAGTTCACTTAACATTCTTGATTCGCTTCTTCTCTAACTAATTAAGCAATTAAACTCAATAATAACCTTGTAAAAGAATGTGAAGGTGACAACAGCTCTATATACTTACATATATATATCCCTGATCAGTATTCACATAAATACAGGGGTAAATACAGTCGGAAATTTAAAGAAAAATCAAACATCTGAACCATTTATATATGTTCATGAATAGTAGTCTCAGATTTGTCAATGTGGCGTGTATATATCCAATCTTATTTTCGCCTCATTACCAAGAACTCAAAGCCATTTCCTCTTGTTATCTATCATACTCATACATACATACACACATACATACATATGTTTGTATGTGTGAGTTATGGGCACTTATATGTTAACTCCATCATTTATGTATCTTTCTCATTAGAACCCTTTGCCAAAAAAAAAAAATAATAATAATAATAATACGATGGGGAAAAAAGAGTCGTTGGACTCTAAGCAAGCTAATGGGCATACATTAAAGGCGTGTGTTGTAGATTTGTTAAATATTTGTGTATAAAACAAACAATGAAATAACAACCCAAAACGCCCGACAACTTCCTCATGTTCGACCAGCAGGATTATGACAAATTTGTCGAAACAAATGATCATATCAGTGTGGGCAAAGAAAGCCGTAAGACTTTCAAATAATTTATATCGAAATTTAGAAATTTTGAAATCGTAAACAAGCCTATTTAAAGAGAATGCTCGTAATTCTTATAATTAAATAAGTTAACTTATCTATTTTACTTGTTATAGTCAATAGTCGTGTGATTTAAGGAGGAACCAATTTCAATGTCTTTTATTTTGATGTTGTATTTTACAATGAAATGGGTTCTAAAATATAATAACATAGTGAATGAAACAGAATCAAAGGCAAAAAACAGTAAATAAAGATCTTAACCCAAAACAATCCATATTAAACGAATAATAACTAATAATGGACTACAGATTTTACAATTCTTGCTTCAATCTGGAATTCTATCGAATTTGAGGCCTGTTAAAGGTATACCTAAATTTTTAACTAATACATATGTTCACGTTCCACTCACTAAATATTGTTCTATCATTCTTCAATATCTTTCGAACATCCTTTAAGTGAGAAAAACATGTCGACCATCGAAATGGAATTGAGTTGTTATCGTTTTTAAAAAAGGACTTTTGGAGGAGACGTCATCGTTATATAAAGATTTCTTATATTATTTCTTTAAGATCAATGGAATTTTTACCACTGTATTTACATTAACATGTTCTAAAAGCTTCTGTTACATGGCTCATGAAGAGCTTCTATATATAAAATGACTTCTTTGTGGAATTCGAAGAGGAGAAGACTTGTTTTTCCTTACTCCACTCGACATGCTATTGAGCATTGGAGTTTTGTACCATTTGCAACTGGGCAGATCAAACAAGGACTTTATCCTCTTTTATGGTTGCCAATAAAAGCCAAATAAGTTTAATGTAAATAAAATGTTTAAAGTCATGTGAATTATGAATTATTGTGGGGAAGAATCAAATTATGATATTTTTAACAAAAGTTTGCCCACGAAAACAAATTTAAACCTTCATAATTTAAAAGCTTGGCAACCCTGGAACCAATAATGTTTCAAACTTAATTTCGAAAGCGAAAACGATTGACATTTATTATTATCGGTTATCGGCAATAGACTATTGAATACAAAATTTAAAAAATATTATTGAAAGACAACAATTTTTGATAGTCTGATATTTACTGTTATGACCATAATATTTTCCTGTAATACAAATGTTTGTAAATGACAAGAAAGAAAGAAATATTTGTATTTTTGAAATTTCTCTAGAGACAAATGTAAGATCGAATATTATATATAATAGTTCTTCAATAAGAAATGTTTAACTAGAAAACCTAAACTTTTCCAATTTCAAATAAGCTATGCCAAGTTGAGTCTGAGAGCCAATCGTGTCATGAGTAAAAGAATTGGCAAGGGTATTCAAACGACGGCACGATAAAAGGCCAGCCTAGTCCTCTTTGTTGTTAATTACAGTGTGTTTATGTGCGTGTATTTTATAACAATTTGTTAAACATTTTTTTTTTTATATTTTGTTTGTCTGTGGTTGTTGCCTAATTGAGTCACATAATAAAATTCATAATAATAAAAGTAATAAAACAGAGAAGAAAAAATTGTAAAATAAACGTGCAAGTTGCTTGAGCAATTTTATGCTTGAAGATGCTCAAATTGATCAAATCCGACTAATCTCTGCGCCACTTTGAAACTTCCTGAAGAATCTAGTTGATATATAATATATATATGTGTATGGGATGGCATTTTATATTATATCATTTTTTGGAATTTTATGTAATTGTTAATTTAGATCTGAGGCGTTTTCAATGTCAATGCTGGGGCCTGGGGTCGAGCGCCCACCATTCGAGCAAAGAGCTGGGGGAAGTGACATTGAAACAAATCCAGCGAATTTTGTTTGGTTCCCTCTTCTGTTATTTTGCCGTTGGCGCTTTCGCTTAGCTGTTGAGTAAAAACCAAGACCAAAAACCAACGAAACAACAAAAACGACAAGCAGACGCCCCAACACATAATACATAATACCGAAAATAATAATAATAAACAACCAACAACAACAACAACAACAAGAGTGAGAGTGGTAGTGGATCCGACCTAAAAGACACAGACAGAGACTTGGCCTGTCTTTCGTCTATCCTCTGCACAGGGATCCAGCACAAGGTCAGCTGCATCTTCAGCTGATGCGGTGACTAACTGGTATTTCTCTCTCTGACTGACTGACTGGCTGACTGACCGACTGACACGTGGCATGGTCAGACCCGGTCCGGCCTAGCCCGGTCAGGCCAGGCAAGTTTCTTTTTTTGCGTAATGAAATGAATTGAATTTTTGGTCCATGTTTGTCCGATTATTACTCAGTCTCAGGGTTGCATTTTGCATATACATATGTATACCAACTACGGATCTGAGTCATGTATAATGAAAACCATACAAATTCATATAAGAATCTAAAAATGAAACATCATCAAAGTCAAATAATTAGCCAATGCGAATGTTCATTAACAAGATGAGTAAGTCAAATTTTGAATAAAGTAAAATAGACGATTTGATGGAAACTGAAATGCAAATATTCGCTACTAACTATCTGGAGGAATCGCCAGAAACTTTTGGTTCAATATTATCGTTCATACATTTGGACCTCAGTAACTCAAACACTCACGGACAACTTTCCTATTGCATAAGAAACCTTTGAGACCACCCAAAAAACCAACTCTGCAATTATGGTCAATAACCCCAAATTTGTACCATTTCATAATGCGACGAAAGAGAGTGAGAAATAAAGATTGAGCAGGCAGGTCGTTCGGCAGGTGGAAGGTAAATAAGATATACATATGTATATACTTTTGAAATTTTGGGCACGTTTCGACTTTTACCTAACGGAAATATTACTAGTCGTTGTCGTTGACGTTGTCTTTTAGTTACTTTTACTTTAGACTTCAGTGTCAAATGCAAATGCGTATGAAATCAAATCGAAACGAATGAAATCAAACGAACTGCCAGCGCCTAGATATACGTACATACATACATATGTATTCAAATATATGATGATAATAATGACAGACTGTTATGGCATAGACGTAAGTTAGGACACAGATATGCGAAGCTGAGGCAAGGCGGGGGAGAGCCTTCGAATCGCATTGCATTGCAGCCATAGAAATTGCTTGATTAACAGTCAGTCCCAAGACCAATTGGTATATTAAACTTGAAAACCATTTAACTATTTGGCTTAAAAAAGCACACACACACGCACACACACACACACAACTACACAATCATCATCTGTCTAAGCATTTGGCCCTTTTTGCCCTCCTGTTTTTCCAGGTAACCAAATTAACCACTTTAACGCCGTCTCATGATGATCTTTTGCTTTTTTTCAGAGTCCAATTGTCATTAAGTTTAAGTCTAATTATTTTATTCGCCTTTGTGGTTAATAATTTGAATAATTGTTGTTGCTGCTGTGTTATAGTCGCACGCCAAGTTAATAAAAAAAAAAAAAACGAAATAACAACAAACGCAAATATAAATGCAAATTGTCGCATTTTGGCATACGTCATAACAAGAGTTATTTAGGCCAGGCCAACAAGTGAACTTTAAGTGGCTGAATGTGTGCAATTCAGACTGCGCTTAAGTTGGGAGTTGAGAAGTTGAATTTACATTTACATAACCAGGCCATAAATAAAGTGAATTGAATCTTGTAAATCTTATAAGTTGATAAACCGAGAAGGCTTATCAGAAGACAGCCAGTCCTTGACTTTGGAGGAATAGCAACACTCAAGCCAACATCACATAATATTGAAGAAATTTATGGTCGAAAGATCAATAGAAAAATCGATAGTCAAATCATTTTGGACTTATACATCACGATTCTGGGGATGAACTTGAGATATCTTGATGTTTAATGGTATTGTTTATGATAATGTTTACTTGCTTAAGATGAAATGGATATGATCATCAGATAACTTGACAGTAATTAAAAGATAATAGTTAAAAGATTTAATAGATAGTCGTACCTAATATTGTATAATTGTGTTGGCTTTTAAGACAACTAATTAACTTGTTTGTCAACAAAGCAACAATAAGTTTTATTAACGTCATTCTTTCCTTTTCCGTATGTTGGTCATGAGTTAGATTCGTGAATATATTTAACGAAATTTCGGTATGAAAAAGAGCCCATGTCAGGTGAGTAAAAATGCAATATGAACTCCTAGTCGGACTCTGCACTAACTAACTAACTAACTAACGACTTTAATCTTTAATCTTTAAGACATCTTGTTTAGTTTTAACTCACAGACTTGGCCTAGCAACTTGGTCTGGAAGAATTCCCTGAGACTGTCGTTGGTTATAGTTTTTTTTTGAACTTGAAAGTTAATTGGTTAAAAGACCCCCTCGACACCTCCCCGCATGCACATACACCATTCTGATAGTATTTAATGTTAATTTAAACAAGTTTACAACGCTCAAGACCTACGGCATTACGCATACGCCATGGGGGCACACAGTTTGTGGCCTAAGTCTTTTGTCTCAATGAACATGCATAAATCTCATATGTCGGTCAAAGTTGAAAGTGTTTATAGACATATGTATATATGTATGTATATGAAGGTATTATATATGAATAAAATAAACCGTTATTACGCACAGCAGCCAGTAAACAGACATGGCCATAAAACAAAATGAAAAAAAGTAAACATTAAACAATAATAAGAAATATAGAGAAAGAAAGAGAGAGAGATAGAGAGAAAGAGGGACAGAGACAGAGAGAAAGACAGGGAGAGAGAGAGAGAGAGGTAGAGAGAGAGAAACTGCAAGACATTGCAACAATCAAATTAAAGTTAAATTACATAAGCCATGGCTTAGCTTTGATGTTCGTTAGCTGACCAGAGTTGTTGTTGTTGTTGTTGTTGTTGTCTTAGCGTGTTTATTGTTTGTTGTGCAATTTTGTTGTCTACTGTTGCTAGTGTTGTTGCTGCTGCTGCTGCTGCTACTTCTGCCTCTTCTTCTGCTTTATCGGTTTTCGTCTTTTATGGGAAAGCCGTAGAAATTATGTTGCGTGACGTTTCATTTCGCACAAAGACTGTAATTGGGGCCTGTTACTCCATCCCCCCATCTTCATGCCCCCCCTCCCTCTCCTCACTCTCTGCCAATCCCCTACAACCCTGTCTACTGCTACTCCTTGAAAAACAACAACAAAAACTAAGTCGGCTAAGTATATTGGCCTAAAAAACTACACAGACACAAAAATTTATTGTTGCTGTGCATTGTAGCCAACTAATGACCAAACAGGCCAGTAGACAAAGACACAAATAGACAGACCGACAGACAGACAGACAAACAGATAGATAGACCGAGACAAAGACCTCACCAAACTGACAGTCGTTTTGATTTTGGAATACCATATAACGATGCCAAGTCAAAAGTCCCAAGATTTGACAATTCAATTCATTTAATTTGTGAGATTTGCAGGGTATATTTGAGTCGGCACTTTGAACATTTTCTGTGTGTCTTGTCTTGCCACATTTGCAGGTGAAATGCCAGGCGACGAGGTCAAAATTCAGAGATTTGCAAATTATTGACAATTTATTTTTTTTGTTCGATGTTATTGCATTTGGTTTTTCCTTACCCGAGTTTTGGCCAATTTTTCCTGGAACACTGTGAAAGCTTTCGAGGAAGTTTGCAGATGGCAAATATATGCACATACAACTAACAAAAATCACTATCATCGCGTTGCTGCTGACGATGATGACGATGATGAGGATGAGTGCAAATATTTGCATTTCCTCTTAGACTTTTTGCCGACGTCCAAACACACAAAGCGCAAAAAAAGACGAAGAAACCAAAATTTGAAGACAAACCACAAACAAAATTTCTGGTTTTCTTCCTCTTTTTTTCGCAATACCCGAGGAGAAGAGAAGGCTAAACTTGAAGTTGAAGTGCAAATGTAACTAGTTAATATTTGCATAGGTTAACCGCTATGGTTAGCGGTTATTGGTATCGAAACCGAGAAACTGGCAAAGGGAACCGAGTAATCAATCGAATTGAAATCGATTTGGTTTGGAATTCAGGCTAACTATGCTTGGCACTTTTGACCGAGAACTTCAAGATTGAATTAATTTCATCGTTTACCCACGTCATGAGCTTTGTCAAGTGGCCCGAGCTAACCTTCAACTCGAGCCAAAGCAACACATATCGCCAATTGAACTACAGGCAATCAGCTAAAGCAACGGAGCGTAGCTGCAACAGCGGCAACGGCAGCCACATTCAGTTAGCAGTTAGCAAAAAGGTAAAAAAAGTGGCAACATTTATTAGCCATTGATCTTGGCCATCAAGCCTGGTTGTCGTCTGTTTCGCCTGTTGTAAGAAAACCAGTGCAGAAACAAAACAAAATGGAAAAAAAAGCCAACGTTTAAATAACAATTTGAGCCAGTTAAATAAGCTGCACGGCGTTGGCCAAGCTCGAGCGGATGATGCCCAAACTTGCTTTTGAACAGGAAAACGCCCGGCTTCAGCCCCCCAGACCCCCCGCTAACCAACCCGACGATTCAAAAACGAATCTTACTTCATGTGACAATGACAGAAACCATTGACACACTTTAACATCGAAAAAAAAGAAGAAAAAAACAGAGAAAAAACCAAATAAAGGGAGAGGAGGATAGGGAGCGAGAGAGTGGAGAGAGGGGGAACACACAGAGTTGACTAATTGAAAACGAAAATAAAAGTTATGATCATAATAATGGTGTTGACATCTTACCACAAACAGCCAGCAATTTGGCCAAAAAACCTTTTAAAAATACAACAAAAAAGGGGTTAAAAGACCAACCCATGCAATCACAGACAGACTTTTGAGAACTTGGCCAAAAACATGATAAGAATACCGATTACTTTTTAAGGGAACTCACACTCAAGTGCATCAAGGGAAATCCAATTTGTAAAGTTGTCAATTTTTCTGGTACACATTTAAAAATTTTGGGAATTTCCACATCTTGAGATTCATAACTTTTTGGTACCTTATATAATAACCGGTATTTGTCATTTTTGTTTTTTCTTTCAGCCCGCTTCAAAGTTCAAGTCTTTCGAATGGAATCGAATTTCAAAATTTAATAATATCACAAAAGTTTCTTCAGTTCCGATTCGCCCTAATAGAGAGAGAGAGGGAGAGAGAGAGAAGGAGAGTTTTTGTTTGAGAATCTTATTTCTCTATGACATCACTGGATTTCTCAGACTTTCACCACTTTTTGTCCCCCCTCCTGTCTTTAGTGTAAGAGCTGAGAGTGGTCCACAGGTGTCTATAATTTAGCACATTTTTTGTGTGGCGGAAGAAAAACGAAAACTTTGCAACGAAAACAACAAATATATCATTTCATTTCCTTTTCTTGGATTTCAATTTTTTCTCCATTTCGAGAGAGTGAGTGAGGGAGGGGCGGGGGATGGGAGTCAGCGATGTATTGAATCTTTCTTTTCGAGCGCCGTTTTGTGTTAATTGATTACATAACCGTCATGTATGCTGCTAGTTTTGGGAGAGTGGCGGCAATTGCCAACTGATTGTGAGTTGGCCCGATACGATAAGTTGGTCAGTAGACGGGGGCGTGGCCATAACACAACAGGGGCCGACATTAAACTGTGACTTGGACTTGCATTGCAATGGAAAACAAGTTGTACAACATATATTTTGATATTATATACATCTACTTATACTCTAACCCAAAGGGTATTGCAATTATTGTCAAGCAGTTCGCAAGCTTCTTGAAAACTCGCTTCGAACTTGGCACTACAATTTTCGGATAATTCCAGATAGCGCTCTTGAAGGGTTAAAGTAATTAGTAATGCGAATAACCCATCGAGATTTCAAAGTACTGTAACCGTAATTCGTCATTTTAGCATCAATAGATTACGATTACAATCCCTGATATCTGCTTGTAACTGCTGACATAATGACTAAAGCATTTTGTCTGACCAAAATTGTAAATTGAAAAACTGAACTGAAAAACCAAAAACCAAAAACCGAAAATCCACAGCAACACAACTGCAAAATTGTAATGAAAACTAGCAAATTCAATTGAGTTGTTGGTGTTGTTGGTGATGTTGTTGTTGCTGCTGTTGCAGTTTGCTGGCTTTGGCAAGAACTTAATTGCGACCTTGGGCGGCGGCGGCATGCATTTATGTGCATACATACATATGTAGATTGTATGCCATGGGCTGTCCAAAGAGATACAACCAGATAGACATAGAAGGCAGAACGAATAAAGGGGCACGTTCACATACATACATACATAACCATAGACCGACCATACATATGTATAGATACATACATATGTACATAAGCATGACTAAAGTGAAAGATCAATGAATAAACCGTTTTTAATTGTTCACCGAAAATCACATGAAAACATGCAACATCGACAAGAACAGCAACAAAAACACCATCGAACATGATTCTACAGAAATTTGCAAGCGAATCAAAAAGAGCTCAAACTGCATCTGATGTCACGTTATTGTCTTCATCAAGAGTTCTTCCGCAATCTGGAACATTGGGGAAATAAAAAGAAAATTCTTCGAAAAATACGATATGTATAAAAAAGTCTCGCAATATCAAATGACATTTGGTAAATAAAGAAGACTTCAAAGTCTATGTGGTCAGAAAGCAATTGACAGCGTCTTGAGGCTAGCTCAGCAGCCAGCCAAAATGGTCCATTGAGGACTCGAAAGGAGTTTATTTCTATATGGAAAAAGAATGAAGAAACAAATAAGCCAATTTTCCTCTTAGTGGAGATAAATGTCTTTAGTTTAGCTCGTCTTGGTCAAAGTTTTGGTTCAACTGAGAAGAGCTAGGAAAACCTCAACAATCCTTCATGTATTTTTTGATTTTAGATCCTTTGGATTTCAAAATGATTAACTTCACTTCTCTTTTGGAGGGATGGTATTCGTTGTGTTCACTTACTTTTTATAGCCCACATTTTGGTGTCAACAAGGCCATGAAAATAACTGCGCATATCCTTGGTGCAGTTCGTGGACAATTTGGCTTCTGCCATCAAGGCTGGCCATGCGGCTGCCAGCTGCGACAAATCGAACACGTTGAGATTATCGCGCAGACGTTGAGCGCGCGATAAATCGATAGACAGGTCGCGATCCGTATCGACGAGTCCTGTGTGCAGACTCAAGTTGATAACATTGTGATTTTGACTGTTATCCGTAACACTGGCGGCCGAGATGTTTAGCTTCACCTTGCCCTCGTCCTTGTCGATGGCTCCCCTGATGCTGCCCAGCAAAAGAAGCAATATCGTCAATGGCAGCAGCATCGATGGCTGCTTTAGGCCCATGATTCAGAAATCTGATTTTCTTTTCTATTGTTGGCTTATCAAATTGGCTGGGCACGTCTTCGCGGCGTATCGTTCACTTTCACTCAAAACAAAATCACAAAAAATGTTAACAAAAAAAAAAAAAAACCAAAATAAAATAAATTTATTATAGGTGCTAATCCAGCAAGTTCCCAATGTATTCTTACAACATTTTCGCAAAAAAAATTGCAGAGGAACAAATACGAACAAAAAAATGCAGAGAAGACACTTAAATTTATGGTTTTCAAAATTTTTGTATCACTATTTTGATGATGATTTTTGTTGATAAGCCGTTAGAATTTTTCAAAAATTCTAAATTTTATTTTAATTGATTGCTATTTTTGACACTGACTTTCGTAGGGCACGCGCGAAACTTTAAATTTTTATTTTTTTTTTTTTTTTTTCTCGTGGTGTATTTTTGGAGGTTTGATCAACGGAGCCCTAGTTCAGGCCACGACCGCTCGGCATGAACGCACATCTACGAATTGCGACTGCGCGTCTTGAGCAGCTGTAAAAATATGCCAACAATTTCGAAAAGAAACAACATACACACACACACAAACATCGAAATCAAAAAAGCGTAGCCCCAAAAAGTCACTGCGACGCGTGAGAAACCCCAAAAACTCTACGGCTACGTTTGTGTCTCCGGTGTTCGTTCTCAGTTTCTCTCAGTTGCAGTTGAAAGCGCAAGTGAGAGCGTGAGTGAACAGTGCTGCTGCTTCAAGCTAGAGTTGGAGTTAAGAGTTGGATGCACCGTTAAACGAACACCACCCAGAGAGAGAGAGAGAGAGTGAGCTTACCTGGTAACGAAAGTGACAGCCAAAGAAATGCCAACTGCAAAAGCACGCAGATAGAGAGAGAGAGAGAGCGACTCCAAGAGAGGGAGAGCTCAAAATGTTGCTGCTGCGGCTGCGGCTGCGCCTGTGTGTAAAATGCCCTGCGTCATCGCCTATGTTGTAATACAAATGAATGTCTCTATGTGTGTGTGTGTGTGTGTTGCAAAAGTGGCCGCAAAAAGCAAATTAGCAGCAAAAGTGGGAATAAATGCAATTACGAATAAATTGCTGGAATTTTATATCATAAAACATTAAAAACAAAAACAGCAAAAAAAGTTTATTTTTATGTACGAAAATATATATACTTATGAAAATAATTTCAAATAATTTCAAATATTTCTTAACTATTAAATGGCCTTAAATAAAAAGGATACAAAATATAAGTTTAAAGCAGTGTGAAAACAATTGTAAAATAAATAATTATCAATTAGAGTTATAAAGAATAAAGTTAAAAAAGTAAAATATATTAAATGACCCATATACACTTACATATGAACGAATAACGGCAATTAAATAAGATAAATTACTTAGCATAAAAAAGCAACCGATCTAAAACGATTCAGAAAGTCTCCTTTTTCGTGATTGTGGCAGGAACAAGAAATGCCCAGGAAATGTGGTAAGAGGCAGGCTAATTGCTATCGATGTATGTATGTATGTATGTATGTGTTAGTGACCTGTTTACGTTCACACACTCATCCAGACCATTACACATACATACATTTGTAGACTTGCACATGCCAATGGACAGCCAACAGGCGTATACGTGATGCTGTGAGTCCACAGGCCTTCCCAATTGTCCAATTGTAATTTATTTTTTGTTGTTTTTTGGTTGGTTGGTTGCATTTACCTGACAAAAGTTGTAAATATCAACAATAAATACTTACTTACATACATACATACATATGTATGTACATACAACTTACAAGAAGTTGTCGCCGTTTCTCTGATGGCTGGGGCACAGCATCGATACATACAAGTATAAATTGTGCAATCATCCTCCAATCCATAGTGTATGGCAGTGCTTTTTAAATTTTTCGATAAAAGTTGGGAACAGAAACAGAAACAGAGACAGAGCCAGAAAGAGTAAGAGAGAAAGACTGCGAGAGAGCTGCTGGTTGAGATCGAGAGTGAGACTAAATAACCGTTAGCCAAGTTAAAGAAACCAGTTCTTTTGGCAAAAATATTATTTTAAAATTAACAACAACGACAACAAGAAAACCACAATATAATCAAAATTTCTGCATTTCTGGCCAAAGAAGCAAAAGCAGAAGGAGATGCAGGTGGTAAAGAAGAAGAGCAAAATTATAAAGAAGAAGAAAAAGAAGCTGAAACGGGTTTTGCTTTGTTCGGTGTTTTTCGGTCTTTTTGGTGTTTTTTTCTTCGTATTTTTGGCAAAGTGCATCCAGAAGTTGTAAGCATTGTAAGCCTACTCATGATGATGAACACAAACTACATACATATATAAAGTGATGGGATAAAGCGTCATAAACGGTAAGAGAAAGAGAGACTTGAAGTAGAGGCAGAGAAAAGGGGGTAAGCGGGAGAGAGAATGAATGCATGAATGAGAATATGCAAATGAAATGATCGAAAAATGCCTAAAACTGGGTGAAGGGAGCAAAAAGTTGGAAGATGATGATGGTCTTTAAACCTGTCGCTGTCAGAGACTCTGAGGTCGAACCCTCATATTTAAATGAGAAAAGTGAAAGTGTCAAGAAATAAAGTAAAAAAAAAAAAAAAACTTAGTTCACAGTGAATAAATAATAACAACACCAACCACATTAACAAAGAGCTACTAAAAGGCCATGACAAAAGTTGTGTGATCATTAACGACATACATACACGTGAGTCTATAAATTTATGATATCCATTCGCGGAAATCCATACATAACAAAATTGCAGAGAGCCAAAATGGGCAGAGAGTGCTAACGACTATGGTAAGAGGATGGCTTAGTCCTTTGAATCATTTTTGCCTAGGCACAAGAATTCAGACTAATTAATAAACAACGATTGAATCATAGTCTTGCCCTCGATAATAACTTTCTCGATTCGCTCATGAAATGCACGTAATAATAATCCTCGAATATGTTGGTTTCAGAGGGGCGGAGAAGGGAATGGGAATGGGGGTAGCATGACTTGCCACTATTTGCAGAGATATTCAACGTTTTTTCGACCGTTGCCGTTGCATCATCGTTGATTTTTTTCCTTTTTTTTTATTTTTTTTGATTTTGATTTGACACTTTGACCATGAACGCATTTCTTGGCATAGGAAAACCGTTGAAATTGAAATTGAATCAAACACACAATACGCAAAATAAAACAAAAAAAAAAAAATATGTATGGAGAAAAAACAAAGAAAATATGCCGTTTGTTAGTCGTAACGTCTTTCGTTTTTGTTGTCTTTTTTGTTTTTTTTTGTTATTTTATAATTACTTCATTTGCAATCTTTCATGTGGCAATAGAAGAAACTTGGCCGTTAATTAAAAACGCAAACGCACAGAGGCAAATGAGTCCAAAAGATTGCGTGAGAGTTGAGACAGTCACAGAGAGAGTTGAGACAGAGAAAGAGAGAGAGCGACAGCATGAAGAGAGTGAGAAAGAGCGGCGCCAAAATATTTTCATTTCACTTTTATGGCCGCGCGAAGTTCACAGCTAAAAGACAACAAAATAAAAAAAAAAAAAAAAAAAAATCGGCCCAAGCACTCGTTATGCAATGAAGAGAAAATTTTACAATAAGACAAAGGGCAAAAATACAATAACCAAAAATTACACAAAACTATGAGACAGATGGAGAAAAAGATTTTAAGAAATTTGCAAATCTATAATACTTCCGGTCTTAATTAACTGCAATCTCATCTTCCGTTTTCTTAAATTCAAATTTGAAATGAAAGAGTTCATACTAAATGAATTTCGACAACATTTATATTTTTAAAATCTGACAAATCATCTAAGAAACAATACAAAATTCTCTAAATTTTCAAAAAATGTAACGTAAAGTCCTAAGGGTGAGAGTAATAGTCCTAAGGGTGAGAGTAACATTAGCCCAGTATTCTCACCCCCTATTTCTTAAGTGCGGCTTACCAGAGAGCGCCAAATTTAAAACTTATTAGGCTACATCGAAATTATAAGGCAACCAAATATACTAAAATATAAAAAAGGTTTATTAGGGTTCCGATCAAAGCGTTTTGGCAAGTTTTACAAGAGAGAGTTAGTGTTGACTAAGATAAATAATAAATAGAACGACGTAAGCTTAAGCGCAGCGAAATTTTATTTTAAATCCAAAGTTTCAAGAGCACCAGGTCCATAGATAATCTCTGATTTGAACGATTTGCCCCAAATAGCCAGCACCATTAATAATACTTGTAATGTTATATCAACTGCTTGGTTTTTATTGTTTGTATATATGTTTTATAGCGATTTCTTTGCAATAGTTTCTCTCTATTATTTATTTACTTGAAATTATACGCAAAGGTACGCAACGAAATGTTAACAACTTGATTTTTGTTTTTTTTCCCTCTTTCTTCCATATTTTTGGTTTCTCGTTTGTTTTGTTTTTTTTTTTTATTATTATTTGTTGGCTATTGTTTATAGAGACTTCATCTGATGTTTTTTTGTTTCGTTTTGTTTTTGCTTGTTGCGCAATTGAACCATTTTTGGTTTGGTTTTAATTGTTAATACTTTGTTAGTTTCAGTTTTTGGTTTTCTAAAAGCAATTATTCTCTCATTTCTTATTTGAATTTTCTATAATTTTTCATTAAGTTTAGATTTAATTAGTTGTTTTTGTTTTCTTTGTTTTTCTTACTGTTTTTCTGTTGTTCTTTGCAAACGTTTTGTCTAATTGTTACATTTTTTTCCTTAAGTTTTTTTGTTTTTTTTTTTAAGTTGTTATTACCTAATTATTAATCAACAAGAAAAAAACGATCTTTTTATAGTTAAAAAAAAATTGTTTTTCTTTTTTCAACAAAAACAAATTAAAATTTTCAAGCAGGGCTACCTTAAAAAATTACAAAAACCAAATTGCATTCAAAACTACTAGCGCATTAACCTAAAAAACCTTTTGGTTTTTTTTTTTTTTTGTAATTATTCAGTAGTTTTACTATTATTGTTATTAATTAATTATGTTGTTATGTAAAGTGTGAATGTTTGTATGTTTATGTGAGATGATGTACCTTCATATATTAGGTAATTTTTCCTCAATTTTAAGAACAAACAATCTCTGTACCCAAGCAAAGGCAGTAGCAGGTCGAAAAGGAGCGCGCGATATTAAAATAACGGCAATTGTCGGGATAATGTAATATTATTCTGAAATTAATGTTATTAAAGTATACCTAGAGAAATCTAAAACGTGACGATTAACATATTGAGTAAAGTTTTGATCATTTATCCTATCGATAGTCGATAACTATCGAATTGGTAAATCGAAACAGAAGCTAAGAAATTGACTTTATATATTAAATAAGTTAAATTTTTGAGTTTAGATGATAATAATTTTATTGTTAAAGAGTGATGTACGGATATTCATATGTAAATGTATTTAGTTTTTAATTTTGTCCACTGCCTTTGCAAAACATTCTTGGTAACATACATAGTTGTTTGTGTGTATGTGTGTGTGTAACAAAGAAAGATATATTGAGAAAGAGACTTTGAGAAAGAGAGAGACAGAGATATCGAGCAATAGATAAAGTCAGGGGGATTGTATAGTGAGTTCTCTGTTCTAGTATAGTTATCGTATAATTTGTTCGTTTCATATATGTATGTATGTATATAGAGAAAGGCACAGATGAAATTATTATATAATTTTTGTTTTTTTTTTCTTTGTTAATTTCTTCTTTTAAAGTTTATCTAAACTGGGGGTTTAGGGAGAGAATTGGTTTTCTTGTAATAGTGTCTACAAAGAGTGTAAAAATTGTTATTCTTGTTTTTAGTTTTCTTTTATATCGTTTCGTTTTAGTTCAAATGTTTGGAAAATTGACAGTGTTTTGTGTTATTGTGCCTAGTAAAAAAAAAATCTGTCATTTCTATGGTAATTCGTTGATAGTTTCATATATACATTTTATACATACATATATATGGATATAAATATATATGTATATATGTTTATGTATGTCTATGTTTGTAATAATGGATGCCTGTATGTATATAAGTATACTACTAAATGTTTTATAATTAAATTTCTACTATTCTTTATAAATGCTACACTTTAAAATTGTTGCTTGTTGTTGCCGCTTTAGGAAATTATTTCTACAGGGTTTCCTTTTGATCGGTTTTTTATCGAATTTTACTTATCGATATTTCTACAAAGTTTAGTTCAGTTAACGTCGATTCATAAATTTGTTGTTGCTGTTGTATCTAGCCCGTTAGCCCGTCTTTTTACATATAAAAAATAGAATATATCATTAGTAATTTTCGTCTTCTTCTTTTTAGTTTGTATGAGCTTTTGCTTATCGTTTTTTGTTTTTTTTTTAAAGATGATTTTATTTTGGCACTGCATAAATTGTGACTGAGAGAGAGAGGAGAACTTAAGACAAGGATCCGTGGAGTTCGAGAGACAGATAGCAAAACATTAGCTTGTGCTTTTGTTTGAAAGATTGTCGAAAAGACTTAATTATTCACTTTAATGTTGTTGTTGTTGTATGTTGTTAGTACCTCTAAGTAAATTCGTTTTTCATGAAGTTTCGGCAACATATTTTATGTATGTATGTATGAATGAAAAGTGGCAACAAACGCAAACAATTGTTTCTTATAATTGGATCAGAACCAACTTAAAAACTATAACTTTTCTCTATTGCTTTTTGTTTTTAAAGTTTATGTTCATAGTAGTTACTTCTTTCGGTTGTTTTGTTGTTAACTAAACTACATAAAATACAAGTACAATACATTCTATATACATATATATGCAAATATGTATGTACATACATACATGCATGTTTAATTATACATATGTTTGTATGTATGTATGTATACCTATGTCAATCGTTTCTTTGCATCATATATTTTTGTGTATTTTTTTTTGTTTGCTTTGGTTTTTAAGAGCTAATCACAGAGTTGATGATTTTTCTTCACAAATTTCCATCATGTATGCATGTAATTTCTCATACTCCTAAAGTAGTTATGTATGTGTGTATGTATGTATGTTGGGTGTTTTGATGTACAATGTATGTAAGTAGAACAATATAGTATGTATGTATGTATGTATATAGCTTATATCATCATATAACGCTTGGTAGAAACGGAAAACAATCTAAACAACTTGTTTTTAACTTCTTCATTTTAGTTAGTTTGCTTTATGTTTTTTTTTTTTGTTTGTTTTGTTTTTGCTTCTAAATTTTGTCGTTTGTTAAACTTATGAAAACCGTAAATTGCACTAAAAACTGATTTTTCCTTTGGTTTTTTGTTGTATTCTTTTCTTACTAAATTTTCGTTAGAGAACTTTCAATATATTTATATATATTTATACATATGTATGTGTATGTATATACATATTTCGTATGTATATGTATGCTTAGGTATAATACCAACCACTCTACATAGTTAATGTGACGATTTTTTTCGCCATTGAATTTGGAAACAACAAAATGGTACAGTAAAATCTCGAAGTATTGGAAAGTTAATTTAAAGCTAGTTCATTGTTTCCAAATATAATGTTTCTCTAGACAAAAGACCATAAAATAGGAGAACCAAAAATATAGTGTTTGATTCACTTTTTCTTTCTGGGTTTTTTAGATTTTACTGTACTGTAATAGCAAATTCTTTTTTTTGCCGTTTTTATTTTCCTCTTGTTTTTTAACTATTCAAATCCAATTGATTTCCTATCACATTGTAGTTGTAATAGTTTATGGCTATCGATAATGTTATCGTTATTCGTTAATGCTATTGCCTATCGATTAATTGGTAGTTATACATAGTTACATTTAAATTTCAGTGTTAGAAAATTCCCTAAGGTTTGCAGAGACAGTGACAGACAGCAAGACAGGATATCATAAAGGTGGAGTTTAATGTATTAGATCATTAGTCCATTGACGATTGCGGAGATTTTACAAGCAGTAACTCGTTGTAGTCATTGTCTCTGTCCTCGTTCTCGATGTCATTGCCCCCGGCGCCGCTGCTATCGCCGCCTTGTTGCTGATCCCGTTGATCCATGCGACGCCGCTCGCTAATGATGCGCAAAATATCGGCCGAATCGGATTTGGTTAGGCCTGGGGATATCTCCGCTGCCTGAGCACTTGAATCTTCCAGATTAGTGGCCGATCCGACTCCTCCTCCTCCGCCACCGCTGCTGCTACTGCTGCCGCCGCCGCTGCCTGCTCCAGCACCGCCTCCACTGAGACTTAGTGTGGGCAGAAGTAGAGAACTCTCATCCATATCCGCATCCTCGTCTAGGGCTTGTTGCTTAAACAGCTGTTTGGTGCTGCCACTACGACTCCTGGGCGGCATTGAGCGTGGCACAGAGAGCAAGAGGCTGCTCCGACCGCATCCTTGATCCACAGACTGTGACCAGCCAAAGGGTCGACGTGGTGGCGGTTGATTGCTTATCGGTGTGGTGGGTGTAAGTATGGGCATGCCAATCGGCAACGCCATGGGTATGGGCATGGGCGTGGGCGTAGGTGTGGGTGTGGGTGAAGCTGGTATGCTAGTGCTGCTGCCACTGACCACAGCAAGAGATTCATCTGGTTCACTATGTCGCGTCACATCCGCACTGCGTATGCTTCGTATGTCTGCTTCCGACTCGAGGCTCTCGAAGATCGTGCCCCGTCTGCAGTCGAGGGCGTCCCCGCCCCAGGGCAGCGAGTCGCAGCTGGTGCGCTTGGCCTCCAGATTGCGTCGTCGAATGGCCTGCTCGTCCAGCGAGCGTTCTTTGGACAGCACGCCGCGCTTACGGAAGCCGGCAGCGGCCGAGGCGCGTCGCCCGCGGCGTCCCAACGGCGGCAGTTGCAGACTCGCTGACTCAGCAGCTATTGAGGCTGCGCCTGCCGTCGTCGAAAGGCCACCGAAGGGCGAGCCCAGCACCTGAGGCGACAGCGTGCCGCCCATTTCGGCCAGACTAAGGCCGAGGCCATTGCTTAATGGTGGCTGATTGAAGTACTGTACGGTTTGGCGGCGAGCTCCCGCTCCCGTTGCCGCACCCGTCTGGCCTTGGTTCGGTCCCGGACTGCCTGTGTTTGTGTTACCGCTGGTGCTATTGATGCTGCCCGCTAGGGTCAGTGGGGGGAATTTCTTATCTAGCGAAGGTGTGCTGTAGATGAAATTCTTTGGCAGCGATTTAACCTTGGCCAGGGGGGCGCGGGGGGAGCTGGCGCCTTCGCTTGCGCCTCCGCCAGCTGCTGGCACAGCTTCTGCTCCTGAGCGAATTCCTGTTCGCGCACCAGCTCGCGCTCGAGCTCCACCTCCATATCGAGCTCGTCCTCCATTTGCTTGTGGCTCTCCTCGAGATGTTTCATCAAAACAGCCACGACGACGTTCACTAAAACGAATTGCGCCATTAGCACGAATATCACAAAGAATATGGGAGCAATGACCGAGCTGACGCAGCAATTGCGTACGCAATCAGCCGCGTCATCGCAGTTATCCCTCAGCGTGTCCTTCATGATGCCGTTCCAATTATCGCCAGTCGCTACGCGAAACAATGTGAGGAAAGCCATGCCAAAGTTGGCGAAGTGCGCGTGCTCGCCCAAGCCCTGGCAGGGTATTTCATCGGAGCACTCGAGTCGGCCGAACAGTTCCACGCCCAATGCCGCAAATATGAAGAATAGCAGGAAGAACAATAATCCGAGATTGCCCACTTGGGGTAAGGCCTGCATAACGGTATCGAGCAGGGCACGTATACCCTTGGCCATTTTGAGGAGTTTCAGAACACGGGCGATGCGCAGAACCCGCATCACACGTATGATGGTGGGATTGATGGGTATGAATTTCGTTTCCAATTCCTCCAGTACAATGCCCACAATGGAGAGCAAGACAATGCCGACATCCAGTTGATTCCAGCGATCTTTTAAGTACAGCTTCCATCCCAATGCGACTAGTTTCATGTTCGCCTCAAGTATGAACACCGCTGTGAAGAAATAATTGAAGATCTTCAGCGCATATTTCAATGGATTAGGCATTCTGTAATATTCCATGGCCATGGTCACCACATTCAGACCGATGACAGCTGCTATTGCTAGATCAAAGTATTTTGATGTTACAACATTGTGAACGAACATGCGAGTCGGCGAGTAATTCGTGTAATACGGCGGCTCGTGCATGCGCCTGCGTTTCTTCTCCATCTGTAGGGCTCGTTTGGCAGCTCGGCGGATCTTCTCCTCCTTCTCCTGCTCCTCGCGACACCGATGAAAATTTTCCACAACGACACCGACAAACATGTTGAGCACGAAGAAGCCCACCAGCAGAATGAAAGCAATAAAGTATAGGAGGCGCCACTCGTTGTAGTTCACAATCGGCTGTTGATCGACCCCGACCGCATCCAGTCCAGTGTACATGATGTTCACCCAGCCATCACGCGAACTGAGCACGAACAGAGACATCAATGCCTTGCCGAGATCGTCGAAATTGTATTTCCGATTCGTCCACACATTTCCCGGTATGCTGCGACACTCGGCCGCTGTGCGCACATTCTTGATGTTCTCGCCCTCGCAATAGAAGAAGGTCCCCTTGAATAGCTGAACGCCCAGGATGCCGAAAATAATGAAGAAGGTGCAGCAAATCAGCACAATGTTGCCAATGGGACGCAGGGACGATAAGAGCGTTTGCACGACTAGTTTCAGACCCGGGGCGCGGTTGATCACTCGCAGTGGCCGCAGGGAACGAAGTAGTCGAAACACCTGTATGCATGGAAACATGGAAAAGAAGAGAAGAACAAAACCAACGAGAATATAACAACTGGCGAGTAACGAGTGGCAAAAAGTTTTCTTCTTTTGTTTTTTCTTTTGTAAAATACGTTTCTTGATTATGGAAATATTGAAACGAAACGAATCGAAATGGAATGCGATCTTAAAGCAAAGCCAGTATATGAAGGACAAATATTAATTGTTTGAATTAATGAAATGGAAAAACGGAATGCTGGCAAATGAATATGACGGTGCGAAATACTGTGTACTACAATAATGCATATGATTGTGAGGATTATGACATACTTTGTTACATAAGGAACAATTTTCTCAAAACACTCAACACGAGAATTGGGATCTTTAATTTCAATATTTATAATGTGTTTTGAGAAAATTAGCCTCCATTTTGAACGAAATGAGGATATGAATTGAAAATCATAATCTATAACATTGATATAATAGGTTCTCAAGTGCTTACGGGGATTTCAAAAGATATGTATAGAACAATATTAAAGCGGATCAACAATTTAGGAAATTTTTTATATATCTTTGTTTTTTGGGGTGGATTTTATTTAAGGGATTACAATGGTGAAGGACTACACACATATAGAGCTGATAATAGTGTTTTTGGTTTAATTATTAGTTTTTTTTTTTTTTTTTGGTGTGGGATCGTATGCAACTCAATAATAGCAGCGAGAATTTACCTGCAATATTATTTATACCCGATTTACACACAATTTGAAGTTTTTAGATTACAAAAAAATATACATATAGGAAGAGTGTTTTTGAGTTGATTTTAAAATCAATATTATTGTTTGGTGAGGAAAAAAAGGTTGTATTTAAGTGAAAAAAAAGAACAGAGAGTTAGCCAATAAATAGTTAAAACGCCAGCGAGTAACGAGCAAGCTAGCGAGTGTGGGCGAAGTAGCGAGAGATTTTTTTTGGGTTTTCTGTTTCTTTGATCCGCGTGCACTTGCGCAGCAGCCAAAATGGACGCGGTGCCGATCGATTGTCTTTAATAGCGTTTTTGGTATATTTTTGATTATTGTGGGCGTGGTCGTGGTCCTGTTTGCCTGTTTGTCCTGGCTGATGTGGTTGTTGCTTGTTCTTTGATGGATGTTGGATGCCCCACAAAAATGTCCCTCTCCCTCCCACGCACTTACCCTTAAAATCCCAAATATCCTTGGACTCGATTCGCTAATCAATGACATTAACAAATCAATTATCGAAATGGTAACCAAAGATCCGTCCATTATATTCCAACCGGATGTAAAATATGCATCCGTACCATAAAACATGCCCGTGGCAACTACCTGTAAAGAAAAACCATTGTTTGTGTGGGTGTGTGTGTGTTTTTGTTTTGTTTTTTGTTGGTTTTTTGTTGGTTTGTTTTGGTGAAAATACAACAAAACTCAGATTCAATTAGTGGACTGGAAATAGAAATTGGCAATACAGTAAAAGCAAATAAGTGTAACTATAGAGGACCTACACGGACCATTTGGCATTCGTCCTAGCGCTCGTCCTTCAGTGTCTCACTTACTCACTCTCACACACCCAATCACACTCACATTCACAATCAGTCACCCCCAACTCACCTTAATGAACATTTCTACAGTGAAGACAACGGTGAACACGTAATTGGCTGTTGACAGGAACAATCTTTCGGTGCTGCTTGGAGGGATATTTGGTCTTTCCATGGCCAATGTAATGCAATTGAGTGCAATGAAAAGCAGTACAACATTGTCGAACCATTTCTGATTCACGAACCATGTGCAGATTTGCCGGAACCTATTAAAATTTACATAGATATAGAAATATGTACACATATACAAAGCAATGGCGGTCAGAGAGACAGGGAGAGACAGAGAAAGAGAGAGGGGAGAAAGCACACAGAGTAAGAGATACTTGTAATTGCATTTCCGGCGGAAGAAGAGTATGGGAAAAGACACGGTTTTGCGGCAAAAAAAAAGAATAAATTTCTCAAATGTAGCGTCTTATGATTCGCAACCAGTTCAAGATTTTTACTTATGCAGGGTAGAAGAAAGGAATGCTGTCTCGGATCTTCGTTACATCCCATCTCTCTCTCTCTCTCTCTCTCTCTCTCTCTCTCTTTCGCTCTATTGTTTTCCATCTCCTCATTAGGACATACCTGTTCTCCTCCGGAAAAATGTACATGGAGTATGACTCTCGCTCGGCGGTAAAATGTTTGGGCGTTAGACGATTGATAAGTATCTTCAATTTGGACACATGCTCCCCACTGGATGGAACCATGGAATATTGTGGATGCAACTGACCACTGGACATCATCATTGACATTTGATGTGTGTCCTGTTGCTGTTGGCACTGTTGCTGTTGCTGTTGCATCAGTTCTTGCTGATGCAATTGCTGCAATTGTTGCAATTCCTTTTCCTCTAGTCGCTTCTTGAGATTATAATGGCTAATCGAGTTTTTGCGCTTATCCCTTGCCTCCATGTATTGCTGCAACATGTTGTCCGGATCATTGAGATTGCCATAGGACTTATTCCATTTGTCCAGATCTAGTTTGGAGTTGGTATACGATAGGGACTTCCGATTGGCCTCCAAATTATGAAGATTGAGGTGCGACGTTTTGCTGAATGCCAACTCGATGGAGCTCATGCGTCGTTGGCCAGCTCCGGCTCGCAATTTGGGTGGCTGATTTAGATTCTGGTACACCTGCGAGTTGAATATGCAGGCCGATGCCCGTCGACTGCCCACTGGACCACTGCCAATGCTCAAGGTGTTGGACAGGCGACGTATGGAGTTCTGTGGACTTAGTCGATTGGTGTCTTTGGAGCCATGGGCCATGGGCCCTTGGGGAAGGGGGCTGGCGAGAGGACCGCCTGAGCCCCTCATCAGGCAACTGCTGTCGGTGCCGTTGTTTAGCTGCTGCTGCTGCTGTTGTTCCTCCTCCTCATCGGGAACACTGATGCCTCCACCCATATTGCTATCCTCCTGAAGCCGTTGCGGCCGTTTCTTAGAGCTACTGCGTCGAAAGCGTTGCTTGAAACTGCCACTGTTTGTGGTGGGTGGTGCGGCAATTGGCGGCAATCGTTCGCTGGAGGAACTGCCACTGGTGGATGCGCCTCCAGCACCACCCGCACAGGAGCTGGCACTAACCGAACCCGTGAGAGAAACCGTCAATGGCGACAGATCACTGAGACTATGACTGTGACCCTGATGATGACTGTCCACCGCCGGCTGCAGTGTGGCTGCCGTCGAGGATATGGTGGGCACATAAATGGGTGTGCCTGCTGCCACAGTGGTGTTGGAATTCTTCGATATATCATCGATAATCACGCTGTGCATGCTGCTTGCCAAGGTGCTAGGCAATTGGGCAATGCCGCTACTCGCCGACGATGCCAATGCCGATCCACCCACAGATCCGGGATGTCCTTGCAGTTGGCTGGCATTGAGAATATTCAACGGCTTGTGGGCCAACACTGGTGAGGGAGGTATCAGATCGATGGCTGGCACTGGCAGGCCCTCGTCCAGTGTCCTTTGCCCGCCACTGAAAATGTTTGGCGGCTTCAGCAGAGACGGGGACGGTGAGCAGGGCGGCTGTTTGGATAGATATACAAAGCGATATTTTTTGGATCAGAAATTGAAGAATTCGGGCACCAAAATCAAAGGTCTACCCTTGCCCGATCTGAGGGGATGAGCGCATTCCATTCCATGGCAAATGAATTTGCTTTTTTATGTTTTGTGTGTTTTGTTTTTGCTTGTACTCACCTCAACATCGCCCCATTGTCGAAAACTCATGCTCGGATCTAGTGTGGTGCTCGGCGAGTCCTGTGGCGTGGCTGCCGTTGTTGTGATGATGGGCGGTTCGCGTACCAACCGGATTTTGGAGAGGCGCGAAGCATCGCCCCGCCTATCCTTGATGGAGTATGTCTGTGTGCGAGTAGGAAGCGTGGAGGCAGCAGGTGCAAAAATGTGTGACTTGCTGGTGGAGGATGGTGGGGGAAGGGGAAGTGTTGTGGCTTTTCGTTTTCGCTTACCTTTTTGAGACCGCCCCGTGGCTTGGCATCCTCCATGCCATGGTGTAACATTAGCTTGCTGCCGGCAACCTCATCGGCCAGACCAGAGGCGGCACCGATTCCGCCCTGCGACGATGGCAGCTCATTGATCTGATAGTCTTGGGTCGGCTGCAACAGCCGCTGACGATGCATATTGCTCTTGGCCTCGATGATCAGTTCGGCCGAGTCCTGCAGCTACATGGAGGACATGCTACAGATTACGGACCTTACAACTCACACCCACGCCCTGCATGCGGCGTTCGGCTCACATAAATGTATGCACATATAATTGATGTATACAAATGCCAGATAAACCCAACCCGAGCATGCCATTCGTGTTAGCCATATCTACCTGTCCTTTTAGGGACCACTTACCTTGCGCACATCCTCGGCACTGCGCCAGCGATTGCGTACCTCATAGTAACTATCGTTAGTCGTCGATGAATCCGCCTCGCTACGCGATTTCATCGTACATACCGTCGCTATAATTTTCGGCCAATGTTTCTTCGCGAAGTTTTTTAACCAATTCACGTTGTTCACGCTCGCGACGTTCATTTCGCTGAGGGAATCAAAATTTCAAAATTAGACTTTCGAGTCAACCTTTGATGAACGTTGCTGGGACAAATTAAGGATCAAGGATGGGAATAACTTATCAACATTCAAATGGAAACGAATTTCAATACTTTCACTGACACTTGATTTTCATTCTGACACAAAAAACTCTCGTTAGGTTTTATTACTATTTCGGTTAGGTTTAGATTGCCTTTGTCATTAGGAAGATGAGCAGATGCTTCAATCCTAAACTTTTCCCACTTGTGTGATGAGGATCTATTTAGATCGACGCAGTTGGTCCAGCGAGGTCCTTCTAATTCGACTCAGAGTCGGGTCTAACCATCCCACATAAAGTCGAAAATTTCAGTATATTCAACCTAGAGCCCCTAAATAGAAATCGATGATCGCTTTCGCCAAACATGCGACCCTGTCATTCTGATAAAGCTTCAAAGTCAGGTGACTAGACAGCTGATGCCTGCGACAAAATTGGCGGGAGATTTTTATGAGCGCTTGGCAAATTCACAAAAAAGAAAAATGAGATATTGTAAAAAATAGATTTTGGAGACCAAGGTATGTAGAATGGATAAAGCAAAACAATTTGGTGTTCAAATTTACTATATTTTGTATATGTGTACTGTTTTGTGTTGTCCAAAAAGATAGAAAACCAAACATAAGTGTTCAGTGTTGCTGCGATATGTAATGTATGTGAAAATAAAGTAGAGAGTGTGTATAAAAAGTTAGTATTAATCTTGTTTGCGGCTTTTTGCGGCTCTGACGGTATTTTGAACTTGTAGATCACATTGAGTTCTGTCTGTATGGATCGACAGCGGCCGGAACTCTGCCGTTCTTGCAAACTGGATATTTGGCCAATTAACGGAAATAAATAATAATAATATACATATATGTATATAAAATTATATTACTATCACTAATACACTTATACTTTCCTTTGTGATCACGTATACGCACTGTTGCCTTATATGGGCTATTGGGGTAGGCGTGGTCATATGAACTTTAAATTTTGTTTCAATATTTAGAGTGCTATTCTTATCAAATATGCAAAGTTTTAGCTCGATATCTGCGCTATTCGACTTTATGCCACTTATTTGGCAATTCCGCCCAGTGGGCATCCGTTGGGTAGGAGAGTTTTCGCCATTTTTGTGTAAGGCTTAATTGGCAATCTGAAAACTAAGGAAGGGTCCGTGAAAAGGCGCCTGGGTGCGACTTATTAAAGATGACGAATTCCTACCCAACATTTATTAAAATTTCTTATACCTTACGAATCCTTTTCTAATACTTTTTCCGATTAAAATAGTAATAAATTTGTTTACTTTCTGACCATATAAGACTCCTTTGTCGGCTAAAAGTAGTCACGGTCATCTTTTATTCATTTTCGACTGAGATTCAGATTTTGACTATGTGGAAGAATCTTGGCATCCTCTTTTAATGATCACTAATCATTTTTTAATCAACAAGAAGGCTTAAAGCTGATTTCTGGTAAACAAAATCTTCCAAAAGCTGGAAGAACTCCGCCCAATATTGTCTTTATTCTGACATTATCGGAAGATGTGGCTACTATAAGTATTGTAGTTCAGGATTGAATATCCAAATGGAAAAAGAATATTGCATCGACCGAAGATTTCTGTATGATATATTCTTGATATCAGATTGCAGATCGATATTCTGCTTAGCTCAAAAGATAGAGTTTGAGGTGAAAAGGAATTTAATTCAAGAATTCTCAAAGTAATCCAAGTCGACCCACAGAGTTCCCTAGAAGACTCTAAGCGTATCGAAGGATCGAGGGAATGCTTGTCAACTTCTGTTCCGATACTGATCATTAGAATGGGTGTGTTCAGTGTCATTTTGAAATATAGTTTCCATTTATATGTATTTTAGTTTAGAAAAACAAACAAAAATGGGGAAAAAATGGTAGATATTTGAAAATAAAGGTCGTAAGGTTGGGCGGGGGGCGGGTTTATTTTTCTTGTTGTTGGCAAAACTCTACCTCTGAACTGAATCCCTCAACCAAAATGGCCACCAATAAATTAAATAGCACATAATTGCCGAATGTCATTAGGGCCACAAAATACAATGCGGCCCAATGACTTGTCTTTTCCATGCCGTTGAACAAGACGACGTTCCAATCCTCTTGTGTGAGTATCTAGAAAATTGTTGTTGTTTTGGAGTTGTTGTTGTTGTTTTTCGTGGTGGTGGTGGTGGTGGTGGTTGTGGTGATGATGATTGGTTGTTGTTGGAGTTGGTTATATATTATTATTATTGTTGTTGTTGTTGTTGTTGTTGTCGTTGGTTGTTGCAATTGGGCGAGCAGCAAAACGTGGTGGTGCATTATGTTCATATATATATATATATGTATATATATATATATATCGGTATAAATGTATATATATATATAGAGAATTGTAAAAAGCGGGGAAAAAAAGAACACAAATACCATAAACATATGTGTGTGATAATATTGTATAGATATATAGATATATATATGTAGGTATATATATTTTGTACAAGAGAAAATGTAAGTACGAAAACGAAATTCGAATTAAATAAAATTTAAGAAAAAAGGGAGCATTGTTTTGATTTTAAGAAAAAAGCGGCAAACGTTAATGTGTTAATTTATTAATCATTAATCACTCGTTTTTTTCTCATACTATGGGTGAGGTAGACAGAGAAAGAGACAGACAGAGAGAGAGGTAGAGAGAGAGGCAGAGATACAGAGAGAGAGAGAGAGAGGCGTAGTTAAGTAGTATGTTTTATAACTTTAATTTCTTCTTCTCTTTGTTCGATTAGTTCGTCTCGTTTCGTTTTTTTTTTTTTTTTTTTACATTCAACGAAAGCGCACAGATAGATAATTACAAATTCGGGTTAAGCATTTAAGGTGTTAGAATTGAAAAATCCTAAAATTAAACAATCAAACAATGGCAAATTGCAATCAGGCAACAATTTTTGGCTTAAGTCAACAGAAGGAAGGAAAACAGTTAGACGAAACAAAAAAATCATATTGGAAGCTGCTAACTTGGTCGCACCGAAGTTCCCCAAATACCCTTGCAGTTTTTTGTGTTTAGTGACTTTTCTTCGCTTGCAACAGCAAGGACCTCCTTTGGGTCCCCAAACCGATTGCACCTTGATCGGACCAGATTGAATTGACTATACGATATCTTGCTACTGCAAGGGTATACATATATATTCGTATGTACATTGTGAGTGTGGCAAAACTAAAAAACGGTTTAGATTTGAAATTTGCCAAGGCGCAGCCCGTCTAAGGATATATTTCTGAAACAATAATTCGTGGTGTGGCTAAACAAAACAAAAAAAAATACTTCAAAACAATCAAACAAACAATATTCAAAAAACACAACTCAAATTCGAAAATCATAAGTGAAACATAAGAACTTGGAAAATTTAGCAGTAAGCAGCTGGCTCTTTGGCTAAGACAAAGAGCAAAATAGGCAAAAAAAGCGCACAAAATTCTTGCAAGGAAATTTTAATTTAAAAAATGTTTTTCATATATGTTGTATGTATATATATATATATAATTTTCTTTCTTTTTGTACGTGCCAATCAATTGAGTTTTTTTTATATTTTGCTATGGATTTGTAAGAGAAAGGATATCTAAAATATGTTTTCTTATGTACTCAATTGTAGTGTGTGTGTGTGTGTGTGACTATACATTTTTGGGAAAGTGACAGTGGTTGGAAGGGTGGGGGAAGGTGTTGGTTGATTGGGTTGGGACAGTGGGGCAATTTCTGCCTAAACGAAATGAAGGAACCAAAATGAAAAAGCAGCAGCATTTGGAACAATGAAATGAAAAACTGTTCAACAAGCCAACGAATCAACAATATTAAAGAATGGCCTAAGATTTTGTATATATATGGTATATATATATATATATACATTCAGGAACGTAAGCAAAACTGAAGTAGTGAAGGCCGATCAAAAATGTAGCAGGAGGCAAATTCCATGCAACAGAAATGTTGGCTTATGTCATATGTATAATGAGTAAGAGAGAGATAGACAAAGATAAAGAGAGAGAGAGAGAGAGAGAGAGGGAGAGAGAGAAAGAGACAAAGAATATTTGAGAAGAGGGAAGAGAGAAAGTAAGGGAGAAAGAGCATAAAGAAATATTGAAAATTTAAAGAAATCTTATAAAGACAGCGACTAATAGAGGGGAAGGATACATTGTGTGTGAGAGAGACAGAGAGAGAGAGAGAGAGAGAGAGAAGAGCGGACTGAATTCATATCGGACATGACTGTATCTTCGATTGAATTTTATTAATATTTAGTGTATATACATATGTATACAAGGCAATTGAAATTATGGCCTTAAAAATTGATTCAATGTGGCCTAAGTGAATACAAGTGAGTGTATGTGGACCTGTGTGTGTGTGTGTGTGTGCGTGTAAGGACTATCATATAGCTACTTATAAAAAAGGAAATAATATAACTCAAATTTATATACATATGTATGTACTTGTATATATACCTCGAAATGGGAGTACAAATTGAACACAAAATGAAACAGAAACAAACTTTGTAACCAACCTAAAAACAAACTGAGCGATAAAACAAACTCAAATTGTGTACTAAATACAAATGATTCATTAACGTTTTTATATGCCACTTTAAATACATATACTTATTTGGCATAGATCCTAAATATTATTGTAAATCGAAATCAAAAACAATTGAGTTATGCGGTGCCGATTCGTAAAACTTTCTACCAAAAAGTTTTGAAAATATCGTGAATCGGTGAATCGGTCTATTGAGTATAATCGAATATAATCATTTCGAAGGAAAAACAAAAACGAATTTGTGACAAAAACAAAGTGTGATTTAAAATTGTAAACTCTATATATGTATGTATGTATCTACGAATCGGAGCTAAGTATAACTCCGATAATTCTCCGTGGTTTAGCTTCGTTTTCTTTTTTTTGTTGGTTGGTTGGTTTCACATATGTATGTACGTATGGTGCAAGGGTCAAGATAGGGGGAGAGGGGTGTGTGTTTCGGTTTGGTTTTTCTTTTCAATTTGTTTGTTTTGTTGGTTGTTCTTACTTGAAATACTGTGACTGTGGCCCACAAAATGTTGTTGAAGTGTTTGCGATCGCACTCACATTGCGGATGACGGCTGATTATTTCGGGACATGTGCACTCACGCTCGAGTCCTGATTCGTCCAAAAATTTACAAAACTTACCGCCAAACAGATACATGCCGAGTATGCTGTAGGTTTATATAGTAGGTAGTATATATGTATATATATATATGTATGTATATATATAGATATATATATATATTTGTGGCATCGTGTTTATATATATATATATATATGTATTTATATAATTGTATGTAATAAATAAAGGATTCTTTTTCGTTTTTGATCTTTTCATGATATAGTATAAACGGGTAATTGGTAGGTAGAGCTAATGGCCCTCAATGAATTACTTCATTGTTGTTGTTTTTAGGGATTTATATGTATATATATATAAACTATTTAATATATATAGACAGTTTCTGTGTTTCTGTGTGTGTGTGTGTGTCTGTGTATTTGTTTGTGTTTGACCCTATTGACCCTAATACTTAAGTTTTCTGTTGTTTGTTTCTTTGAGGTTATGTACAAATTTTTAAGGTTAACTGGAACTGGAACTAAAACTAGTTTGTGGTATACGTATATACATATATATAAATTGAGAGTTGTTTGTTTTTGAATTCATCTATAAAGGTATATATATTTTGTTTTGTTTTGTTTTTTTTTTTTTTGAAAGTTGAGCAAAAGCAATAAAATTTTAGTCAGGATTTATTTTACAATTTGAGTTGAAGTTTTGAGTTGTTGGGTTCAGGTCCTTCAATTAACGGTAACGCTAACGAGACTGTACTTTAAGTAAAGTCAAGTAAGTGTTTCTTTGTGTTTATCTTTGATGTACATAGTTTATAGTCATAGTATAGATAGTATATGTATGTATGTATGTATGTGGGTATATGTATGTATGTATGTATGTATGTATGTATGGTAGGGTTCTTGGGTTCTAGACAACTTAGAGACTAAATTCTATATAGTATGTATAAAATAGAGATAAATATATAGTATTTGCATGGTAAATGGTAAAGATATACACTTAGAGTAAGTAATTGAAAAACAGTTTCATTGGATAAGAAGATAAATCAAATGGTTTGGAAGATACAAGACGGTGTGTGTGTGTGCGTGTGTGCTTGTGCGGGTGTACAGTGAGGAGAAAGAAAACATTGTCCATGGAAGAAAGGAACCAAAAGAAAGTGTGTCCTATAATTGTGTGTGGCAAAGTGTTAAATCGGGCCATGCTCTATAACCATCATCATGCTAGCTCTCATTCATAATGCTTACCTGCACAAACACATACATCCATATACATAGATATTAACATACATATATGCATGTCTAAACTTTATCGATCTTATGCTATCTAGATAGATTTGTAATACATTTGAGGATATAAGGCTAATTAGCTAGATCTATGTCGAACATGAACATGCCAAAATGCGCGCTGCTTGCTAAACAATTCTGCATGCCATCAAAAATCAAAATGGAATCGATAAATCAAAAGATATTGAATCGTAAATCGAAAATCATAAGTTTTTGAAAATTCGTACACTCAGATCAGACAAAAACACACACCACAAATTATAGTGCGAGCGAGAGAGCGAACGAGCGAGCGAGCAGGATTCTCAAGGGAAGATTAGATTATAGGATATATAGTGAGTATTATAGAGTAGAATCGATCAAGCTGGTCTGATCTTCACAATTCACAAATGTTAAAAAGAAAAGTATAAAAGAAAAACCAAGAGATAGTTACATAAAGCAAAGGAAAGGGAAAAAGAGAGACAGAGAGAGAGAGAGAGTAAAAGAGTGTGAGTGAGAGATAGATATTGCACATAGAAGTATATAGAGCACAGATATATAGCAAGCCTAACACTTGGGTTCCAGAAATTAAATAAACCAAATGAAAAGAGAGAGAGAGAAAAATTATAAAAATAAACAACATGAAACAACAAAATGCTTACACTTTGTTAAGTATTTCGATTTTCATTATTAAGTATTAAGTTTGTTTTCTTTTTTTTGAACAGTTAATATATGTATTATATAGTAAATCAGGTAGTAGGGTAGTATATATTCATTTTGGTTTAAGTGGTCATATATTAGTTAAGGTTGAATATTTAGAATATGTTAAAATATATATATGTATATATATGTATGTGCATATACATACAGCTGCGAACTTAAAAATAGCACCACTTGCTGAGGTAATGTGTTCAAAGGATTCCTAGGCTTATTTTAAGGTTCTAGGAACATGTGAATACGTTTTTGAACGTAAAATACTTTCTACTAATGGAAGCAGAAAAAAAATTCTATCAAAATCCAACGTTTTCAAAGATTTTTACAAAAAACCTTGATATACTCAAAAAATACCCGAAACTAAAAATAGCACCACTTGCAGTATTTTGCAAAATACCGTTAAATTTCGCAGAATTGCATAGCAAAAAACACATATTTAATAGTCCCTGGTTCAAAGTCGATTTTAAAAGCAACAGTACTACAAAATATCCGAGACCTTTAGATATAATGGGTCGGGGAAAACACTGCCCCGGGAAAAAAGCGAAACGTCATCCTAAACCAGGTTTTGGAGAAAAAATCGGATCTTGAAGATGGAAAACTGGTTGGTACTTCCAACAGAGTGATCCGAATACCGATCTATTTGAAACAGAAGCCTTAAACTCGCAGACGAAAGCCAAGACTGAAGCAGCAAGAAGTCGGTCCCTTAATGCGAGAGAGCAATAAGGATTCTTTTAAGGCTCTAACAGATCTTAAAAAGGACTTTCAGCCCCAAACTAGGGTCCAAATTGTTCGCAACTACCTCCGGAAGATCAATTCAAAAGATTCCAGTCGAAGAAAGCCTCCACTTTTGAACGCTAGACATAATGCCAATCGCCTTAAGTTGGTCAAAGATCATGAGAATTGGCTTGTCCAAAACTGGAGGAACGTACAATGGACTGATGAAAATAAAATTGTAAAATATCGTAGAAAAGGCTATAGACCATACGTCTGGCGTCCACAGAACCTGGAATTCAACTCCAAATTCACCCTAGAGTCTAGAATCAGTGTCATTGGTATGGGGCTGTTAGTCTTATTATGGTGTCGGTCACATATCAGTCCACAAATCGATTATGGATCAGCAAGTTCATGTAAATATCTTATAGACGGTGTTGCCACTATACGCTGAGGATAATATACAGCTAATATGACCCTTTCAACAGGACATCAGCCCAAAGCACACCAGTAAGAAAGCCAGGAAGTGGTGCTCAGCGAATTATCTGAATTTAATTGAGTGGCTGGGACAGTCACCAGACCAAAATCTCATTGAAAATCTTTGGTCTGATATTAAAAAAGCAGTTGCTGTTTCATTACCAACAAAAATTGAGAAGTGTTGGGAAGTAATCCAGGAGTCCTGGGCAAAAATAACGGTCAAATGCTGTCAAGACCTGGTTGACTCAATACCAGGACGATGTGCTGCGGTTATTGCCAATAAGGGCAATGCAACAAAGTATAAAGTTTATTATTTAATACTATTTTTAATATCTGATCATAACTTGTTAATGAATTTTGTTTTTTTCTGCTATTTTTTAATTTTGAGTAAATATTTGTAAAGTGGTGCTATTTTTAGTTTCGGGTATTTTTTGAGTATATCAAGGTTTTTTGTAAAAATCTTTGAAAACGTTGGATTTTGGTAGAATTTTTTTTCTGCTTCCATTAGTAGAAAGTATTTTACGTTCAAAAACGTATTCACATGTTCCTAGAACCTTAAAATAAGCCTAGGAATCCTTTGAACACATTACCTCAGCAAGTGGTGCTATTATTAAGTTCGCAACTGTATATATGTATATATGTATTTGTTGGCTATGTAATATATATATATATATATAGATAAAGGTATTTAGTTATATGCTTGGGTCTACCTGAAACACTGTGACGAGCGCCCAAAGAAGGCTGTCGAAATTCTTACGATCGCAAATCATCTCTCCATTAACTTTCTCGCAGAATTTACATCCGAACAGATTCATGCCGAGTATACTAAAGTGATTGGTTTGGTTTATGATATATATAAATATATATATGTATATATATTTGTTCGATAATTTATATATATTCTTATATATTTTTGGTGTGTTGTAGTTTTTTTTTTTTTTTTTTGTTGATATATTTTTAAAAATTTTCTTTTGGAAGGGTTTGGTATTTTTTTTTGTTTTGTGGTGTTTAGCATAGTTTTTTTTTTTCGTTATGTTTTTATTTATTTATTAATTTTTTATTTTTAGTATTGTTATTAGATAAGGTAGAATATGTGTGTGAAAAGAGAGAGAGAGAGAGAGAAGAGAGAGAGAGAGATACAAAATATATATATAAAAAGAGAGAAAGAGAGAGAGAGAGAGAGAAAGAGCAGAAAGCCAGTGTGAAAAAGGAGTGATTGAGTGTTTAACTGAAAGAAAAGAGGAGCAAAACTTTCTAGTGTTGGATAAGCCGAGGGAACGAGTTTGTTCGTTTTCCAACATTTTTGTTCCGTTTTGCTCTTGAATTGAGAATCGAAACGAAATCGAAAAGTGAACGAACGAATAAATTACTGCATTGAATATTCATGGTTCGTTCGTTCGTTCGTTCGATACGTGGTTCTTTTGGGTTGCTCTTAGTTTGTGAAGGATCCCACGATAAGAATAAAGTTTCGCACAGACTCAGAAGCTCCGCTTCGTTGAGAGCACAACTCTCAATAGCGCTCACCCATTCTAAGGACGAATCAGACAAAACAAAGGAAATCAAAGAAGATGCGAAAGAAGCACAGGTTTCTTAGTGATGTGTAGAAATTGTTGTTATGCCATTTGTATAATTATTTATATATTGCTTTTTGTTTTTGCTTTTTTTAAGAGGACTTTGAGTGCTGGTTTTAAGTTTTGATTTTACTGTGAATTGGTTTTTTTTTTTTTTATTTTGTTTACTTGTTTTCGTACGTTGGGCTCTTATGTCGTCGCTAGTTTGGGTTTAATCGGTTGAATGGTGATTGTTGATTTATTTAGCTAATTGTCATTTGGTTGGCGATACTAACTACACAACTAGGCTAACTAGGTTTTGTTTTAGTAGTTCTTTTCATTGTTTGATTAATCAAATATTTAAATAGATATATGTACGAGTAAATTATATATAAATATATATGTTTGTATATATAGATATGTATTGTAACGGCAGCGTACTACATTTGTGTGGGAGTATATTGTGGGTGTATGTGGGTCTGTGTCAAAAGCTTCAATAGCTTTAAACGGTGTCTGCATGTGTGTGTGTGTGTGTGTGTGTGTGTGTGTGTGTGGGGGGGGGGGACAAAACAGAAAACTTTTTGAGCTGAGCTTCAAGTGTGTGGAGCAGTGTGAGTAGTGTTGGCAAACGCTAAAAAAAAGCTAAGACACATATTTTATAATTTTATTTAATACTGAATATTGAATGAAGCTTTTGGTCTAACTAACTAAGTATTGTAACTGTTGTTCTTGTTGTCTGTGTGAAAGTGGGAATAAAACTAAATGAAAACAAGTGGAAAAACAAATTAGAAAATTTTATATAAATTTCATTTAAAATAGTTTTTTTTTTTCTTTTCGTTAGTGTTTAAAAAAGCTCATGATGAGAAACGAATATCGACAGAGAGAGAGAGAGAGAGTAGAGAACGAAATCGAGAGAGAGAGAGATATAGAATAAAATATGTTTTTCAAATCTTTAAATGAAATATCACTGTTGATATTTTTCAAATCGATAATATCGATAGATACTTGGTTTTTGTTTTCGTTTGATATGGTGAGGGAGAGCGAGCAAGCGAGCGAACGAGCGAGTGAGTCAAAGTGTACGACAACAGAAACAGAGAGAGAGAGAGAGAGAGAGGTGGGAAATAGAGGTATATATGTATGTATTTAGAGTAAAGAGATCGCAGATCTGATACAATTCGATTGGTAAAAACTAACTACTATTTTCCTTATTATTTTAAAACAGAACAAGAGACAGATAGAAAGAGAAAGAGAGTGGCGTTAAAGAATAGAAAGAGAGAGAGAGTGAGAGTGAGGAAGTCAAGAGCAAGAGAGCGGAAACGGGTACGAGACATTTACGCAAATCTTTACTCAAATATTTACTCAAGGTGGTACGCAGAAGTACAGTTGTGTGTGTTTTTAAATTAGCGTAATAAACGAGAGTACAGTTATATAACCAGAGCACAATTTTGGTGGGAGAGGAAAAGGGACGCCAAGAAATACATGGGAGCGTGGTGAGTGTGTCGAAGTGAGATGTATGTATGTATGAGTGAATAGTGTTGGTAAATGTATGAAGAAAGACAAGTAGTGGAAAAATAGTAAGAGAGCGACAGTTTAGTTAAAATTAGATGCGAGTGTATCCTTAGGGTTTATGAGACATTTTTTTTGATAGTAGAGAGAGAGAGAGAGAGAGAGAGCGAAAGATAGGCAGATACAGAGAGGATAAAGAGAAGACGCGTCTGTTTTGTGAGAGTGTTGGGGGGGCATAGGGCGAATTCGTTTGCCTCTATACAGCTCTATGCGAGTCCATATATATGTATATGGTTTCTATCTACATATGCATGTAGTATGTATGTATGTATGTATGTACATATATAACTGACTTCCGTTATTGGGTTGTTCTAGAGAAAACTCAACTTATTTGTGGTTAGTTTACTTAGTTTGGGGTGAGAACATGGGTCCATATGGGTAATTTTTATAGAAGTGGGTAGTAATTTTTAGTACTTAGTAGAATGAACGCGTTTACCGTTAAATGTTTGTGATAACAAATATAATTTCTGGTCTGAAATCATCCTCTTTAGGTAGCTTTTATTTTTTTTTTTTTTTTTTTTTTTTTGTTGTTTGTTTGCTTTTTGATAATTAATTTTTGATTTATCATTATATCTTCGGCTTGGTCATCTTCCTTTGTGAGTAACTGTTACTGTGTTGTGTTAGTGTGTGTGTATGTTATTTGTGTGTTGTACTGATTGTGTTTGTATTTTCTTTTTTTTTTTTTGTTGTTATATGGGTTTTCTTTTCTATTTTCTTTTTTTTCTTCATTTAGTTTTCTGAGCTTTGGGCCAATTTGAACTCACCTGAATATGAATATAAAGAGCACCAGCAGGGAGAAGAAGACGGCCACATTGTCCATGGTGCGCAGCATGACAAATAATTGCCTTCTCAGATTGGGCATGAAACGGACCAGTTTCAGTATGCGTAATAGGCGGAAGGTACGCAACACAGATAACCCGGATCCGCCGCCTCCAGTGCCATTGCCAACAAATTGTTGGCATATTTCAATGGCACTACAACAAAGAAAGAGATGCAAGTAGACAGAGAGAGAGAGAGACAGAGAGTGAGGGAGAATCGTACAAAATAAAGGACTAAATTTAAGCATAAAGTTTCTAAAAGTTGTAGTGGCTAGAAACAACTTTAAATACCTACAAACAGCTATTGAGAAGGTCCTTCGAATGACATTTCCCATTTTCTTACCATTCATTATATATGTACATATATAATTATATACACAATCACACTCCATTAACGAACATGTACAAATTCATATGTTATACCTTGTTTTAAAATGTCTAGAATTTCAAATTTCCGATTTAAACTTTCTCGAATATGGTTCGATCAAAGTAGTCCATGACTTCTGATTTTGTCAAGGTACTGCACAAATGGCCTAAGCATTCTCAGTAAAAACATTTCTACTCGTCTACGCACACATATCTCTAGCTCTGTGTACAAAATTACGAAAAACAAAACATTTTTCCACCAAAAATATTATACAATTTGGCATTCCTATAAAAAAAAAATTTTATTCCTGATTATCCCTTTACATTTTTCGATTGTTTTGTAGGGAGAATCCAATACAATGACGAGTCTATTCTGGGCCGGCTTACGCTTCTTCCGCAACATTTTCAAGCGACGCAGGGGAATCCTGTCCAACAAAACGCGCAGGCGTCCAGTCAACACACACGTACGCTTCAGCCCCAGCACAAAGAGTACCGAGGGCAGAAGATTCGCATGTGCGAATGCAAGGAAAGCAATCTTACGCGAAAGGGGTTTTTTGAGCACTGAAGATCGGCAGACAATGGACATTAGGAAGTTGGTGGAAACAGTCTGGCCTGGTTCGAACGATTGTGACCCAACACTACCTGACGATACACCAGAGCCCGGTTGTTGTGATTATTGCCGAGCTCGATACCAAAAGAAGCGGATATTGGAGGCCAGACGTTGTGAACTTGCGACAATTAGGGAGGCAAACTCTGGAAATGCCTTGCCAGAAGCTGGTAATGAAGGAGCAGCAGGAGACGCCGCTCCTACCGCACCTGATTCAACAGATGACACATATTCGTACAATTCTATAGATTCAGTTAATTTGGTAACTCAAGAGCCGACAGTTAATGCAGAGGCTGCAGAGACTGCAGGAACTTCTGCTACTTTGGCTGAACCGGTTGAGATTGCTAAGCCTGAGCAATCTCAATTATAGATAGTTTTACATTTTGAATTTCTGTGATAGTTAATAAATTTGAGTTTGCGACCAATATAACGACCTACCTGAGTATGACAATGATGCCATCAAATACATTGAAGCCGTTGGCTATATACCGGAACGGACCTTCGGCTACCACCTTGAGTAGCATTTCGACGGCAAAGATGCCGGAGAAGACAACATTGCTGGTTTCCACAATTGCTGTTAGCTCGGCGGGTTGGTCGTGATACTCTATGCCCATGGACAGGGTGTTGATCAATATGGCGAGCAGTATGCCCTGCTGGAAGTACTTGTGTTCGACCAATCGTCGGATGTAGCGTCTTATCCAGCTGCAGACTCGCGATAAGCAGCGATAGACAGCAATTAGACACCGCATGGCCGGCGATCTCTGACGCTGGCGATCGTCGAGAGGGGAGAGCGCGTTCTGATAGAGATCATAGCAGCAGGCATAGTCTTCCATATAGTTGCCCGTGATGGGGGCAACAGCCGTGGCGGCAGCCGATGCATGACCACCGCTACCGCCACCTCCTCCACGGGAGCGATGATGGCTCTGCCCTTGTCCCTGTCCCTGTCCGTGTCCATTGTTATTATTGCGACTTTGGCTATTGTTATTGTTGTTGTGATGATGATGATGGTCTTTGCTGCGACGATTTGCCGCATTTGTAGTGTTAGTGTTGCTGGTGGCGTGATGGGTTGCAACATCAGCCACAACTGCAACTTGGGGCGTTTCGTTGGATGAAACGGCCACGGACGAGGCGGCTGCTGCTGCCGCCGCCGTGGTTGTCGTTGTTGCACCTGTCGTTGTGGCAGTGACAATGGAGGGTGGCTTGGGTGAGGCTGCTTGCTCCACTTGCTGCTTGAGAGCCTCCGCTGTGTGTGGATCGCAGCGGGCAAGCGATGTGTAGAACGATTCCAGGGTACTCTGACCCGTTGGCAGGGCTGCTGAGAAGGCCACAGAAAATGCCAAAAGCTCTTGACAAGTCATAGCATCGTGTATGCCCAGTTCGGAGCAATCTGTATAGGCATTGGCAATGGTGCCGATGGTTTGCGGTAGATTTACCTACAAAACACAATAAAAAATCAAGTATACGCCACCAAATTATTATGTATACGATGAAAACTACCTGCCAAATGCTGCCGTCGCCCGCCTGTGTCATTTTCTCCGTGGAAAATATATTGTGATTGTTTTTATCAATTGATCCGACACTGGCAGAGCTTCCACCGCCGGCACCGCCGCCTCCATTAAGATTAATACTTGCCCCCACTGATCCTGCTGCCGGCATCACTCCAGCGGCTGTTGAGCCAGCCGATGAACCACTTGGCCCATCATTGCTCAATGCCGGCGGTGTGTGAAGTAAAACATATTCATTGAACATCACCGAGGGACGTCGACTGGCCGATGTGGGTGGACTGAGAAAGCCCGATGTGCAGGGATGACTCTGTGTGTACGGATTGAATGGAGATCTTGTTAGTCTTTTGCATTTAAACATATGTATGTGTTTCGATTGACCATTTGACTTTAGTCTGGTTGTCTATTTTGCTTGTGGTTGATTCTTTTTCATCGTTTTTTTAGGTTTTTCTATATTGCAGATATATGTACATAGATCAGGTTAGCCAATTAGTTATTATTAAATTCTATATAGTAACGGCAATACATCTTGTTGACCAACTTATTTAACAAAGACTTCTTCTAAATACGAATGATTCCCTTTGATTGATTGATCTTGTTATTCCTTACTCAACAATTGTCACTATTATATGAAGACTGTGGTTAACTATTAGATCTTGTTTCCGAATCAAAACTGAGACCGTTTGCCCATAGTTTTGAAACTTGATTTTCGTATTTTCTAATTAATTTCATGAATTTCATAAAAACAGATGAAAAGTTTCAATAAATTTTGCATTTCTATTCGTTATTCACTTTTTCGAGCTATGTTTTCGTTGCCATTCCATAAAATACATATATTTAGCATAAAAAAGAACTTTGTGAATGGGGCCAATGGGAATAAAAACCGATTCTGATATCGATCCTAGGCGCTATTGATATTTCGTTCAATTTCAGACCAAATTATTTTTTATAGTTCGCCTTACACTTTACAAATATTTTTGAACTTAATATTTAGTCAGTTTTGCTTTTGTCACTATAAACATTAGATATATCTGGATAGGATAGGTATACTGTATGTTTGTATGTTTGATTATAGAGTTTTCATTTTTAAGAACATTTTCCAGTACCTTGCCCAAATTTCCCAACTGCAGCTACAAGAAAAGTACATACATTTTTATTTAGATTATTAGGAATTAACAATTGGAGAAATACGATAGATTAGTTTGAGTTAGTTAGTATTGCCTAACAGTATGGAGCAAAATACATATATGTATGTATGTTTTAGTGGGGCTTTACTGTTTCGAATTGGTTCGGATAATGTTGTTGTTCGTTTTGTTGGTCTGGGTTGTTTTGAATTCAATTTTCTAGTTTAGTTGGCCTTGTATCTAATTGTAAGTATTTTGTATCTATTCCTAATATTTACATATGTATGTATGTGAGGATGTATGTGAGGATGTCTTGGATGAGTTATATCTTGCAAATGAACTCACCATCAGTTGCTCCGAATCGATAACCTGTTGGGGAAATTTCAATAGAATTGTCTTCTGTTCGGCAGCACTGCCCTCCGGTTTCAATTGCTGCAGGTTGTGACTGTGATGGGACTTCTTTAGGGAGGATTGACGTGGCCCCAGGCCAGAGCCTTCGCCGCCCATTGATTGCTCGGTGTTTTCGGATGAGGAATGCTGTTGCTGTTGTCCCTGCATTGGGCCCATCGTTACACTTGCCGCACTGCCATTGATCCCATTGACCAGGGCTACTGTGGTGCAGCTGGGCGCATTGTTGCCATTGCTGGTGCTGCCATTGCCATTGCTGTTGTTATTGTTGTTATTGTTATTGTTGGAATTCAGGGGCACCATAACAGTTATCATCTGATCCTGTATGCTGGACGGCTTACGCGCACTGTACTTAGGGCACTTTGGATGATGGCATTTGATGCGTGATGGCGAAAAGGTCAGATTATCGGCATTGGGCAAAAGTCCCTCTTTGCGCTGTTGACGCTGATATCTGTGGATGGGTTTTGTTTTGGTGGTGGTGGAGAGGGAGGTGAGCAGAAATAACATTTTCATTAGTGAATCTAGTTTCATTGAATCATCGCTCATATCTATGTATCTATCTATATGTCTGTCTCTTTTTCACACACACACACATTTAAGTCTGATTGACAACATCGTGTTCTTTGTTTTGTGGAATGTTAGGTGGGGGGAGGCATGTATCATATTGGGCAGGGATGCGGGACTAGTGCATATTTGTCTATCTTTTTATGTATCTATATGTATTGTGCCGTATGTGTGTGTATCTGTGTGTGTGTGTATGTGACTGTGCTTAACAATTAGACAACAATTACATAATTCAATCAAATGAACAACGCAAATTACCAAGTTGAAACGACAACAATACAACACAAATCATTGCAAAATGATTCAAATGAACAGAAATACATGGAGAGGTAGAACTATCTATCCACTATCTATCATATTTGCATAATACATTCGTTGGGATATAAGTAATGTAAGTCAAATGTATAAAATTCATGTTCCCACCGTAAATGGAGAAGAGTGTAGGACTCATTGAAATCACTGAAATCAAGTGACTGACAATGACAAATTTGATATCTGATAAGTTCTGATAGGTTCTTCCTTCAGACCTAATTGCTAACATCTAAGCCATTTGCTCTGCTTCCAGCATGCCCATCGCTTCTCTTGGCATTAGCCAGTTGCATTTGCCTACTCATTTCACTCTAATTGGTCCCAGTCTAGGCACAGACATGCTCTGGGAGCGAACCACAACTAACTACACTAAACTTTTGCTAATCTATAGTTATGTACTAACAATTTGTATTGCTTTTCTTTCTTTTTTGTCTTCTCTTTCAGATGCACAGTTCAAATAATTGAAAAACTATACAAAACAAACAGGGGAAAGGGAAAAAACAGAAACCTATGAAAAATGCAAAACCCAAAAGTTGACAACTGTAAGCGAAATGAAAACTAAAAACAAAACAAAACAAGACGAAACAAAATGAAATATACAAATTTTGAAAAATGGGGCAAAACGAAATGAATGTATGTATGTATGTATGAATGTGACGTACGTGACCAGCGTCAAATGCATGCTAAATGAATTTTTAATAAATCAAAAGCGAAACAAATGAAAGAAGCAAAAAAGCACAAGAAAAGCAAAAGAAACACAAAATACATGTGTATATTGGAAAACAAATAAATGGAGAAACTACCAACAGACGGAAACTCAAGTATCATAAATAAAATGCAGCGAAATCAAATGTGAATGAGTTTAGACTGGGCAGGAATGAGGGGCAAAAGTGGTAAGCGAAACAGAGAGTGTAAGAGAGAGGGAGAGAGAGGGATCAGGCACGGGTGGTTATGTGGATTGAGCGTTTAAGCAACTCAAATGACGACTGTTGCAAAAAAGTGTAGTCTACTTTTTGGGGCAGAATGGCGACGAAAATCATAAAATATTTGCACACACACACATACACTCTCTCTCTCTCTCTCTATCGCTCTTTCACTCTTTCTCTCTCTGATACATACATTCATAATGTTGGAATGCATTGATTTTGAAATTCGATAACAAGTATTTAAACTTGGTTGATTTCGGGTATAAGTACCTATATTTTGTACAACTCAAAAGAATTGTAGCTACTTGAATTTCATTGTTAATGTCTGTAATTTGAAACAATTATTAAGTGAGTTCTTTATAGAGTCACTTGACTTAAATGAGTTATTCGTGAATTTTTCTATAAGCAACTTTCTTTCTGTTGAAACTTTTAAATTCTCGAAGATTTCAGTTCAGAAATCATTCACTGAAGACTTAAACATGAGTCCCATGTGGTCACCTGTCTCAATAGCTCTTGGTGGAATTCCAAAACAGCTTGAATTTCTATGGGAACAGTTACGATATTTAGCATTACCAACATTTAGTTATGTATGGATCTATGAGGGAATTTGTAGACTATATAAAATTAAAAATAGTTTTCGTTTAGCCAAGAGTATGTGTTCAGTGAACTCCCAGCTCGTGTCTTTTTAGTTTAGGCCATTTTCAACCTTTGGATTACGACAAGAAACTCCCTAAAGCCTCCTTAAGTGAGACTGATTAACAGTTGTAAATGTTGGTTAGTTTGTTGATTGATTGGTTAGTTGATTGTGGTGGTAGTAGTTGGTTGATTGGTTGATTGGTTAGTTGGTTGGTTGGTGGATTATACTTAAAATCAAACAAGAACTATGAAACGTAAAACATAATTGAATGAAATCATAAGGGTACAAGCAGCATACTTATATAATCTGTACTTCTTTAACATTCGTCTTTTGAAGCGTCGCCAGAGATGGGCTATGTATTTCACGATTTCCGCATAGCATGTCGCCGGTTCCGAGTTGTTTGTACTGCTGGCCAATGTTGAGGTGGATGTATATCTGGCCCGTTCCTGTCTCATTCGCTCCATTTCACGTTTCTTTGTCTCGGAGAATTGTGTGGCGATGACAACGAGGCACAAATTGATCATGAAAAACGAGCCAATCTGTTAAAAAAGAACAAGCCAGACAGGAAGTATAGATTAAGAAAGTAATTAAAAAGTATTTGTCGAGCCAATTCATCAATTTGATCTTTTTTTATGCACAACAATTGAGATTGGCAAAACTCCAAACCGGAAATTTCTATACTCTTTCTTTCAATAAAGGTCAAAATAGTCGAATTTTCAAATACACAAAAGACAGAGAAGAGAGGTTTTCGACCCCATAAATTATAATATTCTTGATCATCATCTTATTTTGGGAAATTCAATTTTTGTCGGTGATCACGTCACACACACAGTACGAAGCCTGAGCATGTACCGACGAGTGTACACGAGTGTTCTGTAGTCTGTGCCAGAGTAAATTATTTTCGTAGCTCTCGTGGCCCTCTTTCCCATGCTAGGCTCTCAGTAAAAGTACGAACGTTCGGGTTTTTGGCGAAGTTCTCTGGGGTTCCAAGACTAGGCTAGCGCTTGTCCCATCTATGTGATTGTGTGTTAGACTAGAATATTGTTCAGGTGGGTTTTAATAGATCTCTAAAAGTATGAAGTGAAACACAAATAAAAGTTTAAATTGTTTTCTGTGAATATTCTATTTCATTTGCTTGTTGAGGTGAGACTTTTAAGTCTGTCTCGCACCTTCCTAGAATTCTTCGCAGAATCGAAATCCTACGAACGATGTCATTGTTTTGAGGTGTCTAATCAAATTGTTTCGCCCTAGTACATAGACATCAGTATAGCTGATTTGTGGGTCTAATATAAGTTGTTTTTATTATGCATTTTAGTTTTCAATTTAAGCTGTAATTTTGAAGCTCCGTTCCTTATACATTTATTCTCTTCTAATTACACAATAATAATGGCAAAAGATATATAAACATGGTCAATATTCCATTTGCATTCGAAATCGACTAAAGACAAATTTGCTCAACTTTAAATTAAAAAATTCATAGAGTTACTTATTTTGCAACAAAACAAAGAAGAATGTTTCTAATTTCGTAACACACACACACACACACGCACACACATAAAGCATAAATATGCAATTTCCTAGCATTCAAATCTATGATGGGCTATAGAGGGGGACAGAGATAAAGAGAGAGAGAGAGAGAGAGAGAGAGAGTGTATGAAAAGAGATGAAAAAGTCTGGCACAGACTGAAAACTATTTGCATAGGAAAAGTTGTTGCTCTTGGTAGAGTGAAATCATTTTGCACATGAAATGAACAGCAAAAAAGGTACAGACAGAAAGAGAGTGAAAGAGAAAGGGAACCAGAAAGAGAGAGAGAGAGAGAGAAGGAACTAGTGAAAACTTCAAACATAAATAATGAAATTTTCTGTGTGTGTGCACTTAAAGGCTTTTAATTAGTCCAAGGACACCTGACAACGAGTTGGCATATGACAACAGACTGGATGAGACTAGCGATGACTAAAGGACTCGACTGTCGACACCTCTGGGTCATCGTCTGCATCATTGGTCTATACAATTTGAGTACCCCAAATGCTGTATACCCTGCACGAGATGAGTGAAAAAGGGGCTTATACGGTTAAGACTCTAGATGACAGCTTGGCTATTAGCTTTGATGACTTGAAGTTTAATTCAAAAGTCTATAATGTAGGGGGTGTGTGTGTGGGTTCCACTTTTAAATTTACTTATTTATATTGGCCGAAATTGCCTCAACACAGCGTGAAAGCTTAGCCCAAACTGTTTCTCTCCACATAGGGAGGCAGGCAGCTGGCAGCGGGCAGCAGGCAGAGTGAGTCGTGCCCCAATTTTTGGGGCAGGCCTCCGAAAACTCGGTTTGCATATTCAATTCAAGATCAAAGTGATGCCGGGCAAACTGCCAGTCTGGCAGTTAGGCTTACCACAATCAACAGCACAAAGTAGATCCAATCCCAAAAGCTGTGCGCATCCTGCACGTAATACATTATGTCCGTCCAGCCCTCCAGTGAGATGACCTGCAAATCCAAATATATATACACATACATACATATATATGAAAAGGGGGAAAAAAACGGGCATTATTTCAACGTAATTAGAGTATATGTATATGTATTTATGTGTTCGTATGCCACGCTGCGTTGGGTTGCGTTGCGTTTCATTGTTGGCAATTAGCCTGTTTCCCTTTTTACGCTGTTTCGCCCTTTTGGTGTTTTTTACCACGTCACGTATACGTGATTCGCATTGAATGCAATCTAATTGTAAACAGGAGCGCTCTCTGAATAATTTCGAAGCACTTGTTATGCAATTCTCCAATTCACACAACCGCTCCTGTCCGCCTTAGCCCCTTCGTCTGTTTGCATTATGATTAACGGTTCATTTGACATGGCTAAGTAATTGGCATATCCAAGAAGAGAATGTTAGTTGCTTGCCCTGGCATGGGCAAGGAGCTTATGATCTATTAAATCGACTATTTCTTCGCCATCGATCCAAAATGCATTTCACAACCGTTTGTCCTTGGAGGGTGTGATTAGGATACAACATTTTGCTCTTACACATACATACATCATCGTCTATCATTTAGATCTCCTTGAAGTATCTAAACTGACTGACTATCTCTGCTAATTCAATTAAAGTATGGATTAGTTATTTATGCAAATCCGTAACTCGCAAATGCTTTGCTTTTGTTGGGCCAACAGGAAAATGTGTCAGGACGCGGACCGCAGTTGACACCAAATTAACATGCAACTTAGCAGCTGTTGGCATTGTTGTCATTGTTGGCTTGTTGTCGTTGTATCGTTGTATCGCTGTGTTGATATTTGTTTAACAAAGTTGAAAGCTAATTGGCAACTCACCAGGAAAATGGCCACCCAGGCCATGCCGATGTTGTCAAATGAAATGGTGCCCTGAAATGGGTTCTCAAAGCTCGGCTGGCATGTTGTATAATACTGATTCCAATTGACGCACGATGTGTTTGTTGGCTCGTTGAAGTCGAAGAGTTTGGCTTCGTCTGTGATGCGGTGGTTGAGATTGAGATTCGCATTGAGTTACGGTTAGATGGCAGAGGGGGAAAAGATGGAAAATTGCTATACAGTTTTATAATTGTGATTGTTTCAGCTTTCAGTCATTAAACCAAGTGCAAAAGCAATTAAAAATGCTATCAAATTTGATTGCCTCCGAGTGCGAGTAATTTGCACTTCATTAGCTTTTCGCTTTTCTCTTCAAGGCTCTTCTTTTCTCTGCGCTTCGCCCCCATTCGCATAATGAGGACGACAAAGAAGACGAGATAGAAGTGGAATAGATATGGGGTTTTTTGGGAGGGGGTACCATTTACTTACCATTACAGACAAGCGAACCGATTCGATAGGGTGGAAAATTTCCGCACAGATGCATTCCAGAGTCATTTGGTGTCGAGCATATATAATCCTGATCCTTGGAGAACTCATAATATTGCGACAAACTAGATAGATATTACAAAATTATTTTCGAAAGAAAATGTCGGAAAACAGCGGAAAAGTTCATAGAATCAATGTAGAGAGACATAGAGAAAGAAAGATACAGTAAGAAAAAGAACGAGAGATTACAATTATTAATACGATTTTATAAAAATATTCAGTTAATTATATATACATATATATATACGTATATGTACATATATATGTATATATATATATAAAGTATGTAGTTTATGCGTATTTTAAACATTTACATACAAGGACAATTTCAATATTTACTTAAAGAAAAATTTGAAAAAATAAATCAATTTTCTTTTTGATTTAAACAAAGTTTTTTTTTTTTTGTTTTGTTTTCGGTTCATTTTTTTTTCATTTCAGGTGGGTAAGGGTGCTAATAATTTGGAAAAGAGAGAGAAAAGAGACAGCCAATCGAAGGGAAAACCAAAAAGAAAATGAACTAAACTAACGATAAATTTGACCAATGCTTAAAAGTTAGAGAAATGGACAAATATAGTTTGATAGAGATAGGGAGATATAAGTACAGTGTGACAAACATATACATAGTTATAAGGCTAGTTAGAGTAAGAGCGAGAGAGCGTGAGCGTGAGCAAGTGAACGAGTGAGCGAGTGAGTTCAAAGCAGCGAGTGATAGACAGCGATTGACAGCAAGAGCAAGAGCAAGAGCGATAACGATAACGAGAGCGTAAGTACAGTCAAAAGGCAGACTCACATTACGACACAGAGACACAACTGCACCAGAGTATGTAGTTTGCTTTGGTTTGGTTAGTTAAGAATGAAACTAAAAGGCTGAATAGTAAAAATAATGTAAATTCGAGTCAAAGACTCAACACAAAAGGTAAATGGGGCCAGGCAAATTTAAATTTTTTCGTTGTGGCCGTGCCGAAGTTTTTAATTCTCCTGCATTCGATCTGATTAAACAGAAATGTGATGACTATATTGTATCCTTCAAACGTATTCTATTGTTTAAAGGAGGCACTTTCAAATAGGCATTTGATTGAAATAATTTCATCATTTATGGATAGATAAAAAGGTTTCTTATATTTGCGATTTTCGAACTTTTATGAAATGTCTATAAGCTGTGTTCAATTTCAACAGATCGACACCTTAATCACCGTCACATATGCGTGTGTGAGAGGGTGTGTATGTGTGTGTGTGTGTTTGTGAAACCACAAGCAGATTTTGTTCAAATTCTGTTGTTTTTGAAACAATTTTCACTCTGCTTGAATGAATGTGTGTATGTATATGTATTTATGTATGTAGGTATGTATGTACTTGGTTGTTGTGTGAGTGAAAAGAGTTTTGAGAGTACGGATTCAAATTCGAGTTGGTTGATAGGGAGCAGACGGATGGCTGGGAGAGAGACTGGGACTGGGAAATGGGACTGGGATGGCGGGCTAGGAGGTTGGAAAAGGGGGCAGCTTTAAATACCTTTGCAATAGAAACTGATGGTTTTTCCTGCAAAAGAGGGGTTGAGCTTACAAAAGATATACACACACACACATATATATATATATATTATGTATGTATGTATGCATAAACCATATAAGGTAAATAAAACTTCTAGTGCCAGTGTTTGTGTGTGTGTGTGTGTGTGTGTGTGTGCATGTATATAGGGTGTAAGGAAAAAACATTCTGTTTTGCTGTTTGATGGTTCAATTTGTTAAAGAATCTTCAACTTTAAATTAAGGAATATATCGTGTCATCTTTCTAGACTGTTTAGAATAATTTCTATTTCTACAGATGAACTTTAAACGAATATATTATTATTGTATTATCGCATCTAATGAGACAACCCGCACAATATCACGCATACGACATGTGATTCGTGGTTTTCAGTCCCATTTGGTCATCTCAATAGATCTGACAAACAAATGATGTACTTTAGCGTCTATTTAATGACTTCAAGTCTTGGGTTCAGGGGTCATCTAAGTAAGTTTTGTTGTACTCTTGTGTTTATCTTGTGTGTGTAGTTATTTTGGCTTAACCTGGGCCTGGGACATCATGTAACGGAACGAGAATCTTACCTCAATTGGCAAACGAAACGGAACAGAAAACAAAGGAAATGCAACAAAATGAGAGAAATAAAAACGGAAAAAGGGGAAAACTGTAAATATTTCTGTGCAAAGTTACAAGTATGTAGATTGGTTCCAAGTGGGTGAGGTGGCAGGTAACGACAAAACTCACACACCGAGAATACAACAACAAGTAGGAAGTAGTTGTAAATAGCAAGGGAAGTAACTGAAACAATGAAGTTTTCTATTTAAACTTAGTTTTGTATATATAGTATTTTGGTTTTGTTTTCTTTGTTTTTGGGTACAAACACAAAACATCTACTAAATAGTCTTAACAGTATGTTAAGTGTATGTTTGGTGTGTGTGTGTGTGAGTGTGAGTGAGAAAAGATAACTAAAAACACGTAAAGACTTCGGTACAGTTGTGTTTAGTTTCTTTAAAGTGGTGAGAGAGAGTGAGATAAAGACAGAGAGAGACAGAGAGAGAGAGAGAGAGAGAGACAACAAGGACAGGTACAAAAAAAGCTCTAGGCAGAAACAAATATTCTCTTTTGTTGAGAATTTCTTTTTTAATGTTTTAATAATGTTGTTCTTTGTTTAAACTAGTATAAATGCTAGCTTTAAATTGTTATTTTAAGTTAAATTTTGTTGTTTAGTTCTTAGTTCATAATTAGAATGACTTATATATTGTATATTTATATATATATTCATATATTTTCAAATAACAGATACATCAAATAGAGAGAAAGAGAGGGAGAGAGAGAGAGATAGACAGAAAAATAGAGCTAAATAGTTTCGACTAATTAGAAAATGTTCATCTAATTTATATAGTTTATGCACATTTATATAGTTGGAATATCTGTGTGGATCTAATAAACTAATGTTAATTGTTGTTGGGTTTCGTGTGGTTTCCTTTTTGTGTGAGAGTGTTTGGACAGAGCAAGAAAAGGAAGAAGGAAAAGAGATCTAGTAGTAGATCAAACAAACTGGGTTTTTCGATAGTTCTTTCTCAGATGTATTGATTATTTATATAACTTCTCGTTATCATGATCTTTGTTATCGATTAGTTTTCGTTAAGTGTGTTCAATATTCATACAATAAATTGATAACAAGATCTGTGTTATCGATATAATTGCCTACATCTTCGATAGGAAGACAAAACATGGATCATAGTATAAAGTTAAATGGATGTTGTTATCTTGCTGAATTGTTTTAACATATAAATTATATATTTCATCATGACGTTATTGATAAGATATCATCAAAATTGTATTTTCGATATGATATTAATGTTGTAACCAGTTACATCAGTCGTTTCGAAGACGAAACAAAGAGAATGATTTGCCTTTTTTGTAATAAATGTGTGGAAATTGCCTTTGAATTTATGTTTCGATTCCATTTCAATAGATTTCTAGTGGCAATTAGGTATCAAATTTTACATTTTCATATATATCGGTTCATCTTTTATCTTCGATAATCGGCAGAGCTTGTTATCGGATATTGGATCTATTAGTCTGATTAAACGGTTAAAAGTGATTTGAAAGCGGACAGGCCAGAATAATCAATATTTGTATAGAGCGAATAGCTAGAGAGCTTCATAAAGATTCAGTTATTTAGTTTTTGCAGTTTTACTATATAGATTGAAAGATTATATATGTTCTGTATATGTATATGTATGTGTGAGTGTGTGTGTGTCTGTCTAAGGTGTATGCAATATAGATCCATAGATTCTTAAGTGTTTTAAGTAGTAAGTATTGCAAGAGTGCGTGTCTGTGTTTGTGTGTGTGTGTGAGTGTTTAAGTGTAGGTGTGTTCGTATCGTTATCTAGCTGTGTGTGTGGTGTGTGTGTGTGTGTGTTAGTTAGAAGGGGGGAGGGAGAAAATAAATCATTTTATCTTACGAGTTAACTCGGACTCGAACTCTGTACACTTCAGGTATCCTGTAAACAAAAAATTTGTTTCCCGGTATGATTTTTTGTTTTTTGTAATTGTAATTGTAATTGTAAGTTTAATTGTAATTGTAATTGTTATTGTTATTGTAATTTGTAATTTGTAATGTAATTGTTTTCTTATTTGCTTTTCGTTTTTGGTTTACTATTTATACTTATTTCGATTTGGTTCGCTTGGCTGCCAATTTGTTGTTTTTATTATTCATTTTTAATTTGGTCTCAACTTAAAAATAAATTGAAGAAATGATAAATTGGAAAAACAAAAACAATATTGTTTGTATATATATATTGAATATATATATAGATATTTTTGTATATCTATTTTGATATCTTTTATATTGTTGTTTGTTGCTCTGCATTTTATTGTTGTTGTTGTTGTTGTTGTTAATTGTTACTGTTATTGTTGATATTGTTGTTGTTTTTGTAGATGTTGTTCATTGTTTGTTTTGTTACATTTGTCTTGTTGTTGTTTTTTTTTTTGGGTTTTTTGTTGCCTACATTTGATATAAATGTATCGAAACACACACACACACAAAAATGTATGTTTGTATGTGTGTATGTGTGCACATTTGCACGATATCCGCATACGTATATATAAAAAAAAAAATTAATTGCCACTTGAAAATTGTGGTGGGTGGAGCATTGGTGATTGGATGATTTCTTCTGTGAATAGGTATAAAAGTGAGTGTGTGTGTGTGTGTGTGCGTGTGTGTATTTACAATGTGACTTTAAAACTTTATAATGTCACAACATTTGCTGCTGGTACAAAATTATAACAAATCCAATTTGATAAAGATGGAAAAACTAATAAAAAACAATAAAACAAAAAAAAGCTACAAACAATCAAAGTTTCTGCAAATTCCATTCGGTAGACCGAAGATTTTGTGGTCCTGCAGTTCTTTTACAGTTTTCTATACTCAGATGGAATAAGTTAATGCTTATTCGAATAGCTGGGAGAGAATACACGCAGGAATCATTCCAATCAACTATGGAAGGCCTGCAGGAACAGGAAACCAAAACCAAAAACTGTTCCGATGTGGAAAGCAAGGAAATTCAAGCCCGTTTGCAATATTTCAAAGTAAAGGCAATAAACGTATTTATTATTACATTACATCGGGTGATTTTTTAATCAAGCCCTCTGCTGCCAGCAACAATCAAACGTAATCTATAAAATTATGCAAAAATGTGAAGAGATCATCATAAATGTTGCCTACTTTGCGGCGCTTAAATAAATTTCCAATGAATTTTCCATTCATTATGTACATTTGTGTATGTAGATAATTATGCAAATGAAAATATATGCATTAAGTTAAGACCCTTCAATGACAATCAAAATTGCTTATAGGTGCGACCTACTTTTTGTCACTTCGGCAGGGCGTGGGAAGCTTATTAACCAAAAGCGGAGCGGGGCGGGTGGGGCGGTGTGTGGGGAACAAAAATACAAAAATTACAATTTAATACAGAATTCGTTACATACATACATAAATACATATATATGTACGTCATGCAAAATAATAAAAAATGTGTGTACAAAATCATTCGTTTTGGAAATTTTCATTTTACTTTGGTGATCAAATTTAAATATTTCAAACCGAAATCGATCGAATGAACACAGACAGACAAAAACAACAAATATGTAGTTTGTTCATGGAAATGTAACATTGCTAGAATACATTTGGGTCGGTGGTAGGAAACAAAAGAAAATATTTAACTAGCATTTCTTTAGCAGCAACTGAACGAAAAAGTGTTGCCTACATTTTAGGGTAAAAACATTGCAAAATTTTGTATGTGATTTGTGTGTGTGAGAGGGAGAGAGAGAGAGAGAGAAAAAGCGTGTGTTCTGCTGTTTCTGACATTGCTGCCACTGCCACAACTGCCCGACACACACACACACACACTCACACACACATATACACAAACAATGCAAATGATAAATGATTGTTTGGGGGCAAGTTGAAAATCTTTGCCAGCTGCCAAAGGCGAAGGTAGAAAACTGAGTCAGCTAGTAAGAAAGAAGCACCGTGGGACCCATACAAAAAGTAAACAGGAAAGAAAGATGGCAGAAAATGGAGGGAGAGGGAAGAGAAGAGGAGAGGATAGATACTAATCGATGCATTTCAAATTGAGTGTGTTGGTCTTCACACAATTGAGTTAATTTTGATCGAGCCATTTGAATCGTTGTTGGTTGGAATTCCAGTTATTGCGTTTGCGCCACTGTGGAATGTCTAATGCTGTCAATTGGAATGACAGTAGAGCCACAATGCCACTACCACTAGCATTTTGTGGCATACCACAGAGAGATTTCGCAATCAGTGTCAGACGATAACTTCATCAAATTGACAGAGTGCCACTCCGACGGCCTCCCATGGGCGGTGATGCTGATGTCTGGGCATTTCGCCATTAACTTTCATCTATCAATTGAATTCTTGGTAAGCAAATTGCACCAAGTCACTTGTATGTGAGTGTGCGTGTGTGTTTTTAGGTCGTGTAAGTGTGCGTGTGCGTGTGCAAGTGTGCGTGTGCTTATGCGTGTCTCGAGTGTAAGTGTGGCCTCTTGAGTGGCTAAAAAAGCAAAAGCTAAAGCCAAAAAACAACATGAAAAAAGCAGCCATTTTGGCCAGATGCACTCAAAAGCCATCTCAAAATATGAAGCTAAAGCTGATGCTGAGCTGATGATGATGATCGTCAATACTTTCCGAAAGTTCTAACCGATAAGATAAGAACAAAACACAAAACGTAAATAAAAAAGTAACAAAGAATATTGAAAATCGAAAAGAAAATGCATTTACACGATATATACAGTAAGTTTTTCAAATATATTTATATCAGAGAAATTTTCATTGGCCACCATCTGCTGATAAAAGACACAAAGGACCGTTGACTGCTCCATCAATCTGGCACATGAGTCCTTAACACAGCTGGGCTCGATCCCACAAAGATATACATATATGTATATACAAATATCTCAATTTAAAAACAAAAACCTTCACCTTTTATGCCACTTTTTTTTCTTTGTTTTTGTTGCTGCTGCTGTTGCTGCTTGTGGTACTTACGTTATGGGATATATCATGCCCTTCGATCGGTCTAGAGTGCAACGCTGCCGCAATATCCCTTCCCACAGCTGTACACCGATGATGCCGAATATGAAGAACACAAAGAAGCAGAGCAAGAGCACATTGCCCAACATGGGCAACGTATCCAGCAGAAGCATCACCAAAATTCTCATACCTGTGAACGCAAAGAGAGATGGCAAATGATGGCAGCTCCAGAATCAGAAATTCTACTCACTTGGTATTCGATTGATCGCCCTCAATGGCCTCAGCACTCGTATCGTTCGGATGGCCGTCAAATTGAGATTCTCCACATGCATCACATATTCCAGCAGGCCGGATAGTACAATGAAGAAGTCTAGGCGATTCCATGAATCGGCGAAATACGTGTTCTTGCCGCACATGCCCATGGCAACCATTTTGATGGTCATCTCCAAAGCGAAAAATGCAAAAATGATGTCATCAAAGATCTAATCCCGAACGAGAAACAAAAACAAAAAAGACCAAAGCGATATAATGGTTAATATTCGTTTGTGCAAGGCGCAAACGGAAAAGAAATGGGATGTATGTTGAATGCAAAATCAGGATAAGTCAAAGGATTCAATAGAGTTATATATAATGTGAAATGTGAAAAATTGGATAGCCAACTTAGTTCAAGGCTACAGCTCATTGGGAATGACTATTTCTTATCCGATTTCCCAGTTCTTCCTTCGTCCTACTCGGTTCAAATGGATTATCATAACCTAAGTTAAAGGTAAATTCTTAAGAGAATTTGAAACGTTCTTAATTATTTTGTTTGTCAAGATGTGAAATTTTTTTAAGGGCCATTTGAATATCATCATTGTATTACGACCCAGAAAGAGGAGGGAGTTGGAAACGTAATTAGAACTAATACTCAATGTGTACAATTGTGGTGTGTATAGACACCAGGACAACGAAAGTCAGAGTTGGAAGCTTCCTCATTTTATTTTTAGCTTGAAGTCGTATTTCGGGTGTCGACCTACATACATGTTGAGCAGTAAGAGATCCTCGAAATGAACTCAAAAGCCATTGGAAGTGCAAGGACTTTCTCCTATAGCCATTTGCCATGCTTAACTTAACATTTCAGCCACCTCGCAGACACACACACACAAACATACATGCATGCACACCCATATGGAGTCTCTTGGTTTCATTCTTTATCTGCGGCGTCTTCGTCTTGGTAATTTGGGGCGCCACTTATGCGGCATGACTGTCGCTGTCATTTTGTTGCTCTTGTAGTCCTGTTGCCAATTTTTGGGTCCTGTCGTGTTACTTTACACTTCGCTGCGGCCAAAATGTCGCCTGACTTACAAAAATACTAAAAAAACACACACACACACACACTGACACACACTGAAGCTCTTATGTTTAACAAGAACATTTTCGCACGTTGCGCACAGCATTTTCTCTATGCTCTGTAATTGGCATCAGCTCGCCCCTACGACCGTAGATGGGCGTACGTCCACCCTCTATCTTCGTCCATGTCATTCAGTCTTTACACCCTACACACTCCACTCCATGTGCCTTGTGCCTTGTGCCGGGTGCCTGGTGCCGTGTGCCCAGGTCTCTGTCTAATGAGGCGAAGTGCCTCTCGTTTGATGTCATCAGTGTGGCAAGGCAAACGCAGGAAGTGAGCCAAAAAATTGCTTAAATAAATGGCATTTAATGTGACAGGATGAGAGGCAGCAAAATACAAGACAAAAAAAAAAAAAAAAAACAAAACGGAACAGTGCAGAACGAGAGAAAAGAATATGTAGGTAGGTATGTGGGGGAAAAAGAGATGGCGTCGAAGAAGGGATTGGATGGATGGGTTGATATATGTATATTACTCACCTGCAGTATCTTGCAGCGATTCGTTACACAGGCATCGTCCACACAGGGCTGATACATGCCTAGGGTAATGCAATTCAGGAGGATGGCCAGAATGGAGACACGCTCAAACCACGTGAATATTTTCAATCAGTTAAGGAATAAAACCAAACGCAAAGCGAATCAACGAACATTTCAGTTGCCTACTTTAGGGGAGAAGACTCTCTCGACGGGGAACGGCTGAGGCAGAGGCAGAAAGAAAGATAATGTTCACTCAAGTGCCCGTCAATTTGCCATTGCATTTCGTCCTTCGTACAGAAATAGCGCAAATTGATGACAGTCATTCAGAGTCAGTTTTATCCTACTTTCTGTCTTTCCCTCCCGCCATATTCCGCGTTCGCCCGTGCCCCACAGAATCTGTCTAGTTCGCTTTCAAATTTTTTGTATCTTCTTTTCCTTTTTCTCGTTTCTTTTTCTGTGTCCATAAAATACATTTGCGGTTGGAGATTATGCGAAACAAGTTCGTAATGCGGTCACGAACCAAATCCGATCACGTCGCCCAGTTGTTAGTTGAAGTCAGAATGAGGGAGAAAATACGAATATACGACTACTTGCATTGCGGACAGAGAAATCCAGTTCTAAATTTCATCGCTTAAGCACCCTTAGGGGGATTTTAAAATTTGCACAATGTGAAACAGGAAAACGTTTCCCCAATGTGCGTGTCTCCTTCTTTCCCTCTTCAATTTGATAAACTCATTGACATTGGGATGTTTATTTTGGGCATGATACTGAATCATTTTATCATTGATTTCTGCTTAGAGCAGGGGAAGGGCACACCACTCTTTTGTAGTGTTGGCTAACGCGACCTCGTTTAATTAGCTGTGCAGTGTTGTGCAATGTTGCAAATGCAAATTCATATTACTGGCAGGGCCATCAATTGAATTGGTGGCCAATCGGAGCTCTCCGGTAATATGGGCCATGGAATATATATTCCGGAATTCCACCTCGACAATGGCATTTGATTTTCATGCTTTCAATCGCAAATACTAGGTTGGTGGGTATTCACAATGATTTCCATTTTTTACATTTCACATTTACTTCTGTTGTTGTTGGTGTTGTTGTAGCAATTTGTTGCGATTTTTGTACGCTTGCCCGGTCAAATTGACCCAGGCCCTCCCAGACCACCGCTCTCGGCTTTCCGCTCTCCATTTCCATTTCGTCATCTCACCATGCGCTCAACTCGACCGACTTTACGCTCGACTTAATTTGTTTACTGTTGGTTTGGGGGTCATAGCCAAATCAAAAATAATGCTCGCCAGCCGATTCAGAAACCTAAGTTCCCCTCCTTTCCCAAAGTGTGCCCTGCTTTCTCCCTTTAGCGCTCTTACAAAACGAAATGAATGCGCCAGGGTCACTGTTTGGCGCTGCTGCCATTGCTGCTGGAGTGTCGCATATTTGTGCTGCTGCAATATTTATAGAGGCCGAGAATCGAGAGGGGGCGTCTCTCACACACACACACACACAGACACATACTTACATATAGATAGATATATCTTTTGGGCTCTGCCCCTGCCTCTGGCTCTTTCTCTTACTCTGTCTCTCTTTGCCCTTTTGTGTTGTCTGGTGCTTTTCACATTTGTTTTTATGGCACAGACGCGATCCGAAACCCAACCTGACCTGCATATGCCTACTACTACCGCTGGTGGCCTCCTAATGAATTGCAAGGCCTGGGCAATTGTCCTTTTTTTTGTTTGCCCCTCGGTTTTTATTTCTTTGTTTTGTTTTGCCTTTTTTATTTCATTTTATTGCTGTTGTTGCGGCCTCCCTGGTTCTTTTTTTGTAGTTGTTTTATCTTTAATTGTGCGTTAATAGCGTAAACATTTTTCGTTGCCATTTCATGTTGTTGTTGTTGTTGGGACTGTTTGTTGCTTAATAGCACAACGAACGCACAAGAAAGAAAAATAAAAAGGCAACAACAAAAAACAACAATTTGTATCCTTGATGTTGCTGGCGGTTTTGGCCTTGGCTTTGCTTGTGCCAATGGCTCAGCCTTTTGAAAATGCATTTAAAACTTATGCCCGAAAGTGTTTAGCAAAGCCTTTTAGTCGCATAATAAGTGGAAATCGGTTCTCCATCATCTTAGCTTGAGTTTCCTTTGGAAGCGAAAAAGAGAGAGAAAAGTAGTTAAACTAAAGCATACTTTTGAGGGACCAACTGGCACTGGTGCTGCCTACTTCTAGGTGCCAGCATTTTCCCAGTGTTGAGTAGTTTTATATGAGGCAAAACTTGCCAAAGCTCATCTAATACTACACACTGATCTCTTGAGCTAAAATTTTTGAAAATTCAATATCCAAATTGTAGTTGATGTTGGATTTCGGACTCAAGTGTTTCAAGTGGTTTTGCCTGCATGTAATGAATACCCGTCAAGCACGTAATAACCGCTCGACGGGGCTAATGGCCTGACCTAACCATCTGATGTGTTCGTACATGGCATAATTAGTTATGGGCGTGGCAGCGGTCTCACATTACCAAATAAAGAGAAGAGAAGTGCACAAAAAAACCCAAAAAAAACAAAAAAATGAGACGACAACCCGAGACATACTAATGATGCCCCCTAATGGGCATTGCCCATCATAAGGATGCCAAGTAAAATGTTATACTCCCGCTCCGATGCTTCTTCTCTTTCTCTGTCATTCTCCATCTCTTTCAGTCTCCTTCTCAGTTGCTGTCCATGCTGTCGTTTCCCAAGGTAGCCACCATATTCCAAGGCACGTGCCGCTTCGCTCACATTTCATGCTAAAAGCGCTGTAAAAATGCCTCGACAACTTTTAGAGTGGATTCTCTATTCTATCTATCTCACTATTATTCCCACTGTCACTTTATCGTCGTGCTCTCCCAGGGAAAACTGCAAGCTACGAAAAAACTAATATTTTCTATTCACAAACAAAATGAAAAAACGAAAACACGAAAATGTATTCGCGTCTCAAATCACTTTCCAATCGAAGAAAACATAAAGTTGCTTTTGCTTCGATAGGCAAGGTCTTTCGTCTTTCCATCTTGGGCGACATAATGGCGCTCGGAACTTTTTGCCAAATGGCTCAGTTGACCTCAACAACAACAACAACAACAACAACAACAGCTGTAGTAACTGCATCAGCAGCAACTGGCCCAAAAGATTTGCCAGTATGTCGCCAGGAGCCATAAAAAAACCACAAAGACCCGAAAATAAAAAAAACTGCCAAAAAAAAAACGGAAAAACAGAAACTTAAATTAGTTTTAGTAAAAATTGCAGGAACCAAGCATTCAATTACTTTCTGGTCAATTGAAATGCAAGTGAAATAGTCAAAGTTTTCCTTCACTTTAGTATATATAAGGCTAAGCGACGAATGGGGAAAGGTCTAGAGGGAGGGAGCGTCATCGTCGTAAACTTCAATGGCAAAACCAAAACTAACCAAAACCAAACCGACATCTATAAAACGACAATGATATTGAATATACAGACCAGACAATGGTTATTTTCAGATGATGGCAAAGTGGGAGAGAGAAAGAGAGAGGGGAATTGATTCCTCAATCGAGGTATGTACATACATACATATATATAGACCAAATCAAAATTTATGGCAAACAATTAAATGGCAAGTGTCGAGAGAGCGATTATGATGCAATCTGAAAATGCACAAACTCGACAAGAATGTTAAGAGAAGTTTTGTTGTAAGTTTGGCAATCGACCTCAGAGTATCGGATAACTCATCATCATTTCAATTAGCAAAGCAATTATTCACCATAAACAGACGCAACAGACGGCTAAGCAAACTAGCCATAAACTGTTTTCATATTTTCTCAGCTTCAGAAGTCATTTGGTTAAAAAATCTTGATTCATTTTATTGGCTTCACTTGGGCAGACTCATGTATTTGGAGGTTGGCACCCGATACCTCTCAACTCAGCAATCTTCATTCAAAGTTTACCATTTGCGACAAGCGAACAGAACAGACCTTTTCGGACCATTATGGCCAAGTTATAACCTATAGAGGTATGGATTATATGTGGTTCCGAAAGTAAGACAAATAATCCTTGACAATGTAATGCCTTTTGAATATATAAGACGACTATGTTTACAGTATAAAATGATAATCTTCAAGAGTATATTAATAGGTGTTTGTAGTGTAGAGACAGAAGCCTATCGGTTCCTCTATCATTATAAATGATATGTGATAGTATATGGTTGATTTTGAAATAAAACTAGACCAAAATCCTAATAAAACATTCGATTCGTATTATATTGGCAAGAAAGAAAGCTGGAAACATAAAATTGGGAACAAAGAAATGAAAGTCATCAAAGTTTTAAAGATAAAAATTCACTAAAAAAATAGAAACATGTTTTAAATTTAAGGAGCAGAGATATTTTTGATGGTTCGACTAACAAGATGTCGGTTATAAATATATGACACCATTATCCTTCATTAGAAGCAGTCTATGGCAATTATGATTATAACTCCATTAGAACCACAATATGTAAATTTCATTTGCATACGAGTTTATGTATGTATGTGTTTAGATATACAACCATCATGGCTTATCCCTGTTACTTACTTAGCACATTTCACATTTACCATTGCTAACTCATTATCATAATTTATTTTATTTCATCTCTTAACTTTGCACTCCATTTTCCATCTTCCATCAAGCATCTACCATATCCATCTCAATTTTTATCTCTTGCTACCATTCAATGTCATTCCCTCACATACATATGAACGTGCGTTCGTCTCTATCCATCAGAACTGACTGGGTGACTGGGTGACTGAGTGACTGGGTGACTGGGTGACTGACTGACTCACTAACTGACTGGCTCACACATTGTGTTTGCCTTTGCTTTTGCTTTTAATGTATAAATAAATATCAACGTCAGTCAATTTTAATTTCAGGTTAAATTAAATGTGAAGTGCGCAGAAAAGTATGCAAAGCGATTTTTCATGCACTTGCCATAAACAGCAGAGGAGCAGAGGCAAGGGAGATATAAAAAGAGAGCTGGAGCCTGTCTTCGATGGCTAAGAGGGTGGGTACGAGGCTGAGAGACTGAGAGAACAGAATGATTGAGCCCACTGATTGGCGCACATTATATGTGCCGCAAACTCAGGCTGCTGTTGATGGAGTAGCAACAACAACAGCAGCAACAGCAGCAACAGCAGCAACAGCAGCAACGACAACGACAACAACAATATTATGAAGGAAATGCCATAGCAGCAACTGGGACAGGAACTGACTACCCATTGGGGACTGAAGCAACTGACTCCCGTCTCCTGAATGATGAGTTGCGTTCTGGCATATATGTATATGCCTATTTATTTATGCCACACACACACACACTCTCAGAGGGGCGGAGGGGATGAGAGTGTCCCACACAGACGTACCTGCACTTGTCGTTGACATTGGTGCATGAATATTGCATCTGGCAACAGCCAACAGGCATCAGGAAGAAAGGACAAGGACATGTGGCAAACGGCAGGAGACATAAAAAACAACAACAGATAAAATTCTCTACGCTCTGAATACAAAACGAAAGAAATTCTGATCGATATCATGTACACTTGGAATCTATTTGATAATCCTGGCCCAATAGACAAATTGGATGGAAATATTTAATAGGAATAGTTAGAGATGTTTAAAATTATAGTTAAACGCCTTTAGCTGCATCGTCAGCGACATGTCCTTGAGCCTTCACAGCTGGACAAGAACAAAAGCGAAGGTAGTCAGAAGGCGGGGAGTTAGAGGAAGAAAGAGAAAGAGAGGGAATGGCAAGTAGCACAAAGGAGTAAAGGAAGGGAAGGAGAAGAGAAACACACGAATTGTAAAAATCAATAGGCTCGCATATCCTGGGAAAATATGAGACAAGGACGCGCTCTGTTTGCTTTGTCAGAATCCCGCAAGCGGGCAAAAACAACCAACGAAGGACAAAGCCAATTAGATGCTTCTAACCTTCTCCCCCATCCGAGCCTAGCGCAGCCCGTTTAACGTTCCCGCCCCTTCATGCAGTTTAAAAGTGCATTTGGTTTTTTGTGTTTTTGTGGAAAAGGATATGGATTTGTAATGAGCATCAGGCACCAGTTGCGTGGCCGCGTATACTGAGTAAGTGCCATCATCGATATCTCTGGGAAGCCAGGATAGGGTAGATTTGGTTCTCCGGACGATGAGCTGGATGACGAGGATGAGGAAGTGTGCGATGAGGCGTCACCGTCATCGGAACTGCAGCTGCCATTGCAACTGGAAGCGGTCGATGAGTTGCCACCGGATGTTGGGCCCAATGTGGATGAGACGCCACTATGACGTCGGCCACCACCCGCCCGACGACGTACAGGAGCAGGCTCACGATCGCGGTCACGATCACGATCACGATGGCGATCTCGTGCCGCCGATGCCGAGGCATTCGATGGCTGGCGATGTGGACGATGGTGACGTGCCGCTGCCGCCGCCGCTGTGGCTGTCGCTGCGGATGAATTTGCTATACTAGTTGCCCGCACCAGAGTCGATGCCTTGGCATTGGTGGAGGAACTCGTTTTCCGCACTCTCTGACTGCCTTGGGAACGTGACGATCTCTGTGATTGCTGTCCGGCTCCGCTTGTGCCATCGCCGCCATCGACAATCACCGTCATGGGTGGCTCTTCGTTGGAATGCATTTGATTTAATTTCTTTGAGCTGCTTCTCTGCTGCTGCAGCTGCTGCTGCTGATGATGATTGTTGTTATTGTAGCCGGTTGTTGCTGCTGCTGATGATCCTGCAACGCGTCGCCGCTGCCCATTGTTGGCCGTCTGATTAGCTCGTGCGCCTCCGACAACGCCAACGCCTGCTGCTGCTCCTGCTCCTGCTCCTGTTGCTGACTCAATAATGGCCGCTTGTTGCAGCATTTTCCTTTGGCTATGCAACAACGTCTGGGCCACCAAAGGCAGCTCTGGTCATTCCATTTCCCTGCAACACACAAGAGGGAGAGAGAAAAATGAAAAAAACGATTATTCACAGTTAACCAACAGTCGCAGTTTTCCTCCTCACTATTATTCTAAACTTGAACTGTTTCTTTACTTTGCTTAAGATAATTCAACTTCATTCAACTTCATTCAACTTCATTCATTCATTTATTCACTAATATTGATATATACATTTCATTTGTGTGAGTAACATTCTAAGGGTTAAGAGTTCATATGTTACAATTACTAGACACTGATGCTTAACGATAATACATATATTATGAAATTAGTTGGGCAGAAAATTTGATTAAAAAATCTCTTGAAGTGAATCATTAAACTTGAATTAAATAAATAAATCAATAAATTTGTATTGAGAATGAAAGAGATGGCCAACATCGGTTGATGCTTTCATACAGTCTAAATGTTTTGAACAATTGATCATCTATCAATCTTTGAATTTTAAGTTTTTTGACTCTATATTTTGAGGATGTATTAAGGAGTTCTTGTTTAGAACTTTTCTTGGCCAACTTGTGGAAGGTTGCCATCAAAATGGCTAAACAATAATTGAAATACATATACTACAAGGATATTTCTCGGTCGTTTTACATGTTCTTAAATGGAAATGAAATGGAAAGAGCAAATGTTTAAAATGTTTAAATGTTTAACAGGTAAGGCAAGGTGTCAAAGTCAATAGTATATCAAGTACAAGTACGTATCCCATTCGATGTATAAGTCCTTATATAGAAATGCAATGTTAAACTGAGCCATATGTATATAGCAGTTAGCAGTTAGATAGTTTATGTAATGTTTTCAATGTTTTAGTCCTTTTGTAACTTTAGCTTTTGCATGTTCATTTCAAGGACCTCTGAGTGCCTCTGTGAGCTTCCTTTAAGAATTCAAGTTGATATAACTACAATAAGTATTACCATTTCGTTCTGAAATGAAACCCACAGATTCATTGGACTTGAATGAGATTATAATTTACCACGAAAAAGGAATTTATTAAAGGACGAATTAAACGTAGTCAAAAATGACTTTCGGGGTAAGATATTTTAGCATTTAATATTTGCTTGGAGTTTTTAGGAGATTTCATGTAAAGAAAATGTGTTCCTAGATGCATTCGCTTTTACCTAATGCTAACTTAACAGATATGTATATGCAAATACATATATATATGTAGGTATACCTAAATAACATTATCTACATTAATGTTACTACATACATATATAGGCACCTATCTATACATTTTTATCTTTGCCGATTTCTTCTTCTTTATCAAATATTAATTGCTTGATGGTAATCACATTTATCAAGTTGATCATTAAAGAGCAGTTAAGCACATCACTAACACGCTCAGGTGTAGAGCTGTGTGTGTGTGTGTATAGACCAAAAACCCGACATATTTGAAGGATTGCCAGAGCAAGGGATGAGACAGGGTAGAGCAGGGCAGGTGGGTTTGGTCTACGTGCAAAGTTTGTGAATTGATTTTTAATGCGACGCCTTCAGCTGGCGCCAGCCACCAAAAAGGAACCTTTTCCCACCACAAACCATCAGACTCCTGTTTGGAGGAATGCCTCCCCCACCCACATAATGAAGCCAAAACATAATTTATATGCACACGTGCGTTTGAGTGTGTATGTATGTATGTATGTATGTATGTGTGGGTTCTGTGGAAGGGACGTAAAAATAATGAGCAGCATATTTTGCAGCCAACGAACAAAAATTTTCAAGCAACAAAACTTGTATGTATATGCGCGTGTGTGCGTGCGTATGTGTGTGTGTGTATGTGTATGGGTATGTATATGTTTGTGTGTGTGTTCAATCATTAATTACAGACCATGTGAGTGGGTGAGTATATTAGAGGCAGAACAACACATTAACGAGCCAAAAAGTGCTACGTTGTGGTTTTTAACACTCACACACACACACACACACACATAGATTTACACCTATGTATGTGTGTGGGTCTATACCTAGGATCATACTAGCACAGCAGCAGTTGTGCAGAAATTGGTTTATTGATGGGCTGTGCCAATAAAAGCAAAAACGACACCAAGGACAACAGGACAACAGCAACAAGCAACATCAAAAACAACTTTTGCATAGTTGCCACCAAACAACAGCAAGAACAACAACAACAACAACAGCAACACCGGAAACGGAAACTACAAAGGCCGCAGAATGTATTTCGCATGAGTATGAGCAACGATGCCAAGATTACCGTAGCACAAGTTGAAAATTAGAGTCGAAACTTTCTTCGACTACAATAACTTTACCGCTTTGCCAAAGACTTCAAAATGTGCAATTTCACTTAAATGAATTGTAATTCACAACTAGTTTAAGCGCTAATGACAGGGTATAGCGTTGTTAGGCTTGTGTCTGTGGCAACTTCTACAAATGATGGAATATTATGGTTTTCGAGATCGAAACGTTTGTCTTTAATCAACATCGAGCCAGCTAATGACCAAGGTTGAATAGACCGTTAAAGGAGGATGTCCGACTCGACTGAAGATATTTGAAAATATCGAACTTAGAGGCATATCTGAAAGACTAAAGCCTAAAAGTATGCAATCAACTAAAAATGATTTTATCGCAAACTTCTAGCCTTCAAAAAGGATAGGTAATGGCACGCCCATTGTCTTTGAGACCGTTCGAACACGTGTCGATAGTGGTATACACATAGATAGAAGGGAGAAGGAGGTAGTCTTAGCGATTTGTTTTTTTGTTATTGTTAATGCTGACTTTTTGTGAGCTCGTGGAAATCAAAATAATTAATTGTTTAGTGGCGCCATTTGTTCCAATACCGGAAACGGAAGTCAGGGCCAAGACAAACACAGGACATGAAGCCAAGTTTTGCCGCACACCCTCACACCACCCTTTACACACACACACACACACACACACGCATATAAAGCGTGAGAGAGCGGGAGCAGAAAGTAAATTTGAATTGTTCAAGCCAAAAACAGCAACAAAAACAAAAACAAGAACAAGTCAATGTTTAATTAAGCCCAAAAATAACATGAAACATAAGGGAGGGGACGATGGGTGGACGACGAGGGGCGGAATGTTTTGGGTTTGGGGTTAAACCCAGAAGGGGAATTGCTAAGGATATGAAAAACAGCAAATGCAAAATGGAAAATAATGGGATCAATGTGACACTCCAAATATGTCAAAAAATATTAATTCGTTAACATTTTGAAATGGGTACGCCCCCTCGCAACCCTCCCCCTACCCCGCCACGTCAACAGAGCCCACACAAATATGACCCCTTAAGTTGGGATTTATGAGAGATATCAGGGTAATCGATATGGCATTACAACTTCATACCCGATTTAATCCCCATCAAATTTACAAACATACTCAGGCACACACACACACACACATAGATGGATAGATAATAATATTGTTTCAAGTTTTTTGTTTCGAATAAATCGACCTTAGAATACTCATGAGATCAAAATGTAAACTGTAAAGCTATATCAGAGGTTGTGGAACTATTATTGACAGACATTTTCTAATGACTTTTGGCCTACAATATCCATTTGCTCCTAGTGGAAAAGCTACTTATCAAAAATGGAATCCACACTCTAGTCAGAATAAAGGTTAACTTGATGACTGATATGCCCAATTCCATTTCTAGGCCCAGGGTATTTGGCTAACTAACAAAAAAAGGACACACAAATCCAGTTATAATTCACATTTAAATGTAAAATCAGCCGAGGCCTCTGTCATTGATAGCTGTCGCAATAACAGTGTAACAGCAGAGAGAACACAAAATAACAACATCCATGTGAAGTAAATAGTAAAGGAAAATACGCATACGCAGCGTTGTGCAGGCTTCGAGCATATAAATCAAAGCCAGCGCCGACTTGTCGCCAAAGCGCTCAGATGGAAATGGAAATGGCAATGGAGACAGAAGAAGACAGAATAAAGATGTCTGCGTTTTTATTTCACTTTTTTGTTTTTGGTTTTTTGTCAACTGATTGTGAAATTTATGTTTCGGTCTCTGGCATTGGCATCGCCTTTCACACATATTAGCATAAGCATAAATAAACTGAAACAAAGAAAAAGGCAAGAAGAATAAGATTATTTCAAGTGATATATGAGTTTATGCCAACATTTCGTTCTTATAACTTATATGATAATCCTTTGTGCCAGAGAGTGAAATATCTGGAAACCCGATCGAATTCGGTAGAAAGCAAAAAAACAAAGCAAAACCTTTCCAAGTCTTTCTAGTGGCAACAAAAAAGTAAGTAACAATATTATTAACTATATTAACTAATTGGCAAACATTTGCTTAAAGCTCTTGACCCTATCCTTAGCCCTTTTCATTGGCGCGCTTGATTAGGTAATTTTTGAACACACCTCGTACCCAAGATGCGGAAAATGGCTACTAACAAATATCTTAAAGAGTTAGCATGAAAATCTTAGAACCATTTCGAAGGAACCAACTTCGACAGAGAATGAGCTGGAATAGATTATAGTTTTTTATATTCCTGATGGACAGTCATGAAATATCAAGATAATAGTTCATTTTTTGTCATTTTGAAAAGAAATGAAAATTGTTGATTGTCTGCTCGGTTTGCTTATCTTTTGCTGTAGATTGTTGCTCATTTCGCCTCCATTAGGCAATGAAATGGTTACCAGCCAGTTGGTTGGGGCGGTCAGAGCAGATTAGATTGGACAGAAGTGGTGAAGAGGGCTCAAGGGGGTACGGGTGGGGGAGAGGTCTGCTCTCCAGGGATATATTTAGCATTAATATTTATGATTGCCCATCTCATCGGTGCTCATCGATAGTCGACTGGCCGTCCTGTCGTCCGTATAAGTAGCCAATACTCTTGGTTTAACTTTGTTTTGCCCAACATTTTCTTTTGTGCTTTTTCTTTCTCTCCCTCTCTCTCTCTCTCTCTCTCTCTCTCTCTCTCTCTCTCTCTCTTTCTCTATGGAAGTCTGTCTGTTGTTCTCTTTTCATTGCTTGCTTATTGCGCTGATTTTATTATTATTTTTATTTCGCATAGCATGAACATAAAAAGGGCAAACAAAAACGAAACGAAACGCAATGCAAAGAAAAGAAATGAAAGAAAAAAACTGAAACTCAAACTCATTTTCTTTTTCTTCACCTGCCCAAGCAAGTTCACACAGATACACACACTCACACACACATACACCCAGACAGATTCAGAGTGATTCTGAGATACAAATACAGATACAGAAGCACACGCACAGATTTAAAGTTATTTCCATTTCATTTTCCAATTTCATTGCCCTCTATCTCCTTTTCTCTTTCTGTGTGTCTCTCTCTCTTTCTCTGACTAACTTTTGCAATACCCCGCAGGATGTAGGGCTAAAATGCTAGCATTGCTTCGAAAATCTTGCTATCATCTGACATCAGATCCAATATCTATGCTATATAGACACCTGTCCTGTCTGATATCTACGCTATATATGCTATACATCATTTGTCTTGAAGGGAATAAGTAATGTAGGGTACTCTATGGGTCGGCATTTCGATGCGAGTTCTCATATTTTTTTTTGTGTATCCTTCTTCTTCTTTTTGTGTATGTGTGTTTTGCTTTTCAGCTTCATTGAGCGCAGTTGTTGCTTTGCCTGTTGGGAATTTTACTCCTGTGTGTGTGTGTGTTAGTATGAGTGTGTGTGTGTGTGTGGGTGTGTGTATGAGTGTGCTTATTGTCGTTTTAAATACACAGCCATAAAATTCATATTTTTATGCCTTGCCTTTTATTGGCCATTCGTCGGTAAGGTAAGTTAAATATCCGCCAAGGATAAAAGATATCCTGTCTTTCGTTGGTTGCTGCTGCCGCTGCTGCTGCTGCTTCCTGTTGCCGCTTTAGTTTGGCCAATAATGTCTATTGGCAAACAGTAACTGAATATTAAAGATATCTTCCATAGCAAACTACACGGAATTGAATTGAAATCTGAAAACTACCAAATCTATCATTTGATTTCACTTGTTAACTAATCATATGATTATCAACATTACCCACTCGTTCTATATCTATTCCTTATATTTATCTAAATTGTCCTTTTTTTGTTGTTTTTTAGCTTGGTTTGGCTTAAGAGCCAACCGAATTTCTAATTAAGCAGTTGATAAACATTAAAATAGATAAGAGAAATACATATTTATGCAAGGATATGAACAAGTTAATTGAAAAACATTGAACAAGACTCGTCCGTTTATATGTATATAATGACCGCAAATTGTTTTTTAGCATTGAAATTTCAGAAAATTCTTAATACTCATCTGCCCCTCTTTGCCTAGACTAAAGATTACACAGGCCGACATGATTTTTGCTGACGTTAACTTGAGAGGTGTTCCTTACTAATTCGGGTACGCTGATTCTAACTGCATACTTGGTTTTTGTCCATCACGTCTAGATTTTGTGAAATCTGGAGATCTTTGGTTGGAAAATAGGCACCCAAAAGTATACTATTTAAAATTTAAACAAAAAATTTCAACTTTTTTTACGTATTTTAGAATATTTTGTGTAAGAAAATTAGTTCTTGTTTGCACATATAACTAATATACAATTTGTAAGACGCAGCAAATTCCCACAATTCTTTAAAATTTAAAAGCAGACAATTCTTGAAATCTCTATAGCATACTTTTTGGTTGAAGTTTTACTCATTATAGAACTATATCCGGAGTGTAAGATATTATCCATTATAACAAAGAAATAACTCTTTGATATTTTGTAAATTCATTTTCAATCAAGCCTAATATATTAATAGGATAAAATAATAATGGTTTTAGTACAATATTATGCTTATATCATGGAAAAATATATTGCAAATTAGGTCATTTTGAATAATTTGAACGCATTTTTTTCGAAATCCTGACGTGATGGAGAAAAACTAAGTACAGGGCCGTGATTAGCAGCCCCCAATTACTATAGGAGACCTATTGAACTTCAAACACTTTTTCATGACCTCAAAAATGTCGGCCTGTGTTATCAACCAGCAATGGTAAAAAGTGTGTTTTTTTTTATTCTAAATCAAGACTCAATTTATAATTAACAGATATGGCTATATCCCAAAACCCCTAAGTATCACAATGATTGAAAAGTTTTAGACTTGAAATCATGACAAAGCTAAGAACAGCAAAGGAAACGTCCTGAAGGAGAGTAAGTTTTGAAATGAACCCTTTTGACTCACTCTCTTAATTGGTTAACTTACTGAGTTGGTTAGACACTGAGTAAGTTAATCACTGGTTTACTAACTCACTGATTCACTAGTTACTTACTAGTCTTGATACGGATACAAGGTAAACTCTAGTCGGAGATACTTTTATGTTTGCAAACATTTAAAATTCAAATGAGTCCTTAAGCCGAAAACTGTTTTAATTACGATTCAAAACGAAGTTTTATGAAATGAACATTGCCTCAAAGGAAACTATAAGAATTTTACTATTGTTTGATTTTAGATTTGATTGAGTCACAAAGATAATGGTCGATCATTCTGCTAGTTATTGATATTCGAAAAGTGAAAGAGCATAAACCAAATGAATGCTGAAATGGGTTAGTTTTGTCTCCTGTTTGTTTTCTTGTATTGGGTTTTAATCTTATACCACAAGCCCACAGACATATGAACACACACACACAGACATACATACATACATAGAGTCACGATGGCCCTGCAATTATTTACTCGCTCGACTCTTTGGCAAATGAAAATATTACGCATACGACCAGGTAGGAAGTCTTCTTCTTCCTGTTTATCGCCATCTACTACCAGGCAGGAGCTTTCTCAATGCCACCCAACACATTCAATCAACATTTGGCAAAGGCGTCGGGCGTAGCTTTCTAAGTAATGAGCATAGCAGCAACAACAACAACAACAACAAGGACGACAAGGACAACTCATTGGCAACAGCTACGGCAAAATAAAAAAACACCATCAGCAGCAGCAGCAGCAGGAGCAGTAAAAACTCTTCAAGGCTCTTGCAAAGTGTATAAAAAAGAAAGGGAATAACTCAACATACAAATGTGAGAGAAAAAAACAAACACGTATAGAGACAAATAGGGAATAAGAGATACGGATAAAGAGTACGATAAAGGTGCAGCCAAACAGAGGGAGATACACTACGATACCCAAAGTCAGAACTTTAATTCGAGATTTATGCCATTTTAAAATGCTCTAGAGAATTGGGCCAAAGCAAAATTAATCGCTGACTACTTCAAATGGACGCAAAGAGAAAAAGGCAAGAACTTTATGCAAATTGTTTGCTATTTTATTGGAGATGATTCCAAAACAGAGAGCCACCCTCTCTGTTTCTGTACTCCCTCTCTCTACCGCTCTCTCTCTCTCTCTTCACGTTCCGATGTTTTCAACTTGTTGAGTTTGCCTGGCAGCGTTGACAAATTAAACAAATAAGACAACAAGGAAACAAGGAAACAGCAAACTCTAATTCGATTTGAGCTGTGTCATGGCTCTGACCCCTCAACTTCTGCACACATGGCCCCTCTCATACCGCTGCCAGAGAGTGGCAACAACATGTAAATACTTTTGCCTCATACACACACACACACACACACTCACCCATATACTATGGGACACAAAGACAGAGAGAGACAGAAAAAAAAGGAAATGTTTAGAATTTTTGTTGACAACAACAATATACAAAGGAAAAAAAAGAGGAAAAAAACACGAAAAAAACCAACAAAAGAAAAAGGACTACAAAAGCAAAAGTTTTATGCCCTGCTAATATGTATGTGCTGTAGGGTACATACGGTTCCAGCAAATCAATATACATACATAAAAGATCTCCCATGCATAAACAGAACTAAAATGGATCGAATTGTGGTTATTTGAAAAAGGAGATGCAAAATGAATTTCCAAATGAATGATAATGGGTAACTATAGGTCGACAATAAAGCTCGACAAATTGTATGTTTGGTTTGCTGCTGTTGTTGTTGTTGTTGTGTCTTTCAAATCGAAAAGCACACGAATGAATTTTCATTCAATTATCCTGAACATTTGCCTGGCTGGAGCTTCTGCTTCACCGTCTGCGACTGCTTTTGCTGATAGCTTCTACTCCTGTTGCTGTTGTTGTTGTTGTTTTGTGTTTGTTTGTCTGGGGACTGAAACTAGCTCCCAAAAACTGAAGTCCTCTGCGGACTCCCCCTTCCCCCCCACACAAACGAAAAAATGAAAGAAAAAAACACAAACTGAACTGCTAAAAGTTGAAGCCGATGGCTAAGGCCACGTTAAGGTTATTGTCTTGACTGAAAATTCATAGCCGCTCTGTTTCAATTTTCGTTTGCTCCATGTCCTCTATACAAGGCGAGATTGTCTTTTGCTCTCTCACTCTATCTCTTTCTTTGTGTGTGTGTGTGTGTGTGTACCATAAAATTTCATTTTACCCAACAATGAAAACGTGTCGCCTGGCCAAACATTATGTCCAGGTTAGCAGTATCCCCCAGTACGTATTTCACATTGTCGTTTCGTTTTCAGTCTGCCGCAAAACTGAAAGTCGACAATTCAAAAACAATACAAGAGCAGAATGAAAAACTGGAGAAGCAAAAAAAAAAAAAAAAACAACACAAAAAGAGGCAAATACAAATTTCTAAATATCTCTAATTCAATTAAATATCTTTGCTTGGTAATTTTCAATTAAACTTTTATCGCTTTTGGAGCTCTTGTCTGGATTTTGGAATTGGTCGACATTAAATTTGCGAAAACAAACAACAACAGAAAAAATATTGTCGTGTACTTGAGTGTTTTTCATGTTTGCTGTGTTGATTAGAGACCGAAAGTCCCATTAAAAATATTTCACAATACAAAAGAGAAGAAAAAACGCAAGTAACGGTGGGCGTTTCGTGGTGGTTGATGAGCGGTAGGCGGAGGGTTGTGGGCGATGGGCGGTAGGCGGTAGGCGGAAGGCGCGAGAACATCTTAAGAAACTTTTAATTGCTTGAAAATGTTGCCTACTTTTGCGGGCGTATAAAAACCGAAGGAAATTAGTACACACAACAAAAAAAAAAAAAAAGAAACGCAAGGCTGACAGAAAGAAGAAGAGAAGGCGAGAAAAAATGTTGGCTTGGTTAGTTAAATTTATAATTGAGTTTAAATGTGAAGAAGATGAAGTTGACCTGAAAGTCCATTAGTTCATCAAGACAAGCCGATTTTGTTCAAATATCTTACTTAAATGCAATAAACTTGTAAAACTTTTATTAGTCTTCATTCGAATTGAGTTTGAATGTGTAAGCAAACAAATCCAACCAAAGGGATATCCCAAATACCTGCCACGTATGTATATCTCGAGTACGTTCCCCTTTTAGAGCTCCTGGCACGGTGTAAAATGCTCACAATTCCCCATTTGACTTCAGTTTGCCTGGCGCCACCGTGGAAAATATCACAAATACGTGCACATAATAGGAGTCTGACTAGTAAACTTGATGTCTCTTTTATGATAGTTCCAGCTTTCTGCAGTTGCCGGGAATGAACGAACAAACAAATCTTGATAGACTCATCTCTTGGTGCTGAATGTGAATCTATTCATTTATGGTTCGGAAATGCTTCATTGCGGTTTTCCAATAGACAGTTTTGTGAAAATTTCCAGCCTTCTTAAACAAACCAAAACATTTCCGTACAATACAACTGCACTTTTGTCACAAACAACTAATCTAGCATATGACCAGAATTACAATCAGCCACACACATTGTAGAAAAACACTTGTAATTCTAAACTAAACCAAAAGATCACAACGGCAGGATGTCAATTGGCCAAAGCCGTGCCCAAAATAATAATATTTTCAACCCCCGAAATCTTGGGTTTGAGTCTCATTAGAATAAAATATTTTAAGAACAATTGTTACCTCCTAGAGCCTAAGATTCTTTACATAAACTCCTTACTTTTGTTAATAAAATCAGTTCATATTTTGAATTCAACGAATAAAGATTGGGTTATTTTCCTTCTCCCGGAATCTCTATTCAGTCAGTGTCTCACGTTTATGGCTGCGACTTGATTCTATTTATCGTTTCATACTTTATAGCCGTTCTTTAATACAGATATAAACTATTTTCGAATAGAATTAATTGCCTATGAGACATCTTAATGAATGCATTCGAAAGGGCAATTGAATCATTCATTATAAACAGGTGTACATCCATTTTCTGTACAGTTTTAAAGAACTCCTGAAATACAATTGAGATACTTGGTAAGTAATACTTACTCTATCTTACTTGCTTTTGGACTATGATAAGCAGAATTGAATTGAAGGTCTTAGTCTATATCAATACATCTAAACCAATTTTATATTTACCTGAAAAATAGATTGAAAATCATATTAATAAAGAATTTAGGAAGAATATAGGTTGTAAAATGTTTTGATTAGTTATTTTAATAAGAGCAACAGTGTGCCAATTGCACATTGTAAGTGATGGAAAACGGAATCGTTAGATGGATCCCAAAACTGGTACATATTCTGGTCAAGCTCTTGATCTGGCTTCTCTTGTTGCCAGCTTTCTTGGCCTTCCGTATGCTACAGTCAGATAGCAAAAGCCTAAGCCAAAGGCTTTGGCTCAAATTGCTTGAAATGGTATCAACGGCGGCGGCTGCTGTCACCTTGAGAGACAGAGTAGACGAAGCACACCAACCAACTAACCCACTCATACACATATCCACCCATCCACTCACATACACACACACACACACACATACTGAGCCATCAAAAGTCCAACTGTCAGCTTATGACCAGGTCAGAATAAGTACAAAAAAAACAAAACGAACACAACTAAACAACAACACTTTTGACCTTTGCCAGAGCAACAACAACAACAACAACAACTACAACAACATGGCCTAGCACTTGTCTACCCTTTTAGCCTCGTCATTGTTTGCCCTAAAGCCCCAAACTGGCAATAAACTTGTCTATTTTAGCACAGAGAACAAAAAACGAGCTAGAGAGAAAGAGAGAGAGAAGGAGACAGAGATAAACAGATCCTAAAACGAGATGGGTAAAAAGAGAGAGGGTGAGAGAGAGAGAGGGGACAAAGTTGTAGAGGAAAACTATGCCAAGACATTGTGAAACTGTTTTTAGAGAGCAACAGAAGCAGCAGCAGTAGAAGCAGTAGAAGCAGTAGAAGCAGTTCTCATTCTTTTGTTCGTTTTGTGGCAAGCTCAATTTGAATTAAATTCAATTTTTCCCCAGCATCCATTCCATTCCACCTCATGGCCTCCGCCTTCTCTTAAGCTTGCCCTGTTTGGCTGGCATCAAGGTTGCAAACTTGCCAAATAGCAAAAGAACATAAAACCAGGCAACAGCCTTTTTGCATTTGCCAGCGGCCATTAGGCACTATTAAAAGGCAGACCACCATCTGCAAAAGTCCAACGAACCCTCCCCACCTTCCCTTCCCTCACCACTAACAGCTCAACACTAGTCCACACTCTCTACCCCGATAGCCCCTTTTGCCTTTTAGGTTACCCTCCAGCATAGAAATTCTGTCATATCTGTCATTTGTCTGTTCTTTTGGCCTGATTTTTAGTTGTTTTTCGGAATGATTTTCTTTCTCCCCCCTCTCTATCTCTCTCTCTCTCTCTCTCTAGTTTTTTCTTTTTGAATGAATGAAAAGCCATGCCAAAGAGTTTGCCTTTTTTCGCAATTAAGATGAAAATTTGTCAGTTGCCGTCACGAATGAAATGAAATGCATTCAATTGAACAACAGCCACAACAACAAAAGCAACATCAACAACATCAGCGGCAAACTGACAGACAAACTGACGAAACTTTTCGACAAAAAGGCCAAGTTGCTGCCACAAATATTCCATGATAATGATAATTATGACGACGATGATGTCCAACTAATGAGCGCATAATTAAGAAGCAGAAGGCCAAAACAGAAAACAAAAAACTTATTTCAAGTGCAAATTGTTGAAAAAGTGAATTATATTATGCAATTATAATGGCAACAAAGTGGCCAACACTCTTTAATTTAAACATGGCAGCAAGGTTAAAAGGAATATGAAAATGAAAAATGAAAACTTCAAATCAAACAGTAATAAAATTAAAGATTTATTTGAAATTCATGGATAAACCAACACCGAGGGAAACTTGCGAACGTGATGATTCATTTATGAAAAGTTTGCAAACTAAGTTTATATAGATCTCTAAAAGGAATATACATATATAAGTAGTAAGTAGTTAGGTGAAAAATTGCACAACAAAATAAACAACAAAAACATTATTCTGCCGCTCAATCGCTTACAACCGAAACATATATTCCAACTTTTGCCATCTGTCTGTCTGTCTGTCTGTGTGTAAGTACATATGTGTGTGTGTCTATTTGTCCCCCTCACTCTCTCTCTCTCTCTTTCTCTCTATGTGTCTCTCTGTTGGGCTGTCGTGTCGTTGTCCTCCAACTGGGACATAGCCAACTTTTGCTTGCTATCTGCCGCACTTCCGGTTTCCTGTGACACTTCCACAGGCAGGCAACAGCCAGCAAACAGCAGCAGCAACAACAACAACAACACAATCAACAACAACATGAAAAGCATCCTGCACATCGTCTATGCCATTATGGCCACTTGAGTCGATGCCAGCAGAGGCAACAGAGATGCCTTCGTTTTGGCCATAAATGTTTCGTTCATCCTGTGGCTGCTGCTGCCGTCCCCATCCCCGTCCCCATTCCCGTATCTGGCCAGATTCTGTTTCTGGTTCTGGTTCTCGTCCTTTGCCCCTACTGCCACCGCATTAGATGTCATTTTTCGGCTCTTTGAACACTGGTCCACACTGGTCGACTAGTCGAACAGAACTTCATTTTCGAGTGGCTAAAGGGGAGGGCAAATTTAACAAGCTTCTTCTGTCTGTCCACACTCCAACAATGGCAACAATAGCAACTATAGCAACACTAACAACTCGCACAAGGCCCAAACTAAGTGCATTTTAGCATTTTGCATATTTGGGAGTGAATTTAAATGCAGAGGATCTCCTCCTCCTCCACACCAGCTGGCTGAATCCTGTTTACTTCAACATGTCCCTGTTCGGTTTAGTTTGGTCTACAGTCTGGTAGGGTCTTTGTGGGGTCGTGTCGGGTTTTATTCTGGCCACCTGTGACATTTGTTGCTGGTGGTTAGTGGTTCTGATTGCCTGTTCGGTTTGGTCATTGGCGGCTTTTGCCGCTTGTTGCATTTTCGGTTTGCTCGTTTCCGTTATCGCATTTTGACTCCAGCTACTTAAATTACACACTTCCGCCTTCCTTCCTGCGTTTAGTGCTTCCAACTTTCGCTTCCTAAACGCGTTTGTCCGCCACGTCTTGCCTTGTTATCCCTTACGGTCTCAAACTGTAATTATTATGGCATCGCCAAATATTATATTAACTCAAATATCGAATCCATTTAATTAATGTGAATTGACACGAATCTAACAATTAGTTATTACTATATACATTCATAGATGTATGTAGGTAGTAGACATTTGGAGTTATAGAGACATTTAAATGTCTATTGCATACTTCTAGGGGCAATTTCATTTGATTTAATATCTATTTCCATTGTCAATTCCAAACGATAGTTATCCATGTTAATGAACTTTAAAGCGTATACAATTTACCATTAATTCTTTCAATTTGATCGGTTTTTTGTTTCATCCTCCCAGAGCCATTAGCCAGCTAACACCACATCAGAGGCGTACGTAGAAAATCAGCCAGCGGGTCTATAGTCTATATATGTATATAGTGAGTGGATATTTGCTTTTAAACATACATATACGTATACGTATTGTTTTATGGGACCAACAGACACATTCCGGGTGTGGGCTGTCGACACGAGACAACTTTTTCTTCTTTTTTTTTTGCTGATAGCCTGGGGGCAGGCAAGCAAACATCAGGCCGGGATGTGACCCAAAAAAAAAAAAAAAAAAAAAAAAAAATTGAAACTCAGTCGAAATTCCAGTTTTAGTCTCTCAGTTTAGGTTTCAGACCCCAACCCCCTGCCCAAACCCAGGCCCAGGCCCAAGACCAGTTGGACGGAGAGGAACTGACGTGAGCGCTAATTGATTTCAAGACCCGAGGGGCCATAAAACAAAACAGTCGTCGACAAAACAACCAGGAAAAAAACGAAAGAAAGAAAAAAGGGAAAAAGTTGCACGCGTTTTGGTATGTCAACGACAAACAGCTTAATTATGTTTCGAGTTTTACCAATTGTTTGCCATTAGCAAGAGCAGAAGAGCAAACAAAAAAAGGTACAAAAACAGAAAACCCAATAACAAAAGAGATCCCGGAAGCTAACTACGAGAGCACCGAAATGCATATACTCTTCCAATGTACAACAAAAGATATATATCTGTACATTATAAACACAGAATTGATCGATATTCACTGATAGTATTCATTTCAGTGAGTAAAATGTTTATTTCTAAGAACATTTCTACAAACTTCTTGGGCAATTGAACAAACCCCGCTACTTTAGTGAGTCATGGCCAAATTAATTAATTTTTATTTTCCACTCTCCTTTGGCCTTCCCTTTTCGTCCCCGTTCCACTGTTCATGGTTCATGCAGTTCGTCAGGTGGAAAAGTTTTCATTCAATCAACTGTAGCGCCAAAAACTAAGAAAAAGAACTTTGAACTTGAAGTTTTGTTTGGCTGCTGCTGATGCTACTCGAGCTTTCAGCCAGGCCAATACCAGTTTCAGCGTTTTAATTAGACTAATTAATTTTTCGCACAAAATAACAAGACCAAAACGGAAAAGTTTCTTGCAGCACTCGAAGCTAATGTCTATTCCAGTTGAATGAGAGCTGAAATTACCCCCCAAATAACAAAAAAACAACACAAACAAAGGAAACGACCAACAAATACTCTGCAACAAGAAGTTTTCTCTGAATATGCTTAAATTTGGCTAAAGGTGAGTAAAGAAAATAAAGCTTCTACATAGATTACTTTTCTATCGATATCGATTTGAGGTATCGACAATAAACCATCACTAACAACGAGTATTAAAGCGTCATTTCGACTATCCATGTGAGATTCAAATGTAGATACTTTAAAATTTGTAAGCTGCTTACACATTCTTGAAGACTTCATACTTAATATGATAGATATAGATCTGCAGATCTTTAAGATTACAATGTCCACACGGTAAGATGGTCAAACGGGCTTTAGATCGACTCTACTATTAATCACTGATTACGATTGGAAATAATTTGAATACATTTTATACTCTTGAGTCCATAGGCTTTCTTATCTTTTGAGTAGAAATCAGGAATTCATAAAGGAAATGCAATATTACTGTCTCAATTAAAGTAGTTTTAATGAAGTAATTACATAATTTATGAACGCAGTTAATGCATTATAGCAATCAAGTTCAATTCTCAAAAGAATGCTCTAATTAAGTTTAATCGTTAGATAATCTATTGACATTGAAAACTCTCAAGTGCATCCTTACAAAAAGTTTTGTAACACAAAAAGATATGAATGCATATACTCTATGGAATAGCCTTTTTGAACACTAATTGAATCGATTCGTGTGCTGGTGATACTTCATCCTCTACCAATCGAAATCCTCATCTAGAGTTCTTCTTTTCCTTTTGTCAGGTTCTGGGTGAGTACCTATACCTGTGTGTGTATGTGTGTGTGTATGTCGAAGGTCAAGTGCAGCTACGTTGACGATGACAATTTGCCAGCAATTTGCGTGTCATTTTTTTTTGGTCCCTCTCTCTCTCTCGCTTACATTTTTTCGGCATCATATTGCTAAATGCCTTCATTAAAACTGAAAAGTGAACAGCGTTGAAAAAAAGGAGATGGATGGGGGAGGAAAATAAAAAGCAACCTTTACCAGGTGGTCCAAATCGAGGAAAGCGAAGGAGAGACGGAGAGTAGGTGAATAGGGTGTACATGGGGAATAGGAGTGCTAACGTTGGGCAAAGAGAACAAAGCATGGGAATGGCACAAAGGCAACTGAAAGTGCTTCAGCATGATATGTTTGTATGTGTGTGTGTGTGTGTGTGTGTGTGTATATGCAGTTGCATTAGTGCCGCTGACATTGCTCGACATCGTGTCAAAGCGCTACGTTTGCCGTTTCTCGCGTTGTTATACTCAGGACTCGTCAGAGTCAGCATCAGTATCATCATTCTCATTCTCGTTCTTATTCTCCTTCTTTTTCCATGCTGTCGTTGTTGCTGTTGTTTCATTTTTCACTTTGTCCTTTTCAGCATTTCCCCACTCGCGCATTTCTAAGCCAACTGACAAACATCAAGTGCTGTAACCCTCTCTCTTTCTCTCTCTCTCTCTCTCTTGCTCCTCACCTTGTCTCAATCTCGCTGTGTGCCTGGGCAATTCACAAATACAGCGACAACGGCAGCAACAACAAGTTGCCCAGTTGTTGCTAGCTCACAAAAGTAGGCAACGGCTTTGCTCCAAAGTCAGATGAATGGGCCATGGTTTAAAGGGTAAATCGGATTCAAGTAACTGTTATTGTTGTTACTGTCAACCCGTTATTGGCAGGCAATAATCCAACAAAACAATAATCTCAAACTCAAAACATTTTAAGAAGAACAGCATGAAAATATAAAAGGCAAAGTTGTTTAAGGTTTTTTTGGTCAGTCTCCATATATCATTTATCTTTATCTCATTGTGATCAAACCAGTCGCTTAGTTTCTCAACCAGCATTAGAATCTTCTTAATGTAAGACTTATAACATTGGTTTACATCTATATTATATTCTAAATATCATGAAAGTATCTAAGTTGTTGTAACCAAAAAACGAGCTATATGTGTGAAATTAGATATGCTTCATTACCAGTTTAATCTCTCTTAATGCTCTCACAATTAGCAGATAAAGAAAATCGAAATGGATGTATGTATATACTCAAGACAAACAGTGCCTACAAATGATCATGTACAAAAACAGGTGTGTAAACTATAACTCTCGAACTTGATGGATACCTTCATTAAATATAAGTAAAAATAGAAAAAGTTGAAGACAAGACGAACTAAATGAAAGCCCAAATTCAGGGTTATAAATATTTACCTATTTTGGGCTGGATAAAACTCATTGATTAACTAATATTGTGAGCCAAGCCAAAGGCAAACTGCATAGAGGACAAGTTTCAACATAGCTGGGAATCAAAGGAAAGACCAAGAGGAGACTAAGGTGAAAAAGAATCTCTGGCAAGCAGTTAGCCAGGTGCATTTATCAATTTAGTTGCGCCCCGCAGCATAAATGGCAACAATGGAGCCATGAGACAAGATATGACACAGGGCGACAGCAACGCCAGTTTAGGCCACACAATGACAGTTAACAAACTAAAGGCGAACAGACGGATGGGCAGTGAGACAAACACAGAGCCCAACTCATCCGACCCATGTTGCCCTCCACCAGAAGCTAGAGCAAAAGCTCTATTTCGGTGACAAGAGAAGAAGAGCAAGAGCAGCTGCAATTGTTTGGGCCAATACAATGCAATTGTGAGCCTGGTCGGTCCCTGCAGATTCTACTACCTCTGTTTCTCAGTATTTTGCCCTCCCCCCCACGTCTCTCTTGGTCTCTCCCTTAACCCAGACAATGGCCAATTGAAGCTATGCCCTGGCTTAGCCGAGGAAACGTTGTAATTACAGCCCCCAGGTTGGGGCTTAACAAAAACAAAACGCAATAGTTGGATTCTATAGCATGCGAACGAGGGGAGAGGAAGACAGAAGGCAAAAGATAGGATGGCCATGGCCTTAAACAACGTGAAACAATACACAGTTCCAAACCGAGAACAGCAACAAAACAACTATCATAAATGAAAAGTTTCAAAAGATGCTGAGGTCGCATTTCATCTACACCTACACTGGACCAACAGTTTTCGGTTAATCTACTAACATACACTTGAAGAAAATGCAAGTTGATTGCTGTGAGTAAAAAGTCTGTTTACCCATCATTCGGTGCGTTTGCTGGTGAACTTTGATTTATTTAATGCATGTATATGTTTAAATGTCATAATTGTGCTTCCTCCTCTGATATGTATTTGCCCCCCTCTCTGTATTGATATCGTTTAATCAGGCCAACCAACCAGCACCAGCACCAGCACTCAATCAAATGGACAAACAAAATCGATAATTAGCCGCAGGCCTCCCCATCCCCATCATTTCATTCCCCATTCCATATTCTACATTCTACATTCCACGTTCTGCATTCTTGATGGTGGAAATTTTGTTTGGCAATGAATCAGAATTTAATTGCATTCTAATGTGAGTTTTGGGGTCCAACCACTGCATATTTAATGATTAGGCATTATAATGGTATTATTTGATGCTAATTATAGTTAACCGGCAATGGGCGACAGCGGAAAGACCAACAACTCTCCGGCTAAATTAAGTCAATCGAATCGAAATCAATAACAAAATGCCCACAATACATACATATATCTGGATAAAACGTTGTGCAAAACTTAATTAGGTCTTTTACTTATTAAAGCCATCGAGAATGATGTCAAAATACCTGATTACTTTCCCACTAAGGAAATTGCAAATAATTTGATTTTATAATTTATTGATAATATTGGCCAATTTCTCCTACTTTCAATCTTTTTTCTTCTCCGAACTCAACTCAAGGATTCGAATCAATAAATCTAATGAAAAATTTTCACTTTTTTCAAGCGGAGAAGCAAAAAGAGATTGTTGTCAATGTGTGTGTGTGTGTGTGTGTGTGTGTGTGCTTCTGTGTTTGTGTGCGACAACCTGTCAACATTTCCAAATGCTTGGCCTTGGGGCTTACCATGCAATTCAATTAAAGTTGCATAAGGCATTTGGACAATGCTATTTTTTTTTCTTGCTTCCTTCCACCATTTTCATTTTTTTTTTTTTTTTATATTTTTTGCTTGGATTTTCCTTCCTTGTGACAGGAATTCGAACAATGTGCCACGACCTTGAGAGTTAGACAAACAAAGAGGCAAAACCAAAGGCAAACCAAATCAAACAGAAAGCCAGGGAGATAAAAGCTATGAGAGTCTCATATTAAATTACTAGGAAAATAATAAGAAAAAGCTACAGGAAGAAATATTTTATACATATACATATAGATAAAAATAGAATAGGGGAAAGGGAAAAGAGAAATAGAGAGAGAGAGAGAGTGAGAGGCAGAGGGAGGAAAACCACAAAATATGCTGCCAAGTTAAATGAAGTCAAAAATGTAAATTTCATTTGACGCCAAAGAATGTTACCCGAACGAACCAAAGAAGCGCCGCAAGTTGTCAGGCCAAAAGACGCAATTAGACGGCACTACGAAGGATTGAGAATGAGCTAGTCAGGAGTGGAGGAGGACATTGTGGGGGAAAGTGGTGTGTGTGTGTGGTAAAACGGCTTAGACAATGACAAAAGGTGGGGAGAAAGCTGAGATGCCAAATTACCCAGAGCAGCTGTTGCTTCAATTACACTTGGACAAAAAGGAGAGCCAATCAACTGTTTGCTCCTCAAAATGCATCTTTTTGAATCGCATACATACACACAGATCTACTTCGAGGACAATCCAAACTAATATCTATCAATCTCTATACAAATGGACCTTGGGACTATGGAGATGAATGGCCTGACTTATTCGTTAATTGGCAACTTTATCTAATCCTAGTAAAAGGTAAGTTCAGTTCTCTATTTCCTATTCACACATTTCTTGAGATATTTTTTTCCAGTGTTAATTTCCCATTTTCAGCATTTTCCGCCCACGCAACATTTGGCATTTCCTTGCTGCTGCCACAACGCATTTTCCGCAACAATGTCCAATGTGGGCAACAGCAACATGTGTTCATCTTTCCCCCCTTTGCAAGCAACTACTTTACCCTATCCCCCCTCTTACTTTCTCTGTGTGTGTGGGTGTGTGTGTGTGTGGGTGTCTTTGTGTGTAAGTTTGCGTGGGGGCGGTAATTGTTGCTGCGGCTTTTGGCAAAATAACAAAAGGAAAATTCAAACAAACTTTTGCAATTGTAAAACTATTGAAATGCATATTTTGAGTGGTAAATGCAAGTTATTATAATTTAGTTGTGCCTTCTCTGCATACATATGTATATATATACATATATACATATAACTCCTTGTTAGATCTTTCAATTTGCATTAATGCTCCGAAACCAATTTACGTAAAGCGAAAATAACAACAAAACTCAATTTATCATATTTTTAAGTATTTGATGCCATTTTTAAATATGACAAACTGCGTCATTCAATTCTAACCCAAACCTTGCACTTTAAGCTAGCTCGAGGACAATCTTTTAAGGGATCAGAACCACCAAGTTCTATCATCAGTAGAATTGTCTGAAGAACTCCAATATTACTATGGCCAAATCATGTCTTGAATGCTAAAACAACTTGGGAATTGCAACCAACTGGAGCCAAAAAGTGATTACAATCTCTGATTTGTACCTTTTTGTAGATACACCGAAAACTATTTTCAAAATTAGGATCCGGGTTCGAGTCCCAGGCTAGTGTATGGATGTAGTTTTTGTCTAAGCCGAAGGCCTTAGTTGCCAGTGCTTGTAAAATATGGTTGATTGATAGTTTATAACTATATCCAATACTTATGATAACAATAACAATAATATATTTTCAAAATTTCTTAAAGTGAATAAGTGAGTCAAACAAGTTTGGAGAGCATGTTCAGTCACTAACTAAAGGGAGTTGTTCAATTTTGTTCACTTACTAAGAAAATTTTGTCTAGAGTAGCATCTCTTCGAAAGCCTCAGTCAGTGTCAGTGAAGTTCACTTTAAAGGCACACATATAAACATATACATCAACAATCCTAGTTATATAACTTTATGCACGAATACATCTTGCCATCGAACAATATATATTATAGATCCGACAACCCACTCCTAAGTAATTGTATGCATGTATGTATGTATGTAGTATGCTCTGCAATCCTGCGACTTAGTAAGAGAGAGAAGTTTGTCGTACATATGATTTTATTTCCTTCGAATGTTTTTGGCCTGATCCTGCTGATATGGATATATATATTGACTACAGTAAATAGAAGCCTAGAAATAGCCAATCAAATTTGTGAAAAACCGAGCTGGAACAACGTCTGGAAACAGTTTTAACCTATCTTTGAGGAAGGATTCACGCGAGACCGCAATAAAATCCTTTTAAATACAATTTATATCAGGTGGATTAGGCAAATACAATGAAAACAGTTTCGAACTCGAACAAGGCAGGCAGCAAGTCTTAAATTTTTAGCAGCAGCCGAGTGTGGATGGAAATAGGACATATCCCTAATGATTGTAGCTTAAACTTTAATAGACTACACACATAAATCCATGTGTGTATACACACACATAAACATATCAGTTTAAGAAATAAAAATACAGAATAAAAACTCAATTCTCAACACTTTATAAATATTTTCTGAAATACAGAAGGACACCTGAAAGATCTAGAAAGTATAGATCCTAGTTAGAGGGAGGAAGGCCTAAATGAATGTCGGTGGCTCTCAGGGATTCTTGTAATTAGATTAAGACATTGATTGCATTGGCTTATACTGAATACAGGTTGTTTGAAAATAAATAAGAAACAACACAAAATTTCGTGTTCATTTCCGGTTAATTCTTGTTTTAATTATTCCATTTAACCCTTTTGTTGGCTGCATTACAAATCCTTTTTTAATGCTAACAAATTCCGTTGAACAACAGAGATAAAAGAGAACGAAACATGTGTTCCAACAGAATACAATGCAAAATTCCCATGTACTAGTATCTATGAATGTGTGTGTGTGTGTATGTGTGTGTGAACGACTGAATGAATTTGTGTCTGCCTGTTAAATTAAGTTGTTTGGCGGGAAAGTTTTCGATACCCTGTAATTTATAAGCTACCCTAAATGGGTATATTAGGAGGAGAGACTAGTTGAACTATTGATTACGGAGTATTGAATGAAAATTACAGAGTGGAATTGTCCAAGAGCTGCTATAAATTTGTTTCTCTTCCATTTGACATAAACTTTTTACAGGGTATCCATGTATCGTCTCTAACAACTTGTTTGGCTTATTGTTGGCGCCTAGAAACAAATGCCCAACAATTGGCGATTGTGTGAGAGGAGAATAGTCAGGGCGATGATGGCAAAAGGCGGCGGGGAGGTGTCGGTAGGGATGCCGCACCATGTGGCAGGAAAAAAACTCGCGTCATTTTGGCATTGGCAATAAGTAAATAAATAAATAAATCATTTTTGTGTGCATAGTCAAGCTCAATAGATATCACTAGATATACATACATACATACATACATACGTGGTATGTATGGATAGATGGAAAGATAGCTAGATGAATGATATGCCGGGGTACCTACTATGTATATACATATATTTATGTATGGGATATGTTTTGCTTGAACAGCACATGTCACACACACAATAAATATGGCGTACGACGGGGGAGGGGGGCGGGAGAGTACCACTTGAAACTAAATTGAACTTAGTAGCGTTGACAGAAAGTGGCGCCAGTTTGGCTGCCCGTAACACATGGCGTATACTTCATATTTCTATATAGATATGGCCAAAGCAATGACTCTGGATATGAATATGTTTTGCCCAACCACGGCAGGGGAAGAGAGGTGCAGAAATCAACATATTTCATATCTTTGCATACACTCACACACACACACACACACACACACACATATGTATATATATACATTTGCAACTATTTTTAGGCGCCCCCAAAGAGCGAAAAGTATAGAAACGAGAAAGGTAGATAACAGACAGAGAAAGACGATTGGAATTTCCATTTTATGAAAGAATTTTCTTTTGCATTTTTCCTTTTGTTTTTGTTTGTAATTTTCTGGCTCATGTTGTTGTTGCTGTTGGGTTTTATTGCTTTTCGTTTTTGCTGAATATTTTTAAAAGCAATTTAGCTAGTGCCAGGCGGCTTTCAAGTGTCCATCAACATGTTTGACAAATGCGCTGATTTTTGATATTTAGGCTAAAAGATAAAGCCCCCGAAAATCTCAACCCACACCCGCATCCACCCCGCCACCGCCACGCCCCACCTCCACCCACATCACTGCTGGATTTTCCCACTTTTCCGCTCTACCTTCTCCCAACTACTTTCTATATGAAAATTGTCTATGTGAGTTATTATTTTTGGCCATGCTTGCAATTTCCGTGCCCGGAAGTTGTTCGACTCTCTCTATCTATCTCTTTCTATCTCTATCTCTTGCTCAGTCACTCACTTGCCCGTTAGCTGTCTCTGTTGCTCTTTGTCGGCGCCAACGGTTTTCATCGTAATGAATAATGCAACAGTCGAGAATAAACCAGGCAGCCAGGTGGAGACCCAAAAGAAGAAAAAAAAACAACTTTCGGCCAATAAAATATTTAAATCGAATACTCTGCCTTGCCCACAACAGCAGCTGCTTCAGAGTCTGAAGACCAAGAGATGATGTTCCCGACTCACAAGGAAGAAAGAGCAGAAAGGAGAAACTGGCAAACGAGAAAAGTATAAGATGAGCAACTTTTCGGTTGATAATCAACATTAGCATGTATACACAAGATTCAGGAGTCCAAGAATACCCCTAACGTTGTTTATAGTTAAAGGGGTCCCACATCTATATTGAATAGCCATGGATGGACACAAATGTTGTCTGCCTCATGAATTCTTATTAACCAAATATTACCACTAATATTCCACATTGAACTAGCCAAATAAGTATATTCTTCTAAATTCAGACTCATTCTGTTGTCATCGGCCTAGACGAAAACTACATCCAGCCTGGGATACGAATCCTGATCCTCATTGTTCAAGTGCCCTTATGACTAGGACAACTCAACTGAGGCAAGTCATTTATGAAGCACTGGTAAGTAAACAAGAACTAGCAGCTTGTTCAAAGCAAAGTTAATTAAGAGTGAAGAATTTAGTGAGCAAGTGATTGAACGAATCGATGAATCAATGAAGGACTCAAAGAGTGATCAAACAAGTTAGCTCTCAATTGAGAAAAGAAGTAAGTGAACAGGTAAGGGGAAAGGTGAGCGATCAAGTGACTGCCTTGGTTCATCAAAATAAGCCATTTCACCTATTAGACTTGTGTATAAAATAAAATATGTATGTATATACTCATGGTATATGGTATGAATGTATATGCATATGATCAACATGTAATCTTTGAATACCAATCAGCCACCCTTCTCGGTGTCCTTTTGTGGCCCCCTAACTCTGCGTTTAGTGTGTATATTATGGGTAAACCAAAACTATGCAAACATTGCGCATTTTGTATAATTAATCAAATATTTTTATTGAATTTTCTGTGGTGTGTGTGTGTGTGTGTGTGCGTGTGTATGTAACTGACACAAACAAAGCTAAAGCAGCGACAAATGTTTGGTTTAAGCTCTCGTATCACATGACCCCGAACCAACTAAACTAGAATACAGACCCCAATGGGCCTCTGGGGCTCTGGGGCCTGGGATCTGGTCTCTGCTTTAAGCGCGTTAATGGCCCAGCTGACACACAATGTGTCCTAGACAAAATGATGAATGACGTACGAGTTAGGCGTGTTTGAGTGTCACCGAATGGACATGGACATGGCTCAATGTTTGCTGAGTGGCATGGGTCTGCGTTTCAATGTGTGTGCGTGTGCGTGTGTGTGGGTGAATGGGCCAGCTCTCTTCGTTATCATAAATCGCATTTGTGCATTTGCATTAGATGCAGCTCGTTGCTTGCAATGAGCAACAATGTCAAACTTTTAGCTTTGCCATCATCATAATGATCATCATCATCATCATCATCGTCAAAATTCACCTTCATTTGCATGCAAATCTTTATGAACCGCTATGCAAATGTTGTTTTACAACTGCCACTACGAATACGACTTAGTATGACTATAACTACATATATCCATAAACACATACATACATGCATATATGTATTCGATTTATGTATTTGTATATAAAGAGTGTGTGTGTGTGTGTGCATTCGCCTGGCATTCCCTTCGACTGAATTCTGCATCTTCTCTAGACTATGTAGCTTTGGCTTTTATTTTGATTTTATGGTATAATGTGGACATAAAATATGAACAGATTAACACACACACACGCACGTACACACACACACTATTCTATCCATATGCACGTTCACTTGCAATGCACGTGCCCCGCCTGATCCAGGCGACAAGTGCATAAGAAATAATTTTAGATCGAAATGAAAAAATCTATTTTACACTTAATTCCAAACCAAATGTCATGGGAATCGAATTTGGTGGCAGCTTCATTTACATACATACATACATATATCGCAGATCAGATTCGGCCTAACTCAGGCTCAAAAAGCAATTAGTGACAGAATTTCTATTCGATTTCCTTTTTTACAACACAATTTTGTAGGGAGTTTATGTTTTTAGTACGTGGGTAATGCAGATAACTAAAGTAAATTCTAGTTTCAAGACAAACACAAAGATGTCATAAAAGATTTTCCAAGTATCCTGGTACCAAATTCAGTAAGCCTTTCCTCTGCCTTTTTGATTTCATATACATGTAGGATCGCATTATGAGCAGTTGTAGAGATGACTTCAAGCAAGAATCGATATCGATAGAATATCGATAAGAAGCGATATACGAGGAATAGAGACTCTAGCAGTGAGTCGGAAAAGTCGAGTCCAGACTCTAGACTCTAGAGAGTCTGTGGAGTAGAGTCAGTCTGTAAAGTCGAGTCTAAGGAGTCGAAAAAGTCGAGTCTGTTGAGTGGCGTCTCGAAGTGTGTGTGCAGTACGTTCGGATTGGGTGCGAAGAGTTAACAGAAACATTGTGAAGTTATGTAAACCCTTATTGTTAACAAACTAATCAGACTTAAATAATATATTTAAGCTATTAAAATCGAACCAGTGTGTAAATTGAATATCCACAACTTTGGGACTCGTCCGGGATAAGGCTGAATCTCCACATACATGTGTAAGGGACAGAGACACCTGATACTTGGCAATGCACCCAATCCCAACTATTACTTATATATACTTATACATTGGATTATACTGAATCTTAAATGTATGTACTTAAGATTTCCTAGGCACATCACAAGATAAATTTATTATACTGGAAATAACTATAGTCTCTAATGACAGACTGCCTATTATTAATCAATATCACTAAAATGCGAAAAACTGTCTGCGTGATAAGATTTTGTTTTAGCCCTCATCGTATCTTGATTCTAGCCATGTGCGAATAGAATGTTTGCAAAAAGTTTTACTACTTTCAGATTTGTTTTTCCTTTTTTGCATATGAGGAGCATCGATGTAGGTTGAGCTATGAAAAGTCATTGAACGATCCCACATCATTTAGATTCTAGACCCGCCAAGACATGATAGCTGTCCATCGATTCTGAACGAAAATTCCCAAACTAATGCAAAGCGATTGATCAACTGAAACCAATTAGAAACAAATTGATGAAAAATTCAATAATGAAAGAAAGATCCTTTACATGGATTTTTACTAACAATAAGTCGACTTTTTTATTGACAAACAAATCCAAATGGAAACTTTTGTGGGATGTCAGGAATTCAGGGAGCAAGCCATTTTGCTTTCACATTCAAGATGCGAAAACTGTTAGCGTTAACGTCACTTTCCCCCTGCATCTATCCTTCCCAGTCCCCGCCTTCATATCTATCTCCTGCTTCGCTTCGCTAAACCTTTTATCGGTGTGAGCGTGTGTGTGTGTGTATGTGTGGTTGTGCTTGTGTGTTTTACTTGATTTGTGTATTGTTGCTGCCGCCACTTGTCATTTTGTTGTTGTTGTTTTTTCTTTTCATGGCGCATTGCCTCATGTGACATCATTCAATTGAGACGATGACGCGGCATTATCGAAGGAAGAATATTTTAAGGACCTTCAATAGAAACGCAGCCTTCTTGCATCACCTATGGCAGGTTTCGTTTTTTGGGTTAACACCTTTTACAAAGTATGAACTGTAAACACACACACACACACACACACCCACACACATGTGTATATTTGTCATTCTTTGTCTCGCCTATTTGCTGTCTATCTTTTTAGCCCGTCTTTAACATATTTCAGTGGAATTTCTGCCAGGTGCCAACTAATTGCTTAAAACAAAAAAAAAAAAAAAGGGAAAAAAGAACAACAGGACAAAAAGATGGCAAAAAGCTTCAACGAACGCCCTTCATCAAACGCCTTGTGGGCGTGGCAACGTACGCTGCAGCGCATAAATCAACAAGAAACGTAGTTTTCAGTTCTCACTCTCTCACTTCACTTTGTATACCCTATCCACATTCATTCATTCAGTTTGCTCACTATATATTCATTGCTTATTCATATTTGTTTCAAACAGATCATTTTTTTATTCGTTTTCACTTTTGAAACGTTAAGCAAATGTGATTCTGCCAAATGTGGCTAAAGTGGGAGAAGGACTTTACCCAGGAACTTTGATCGAACATTTTGGGTGAGAGTACTGCAGAGTCGGATTCTCGGACTTTAGGCATCGACAACTTTTTTTGCAGTTCTCGTCTTTGTTTGATTTGCGGGAGAAGTACGAAAAAGTATGGCAGCACAGAGGGATGGGCTGGGGCGGCCTAAAAGGGGGTCGGACTGGTGCTGGTGCCGGAAAGTGGAAGATAGGTAGGTAGAGTGTGTGTGGTAGACCCAGTTTGCAAAGTAAACAAGCGGCAAATGAAATGCCGTTGCCGTTGCCATCGCCGACTGAAACTATTAAAAATGAAATGGCCCATTTTTTTTGGAGAGGGAGCAAGAGAAAGAAATGCAGACAAGCCCAGAGTGAGTAAGAGAGACAGAGAGGCAGATGAGACAGTGAGATGAAAATGGTCACGACACAGAACCGCAAAAAGAAAAAAACCACCCGCCCTCTCTGGAATACCTTTAACCATACAGTGCAGGGCAAATGCCAGCGGCAGCCTTTTGCATGTATTATGCACCACGCACTCGCTCACTAACACATGCCCATATATGTATGTGGGTGTGTATGTTTGTATATATGTTGGTGTATTTCATGTGTTTACATAGACCCAACTTTAAACAACAACAAAGTGTGCGAAATATTTATACCAGTGCAATGCAACCGAAACTAATTTCGGGTTTGGTAACAAATAGTCGAACATTGTTTTCCATTTTTTGTTTTGTTTCAAGGCCACCCGCCCAAAACATGACCCGAACCTATTACACCCAATATAATTCATCAATTTAGGTTGCGAAATTTTAAAGGTTCCAAAAAGAAAGCTAGCAATCTGTGCTGAATCGATTATGGAAGATTTCTGGATAAGAAAAAGTTTTTCAAGTTTAAGACAATTTCTCAATAACTCCATAGCTTCCTTTGGAAATCGAATTCCAAATCCTTAGTTAAAGAGAAGGACAACGCTGTTCGGGTCATCTATGAACGTCTTTCTATCTGTGTATGCGAGAGAAATAAATGACACAAGTAATGGTTAAGTGAAATGAAATGTTCAGATATCACACAAACTTGTGTATGAAGGCATGCAAATGTATGTGGCTATGTGCATACATACATGCTGAATTTAATTATCATTCTCCAGGTCCTTTTCAACCTTAGTCATATACACGACACGTAGGAACATATGTATATATGTTCTATATGTTCATACATAATGATGACCCATATCTGTATCTGTAGCTGCGTATAAAAATATATATACTAGATCTATCTATAGGAATGGATGTGTACAATAATATATGCACTTGACCCAGCTTCTTCAGTGTTCTGTATGGCGAATGACTTGGCCAAATGTATATACATACATACATTTGTATGTATGTACATACATTCGTAGTGCAGCCAACGAACGAGTCTATAAAAAATGCAAATGACACAAATTCCACTCATACACCGATGCTCCCCTCTCTGGTTAAACCTCTACGACGATTGACGCTAGCCTAATTTAAAATTTACGTCAAATATAAAGAGGTGACAAAATACGATCGATGCCAGCAGAAAAAGAAATTAAAATAGGAGAAAAGAAGAGCGAGAGAGAGAGAAAGGGGGAAAGAGAGATGTGTATAGCATTTGTGACAGCTAATAAATAAGCAAAGACATTGTCAAATGTTTAAGTTCTGACTTTTAATGGTCGTTTAGCTTTATGGCATTTCGTTTCACACTCTGACGACCCACACAAAGTGAAGCCAAATGGCAGCCCGAATAAGTATGCTATGCAAAATGTTAAAGAGATTATTTTAGAGTTCTGGGCAACTTTAATAAATATTTAGTTGGAATATTTTTGTAATTCCAGTTTTTATTTTTATTTTGAACTAGCACACTAACACACACACACACACTATGGTAAACTGACTCTTACATTAATCCCCAGCACGAAAAACCTTTCGCTTTCTGGGCAAACAAAAAAGGAAAATGAAATGCAAAACGACTTATGAAACGAAAACCTTTGATTAAGTGCCTTTAGTGAGTAGGACAGAGAGAGAGAGAGAGACAGAGAGAGGAGGGCGTGACCTGAAAAAGGGCGGTAGCAATTAATTTATGAGGCTCATACCCATACACACACATACACATACACATTAATTAATTACAGTGATTTCTTTTGGAGCATTTTTTCCCCTTTCATTTATTATTTTTTGTTTTTTTTTTTTTTTTTTTTTTGTGGTTGTCAGTTGATTTATGAATGGATTTTTGTTGTTGCTTATTATTTGTATTCTCTTTCCCTTTTTACTTGCTCACGCTGTGTTATCTTTTGCTCAGCTTGTCCCTCTCACTGTCTCTCCCTGTCTCTCTCTCTCTCTTTCTCTTTTAGAGCAATTGTCATTTGGCCCCAGAATAACAACAACAGCAACAAGAATTAGTTAAGTTATCCTAAATAAACACATTTTGTGCCAAGCTTGGAGCACGCAGCGTAAGCATTTTTCGCCTTTAACCCTTCAGTTGTCCACCTACCTCTGTCTTGTTCGCTCCCTCTGTCTGTTTGTCTCACTTACACACACTGTCACCCCCTGCTCCGTTTACTGTTTGCATTTTTAGCCAAGGGTATGCTCAAGCTTTTTAGCCAAGTTAAGAGTTGAAGAAGAAAAGGAATATCGGGATCAGAAATGAACAAAAACTTTACATTTTCCTAAAATTTCAAGAAATTCGTAGTTTCTAAGATGCTTATGATCTTAATGCCTAACAAGTTGTAATATCTCCCTTAGATCACAATTGGAAACTGAAAGGGTATAGGATACTCCTGTTTCTTTTTCTGTTTGCAAAATTTGCTTTTTGGACTTTGGCACTAAGCAAACTGTTGCTGGCATACACAAAAACCAACAACAATGTTCACAAGTAAACGCAGACGGTTGGTGGAGAGTGGGCGGTTACGAACGGTGGGCGGGGGGCGGTGGGTGTTGGGATTGGGATTGAGTTTGAGTTTGCGCTTAGGCAGAATGGGTTGAGTGGTTGTGACCATGGTCTGCTTGTCCAGGTTTCAAATTAAACTCGAAAGAAAAACAAATTAGGCAAATGCCGGACAAAAGCATTTGTCTGATGTTTGCTGTTTGCTTCCATATTGCGAAATGGGGCGAAATGGAAAGAGTGGGGAAATGAGAGCGAGACAAAGAGATCGCCAAATGGAATGGGGACAGAAGATACTTATTGAAGGTTGTGCAGGAGCGAAAGTTGTCACATGCTTAATTTAAATTTATATGCTAAAGATAATCGAAAAATTTGCCATGTGAACAAATGGGAAAACTCAAATATCTGTTTAAGTATTCACTTGGCGTAACTTTGCGCCAAAGTCTCCTCAAATTAGTTCCACTTTTAAGTAGATATCTCGCCACAACTAACCAGTCAAACGTTGGTAGTGCATCATCAGAACAATGGTTGGAATAAAACATTGTCAAAGGTATTATCTTTGGCCATATTTTTTGTCAGACGGATAGGCAGTCTGGATTTGCATTGAATTCATGGCAAAACTTGGATTCATCCGTATTTGATGGAGGCTTAGATTGTAATCTTTGTTATCTTTAAAACCATTCTTATAAAATTTATTATTTACACCGGCAACTGCATTCTGTTTTTTCCATGGGAACGATCAGTCGCTTTCTTAATTGTGTAATTGTCAATAACCTGGTTAGTTTTGTTTGGTTAGTTTGGATAAAGTAAAAAGAAGGATCATGACTCGATTTGTTACAAGTTCCTAGGAATATTTTGACCTATTGATTAGCATAAGTTCTATTCACTTGAGATTTTTAAACAAAAGTTAAAGCAAAGGTAAAATTGAATTGAATAAAGTAGCAAAAAGTGAGAAAATTACTTTTGCCTTTGATATTTTCACCCAGAATAGTCGTAATTTACTGCCTAGAATCCGGATGCTAATGTGGCGAGGATGACGTGGGTAGGGGAATGGCTGGCTAGCGGTAGAGGGATCATTGTAAACATATTTCCCTAAATCATTTCAGTTGGTTTGACTTGAATTCCCCACAGAAGGAGACTTAGTAGCAGCCTTCGAGTGGCAAAGCAGCAGCAGCAGCAGGTGCAACCGAATATTTTCGGTCTTCTTCTCTGGGTCTGGACCCGAAAACGTTAAGTTTGAATTATGGTGCACATGTGGCTGCTGTAACCTCCATCAACCCTAGTCCCAACGACCACTCCTCCTCCGTCGCAGCCCTCTCTTCTGTAGCGTGCATGTCCATGAAAATCTGACACGCATAAATTCAACTAGCAGCAGAAAGAAACAGCGAAATGAAGTGGCACATTGTGGCGGGAAACGGAAACGGCAACGGAAACAGAGTAAACGGAAGCCCATGTCTAACAACTTGCTGAGAGATGAAGTGTGGCCAGAGTGGCCAGAATGGCGAGTGTGGGAAGCAAACCTGATTAGTGCATACCCTATATAGTATACCCTACATAGTATATTTACCCACAGATACAAATGTATCTACCCACATATGTATGTATGTATGTTGTTACCATCATGATGCCAAAGATGGGATGTGTCTCCTTACCCACTGCTTCCGACAACTATTGCCCTTCCCTTACACGTTTCAGAGGTATTTCTGCTAAGATGTCGGCAGACAGTTCAGTTAAGTTTCCCTTGTGTTCTGTTCAAAAAATCTTCATGTCCTCTGGTTGTTTTTTGTTTTCCCTTCTTGTTCTTGTTTTTTCCTTTTTCGGTGTGGTTTTACGTTTGCCTACTTTTAGCATAGTTTACCCAACGTCACATAAAAATAGAACAGCAACAGCGCACGGTGACACTCACAGTTTACCGTGGTGCAAGCCGAAAACATTTTGAACTTTAAAACGAAATATTAATTCCAAGGTGACCACAGTAATCATCTGATGCCGATCAGGTGCGACAAGCTTCAGATGTACAAACAACCCACTCATCTGATCTCTCTCTCTCTCTTTATTTTGTTTTATCCTAGATCGGTTTTTGAATATTATGAATTTGTTTTATTCTACTGTGCCCTGTTTAGCAAGTGCCCGCCTCTTGCTCCTTCTAGACGGTCCTGGGTCCACCGACTGCATTTTGGCTTGTGGTTGGCATGTGGCCGCGTTGTCTCGCTCTCGCTCTGCCGTTTTATATTCATTCTATCTCTGTTTGTCTTTCGCTTCTTCATCACATCTCTACAGCTGGCTTAAAGTATTACAGTTACAGTAGTTTTTCCCCCACTTCCTTTTAGCTCAATCAAAGTAACAGGGCAGAGGGAAAGCGAAATAGAGACAGAAACAGAGAGAAACTTAAATGTAGAGAGTGAGAGAGATTGAAGCAGAGGTAGGAGGCAGAAGTAAAGGGAGAAAGGCTAAGCCAAATGTTGACGACGACTTTCGGCTTTCATTTTGCTGCTGTTGCTCAAGCCCAATATGAGCAACATTTTGTTGTTGGCAGAGGAAACTCTGTCCCTGTCTCTGCTGCCGTTACTCGCAACAAATTGCTGTAAGCTGTGAAACTAATCTTGGCAGTTCTCTCTATCCTCTACCGACTCTTTGCCATCGTATGCCATTCCCCCCGCTGGTAGTTGACTGTGAAACTACTTTAGCGGATTACTTTTGGATATATTTTTATTTTGTCGTCGACCATTTGCACTTTATTTTTAGCGAAAGAGAAAGCCCGCCATATACATGGTTACTCTCATTAGCCTTGCGTGTCCTCGTTCTTCCCTATGTGTTTGGTTTATTCCTTTAGGTGGCTCAACTTTATTTTTGCATATAATAATAAAAAAACGTGGCTATATTTGTAATGTGCGACCATTTGTAGTTGATTAGTTGGCATGTGAAATGTCAATTTCGCAAATCGATGGAATAAGGGAAAACGAGTTTTCCATTTTTGTGTACACATTTGTTTCCCACTTTTTTTGCAGCATACTTCAAGGGGCTAACAAAATTCATTGTGGTAAGGGTGGCGTCGGTGCAAAGGGTGAGTAGTACTAACGGAAGTGTGTGTGAGTGAGTGGCTTATATGATGACATTTCATGTGGCACTTGTTTAGTTTTTCCAACCCCTCCTCCTCCTCACCCACTTTATGCTTTCTTTTTCACTTTCACTTTGTGCATTTCCGTCAAATTTCCGCGCAAATTGCCGGCATGTCCAGTCTTGGTAAACTACTTAAATGAAAAAGGTAATGGCAAAGTTGGCCCCAGCATGTTATACCGGAAGCAGTTGCAATCTAGAAACAAGTGCCAAATGTCGGAAGTCCAAGCACCAAGAAAATAAACAAAACAAAACGAAATGAAATGAAATGAAAAGAGATAAATGTAATTTAGGAAGCGTAGAAGAAGGCAGAAGATATAAGAGGTCATGGGTGAATAACAACTAAAAACTTAATAATTATCAAGTTATTCATTCTCCCAAATGTGGGCAAACATTCAGTGGTCAGTTCAGAGTACATAACCATCGACTGATTGATACCTAAGTGCTCAGAACAATCTTTCGAAAATGATTTTTCAGTTATTGATGACTTCAATAGCTTTGAAATCCTTTTTTTAAAGATTTACTTTAATTAAAAATAGAAACTGTGTAGAGTATAGAAACTTCTACATGACACTTTGAGTTTTCTGTTTCGTTTTGTAAGTACTTGTTTACTTTTCATATTTCTCAACTTCTTTTTCTTTTGCCCCGTCTGAGGTCCTTTTTCCTTTCTTTTCTTGGCTTTAATCGCCTTATTTTTCCATTTCCATTGGATGATTTGCCTTTTCTTTCTTGGCCTTACTTCCCATTTAAGTAAGTTTTCTATTTCGGGTTTCTTTCCTTTCCTTTTTCATAATTTTATCTTGTTACCTTTCTCATAGCTTCGCTGTTCGTTTGCACAGTTCATAATGTAATATTTTTCCCTTTTCTCCTTCTTGACCAATTTTATGAACCAGCTTTTTTGGGTCATTTTTGCAATTTTTTATTTGCCTTTCACCTAAAAAAGCATTTAACTGCTTGTCAACCTGCTCTAAATTGTTGCTCCAACTCCCCCATCTCACTTCTGTTGCCTTTTCAATGGGTAATTCACTCGAATTTTATTAGTTATTTTCATGTTTTCTACGTTTTTCCAGTTATCGCTGTTCCCTCTGGTTTTCCGTTTCCCCAAGCTGCCTAATATTTGTTTTGTTTGCCTACGATGAAGAGATTGAAGTAAAGCAATGGCCATTAGACATGCGACGTGTTACTATTCTCGCCTTTAAACACTCGATATTCCTTTGCATACTCGGTACTCGATGGTTGTGCTGGGAGATGTGACTGTGAGAAACTCTGCCGTTCAGTGTCCCATTAGCTTCAGATAGGACTTACTTGTTGTAGGGTGAAAGCAAGTTGATTCTCTATTCGTGTGGTTAAATAGAATTGTTGTCTTTTTGATTGTTTGTTGCGTGCTAATTGGCCACGTGATGGTGACAAATCGAGTTTAAGTGACAGGCCCCAGCCTTGCACCTGACCCCAAAAAAAGTGACAATCTCAAGGGAGCAAGAAAGAGAGAGAGAGTGAGTAGAAAAAGGCGGTCTAAGGCTGAGGCAATGTCATCTTCATTTTAACTATTTGAAATGTATGCCAAGTGGGCGCAGCAGCCCTCATCCGTTTGGCATAATGAGCAGAGCTTGAGGTTTACAATTGCTTTGACCTTGACATCTGGGCTGAGGTGAGGTGGGGCGAGAAAAGGTGAGATAAGGTAAGTGTAGCGGAGAAAACCCTAACCAAACGTAACCCAATGCCATGGTCTCCTATATATTTTCCTCTTGACACATTTGGTTTTATGTCTTCCATCCAGGTGGGTACCATCCTCCTCCTCCTCCTCCTTCTCCACCACTTAAAATATGTATGTTTTTTTAACATAAAACTCGCATATTTCCCAAAGTACAGTCAACTCTCGCAATCTGCGTTCACTATCATCTCATAAAGAGCTTTAAACGGTAATGCGGGCAATCAAATTAATTAAAATTCAATAAATTCAACAAAACAAATGAAACGAAAAGCATTTGCAAATAATCTGACAAGAGGATAGACACAAAGTACAATGGCAAACGGGGAGATGGGGAGTCGGGCAGTCGGGGACGCGGGTAGATGCGGGGAGAATCGCTGCGAGTGGCGGAAAATGAGTAAAATATTTTGGGGATGCTCCCTGATGTTTGTCATTTTGGGAGGCGGGGAGAGCCCGTCCTGCTTATGTTAATGCTCAATTACAATTGTTGTACGCGTTGTTTGTGTTGAAAATTATATTCCCTTATGGCAAATAAGAGAGGACTAGGGGAATAGGAGTCAGTAAGGTGGTACAAGGAAGGCAATGGCAAAACAAAGGCAAACCGAACTGGAGAGAAGCAGCGAAACGAAACGCAAATGAAAATTAGTGAGGAAAATGTGTTGAAAGAAATTGAAATTATTGTATTACCATGGGGAAATGTTGCCCAAACTAGATATACATATTTACCTCGGTTATGCAAATTTAATAATTCGCATTAACTAAAATTGATCGACATTAGCATATAGACTTATTTATCATAATCGAGATGAAACTTCCTTGTTATTGTTTATAAATGGAAGAACCTTAACTTTAAGATGAGTCTACTTTCAGGACTAACACCCAAAGGATTCTAGTCTGTATTTGAAATTTGTGCATTTAAGCAGTTTTTAAACAAGTTTGCTCATACTTATTTTTAATATTTGTCCCCCTCCCCTCTTACTTATATCTGTGTCACCTTTACACTTTACCCAGTTGTGCCATAAACACAACAATCAGAAGTGCACAGTTGCCAAACAATAATAGAGGGATGTACATACATAGAGGGAAAGAAAATAGAACTTATTTTGGCAATTTCAAATAGAATTGCAGCACGCAAAGAAGGGAAAGACCCTGCGAGGAAAGTACAAAAGGAAGGACAAGGGATTGTGCCATTGCACTGCAAAGGCTTTGGCAGCAAATTGAATTGTTTGTCAAGCGAGCAAGAGGAAAGGGATAATCGAGAGGGGCGAAAGGGTCAGTGGGGAGGGCTGATATAGTGATTGGGGTGGCATAGGGAATGGCAATATGTGAGAAGCCAGCCAGATGGCAACAGTTGGCCCACAAACGCAAAGAAAAAACGACTCTGAATCGGATTGAATGTAGAGAATACCCTGCACAAGAGAAAGTCCAAAATTTCAATATCAAACTTTCTATATTTTTCTCCTTTACAAATTGAGAAAAGGAATTTCAACATCAGAGTGTTACTCTTAGGATCGATTGAATAACATCGCCATTGATCCCAGTGTACTCTTGGAAAAATTGTTTACAGGGTATTCGGAGTAAAAGGAATGTCAAAGTAAAGCCAAAAAAATCTGAGGGAAATTCAATAGCCGAGAGATTGAGGGAGAGAAGGCGCGATAGAGGTCAGTTGGTACCACACATGCTTTGGCTACTCTTTCCCTCTTTTGACCACACTCAAAAATGTTAACCACAAAGGCGTTTTTTCTTCTCATTTCATCTCATCTCGTCTCTTCTTCGTTTTTTTCTTCTTGTTTTTTTTTTTGTTTTGCTCATTTCTTTCTGGCTTCTGGTCGAAAAGCAGGCAACACTTTTTGCTCTCACACAAGCACACAAACGCGCGCATACAGGGACATGGACTCACACAGACACTCACACATTAACGCTGGTTAAAATCACATGGAAAAACGCAAGTGAAAGTTGAGCAAAAGTTCTGACAACAATAACCACAAGTGGATGCCACAGCTGCCAGCAGTTGTTTTTTTCTTCTATTTTCTGTTTTTTTATTCTCTTTATCTACGAGGTCATTTGTTTTTTTGTTTTTTTTTTCAATGTTTTGCCTTTGGTTTTTGTGGTAACACACAGTTGTCAAAATATGGCGAAAGGGCTAAAAATGCTCGTGCTTACATTTAATTTAAAAAAGAATCAAAAACTTTAAATGAAAAAGACAAAAATTGAGCTTCAACTGCAGCTTAGAGAAGAAATGAAAGTTTTCCACAAATGATCTAACTAAAAGCTTCCTCAAAAAGATATTTTAAACTAACAGCTAGGTGGATGTGGTAAAAGACCCCACTAAATCCCTGAGATCTCCTTGAAAGTCATCTCGGCCAAAAAGTCATCAGTGGCATGTCTTGAGATTGGCTATCGACTTGCATTAAACTTTATATGTGGACAGGGATTTTGAATTAATCTAAAGCCTGTTTCCAGAAGAGGATAGCAATCTTATAGAGACACATTATTTATAGGTTTAATGTGAGTAATTTGAGCTGTTTTCAAGGTTTCGAACTTGTACTAAAATTATTACCAACAAAACTTCGTTACATGAGACTCCTAACTCTTCTCTGTACATACAGTTTATGTAGCGTTGCGCCTGTGTTTGTATGCATGTGCTCTGTTGATGTCGAATGATGTAGTAAACAGCAGGCAGCGCTGCCGGCAGAGCTGGGAGCAGAGACGATATATATTGACTGTAACTTGTGTTCTATTTATCCGATCAGATTTAAGGGATCTGAGGTTTTATATCCAATCTTATCACATATGTAATTTTCAAAGCGATACTCCAACTCCTTCACATACTTTTCGTATACAGCTATGTGATATAGTGGTCTGATCCTCAAGATTTTCATACTTGATCTGCTGCAGGTAATAAAAATCACAGGAAAAAAGTCCCAACCCAATAGCTTTTAAGATGGCTGAGTAAAACGCATACGCACGGACGGACAGACGGACATGGCTTTATCGACTCAGCTTCTTATGCTGATCAAGAATATAATACTCTCTGCAAGGGTACAACAAATACAACTTTCTTTTGGATGTGATTTTCTCAAATCATCTACATTATGTCAATCTCTGATTCATAAAAAATACAAATTGCTTTTTTACAGAATACTAATCTTAAGTCAACTTTTGGAATAAAATCTTCATCCTTTTTAATGTTAACCAAAAAATTAGATTTCATTTAAGTTTTAACTCAAATTAAGGCTGTGAAAATGAAAGGTCACATAAATTATATTTAACTTAAATGAGTTATTATGTTATAATTTAATTAAATTATTTATTCGTTTGACTCTTTCTCTTTCAAACACGCTCTAACCCTTTTCACTTTGTCTCTATCTCTCCCTCTCCCACTCTATCTGTATTACTCGGAATTCGTATCTATATCTCTCTCTTTTGCACTTTACTCAAATCTGTATCCGGCCAAGAACATATATATATAGAGAGAGAGAGAGCTTAAGCCATATTTCATCTTCGTCCCCACTCCCCTTGCGATTCCAAGTCGCGCAATATATATTTACTTTTTATTTCCTTTATCATTTTGCTCTCATGTCCTTTATTAGATTTGTGTAATTAATCATTTCTGGGATGTGAGATAAATTTTACCTGGAGAAAATGTACGAAAAATTATAGAAAGATTTGACTTATTTAAAATTGCTCGGGAACGAGACGAGGGGGGGTAAAAACTTTTTCACATTTGCGTTTGATCTGAGGTAAAATAAAAATTCATAAGCCAACTTTTTAATTTTATTTATTTTTTTCTGTTCCATTCTCTCCTCACTCGCGATACAGGGGGTACGACCTGACATATTTTTGCAAGTATTTAGTCCTCACTGGAAAATTTATAGCCATGTTTGAGGTGGCTGGGAAAACTTTTGGCTGGCTCACACAAAGCAAACACACATACACACACACACACACAGGTAGGCAACGAGCCAGCAGTCGGAGGCGGTTGGGGGCGGATGTGAGGATGGAGGCATCTTGGTTTAGGCAGGACCCTCTGCCTTCAGGCAAAGGGCAATTTTCAGTTTGAATATTTTAGCTGCTAATTAAAATGTATTCGCGGTTAACAAAACTTGCTTCCTCTTCTGCTTCCACCCGGCCCAAACCACTTTAGAGGGCACTTCACCCCTTCGTGTCGTCCCTTCTCCTTGCCAGCCGAATTTGCAGCTTCAGTTTTGGGTTAAATTTTTCAAACCACAAATAAACACAAAATGTAATTGAATATACCTAGAAGAAGAGACATCATCACTGCAAGGATGTATTGAGAACTTTTGCCCAAATTAACAAGAATGTGGAATATGTGAGTTGGTTTAGCAGTTTTGAGTAAGTTTTCCTCTTTACTTCATAGTCTTGAACGTCAAATGAAGACTTTTCTCTACACATGTGTGAAAAATTTGAAAGTAAGAGCATTACGTAATAATTTGTGGTTACCGAAATCCCAGCGAAAGGAAACGTTAACAACGAGTAGATAATAACATAACGAGAAAGTTTAAAGAAGGCTTTTTTTGCCCACAATTCAAAATTTGCAATAAATTCATAATATCCGACGAGTATGGGTAATTGGCAATTATCCACTTAAAATTTACTCTGATGGGAGATCTCTTCTGATTGCACATATCATTTTGGTCATCTTGTGAAGATAAGCATATCATTGCCACATGACCCCTGTCCCAATAATTACTGAGTGACCCCTAACGAGGGGTTCGGGCGAAGGCATAAATTCTCTATGCATGCTCACAGCACTAAATCTCACTTACATTCGCGTACTCTGCGAATGCGATGGGTGTGGGGAGTGGGGAGTGTGTGTGTGTGTGTGTGGGTAGGAAGTGTGGGCATGTTGTGTGTCCGTTTCATATTACTCCCTTGACTTGCATCCTTGGCTACCTGGCCGCCTCAACTCCATTTGCTAGTTGACTGTTGTTTCATGTTTTGGTTCATGGTACTGCAATTGGCTCCTGCCAGCAAAACATTAACCTGCCTTTCTGTGCACCACCTTAACTGTCAGTCAGAGGCAGCCGGAGATGGAAATGGAAATGGAGCTGGTAACATAATGTACACACAAACACACACACACACATGGGATATTTTACATATCAGCAACAACTCGTGCATGCCCCTCTCTCTCTCTCTGTCCATCTCTTTTCCTTTGCTACCTTGCCACATACCATCATATTCCATAGCCTTTGGCATCACCATTGAGAGTATTCAACTCAGTGGGGCGGTAAGGCGTGGCATTCGCATCGCTTTGCAAAAGTGACATGGCATATTTCAAGGTAAACATTGTGAATTTTGCATATCAAACGCGAAACGGGAAAGATAGAAAGAGAGAGAGAGAGAGAGAGAAAGAATAAAACAAAGAGTGAAATGAGGCTGAGGGGAAAGGGATTGAAACCTTTTCGACGAATTGCTTTACGGGATGTTGAATGACCCTCATTCACAGTTCTCTTCCCCTCCGTGACCCCGTGTCTTGAATTCAGCTCGCCCTCATTTAATCACAATGCAAATTCTAATTGTATAATTAATGGAATTGCTTTCGTCTGCCTCTCTCCCTCTCTTCTCTCTCTCTCTATGTGTGTGTGTGTGTGATTTCTCATGCCTTCGCCCTCTCATCTCTTAATATTTCGCATGGATTGTTCAAGTCAATTGAAATGCACGTGGCCAAATGTCCTTGAGATCGGTTTGGCTTTCGAATAAAGAAATATGAATAGAGAACAATAAACATTTATCTATCCAACAAACTGAACCGCTTCAAACTGGCCAAAACAGCTGCAACTGCAATTGGGTACACATTGTTGGCCATCAGTGGGAGGTAGTGGGTCAGAGGTGTGCTCCAAGAGATTATTTCTCTTCCCATTGAAGATCCACACATATTCCAGTTACATTTTCCGATGGAATGAGTTCGACTACCGTATAAAAAGTTCAACAATTGCTTCAAAATCTTACCATTTTTTAAAATGTTGTTGATAAGTGAAAAAATAGTGAAAAATTGATGAAATGTAATGGAATGGATAATCAGTGCAATGCACTGACTTTGCCATTGCTCGCTGGCTCTCTCTCTCTTTCTCTGTCCATCTATATGGTCTATATGTCTATCTCTGTCTCAATCACTGCCTGTATATGGCTGAAACTCTCTGTTTACAATTGCCGCCCGCTAATTTATTTGAAAAGCCATTTGTTACCTTTGGCTTGGCTCTGTTTACATGTCTCCGTCTGTCCTCTTCGTCCCTCGGTCTATCTGTTTGTCTATTTTCCACTACATACATATATATACAAACACACATACATTTCTACCTAAACACGATACGATATGTACTTGGATTTGGTTTTGCAGGTCTTTCTCTCTATGCACACACACACACACACACATATTACACATTTACCATTAATGTTAATTCAATTTGCTGTTGTCTCTTGTGCGGTATTGGCCCCACGGGAGGCAGATTGAACCGATGACGATGACTATATACTATATAGTGTGTATATAGTCAATATTCTCAATTCAAATACATATATATATATTTTAAAGCACGCAATTTTTGAAAATTTTACAGTTGATATACCCACTAATTGTTTATATAAATACATAAATATGTGTTATAATCAATTCAGTACTGTGTATGTGTGTGTGTGTACACGTATGTATGTATACTATAGGATGTATGTATCTATATGAAATGAAATGTATATATAAAGATCGAACAGCTGCCGATTGCCAAATGCTTCCACAATACACACACACACACACACTCGCACACACACAGTTTATTTAGTTGAAAAATTTCGGAACATTGTAGAGCAAAACAAAAATTTGTACGCCAAGTCGAAGACCCGGGATTTCAAATACCCTATAATTCGGCAGCGCCCTCTAGCGGCTAGCCAGATCACATTGTGATTATTTAGTGTTTCTTTGAACATTATTCGAACTAAATACAACTTTTCATATAAAAATTCAAGACAATTAGAATTAAGGGTTCAACTGTTGATCAAGAATCTTTAAATACTTGTTTTAATTACATGGATAGACTACTTAAATACAGAGTATTAGAAATTCTTTTTTTGAAGATTGTTTGCATTTTCTTTCGATTCTTCTTTTATTTGTACTTTTTGTTTTTTTTTTTTGTGTGTTTTGTTTAGCTTTAGTAAATACTTGAAAATTTAATGCCGTTTGGCCAATAATTAAGGCAAAAACATTCCCGTCCTTTTCCCAATACGCCCGCCCCACTCTCGCTCTCCCTTTTGCGTTGTCATTCTCTCTGATCTTACGTACATATATGAAAATATTAATCATACGCACAGTTGGCAGAAATCAAAAAGTCCACATAAATTATGAAAGAAAAGGAAACAAAATAAAAATAAAAAAACTGCGGAAAAGTGAATGAAAACTACAAAATTTATAAGCTACAAATTATACATAGATGGATGGCAGACTGGCTGCATGGCTTCTAGATGGATAAATGGACAAATGGATAGATGGATGGATGAATGTTTAAATGAAAAGGTAAAGGTGTTTCCCATTTGCCTTTCTGCCTTCTTGGGCAACAGATGGCGACATCAAGAGAGCAATAGGAAAAAGGAAATTAAGTTGTAATAATGACAGGAAATCAGAGGAAAAGGAAACAAAAACGAAATGAAATTCACCCAAACGAAAGCTAACATGAATGCATGAAACCGAAGAAGAACTCATAAATGGAGGACAAACAAAAACGAAATGAAAACCAAAAGCATAAAGAAACTAAGTCGGAAAGAAAAAAGAATGCAAGAAAAAACAAGAGGAAAGTTAGTTAATACTTTGTTCCGAATTTAATGAACATTTTTCTTTGAAAATAAAAGGAAAGGAAAGGATTTTTATCCTTTTGGATATGTATCTCTGCCTAGAAGCAACCACAAAACTAAGTAAACATAAATTATTCATTAAAAGTTCGTTTTTTGTTTTCTGGAAATATTTATCAAGTAGAAAAAGTTTGTTCAAAAACCAAGAGTGAATATCTACATATATATATATATATATATTTTAAGTATGCATCTTAATTTTCCTAAATATTCTAGTCCCTTCAACGGATAAGTAAATGTTAATGCATGTTCCATGTGTATGTAACATGTTTCAAAGTCCAAAAATGTATTCCAATTGAGAATAATGCCAAGATTTATAGCAATTAGCAATTTAATGGGGATCGCATTCTTCTAAGTATGCATATATATATACAAACATATGTATGTAGAATAACATTTTTCACTCATCGTTTGTTCCTGTTCCATGTCTCATATGCAACACACAAACGAACACACACACACACATGCAGAGAAACAATTTTTCGATTTTTCGATTTTTTTTTTTTTTTTTTTTTTTCGTTCAAAATTCATTCACATTTTGAACATTTCTTTTTGATGTTTGCTATTGACCTTGGGCTTTTTGTGTAATTTCGGATAACATTTCAATTTATTTCTCTCTTTTTGTTTCTTTTGCTTTTGTAAGTAAATTGAAAATTGCAAAAAATGTTTTGATTTGGATATGAATTTTACCTTTATGGCCTTTGGTGGCAATTTGCTCGATAACTTTTGTTTACTCTTTCTTTTTCTTTTACTTTTTGTTTGTTTTTCTTGGTCTTTTATCCTATGTCTCTTCAGAAAATCACAATACTATGTGGAACCGAAAAAAAACAACAAACAACAGACACGATTTCTTAATATTGTATACAATATGCATATTATTCGATATTCATCGATCTTGATTCACCGCCGGTAAACACAAAAACTCAACAATAATTGAAACATAAAAAAAAAAAACTGAAAATAAGGGAAAGGAAACTTTTGAATTAAAATTTGTATTTTTGGAAATTTTATTTTATACCAAAAAATCACTTGAAACCCCGAAACTCGAAACTTTAAATTCATAAACGGTTGTTTTGTTTTTGTATTATTTATTTATTAAATATATATATATATTAATATATTTATTTATTTTTTTTGTACTTCTCTCAAATTTTGACGCGTTTTGTTTGTTTGTTGGGGCAACGGGGAGATGTTTATAGTATGATGGGATGGTGTGTGTATGTGTCTTACGGGAGGGAATTTTCTTTTTAAATGAACTCCAAGAGTGCGAGTAAGAGAGAGAGAGAACTACAACAACGCAATGTTATCCGCTCGGAGGCTGAACGCCTACTGCTTGGCGTGGATGGTTCAACAACGCGCCGAAAGCTTCATCGCTTACGCACAAGCGCGTCGACAGCGGCAGCGGCAGCGACGCACCGTAAGCAGCGGCAGAGGCAGCCAGCAGAGACGAGCCATGTGCTTCAATTGCACACTGCACACTGGTTCACATTCCACATGTTGTAGCATGAATTCCAAAAATTAAGTTAAAGCTTACGTTGCGTATGCGCAATTTAACATCCTCAATGAATGTATTTAAGTAGTAGTTATTTAAATACTAATTGAAAATTATCTTAATCATAGTCTGTATCTAATTCAAATGACTATTTTTCGGCAAAACAAAGCTAAAAACCTTAAGCGAATCTTGAACGTGTGCAATTAGACACGAAACAATATTTGAATAAAGTCTTGTAATTAAAAATATTGAACACGGTATGTAAAAAGTAAATATTTGTGTGTATTAAAAGCTCGTTTTGAGTTTCGTTTTGTCCTGTTCCAACTCTGCGACTTCAGTTTTCGAATTTATGCCAAAAAATCTGTAACTGGAACCAGTGTGGACTGTTCGTATTGCGATTGCTCTTGCTTCGGGTTGACCGCGCGCGTTCGTAGTGCGCTTTTTAATTGCATTTCGCACGACGTCCGACGTCGACGTCGACGACGGGCAAAAGCGCAACAGCAACGTTTCCTTTCCTACATCTTGGCAGCTCTTCTCTCTATGAAGCATTTTGTTGTTTTTTGGTTTGTGTTTTTTTTTTTTTTTGTTTTTGGATTTTTTTGGGATGTGTTCCTGTGTTTTTCGGTGAATAATTTAACGCAAATATAACGCAGTCTACACACACACACACACACACACAGAGAGAGGCACACATACACGCATAAACGTGAACGCTAGAACTCTCCAAGCGCCAATCAAAACTCTACGCAGGTGGTTTGAAAACTCTCCACTGGAATTTCATCGTTTTGTTTCGTTTCATAGCGTTTCCAGTCGTCGTCGTCGTCGTCGTCGTCGTCGTCGTCGTCATCGTCGTCGTCGACGTCGTGCTAACAAGTGGAGGAGACCGACCCCAAAAAAGCAACAGTTGAAATGAATGAAGGAAACGGTATGCTGTTGTTGTTGTTGCTGCTGCTGCTGCTGCTGCTTCTGCTGCTGCTGGGAATGGACGTCATCATGTGTTGCTTCTTAGGCGACTGCCTAAACCATTCCAGTTCACACTGTTGCTCGAAAACCCGCATTGCCCCCACCATGCAACCGCAATCCCACCCAGTCTCAGTCTCAATCTGGACGTAAGCTTGTGTTTGTGTCCGTGTATTCGCGTGTATGTATGTGTGCATGTGTCTCTGCGTTAAGCAGCAACTAATTTTTGTTAATCACACCTTAATGACATGAACTTGACACTATTCTTCGATGATGCTGCTCTTCTTGCTCACGATTCTCTGCCAACTGCCATTGTAGCCGTTCATTCTGTATTTGTATGTGTGTGTGTGTGTTTGTTTCTGTGTATGACACTTAATTACAAATTTGCCAACCTGAAGAGCAGACAGTCAAATCTTCAATTGCCTCTCCTTTAATGAGCTAAGCAAACACAAGAGAACACATGTACAAGAATGGGTATATGTATATACATATATCCTTACATGTATGTGTATTATGTATATCTGTATGTAAGAATACATAAATCATCATTTTATGTGATACACCCACACACATGTCAAATAAAAACCGCAAAACAATTAAAATGTATTGTAACAAATTATTTAGGTAAATTTCAGTATGTACGCCGATTTCATATATACCTAAATAAAGTGAATATCCTTTCTGGTGGACAGCTATTTATGCTTAATTCTTATGTCCTTAACAAGGATTCAATTGTCCCAAATCAAGTTACAAAGTCCGCCCTATAAATGTGTCCATCAACACAGTGCCCACTGTATGTTTGCATGTCCATACATATATTTTACAATTTTCATTAATTTTTGCATCAATAATTTATATTTCCCTCGAATTCAAATCGACAAAGGAACATCACCGAATAACTAGACAAGTCCTGACTGCAAAACTTAAAGAATAAGGCAAATCAAAGTCAAAAAGTATTATTTTAAGTCAATGGGAATGCTGTTTTCCTATGTGATTATTAGTAAAATGACAAGCCAAACTTTAAGATATAAGCAAGAATTTTAGTATAATATTTAATAATGCTTTTGGATTAACACTTCAATCATTCAAATGTATTGAAATAAACTTTGTGCTGAACACATTGAAATGATTCTCATTTTTTGAAGCACAAATTAACTTGACTCAGAATTCGTGTTCATTTTCCTAAAGTTATTACGTTTTAACAGGCTCATCTCAATACGATTAAAACATAATTACGTATTTGTTGTCTAGACACTGTAAGCGCTGACCTGGGTGTCCTGGAAATGGAAAGCATCCCCCCAATCCGTGCCCCTCCCCTCCCCTCGCAATTACTGACACCCCCAGCGGCAGATCCATAAAACTCAACAGTTTTCTCCTCCAACAGTTATTGTCTCCTTAGCCTCTTCAAATGTCAGAGACACACACACACACACATAGGAAGAAAACAAAACAAAAAAGTCAATTAGCAAACAAAAAAATAAAATATAAACCGAAAGAAAATGTGCGCTTGGTATACCGAAATGCATATACCCTTAAAATATCATAATTTTCTGCTATGGCGGCATTTCGTTCTTTCCCATTTGGTTATTGTCTGACAAAATGATTTCATTTCAAGGATTCCCCAATGGCACTTCTCACCCTGTGCACAGGGTACACATAAAACTGTTCAGGACATCTTAAAGCTACTCGCACAGCCAGCAGCTGTGGCTTCTTCTTGAGAGGTCCTGTCATCATTTTCATTCATTTTCAGACAAAACTTTCGATTCCAGGCAGAACATTTTCATTTTTCACACAAACAAAGAAAAACCGGGAAAAAAACGAAAGAAACTCGCCAACATTTTTCACAAAAAAAAAAAAAAAGAATGAAAAAAATCAGAAACTTTTTTTTTAACCGCGCCCAATACTCTGCCTGTCCGCCTCTTGTTGGTTGGCTGCCTGCAAGGGATGAGCTGATGAGTTGGTCGTTGATGATAGAGGGCACGGAAGGACTGTAGAGGGGACCGGCTGGGGACAAGGGGTGCTTTGCCGTCACCTGCCACTTGAAAATTCCACACGGCTTGGTTTACATTTTGATTTATTTGCTGAAATTTATTGTAAAATCAATGGCAAGGCGCAAAGTTAGAAAAGAGCAAAAACAACAACAACAACGACAACAACAAAAGTAAAAAGAAAAAAACTTTACGAGCCGATTTCTAGATGACCTGTTTCCACAAAACAAAACAAGCATTCATTTCTAGTCATGAGATTGGTCAAATGGGATTTAAGATTCTGTTTTGCAAAACATGAATGGGTCATGAGCTTGGAATATAATTTTGTATCCACCCAAGTACAGGGTATTCACAAATATCCTGATGATTTCTGGCCAAGGTCTTGTGCTTGTGAATGGTGAACGGTGATGGTTGAGTCCAGCTATCGACAACCGCAAAATCAAAATGTCTTCAAACGAATTGCAGAATCAGCTCAAGTTACACATACACACACACACACACACTTACACAATGATGCCTTCTCACGTCCATGTACTTCTCCGCACACAGGGAACTCTCCCCAATGGGCCCAAGGCAGAACTGATTGAATTGAATATCAGTTTTCAAGCTGCTGGCGCCGCGATTTGAGGCATGCCATGTCCTTGTTGGCATTCCGAATTTGAATTTAAATGGAAATGATTTTACTTGATTTTCATATTTTTTTATTACGTGTAGGTGAAAGAGATTGGTGAGGGAGGATTGTGATGCTGATGCTGACATTGGGAGGGAGGATGAACGATGTTAAAAAGTGGGCTTTTATTTCCCTCGAGCTCGTCTTTCCTGTGTGTTTTCTTGACTTTATTAAAATACATCCCATATAACCATAGGTAGACACACACACACACACACGTATATATATACATTCATTTATACGCATGTGTGTGCGTGTGTGTGTGTGTTTGTATATACAAATACTTATATGTGTAAGCATAAAAATCGGCTGATTGTAGCAAATATTTTGCAAGGCCACTTTATTATTAATTGTTTACCAAAAACCAGAGTGGGACAAAAGAGACCTCAGAGAAACCGAGAGTGCAAGAGTGTGAGAGCGACAGAGAGATGAAAGCTGAGCCAAACACAAAAACCAAGCAACTTTTTCTTCAAATAGATTTATCGTATTTTATCATTAAATATTGTAAAAAAGTTCAATATAAATGTAAATAGTTAATAATAGTTTAATAATAAGCATTGATATTAAGTAAAACAATAACAAAAAAAATCACAAAAACTATAAAGAAGTCTCCTCCAGAATTAGTAAAAACAATTTCCTTATCATTGAAAACCATTCAGATTGTTTTAAGTCCTGCTGAAAACGGATACAGACTTAGGACATATCATAAAGGTAGCCGTTAGCTTAAACCACACAAATGAGAAGGCCAGAACTGTCTAAAATCGACAAAGAAGTTTGGCAAATGGACTCGACAGCATAGACAGTATACGCCGGATGATCTTACGGTAAAGGTATTTCTTCAGGACAGCCACTACAATCGTCGACTAACATGAAAAACGATTCAATTTTCCTAGTCAACTTTCTTAGAGCTTCAATTTTCCTAGCTACCAATTTATTTGTGCTTAAAGTTCAAATATTTCTGGACACACTGTACACATTTTTTCATATATATAAAATAAAATAGTGTATGAAATAAAAAATAATAAAGTTATATATGTACATATTTATTATTTTCGACTCTGTTCATTCAAAAGATTGAAATAAAACCAGAGGGCCGAGGATAACTTCGACCGCGCCCAAGTTTGTATACCCTTGCAAGTTTTTTGTTATTCTTTCCTTACCTCCTATTGTCTTCAAAGTGGGAAAACGTATATGATAAAATGGTCCGATCTGGCTGAATCCGAGATATACAAACCCTGCAGTGCATACAAGCATGAAAAATTTCAGCTCTTTAGCTCTTATGGTCTATAAAAAGGTCGCTTAAATAAATGTCACATACCAAAGGCACAAAAGCGTTTTTAACTTTGTTGCCAAACGTGATCAGACCGATCATCTTTGAGAAGATTTAAGCTAAGCTTGCTTTTTCACTTCTTTCAGTTACAATTCCCAACTGGTTTTAGCGTTCTCCTTGGGAGAACTTGGTAGTTCTTGAAATATTGCTATAAAGACAACCTGCTATTTTTCTGTTTTCTAGAAAACGACCTCGAACCCGCTAATTCGAATGATTTTATTATTTTGGCTACTGCACAGAAAGTGACGCAAATTTTGAATACAATATATACAATTCCAAATATCACTTTCTAATCTCTACTAATGCAACACAGATTTAATTAAGCAAGTTAACAAAAATGCAAACAATAATCAATTTTTCCGAGTTTTGGCAGTTTTGATATGATTTACTTTGCTGGTACACCTTGCGTATACGTAATTGTTGGCTGAAATGACTTACAACAAATTAAACAAAGTTTTTTTATTGCGGGTGTTCTCTTTCTGCAATCAGTCTTTACCCGGACAATCAGCAGGAAGTATCATACATTGACTTGTGGAGAGATACGGTGTTATCATTATTATGAAAGTGAAGTTAGAGATGGGTGATGGGTGGTGGTAAGGGGTGTTCCCACACAAACCTTTTGCATTCCATATGACAACTTGGAAATTTACCGAAAAATAAACCAAGTAAGCGTAAGGGTATAGGAAATATCATTATATATACATATATTATACATACGTAAGAAAATATTTGAGTTCTTAAAATCGTGAAATCGTTTTCGGTTCGTTTTCCAAAACAAAACAATGTCATGCATTGTTTATAAATTTCAATTGTTAATCGTTTTTACCCTTTAAAAATGAGATTTCAAAACACGATTTCTAGACTAGACTAACTAATGATTGCACTGTACAGGGACTTATTCCTGAACAGCAGACAAAGCTCTTGATATAGCCAATTTAGAAATATTTTTATTTGCTGCTGTCCAAAGTCCAACTGATTGTGAAGAACCTCATAAAGACAATTGCAAAGAGTTTGAACAAATAAATTAGGATAAAGGAGTCGAAATGGAAAATCTCAGTTGACAACAGACTTAAAACATGTGCCAAATTGTGTATTAAGACGATTTCAGGGTTATTGCGAATTAAGGTTGAACATTTTAATAAATAAAGTACTTTAGAAAAAAATTGATTATATTTGATGTGAATGTATGGATTTGTGTATTTCAACCACGCACATACATACATGTACATATATACTAATATATTGTTAATACATATTTATGCCAACCCGATTGATTAGTCGCACACAAATCCTCAAAATGGAATTTGTTTTTGCCACAGACAAATTTGCATGAGGCACTCACACACAACTGATTGTAATAAACTAAGCTCCCTTTTTCAGCTATTTCCTTTTTCGTATGTACATATTTGTATGTATGTATGTATGTATATGTATGCATGTATGTATTTATTTATATATACATACATATGTACATGTGAGTAGTTCCTTGTGCATATGCCACATGTACCAAATATGGGCAAACCCACACGAGCCATTACACATGCCTAACTAAATGGGCTAAAGGACGGAAGAGACCGAATGGGTGGGATGTGAAATGCGGGCCGCAGGAAGAGGACAAGGAGGAGATTTGTTGGACATTTTGGGGCCACATAATGCGCTTTTGAAAACTAATATGAATATAATGTGCGAGTGTGCGGATAGTAGTTGCTGTGTGTGCTGTGTGAGAAGGGGTGAGGAGGCAAGGGCGTATCAATGCCATCAAGGAGCAAGGATAACAATGCATTGTAGTTGTCGTCGTTTCTGTTGTTGCTTGTGTTGTTACAGCTACGGGCTGTGTGAAGGACACCAGCTGGTCGACATATGTATGTATGTATGTATGCCGCTGCTGCATGTGATAAATACAAAACAATTTAATAATAACAAGCCACAATAAAGTAATAATAAAAAGTGTATATATGTCTACTGCATGGAGCAACATATTCGATGCCCTTTGGAAGCTCACACCACGTACATCGAGGTCGAGCAAATCATTTAAAGAAGAAAGCACTAGAAATTGTCACTATTCCGGATGTTAGCTTCTATTTTGGAGTGGCCCTTAAAGTCAATTAACATTAAATTTAATTTAAACGAAACGAATATTTCTTAGAAATTACACCTTTCGCATCGTTTTCTGTTCGTATCTTGATATGTGAAACTATCTCATTCGATGGTAACTTCCTCCTGACAATAAAATGCAACAGGAAATGAAATATAAGCGTAGACAGTGCATTCGTGTGTAAATTTTTCACAGCCATGGCATTTATAATAACGGTTAACGTTATGTTGAATGAAAATTGTTAACAGCATCAGACGTTGCTGTGGCCAAGCCTCAACAGCATGAGGCAAGTTTCAGGTTGCTGGTGGCTGATGGCAGGAGGAAGGCATCATCATCATCATCATCATCATCGACACGTAGTCGAGACGTGTTGAAAATACTGAAAATTTATCGCGTAGGCGGTTCATATTGTGTTGAATGGGAGGCGTGGTCGTGTGTGTGTGTGTGTGTGTGTGTGGTTGCATTTGGCCATTAAATGATTTTCAATTCAATTTACCTGACAAGTGAAATTCGAGCCAAAAAGAAAATGAACGAAAAAATATAGATGTAGGTATATAATTTATGATTAGCTTTAATGTCAGCCAAAAACTGCCAAAAAATGTCTATATTTATGCACAGGTGGAGCAAATTAAACGCCAACAGCAACAACACAACACAAGAGAAGGGAAGAAAACTTTAATTCATGTTGACTTCATTTAATTTTAGCATAAAAAACGCATAAAACGAAATATGCGGTCAGCCGAAAATTTTGTTTTTTGCTTTTCTGTTTTTATTTTCCCGTTTTCCTTTCATTTGTTTGTATTTGTGGATGTGCGTGTGTGTGAGTTTGTTTCATTTCTTTTTGTTTGGTACCTGAGTTACCGGCCCCCACCTTATAAGTATGCTATATAAAAAGTTAAAATCTTAAAAGGGCATATTGTATGCACAATACATCACAAACACACACACACACACCCAGAGAGAGAGAGAGACAGAGACACACACCTATACACGAACAGTAACAGCGATAGCAAAAGAAAGCGCAAAGGAAATGAAGAAAAACTTGATTTATTTTTATGTGCTCAGCCAGGCGAAGAGTACCCCAGGTGGTGGGGGGTGTGTAGGTGAATGGTTTGGGGGTAGCTGGGCGTAGAAAGGGGAGGAGACATTTGCTTGCCATTCATACAAGTGGTACGTGCGTAATGACCAGGCACACACACAAACACACTGACACACACACGCACAGTTCGCACTTGAACTCTAAGAAGTTTCACATTGCGTATACGTAATCATATTCTGTTTTCTTTCTCTCTGTGTGTGTGTGTGTGTGTGTATTTTTTTTGTTCTTTCCTTCTTTCATTCTCGTTTTGCTCCACTTCTTTCTCCCATTTGTTTTGTTGTTTTTCCATACCCTGCTCAAAAAAAGAAGTACCCAAAAAAAGGACCTTTAGTTTTGTTTTGATTGTTTTTATCCATTAAACCCTGCGATTATTATGAAATCGGCAAAATCGAATTGGCTGAAAAATAATATTTATTTACACGTGATTAATTTTTAAATGCAGCTCCATAAATTTGACTTTCAGCAACATTCTGAATCATGAGCAATTTTTTTTCTATCCTCTTTTTTGTTGTGATCGAAATTTGAGTACCACACACACAGACAAATAATACACATGCCTTTTTTTTGCAGTGTATGTGAAAGTTGACTTTTCCGACTTCCGATGTGTATCTTTTTGTTGTATTTGTATTTGTGTTTTTTTTTTCTTTGTGTTAAATTATACATCATGTATACACATTTACAGACACTTATATATCCAACTATGTATACGATATATAGATATAGATACATACATATATATATATATAATTATGTATGTACTTCCAATTTGTTGTACCTGAGCTCCACGGGGGGCAGCTGGTCAATTGAACGACCGACCGACTGACTGACTGACTGACCATGGGGCTGGTGGGCAAATATTCAATGGCGCTGATAGGCAACAAAGTTCAAATTGAAATCTATCGAAATAGATAAAGATAAATAGTCTTTGAGCTGAATTTTGGTTGAACCCTTATCATTAGATGATATCAAAGTTTATTGATATTGAAAAATGTCATCAACAGTTTGTAGCTGTCTCTCTCTCACCTCTTTTCCTCTTCGTTCTGTTGTGTGCTCTTTCTTTGGCTTTTCGCTTGACCAAACACAAGTAATGGACACTAATAAGAAAACTAAACCAAAGTAAACTAGAATTACTAGCAGAGGCATAGGTCAAATCAAGCGTAAACCTCTGATAAACCGATGATAAACAAAAACAATTAATTGCATTGTGTGTGTTTGACCAGCACAGAGAAAGAAATTTAGACATTTGAAAAGTATTACATATACTTACATATATATATGTATATGTTATGGAATTCCCTTCGAATTGGAGGTAGCAGTTCTTATGAGCTTGAACTGACAGGATAATTTTAGACTTTCTCTAAGTGTACGCTTTGGCTGTTGGTCCTTTTTTTAATGATTATTTTTATACACATGACTTGCTTTTGGCCAGAACTATCTATCTATGTGTGTATGTGAGTGTGTCTAAGGGTGTGTGTGTGTGTCAGTGAGACATATTTTGGGTCAATGACATAAAGCATACCAGAAATCAAAAATCAAGCGATTTAATAAAGAAAGGTATTTAAAAGATACAACAAAATTTCCTCTTGGCATTCAACACATTCATTGCACTCGTTGAAATCTATGGAAAATTCAATGAATTTCATCGGATTCCACAAAAATGTCTGGCGTCAACTTTATGACAAAAATTTCATATTCGCATCCGAGTTATGTTTGTTTAATAAATCTCTCTATTTTGACTTGAATGCAAAATAGATAAAAACAATTAGGCATTCATTTAATAAACAATCACTTGAAGTTCGTTATTGTGAATACCCTCGTACCAAAATGGGTATATTAATCTCTGCTAATATAGATACTATAGTCATGTTCCTCCTCGGTCCTTCAACTCACTGCGTTAGATTGGGCAAGTAGTCGACATATCACAACTAAAGTTTTCATGGAAAGAGTTCCTAATCGAAAGGATCGAATGGATCTTCTAGAGTTATTCCCTTACCACCTTAATTCATGTCTTTCTAACTGCTTCTGCGATATCTTTTTCGACCCCATCTCTCTCCTTTGGACAGTCTCTTGACTTTACTTAGCTTCGAGTAAGTTGCTGAAAGTCTTTAAGGATATAGTTGTTTGTATTATATGAAGTTTACCCTAAACACAAATACTTTGCAGAGTATACAAACTTTGTCATGACGGAATTTGGGCCAACGCTCTGTTCTGATTGCTGGCAGAATGTGCTAATTCGGCTTACTGTTCTTTAGACACAATGGAATTCATAAAACAAAAACCATAATGGGTTTTTTAAAGTGCACTAATTTGTTAGATAGCAAAAATAAACTCGAAATTATAAAAGCGGAAAATTGGGCAGTGGCAAAGCAGCGCACACATATTTCCGGCAACTGCAATTGTATCTATGTATCTCTATGTCTGTCGATGTGGTTGTCTGCGTGTAGCTGAGTCCGTGTGAGCCCCCAACTAACAAGCCGCCAATTACGATAGAAATCTAGAAAATGTGCAAAATCGAGCAAAAATTTGTAACTATAAGGCGACCAAATTTACATGCAAATCCATTCAATTTTTTTTTAGCATGCCAAGGACAGCAGCATTCATCCAACCAACGAACCAACCAACCAGCCAGGAGCCGCCAGGACCACCAGCCAGGAGCCAAAATGGCGACACTGAAAGGTTGGTTATGTATATCAGCCAACAAATTATCTCAATTTAGCATAATATTTACTGAACTGCATTGAACCGTTCCAGACGACAAACTACCGAAAAAGAAAAACACAAATCGAAAACCGAGTTCAAATTTTTGTGTGCGCGGATAAAACGAATGGCAGCTTGCTGGCTCGTAGTGGGTGGGGAAAGGAATGGGAAAGGTAATAACACATACGTATGTAAGCAGAAAGCACAAAGTATGGGCCTTAGAGATGAGCACATGATGAATATCTCCGGATGACAAAGCTAATATTCTCAAAATTTCACATTATCATTTCATTTATTTCAAAGGCATTTTATGATTTTAAAAAGATAATTTAATGGCGTTTATCCTTCTTTAGGCTTCAGTTTAAACCCACTCTGAATTTGGAAGATTGTTTCACCTTGATGAGTCTACTTTGAGTCTTCTTCTTAGAATCAAACTCTAGAATGAGTCGTCATTATGTCTGTCTGTTTCAATGTAAATAAGTCTTTCTATTTTTTGAACTAGTTTAGTGAAATTTAGCATTTGATCACTTTGTAAATGACAGCAGCACATTTGTAAAAATCGTTCAAATCAGTCGACTATAACATATAGAATCCATATGCCATGTTCCGAGAGAGTTTGATGAAACTAACCCAAGTATATCAATTGAGAAGTCAAAACTACAATACAATACTAACATAACACATACTAATATACTTCTTATGCAAGGATATATATTTACGTATGATTACTTAATCCTATGACTTTCTCTTAGTAATTTTAGATTAACTGCAAGGAATCAACTGAATTTAACTGGCCTTCTGCCCTCAACATATTAAAACAAAGCTAAAAAAATGTAAAGCTTTTTATTACTCAGCTCATAAAGAACTTTTCGCTCTGGCAACATAAAATCAATAAGTGTAACAAACTTCGCATTGCATTGCAATATTCAAACGTCTGCTTTGGACAGATCAAACATAGACCTTCAGCATGTTTACCGAAGTTCTATGACTATGGAATATAATTATATGCAATCAATTTCCACACACATCCCATTACTTTTCCATTTCATTTTTGATTTTACACGGTTTTTTGTGCTTTCGGGCGTGCTTTGATTGAAATTGAAAACTATGACTGATTTGTTATAGACTAGGTATGTGTGTATGTAGAGTATACCTGCCTTTGTAGTTTTACTCACGCAATCAACACTCTGTTGATATAGTCGCAACAATGTCGGCATTCCATGAGCTAAGAAATTGAATTGAATTTCAGTTGCCGTTGCCGTTGCCAATGCCATCTTCATCGAGGTCTGTGCTCATTCCTGACTTATGGTTTTTTATTCTGAACAGCTCGCTAACACACGGCAATAGGTGAGTAGGTGGTGGTCGCACCTGTCCTCGGCCTCAGACGCTCAATTTTCAATTTTTTTTTTTTTTTTTTTCATTTCTCAGCTCCAACATTAGCTATAGCCTTGGTTGTCGCGGTGCTGGTTTTGGTCTTGGTCTTGGTCTTGGTCTTGGTCTTGGTCCTCGTCCTGGTCTTTTCCATTTCATACATGATAGCTTTCCGCAGCTTTTCTTTTCTTTTCCTGTCCTTTTCATTTCTTTTCTTGACTTTGCTGGGCTTGACATTGGCATGCACATAGAATTGCATTCTCTGACCTGACTGCAAAATCAGTCAAACTAATGGCGCTTGATTCGATTCTATTCAATGGGAAATAGCAAACCAAAGCAACAGCAAAAAAGTCCACAATTCTATGAGTTGTAACCCAAGAATACCCTGTAACTTGACTTGATTTCGGTATTAATTTTACATTAATTATATTCGACGGTTTAATTGTCATGTTACCAAGGATATTTAATGGGATTTACTTTGTCAAATCAATGAGTAACCAACGTCCATTAAAATCTCCATTCTAAGCCAATAGATTGATAACCTTGATCAGTGCTTAGTTAGTTAGGTCAATTAACCAGCCTGAGTTTCTCATCAGGTATTTAGATTTTTCGAATGTCCCTGCACATACATAAGTTAATTATGTAATGCAATATACGAATCAGGATATGGATTGATGAAACGCAAATTGCGTAAAAAACTTTACGCCAAAATTGATAAGAAAAATTGTAAAAATTTTTAATTGAAACAAACTAAACCTGACTGGTCTATACCAGTTCAGTTTCTCAACGACTAAAGTTTCAATTTACTAACGGAAATCCAGGCAATAAAGTGCATTCAATCAATTGCTCCTAAACTTTGTTGTCCCCTTTTCCACTGAGAACGAGTGGTTAGGCGGGCTAGAATGGCTGGATGGGTGGGGCAGTGGAAATGATGGCGGGGCAGCGAAACTGGGCAGAGGGGCATTAAATTTATATGTCAATAAATCTTAAAAGAGCAAAAGGCAAACGCCAAGTCATTCGCTTTACGTCTCTACGTATGTTAGTTTTGGCCGGCCAAAAGCGAGAGTAAGGGTGAGAACGCGAGTGACAGTGAGAGGTGTTTGTGTCATCTGCCGGGTGGCGGGGCAAAACTTATTAGCCAGGTACCGTTTAAGGCTATTAAATCGCCCTGACGTTGGAGCCAGTAAAGAAGAAGATGAGAGTATGGGGGTGGAAATGGAGGGAACAGCTTGCTTCTGGTTTGCTCATAAATCAGCGCCCTGACTTGACCAGGCACAACGGACGCTTTATTGGGGGTCGTCCAGTTACTTGTTTGCTCTGCCCAACGCCCTCCTGACTGTGTGAGCAAGAGGAATGGCCAAAAGAAAAGAAGAATAAAAACTAGAAGATTTATAGAAATATCTAGTACATAATACATACACATCTATGTATAGAACTATGACTAAGAAGTGGAATGATCAAGTCATATCGTCTAATCAAACACTTTATTTTATGCACTTAATATTCAAATTAACCATTTAACTATTTGACATATTTATTTGATGGATAGATCGGGAATGTCCTGGAGAGAAATAGAAAACTTCACACATTTCGAGCACTCTAGAAGTTGCTTAACAGCAGATTTAACCCAAGTATATACAGGGGCGTAGAACTAAAACGCGGACTTTCTGCCCTTAGAGTCCAAACACAGAAGAAATATTGAAGTGCCCTTTGATATCGCTTCGCTGCTTTCCTTCCTTATTGTAGATATAAAAAGATCCCTTCATTTAGATTTGTTAGATTAACATCTTATCTAGATGGAAAACCAAATAACATTTGAGATTAAAACTCTGATAAATAGACTAGAAGAGCAAAAAAACATTACTCATACGACACGTTGGACCCTTTATAACATTGTTTACACTAAATCGACGCTCGATTATATAGGAAAATCTCTGAACCCCGTATATGTATGTATGTACACACACACGTACACACATTTGCACATTGTTGGCTTCATAATTCGTCACTTTTTCAGCAAATCTCCACCCAACTCTGGATCGGGCAGAGTCCTTAAGCATTTGTTATTAATCAGTCATGAAAAAAAAGCAAAAAGCAAAAAAAATACAAGCCCGCTTGGCATAAATCTCGACAAAAAAGAGAAGACAACAACGAGTCGTATGAGTGATGTCAAATTCAGACATGCAGAGAGACTGATAGCAAGAGAGAGAGGGGAGTATGAGAGACTGAGAATTGCCGCCAGTTGTTGGCATCATTAATAATCTCATATTTTTGAGTTTTGCATACACACACAGAAACACTCACACACAAATAAATTAACTATGTACATACATGCGTGTGGCGTGCCCTTCCCCGCACACTCCTGTCCGGCGGACAGGCTAAGTTTCAGTCTTAGTTTGGCTTTCTGTTTCAATGTACTGCAATTAATCAACTAGACAAAGATCTGCCCATGGGCCAAATTTCCATTTTTGGCAACTCTTTTCCAGGAGCGAGCAAGACAACAACATCTTAAAGTCTCGAGCACTTTAAGCAATTTCATTTCCGACACGGTAAAAATCCTAAATAAAAATACTGAAAAGGAATAGGAGGTACAACGAAACAAGCAGAAGAAGAAACAAGAAGGAAGGAAAGGGGAGAGAAAAAAATGGACAAATACGACCCAAGAAATTAAATTATTTGTTAGCAAGCAAAAGGGATCTAGAAGAGGAGAAGAAAAAAAAATCAAGCATGACAACAAGGCCATACAGATTACATAAGACACATACACACACAAAAGCACACACACATACACACACTTGTAACCTCTCTGCATCTTTTGCCTGGGTTCGGGCAACAAGTGAAAATCCATTTGTTAGAGGAAATCGTGCAAAAAGCTTAAATACAAAGCTTAAACATAAGTAGCAACGAATAGCACACACGGGCACAAAGTTGACCCCGCCCACATGCCGCCCAGCATTCACCCAACCACTCTTGCCCTCATCCTTACCCTCGCACACACACACACACCAATACATAAACGTATATGGCATGCATGCATATGTGGGGCAGGTCTTAGGCAGGCCAAAAACTAAATGAAGCTGCCTTCATCTACCTTGCCATACCCTTTGCCAAAGAAGAGTATATACAAATCGATAAGAAGTTTGCAACGCAATAATCAACTACATTGGTTATTATGGGAACCATCTCCATAAGATTAATTACCCTTCAACCAATCTAACTGATCTATTTTGGTGGTAGAAATTAGTACTTTATGGATTAAGGGATAGTTAGGATAAAGGAATGCTCGGATAACATGGAGAAACCTCTGCTGATATTTAAACAGAGTTGACTATTGAGTTTATCGAACCAATTCTTGACGATAGTAACAAGTTCCCTTTTCTGAATGGATTATAACACAAAATGCTTGGATCGGCCAACTTCTAACTCCGCCTTCTTAACTTGGTTATTCAAGACTTGAGTCTACCTATCAAAAAAGTTGCCTCTAGCTCTTAAAGCCTTCGAGATCTGGACTAGAAATCAGACATGGCTAGATCGACTCAGCTGTTAATGCTGATCAAGAATATATGCACAAACTTATTAGACTGGAAAGGCCTTCTTCTAACTGACTTTGTGTTTTTCTTATCGAAAATTTAAAGCTTAATCGATTATACATAGTCTCCGATGTTTTAGTTTAGTTTAGAATTCCAAAAACTGGGCGTAAAAGTTAATTTCAAACACTCACAACGAATCGAGGATACCTTTTTAAGGGCATTCGATTATGGACTTTGAGATCTAGCACAAATATTTCCCTGACTCATTCCTGCTGCCGTTTTCGTACCCGTTTCAATCTTACTGTTGCTGCGGCGGCGGCAGCCCTCGTCTTGGCTTTTAACGTGTTTTACCGTTCGTTTCTTTTTGCGCATAAAATGAGCAGGTTACGTGATGTGCGTCTGTGTGTTTGTGTGTGTGTGTGTGTGTGTGTGTGTGTGCAACGATGTGTACACGGCTCGTCTCCCTTGGGTAAATTTTTGTATTTAAAATATATGACCAAGAAATTTTTTAAACATTATTTTTTAATTTTTCGTTGTATTTTGCTCCCTTTCTTTTTCTTCCTTTTTCCACAAAGCAATTTGCCTTGGCGAACCAGCAAAAGCAAAAAAAAATAAATATGCATAAAAAAAGGATTGCCAAATTGGGGTTGGGGCTTAGGACCTGACACACAAAAAGCACGGACTCGGAGATGGATGGATGATGAGGTATGCCACTTGAATTTATGTATGTTGCGTTCAGTGAAGGAGCTGCTTAAGCAGGCAATAGATTTTAAGGACTTTTGACTCTGGATTAACATTACGTTAAGTATTAGCACTTTTAGATACCCTCTCGTTTGCACTGACAAGGCCAGAAAGTGTGTAACCGCTGCTGCATGTCAAGTAACTTCAATGTGTGAGTTTAGTCTTATCAGTCTGAAGTTGTTTTGCCTCTTGGTATAGAGTATATCAACGCGACTGCGTCGACTCACCTAAATACACAGTCGAATATTGTATACCCTTGTAAACTTCAGCTGAACAATTCTGTGCATTCAGCATGGCATTTTATCGTTTGCCTTTATAGGATATACAAATCATAAAGTAATAACATTTTCCTGACCAAATTTATTCTTCAAACCGATCGTTGATGTAGCTATAGGATATAGTCGCTAGATCTTGAGAAAATCGGGCGCAATCATCATAAAGTGTTTAAAACTGACAAGTACGAATTTCCTTTCTTTTCGATCGATCATCCCTCTCGGAGGTATATATATGAAATGGTTGCCCGATCTTTTGACACAGTCATTAAGCATTGTATTTAATTGTACAAGACTCGCTTTAGGAATTACAATATCGTTCATCTAAAATGTACTTCAGATCGATCTTCAAACTTGTATAATATTGATGATTCCTTAAAGATTGATTAATGATTGATTTATGATTTATAACTCATTCCTTTATGATTCGATTTGGATGCCTTTATGATTCGGTAATGTTTCCTTAATGATTCATTATTGAATCCTTTTGTTCATTGCTTTATAGTTCTTTAATGATTCCTTAATGGTTCATTATTGATTTGTTAATGATTTCTTTATGATTCATTGATGATTCCTTTTTAAGTCATTAATGTTTTATACAGAGTCCCTCAGTAATTCGATAATGATTCATTAAGGATTGATTTCGTAATGATTCCTTAATGATTCGTTAACGATTACTGAAAAGTGTATAACTAGCCCTCGCAGGTTATGCATGTCTAATCATCTGATTAGAAGAATATGAATACTATCTATGGTCAGTAATACATTTTAAGTTTTGAAAAGGTTTCGAAATTTAGAAACTTTTCGAAAACGCTCCCAAAAGTTGTGTCACCCCTCAGCACGCTCAGCACCAGATTTCCAAGTCCCTCAGTGCTTTCGCTTAAATGTTACAAACGTGTTGGATTTGCCAAATAAGTGACTGATATTTGATAAATATATTTGTTTACCCGTTTCAGTGCATGGTAACGAAAGTGTTGATCGTTTTCAATTGGCCAAGTTTTTGCAATTTTCGAACAATTTGTTGTGTTTGTGTTATCGGTCAGTGATCACACGTGTGTCTGTATATCTGGGCAATATTCGCCGTCGACTGGTCGCATGAGCCGAATATATAAAATCTCTGTTTAACAAAGTAGAATTATGGTTTATTGTTCAATAGAAACGGTTGTTAAATGATAAAACACCATGACATAGGATAATCACATCATCAGCTGCACGAATACTGATAACCGCGAGCCACAATAAGAATAATAATAGTTTGGACAATCGTTCAATGTCTAGGTATACTATGTATACACATACCTGAGTATGCCTACCTACATATGTACCTACTTGCTACATATAGCCAGAAAGTATTTTCGCAAAAACTTATCATTGTCACGGTCCATAAACATGAAATTAGAATAACCCATTTATAACTGGAACGAATAATACACATACGTTAGGTGTGCGAACTGTGGCGTCTATGCCCTGTGTACAGCTCTTTCCCGATCTTGCCCAGCAGCCACCACCAACTGGACAGCGTGATAAGATTAGTTGGCCGGTCGGCCAGTCGGCAGTTCTATAAAAGCTTCAGTGGCCCATTGTTGGGGCGACAGTTAGCGATTGACGGACCACGAAATGGCCATCTCGACCAGCTCCAAACCCAATATGGCCATAGGCAAATTTTGTCTGGTCATGGCCTTGGTTTGCCTAGTGCCGCAGATGAGTCACCAGGTTGGTTCTATGCACCCTGTACTTGACTGGGTGCAAAGATAAGATCGTCAACCAATTCGACTTAATCGGCAATTAGTGAAAAGTGCTTGGCACTTGATTACACTTTATTAAGTCTACTCTTAATCTGGTCATATAATATGTGTATTTGTTATGTTATTAGGCGGCGTTCCTGGAGAGGGATTATGATAGTGACTACTATACGGCAGGCGTGGTAGAATTCCGGCCAAGTGTATTGAGCCAGAAGGATAATGTTGACAGCTACGTGGAGATCATTGGCTCAACGGATGCCAGTGAGGCCGAGATCATTGTCTTCCCGGAGGCCACTTTAAATGGCCAGACTACGGCAACATTTGTCCCACCGCCGGAAGAGCTAATTGCACCCTGTCTAACGGATCCGAATGCCACATACTATGAGGAATTTTTCGTTGCCCTTTCGTGCGCTGCCCGCAATGCCAGCAAATACGTTGTGGTGAATCTCAGTGAGAAACAATTGTGCACCGACACCCCCGAAGATCCGCGACCCTGCTCCTCGACTGGGGTCAATCAGTTCAATACGAATGTGGTCTTCGACCGGGAGGGTGTTGTCATTTCACGGTATCGTAAGATCCATTTATACGGCGAACCTCGAAACTCTACCTATTTGCCTGAGCTGTCAACCTTTACCACCGATTTCGGTGTGACTTTCGGGCATTTCATATGCTTTGACATACTCTTCTTCGATCCAGCCCACCAGTTGATACTGGAGCAGGGTATCACAGATTTCGTATTCCCGACTATGTGGTTCTCGCAACTGCCGTATCTGACAGGTGAGTCCCAAATCAAAATGGCTCGAAGTCGGAAACGTTCTTTAGTTGCCCTTCGTTTTCCTCAGCTGTCCAATACCAACAAGGCTGGGCTTATGCACAAAATGTTAATCTACTGGCCGCCGGAGCTAGTAATCCCTTGATCGGTAGTTCTGGTTCGGGTATCTATCATGGACGCGAAGGTACCATTACCAGTGTAATGAAAACCGGCATCGGTGAACGTCACATCTACGTGGCCAAAGTCCCCAAATTTAAGGAAACCCGCCAGACACGTAAATCATTCCGCTCGCGCCGCTCTGTTGACTCCGAGGCCCCGAGGGTTTTATCGTCAGAGTTTCGGATGAAGCAGGACTATATTCAAAATTATAAGAGTGAAGTGTTACCGATCGATGAGAACCAACGAGAGAGTGGCAATTTGACCAAAGATATTTGCTATGATGATACCTTCTGCTGTCACTTTGAGGTCACATGGCAACCATTGGACGAGCAAAGTAATTCATCCTATTACTACTATCGTCTGGGTGCCTACAATGGTTGGAGGAATGAGCAGAATGTTGATGGCAATTATATACGCAACTGTGGCATCTTCTCATGCACGGGTCCCGAAATCGAAGACTGTGCCAAACTGATCACTGATAATGAAAATGCCCAACCACAAGTGACCTTCACACGTTTGGTCATCGATGTGACCTATCCGGAATCGAAAGAGTTTATCTTCGTGCCCAATACATTACTGGATAACCTTTTGCCACTAGAGCCAAGCCAATTTGAATGGACGCAAACACCTACTAGCAATGGGTGAGTTATCCCATATCTCCGTTAATCTCTGAATACTATTGATCTATCTTCTCTTTCCTCTAGGTATCAACATCAAGTGCACTTTGCCTTAGCCGAAAATGTAGAGGTCAGCAATCTGCTGACCTTTGCCGTCTATGGTAACTATTACAATGAGATCTGCACCTATGGAGCTGGCACTCGCGAAGATAATATCCAATGTGGCTATGCGGATGAGGACAACGAAGGCGGCACAGCAGCTCATATGCAAAGTTTTGGGGCCTGGCTCATAATGCCCTTGGCTGTGATCCTTGGCTCGATTCAATTTAAGTGTCTGTGAAGGACTTTTATTGTTTTGATCTAGATCATGATCAGATTAAGCTATAGACAAAACTACCTCTCTCTCTCTCTCTCTATAAAATAAAGATACCCCCAACTTAGACGGGAATTTATTGATAAATCGCTTAACTGTGACTCATTTGTGTCTCAAAATCTAGTAGTACTTAGTTTCCTTCAACATTTTCACAGACAGCATGTCTGCAAAATGGCTTATAGTAAACACACACATACATACTGCCAATGCACTTTTACTAGCATATTGTTTACTAATGGGAAAACGTGAGCTTTCAATCACTAATGAGAGAAAGAGCGTATAAGAGCGTATTCTTTCAAAACAATAACCTTTAATAAATGACTAATATTGACATAAAAGGGTATTCGAATCGGCGTCTATCGATGACGTATTCGCACATTTGGCTCTTCGTTTCTTCATTGAACTTAACCACCAAAAATTAAGCCAATAGTATCCACCAAAATTTTCATCCAGGGCTAAATTTCACTTAGGGCCACAGAAAACTAATATTAAGAAGTTGTTTGGCTCCGCCGAAGTTCATATACCCTCTTCTTCCGTTTCTCAATTATCATTATAAGATTTTTCAACATTATGTGATATTTGTGATAAGCTTTTCGATCGATGCAGTGGTCCCATCCGGTTCATTCTCATACTCTATCTCAATTAGGCAATGAAAACCTTAAGTACCAAGATCCATAAGACTTTAAGTTAAGGACATGAAGTTGATAGACGAACAGCCATGGGTATTAAGAATATATATCTTTCATCACTTTTTGTATTCCCAAGTATTTTTAATTTGCTGAAACTTACGGATTTTGGTGAATCCTTTGCATGGTTAGAAGGTCTTTTCCGTTTCTTGACAGTGTCAGAACTCAGTTTTTGTCTTTGCTTTTGTAATTTTAGTTTTTGTTTTACATAATTTAGCATAAGATTTAAATGAAATAATAAAATTAATTGTTTTCCTGACAGACTGAACATATTTTTACATAATAAGGGCGAAAACATTTCCTTCTAATGTGTATAGTTGGTATACAAGTTATACCTTAGGGCTGGAGACCCCGACACTGGTCACCCCCAATCCTCATTGGTTGGAATCGTGTCTATCATAAGCCCTTTAACAATTACCCTAACTTTAACAGAGATCGCAAGACATATAACACGAAAACGTGGACAGATAAGAAAATATTTAATCCTTATCGTTGTTATTTTTATTTTTGTTTATTTTTAATAACATTCAATTGTCAATGACTATGAAAATACTTACATTTCTTGTTTCGAACTTTGGCTGGTCACCCGATCATCGACGTCACTTGTCCGGTTTTCAATTTGCAGGTAGGTCGTAGGTACAGACTAAGTCTGATTACGGCTCGCCTATTTAAATTATACGATAAGAATTTCCAAATGTTTGATGAAACATTTACCTTTCGTTGATGATGTGGTTCTCAATCATTTCTGATTCACACAGATCGGCCTTCTATATAATGGAGCACCTTGTAAACCTACACTTCTGTTGTTCCTCTCCTCAAGGTACTTACTTTAAAAATAGAATGGAATGGATATTATAGAGTTGAACGGAGAGGAAGACTTTTATAGGGATGCTTGACTGTATTTGAAGAATACTTTATCTTAGAAAGCGTATATGTATATACATTGCACATTCAAAGAATCATCGTTTTTGCACACTTGTGATTTGCCAGGGTCGGATCTTCAAATGGGAGGAGGGGAGGTGCGTTCAACATTTAATATAAATAGCTAATCTAATAAGCCTAATAAATCATTGTTCTTTGTGGATTTTTCCATTTCGTGTTCGGTGTTGGGAATAGTGTGCCCTGTCTGCCCTCTTCTGAGTGCTGACCTGGCTGTTGGTCTCGATTATGCAATATAATTGTTGACAGACTTTATTTTTTTACAGACTTCCCATAAATTTTAATTGCTGCCGCCGAAAAGTATGTGAACACGCATCAGATTACTGGCGAACTCAAAGGCAAGTGGCTGATAATTCGATGAGGCGCACGATTAGATAGGAATAAATCATATTGCATGAGGCGAGAGACTTTAAACTGAAGTGAGTAGTCGCTATGGTCGGATGGATTTACGTGTTTACCATATTGAGCATCTGTGGCAGAATCAGCTCTGCTGATAGTGGGTACTATACAGCTGGCGTGGTGGAATTCCGACCAGCTGTTACTGGTGGAAACTCATCGCAGTTGCTGGAGGAGAATCTGCTGGCCTATCTGGCCTTAATAAAAGAGGCAAATGGCACAACAGATATCATAGTATTCCCCGAGGCAACCCTCAACACACAGCTCCAGTTGACTGCCGTGCCAGAGGCTAACACAAATCGAAGCATATGTGACGACGATGGCGGGGTAGACGAGAAGGTGGCCCCGTTTCTTCGTGAGTTGGCTTGTGCCGCTCAAGAGGCTCACACCTATTTGGTTGTGAATGTGAAGGAGCGTGAGTCTTGCCATAACGAATCATTGACGTGTCCGCCGGGGGGACATAATATATACAATACGAATGTGGTGTTTGATCGTCGCGGTGCCATTGTCTCACGATATCGGAAATGGAATCTGTATTTGGAGCCGTACACGAATCGAACTAGTGAACCCGAATATGCCACCTTTGAGACGGACTTCAATGTGACTTTTGGCCACTTCATTTGCTTCGATATGCTGTTTTATGAGCCAGCTCAAAGGCTTGTCGAACGCCTGGGCATCCATGATATAATCGTCACAAAAATGTTCAACTCCGAGTTGCCCTTTCTAACAGGTTAGTTGTGAATCGATCCACTTGAAAACTTACCAATTCTCTTTTCCGCTAGCCTCACAGTTTCAGCAGGCCTGGGCCTGGGGCAACAATGTCAATCTATTGGCATCTGGTGCCAGTTTGCCGACATCTGGCATAACAGGCAGTGGCATCTATGCCGGACGACACGGTGCCTTAGCTCGTCTTATGGTGGCCAATCAAACGGAAGGAGAACGAAAGCTTTTGCTGGCTCGGGTGCCTATATGGTCAGCCGATGCTGATCCCGTTGTGGACCTGGACCCTATCGAGCATCCTTTACAAAATGATTTACCCTTACTTCAGCAGCCATCAATACACGCTTTCTCCAGCAGTTTACTGCCGCGGATTCCCGGAACAGTCAAACTGTATACCCAAAGATATTATGCAGATCTGTTCTGTGAATTTAACATAACGATGGTGGTGAAAGGAAAAAGACTACTGAAATATTACTATCGAATAGGTGCTACGGTGAATCAGCGCAGCTATGAAGAGGAGCAGTACAGTAAGATATGGGTTTGTGGCCTTTACGCCTGCCGTAATTCCAGTGTCGAGTCCTGCGGCATGCTGAACGTCGAGACACACAGGGAAATGGTTGAGTTCACAGCAGTGCAGATTAGAGGAAAGTTTGTTCAAAGTAATCGCCGCCTACTTATGCCAAATTCGCTGACAGAGTCGCTCTATGCCCTACAGCCAACCGAAATGACTTGGCTCCAAGAGGATCATAGCGATGGCACAACTTCGGCGCAAGTGGAACTAACGAAGCCCCAGGAATTATTAGCCTTTGGCATCTATGGCAATTACTTCGATGGTGACAATCAGGAAGACTATGACAAGGGAACAGGCACTACGAATCATTCAAGTAAAAGTTTTGCCTTGATAGTTTTACTCATTATTGTTATTTTCGTTAACTAGAGCAGAATTATATTAGAGTAATACCAAAAAAATAAAGTGAATATAATCAGAACTTAGACGAGATAATGTCCTTAAGTCATGTCCGATCAATGCGTTCGTCGGGATCAACACAAACTCATCACAGATCAGAAATTGGGATTACGTCCTTGACAAATTTCAAAAAGATTGAAAACTTGAACTTTGTCGACGACGTTTTATCATGACATCGTCACGATCCGCTATATATATGTTTATGTATATAAACGATCCGTACACAACCAAAATTCTGCATACTTCATTAATCCGTCGTATCAAGGAGTACGGATCTTGCATATGGTTCAATCTGTTCCAAAGCAATTTCTGCTTTTTGTTTTTTCGCGGTCTTAATTGGGATCGCAATGTCAATTTGCCATCATACTCCAGTAGGCTTCCTTTAATCAATCTTCCTTCTTTAATTAATCGTCGGGTGCTATCTTTCGGGTGTAGACTCTCCTGACCTATTCAACTAGTTCAACCTATCTGCACCCCGTAGACCTACTAAAAAATTTATTCCTCTATCCTTAAAACACTGTATTTCGAACTATTCCCTGCAGGAACCTTTTCGAATCCTATGTTCTGATCAGAAGCCTCTCTTCCCCTTGTAAAAACTTCTATCTTAGCCCACTTAGCTCGTAATTAGCTGTAGTTAATCATAATTTTTTTTAATTGTTTGTCCATTTTATTTGCATTTGTCCACGCGATCGTGCCGTCCTATGTACGGCTGCTGGAGGTGGATAGCTCTCTGCTTGGGCTCGCGCGAAACAGACTTGTCGTGGTGTCGTATAGGCCACTTGTACGTACTTCGCATTGAACGCGTCAACGTCCAGACAGCCTGGACTTGTTTGTTTAGTTTAGTCGTTGCAAACTGATATAAGTTCAATGCATCTCAGAACATTGATTTAAAGTTATAAACTTAATTAACCTTTGATTTGAATGATTAGAATACCATTTGAGTGCCAAATGGGGATATATATTCCGACGAAACACCACCTGTTCCCAGTGCCGCATTGGCCAAGTATCAGGAGTGGCAAAAGCTACGGGCCCGCACCCCCTTTAGAAGTTCGACGTGTTAAAGTGAGCGTTTTGTCGAATCCAACATTTATAGGTATATATATAGGTATATATATCTGTAAAGTATCGAAATATTAATTCGAAAATGAATATATACTGAAAAAGTAATCTAAATTTATTGTAATTTTAAAATTTTTAAAAACGCGAATTATAATCTCATTAATCAATATTGAAAGTAAATTAAAACCAAGGTTAGATTTGACAATTGTTATTTCATATGAATCTCGCAGTTTATTTAACTTCATTCAGTGAAGAAAGTATTGCCACAGGCTCTGCGCCCGCTAAATCTGGCACTGTCCTTCCCCATCAGTAGCGACGAACGACTTTTCCTCCGAATCGCTCGATTTTCCCCCCACTGTCCGTATGTACATATTATATTCCTTGCCAATAAACTGGCCTGTTTTGAATGAAAATAAGAATGGATGAGGAATCATGAGAACATTTTCAACTTTGGTCATTTGGAACCAATGACAATGGGTAGGAATTTGTGCCCAGTTCATAATTTGTCCAACCGAATTTCTTAATGAAATAAGAACGAGCTTCGAAATTAGGTCAGACCCACAGACAAGACGTGGGTTGAACGTGTTTCACCGAAAGTTAATGTGGTCCCTTGGCCTCCTCTTAAGACCGAAGTTGCCGCGACACGTGCAACATTTTAAGCCGATTAAGGGCCACAAGACCGAGGGGGCACTCGTCGGTTTTAAGATTGAGCAAAATTCAAAAAAAAAAAAAAATAAGAAATAAAAAATATATATAATTTTTATTAAGCAATTACGGATTTCTTTTCAAACATATAAGTTCTGATCGGCCCAAACGAAAGAGATAGACATGATGATAATGATGATGATGCGTGTGGTTTTTGTGGCATGTGGCATGTGCCAGCCAGCGGGCGTCCCAAATGGCAGACTGTCCTTGTCAGCAGCAACAGTCGTCTCATTATAAACAGCGGCCACTGTTGCACGGCAGCGACGCCGACTGCGACGCTGGGGCTACCTGTTGGAAATGCAAACAAACTTCTCTTCGACTGCGGCAGGTGGCCGTGCGGGAAGGACTGCTGGGGAACGGGGGGCAAAGTGTCCTGTGCCTAACTCTTGAGTGGCAAGACGCAGGCGCTGGAACCAACTCTACACTCCGATACACTCTCTGGCAGAAAGCGGTACATGGCGAACGGGATTCGGACCCGAATGTTGGCCAATTGAAATTTGAAATTCAAACGTTGTCGGCTCAGTTCGGCTCCTCGGTCTGTAACGGTTTAATTTCACACGAGAAAAATATCCTTGGAGAATTTTTTAAATTTACCGGTGTATAGAGTGGGGTCGGGCAAGGGCCAGGGGTAAGGGGGAGGTTAATCGCCACTCACACAATTCAATTCGCATTCAGAAAATTTAAAAATTTTCAAAATTATCAACAAAGTTTGTAAAATTTTATATGCCAGGAAATTCCTCGTTGAATTGTATTTTGTTTAAAAAAATTTATGACCAAAGGACCAGAGATAACTTCAGCCGCACCGAAGTTTGAATACCCTTGCAGCTTTTTTTGTTCCAGTCACAGTTCGTGACTTTGGGGATATTTATGATATGGTGTTCGGATAGATCAATAAAAATGTTAAGTGATCTGCAACAAATGTCCTTAGACTAAAAAAAATATTAAAGTTGGTCAAGATCGTATCGCCCATTTGAGCCGATAATCCCTTGACTCTAACCAAGAAGTAGAAATAGTTAATTATTATTTGTTCTAACTTTTTTTCATCTGTTCTAAAAAAGTTGTTAGTCAATAGGACTATCTTTATCCTCTAAGAATCGTTCTAAAGGCCATCAAGAACTAAATCGAATGCGAACAAATCGAGGGCAAAGAACAGAGGAAAACCTCCATGACTTATCCTTTTAGCCCTGAATGCTCCTGCATCCTTTGCTTTTTCGATTTGGTTCGGCATTTCACTTCATAAGAAGCCGAGTCAACATACCCATGTCCATCTGTTTCAATCAACCTCATGACCTCAGTTTGAAAATGAATATTGAAGTCGCCAAGTATTTGGAATAAAATCCAAAATAGTTATAGAGTTAAATTTAAAATTCATTCATTCATTATATTCTTTCACTCTACTTTATATTTACATCCATTACGATTAATTACATTTCCTTTCTTTTGGACGATGCAAACTAAAACAAACTTTGCTTCAAGTTGTTTATTCTGATCTCTGATCTCTTTTATCCATAGTTTTCACCTGACTTTGAAAATCGACTAAAAATATATATAGTAGTTATTCATTCATCTTATTGAACTAAGATTACTATTTTCTTCTATGAAATTTTCGACTTTATGCCAATTATTTGTTAAGTTGCTCAACTGCCCAAGGATAATTATCTGTTATCCGGGCAGACGCAGGTTCATAATATTATTCAGTTTGTTCTTCTACTCTTTAAAAATTAAAAATAGCCAGAGTGCCGGGGATACCTTCGACCGCGCCGAAGTTTGTATACCCTTGGACGGCCTACAATCTTACCATTCCAAATAACGATGTTGTTGCTCCAAGTCACTGTATTCCATCGATCGTTCCTATGGGAGCCATATAATATAGTCACCTGATCTTGGCACAGTCGTTTATAGGCGTTGATCCGGACGGACGGACATGGCCATTTGAACTCGTCTCGTCGTGCTGATCAAGAATATACCCTTTTTGCAAGGGTATAAAAAAATGTTTTTAACCCAAAGTAAGCTTTCGATAATTGTAGTGAGAAAGTTCTAACTAACTATTTAATTACAAACAAAGGTAAATTTGCGAATTTTCCCTTATAAAAGAGTTTTGAAAATTGTCATTCTTCCCGTGCAAGTGCCACTGTCACCTGGGACAAGAAGTTTCTTTAAATTTAGCTAGATTACACCAGGTACGACCTAGGCGAATGGAATGGTTTCCGTCCTCATAAGGAGAGATATTTTTGATTGGCATCAACAGTCCAGCCAAGTGATAGATTTATTTACAACTAAAAGAACCAAGAAGACTTGAGCCCAAGTTTTCGGTGAGGGAAATTTCATTTCAAAAAGTTTTATTCTATTTAAATATTTTATATGGATTAGATGTACGTCTAGAAATTAGAACTACCTGAATGACAAAGGGATTCCAATTTGCTAGGGCGTCTTCTGTGGGTTAATAGGTGTTCCTTGAGAGCCATGTCATTAGTCTTTAAGACTGAAGCATTAGGCATAATGCCATTAGGGAGCAGAGAGAGGTTAAAGCAGAAGCTGTGCTGGTGGTACTATTGAGACTAGGAATCGTAATGGAACCGTCATTAATACTAGCATTGCTATTAGTATTTGCTCCAGTGAATTGTGGTTGGTTTCTGTATGGCTGCATGTGATCCAAATTGTGCAGGGTCGGAATTTTGGTGAAATAATTCGCCCAAATGCCAAATGTAAGCAAATCATTTTTGGGATGAATGAGCTCCAGTTCTACACGAGTCTCCCGACCTAGCTGCGTTTCCGTCCAATTGTATTGGGCCACTGACAATGGCATCATCATGCCATCCAGGGTGCTGGGCATAATCAAACGACGCGATGCAGTTGCAAATGATCCTCGAACTTTGATGCTATTGAAGTACAGTTGATTGGCCACTTGCCGACTGCTTGGAAATGTGTAACCACAACTATGGAGCTCCTTGTCCAAACAAGCGAACAGAGCACACACGGCCTGCTCGCTGCGATCGACACGGATAAATGTGGTCTCATTGCCCCAATAGGCAGCCAGACGATATCTATACGCCGCATGATCCGATGAGAAGCCAATCACGTTGCGTTGGACATTGAAATCACAGCAAAAGTCACGGTGACATATGGTTTTCGAGACATTCAAGAAGTCCATGTCCAACAGCTCAGAGCTGAAAATATCCACGTTGTAGTCCCTGAAAGTGGCCAGTTTGGTGAAGCGTTGACTGATCAACTGGGGCTGGAAAATGGGCTGCACCACCGCTGGGAGTTCAAATGCTGGCTGTCCGGGTCTTCGCTTGGGCACTCTGGCCGTAATCAAACGAGTAGTCGGCTCTTCGAATATGGCGGCGGCCAGACGTCCAGCTCTTCCGGCATAAATGCCGGAGCCTGTCGTCTTCCCAGATGGGTCGCTTCCGTCGGCTGCTAGTAGATTTACATTATTGGCAAAGGCCCAACCCTCTTGCAATTGAATGGAAGTTAGGAAGGGTAACTCCGAGAACCAAAATGTGGGATAAATAATGTCTGTTATATTCATCTCATGCACCAACTGCATGGCCGGCTCGTAAAACAGCATATCGAAGCAAATGAAATGGCCAAAAGTAACACCGAAATCGGTGTCAAAGTATGAGATATCTGTTTGCTTCAAAACCGCATTGCTGTAGTATTCGTGACGCCACAAATGGGTCTTACGATAGCGGGAAATGATGCGGCCCTCTCTGTCCAAAACTACATTGGTGTTGAAGTAGCGTACTCCAGTTTCGGGACACGAGTTGTAGGTGTTTGAGCCATTTCCATATGCCGGACCGCATAATTCCTTCTCCTTTAGATTGAGGACCACATAGATTTTACGTGAGCGAGCCGCACAGGAGAGCTCCACGAGGAACATCTCATAGTCTGGGGAAATGCAAGGTGATATCTTATCATTTGGATCTGGCACAAAAGTTGCCGTTTCGCGATTATTAAGAACATATTCTGGGAATACTATGATATCCAAATCGTTCGTTTGATCCGATTCCAATATTGCTTGATAGCCCTCTGAGGCTAATACGGTGTGATCCCTATCCGATCCATCCAATTTAGGAAACTCCACTACGCCAGCAAAATAGGTCGGATCACTCGGAAGAGATAGCTAGGTACAAACAAAAAGAGTAAGTTATTAGCACACTTCAACCCTTGCTCAAGTATTCTTCAGAGGAAGAACATCAAGGACTCCTTGATACCCACCTGCTTGGTATCCCTTATCAAAATAAGGACAAACACAAGCAGAAGCATTAATACGGCTGAACTCCTTGCCATCTTGCTCTCACCCCACCAAAAACTGGACTGTTCAAAAATCCATGCGAAGTGTCGGCAAGAAGCCTTCATACCACCCTCATCCAGGTCAACATCTCGAAAATACTTTTTATATGTACCTACATATGTATGTATATGACTGCAGTATATGGACATAATATTTCTTTATCTTTAACTGACATTATAAAAATGTCTCTATAAGAACGCATTTTAAATTCCGACTTTACGATTTGCGTAAATATAATTAAATGTCAATAAAAACCCCCCGAAAAAGAAAGGAAATCGTATACATATTCTATACAAAACAATAAAATACATTGTATTGTAGATGATACATCATCTAAGAGATGATAATCTTGGTTTTCTCATCCTATTGTTAACACTAAATCTATTCAATCTTAACCATCTTTATGAAGTGTCATCTAACCGCCTCAAACATTGACATTTGATATTTTTAATTTTACAGACTTGCAAACAAAATGACGTATTCAAATTTCTAAGACGAAACTTATCTATCAAATTCTCTTCTCATGCTGCGACTGTATTCTACTAAGATACTAAGAATTTTGGTGGGGTCTCAAGTGTGTCTGATAAGAACACACTTTGTTGCTTTTAGTATCTCTACTAAACGAGCCCACATAGAAATTTTCACTTTCCCCAATTGGAAATATAATTTTTACCCGATTTATCTCTAGGCTAGCTAGGCATTTTTGAATTTTTCTCAGCTCCGAATTAAGTTTTGTTTTTAAGCCGTTCTTCCTACACCTGCATTTGAAAAAAGGCTTCCATTTGTGGTTTGTTTCTTTAATGTTATACCCTTTAGCATTTAAAGAATGTTGTGTGAACATTTGAAGTTAATAGGAATCAAACACGCAAAGATATAGCGCTTCAACTGATTGGCCTTCATTGAAGCTGTTCGAGTACAAATGAAGTAAGTAAGTCGTCTCGCCGACTGCCACGGATCGAAATACATATGTATATGTAGATACATAGAATTCAAAAATTTACCAATGATGCTTCAAATGTCAATTAACAAACTTGTATATAAAACAAATAGTCCCAAATTAATAGTAGCTTCACAAAAAATGATTAAAAATGTGCCTTTTTTTTTTACTTTAAAAAATTGTTGATGTTTATATTATGTTAGTTCTATCCTTAACAAACGAGTCAAAAAATTTCAAGATCAAATGCACTTTTGAATATTTCTTACACATATTTCTCAAGATTCTTTTAAGACCCTCTTTGTAACTTATGGATCTGGTGAAACTCGTAAAGATCGGCGAAGAATATTGCATGATTTAAATATAATAAACCACAAAAAAATGCAACGAATTTTGGTTTTCGGTTTTAAGAACCTCAGAGTGGAAGCTATAATGGTCATCGATAGACGTGTCCCGTCTTTTTTAAATCTTTAAAGTTTTTAGCAATTAGCATTTGATTGGATTTTCATTCTCCCTTTGACGTTATGGTGATCTCTTGTATTTTTTCTCCATGACAGTTATTTATTTCAAATTTGATTTGACTAGAGCTTAAAGCTTAACAAACGGAACCAGTTGTGGAACCATTTGGCACCCACTCCACGTTAATTTCAACGTTATTTCGCTAACGAATTTATGGTCACACTTTTCGCCAGATTTCAGCTGTTTGGTTTTTGTTTTTTGGCATTTTATTTGTGCTCTGCAGCAACAACAGCAACAATTGCGATAGCTACAACAACTTCTGGGGGGAAGTAGAACTCGCTGACACATGTACAGACATCGCTAACCAAATAATTAGAACAAGTGTCGTAGTACAAGTAGTAAATTATAGTCTGTCGGTGGCTACCTACAAGTTGTCAAACGAAGGTCAACTCAGATTGGTTCAATAATTTCATCACCGAGACCAAACTATTTATTACTCGCGTATGTATGTATTGTCTCACTGTGTATGTGCGTGCCACTAACTAACTAAATAATATTGCATCTATTTGTCTATAGAAACGTTAAATAGTCATACCCGACATACTTACTCTAGTGCATAATATTTAAATCAATTAAAAGGTTAGTACTGCAGTCGACGCTTTATTTTCATATATTATATACAAATGTACATTTGTATGTATTGTCATTGCATCAGTTAAGCACGGTTCACGTATTAACACGTCCTCTTATCTGTTAACAAATATATTAGCCACCTATCTACAACCGGCTACATACCTAAGTATGTATGTATGTATGTATCTACCTACATATATATAAAATTATCAATCTGAATCGAAAAAAACTTGTAACATCTCAAAATTAGCATTTATTCGTGACCCTCAATTTTATGGAATTTTATTCTAATCGTTTGTTCTACAACGAGATAAGATAATCATTTGTAGCCAATATTTGTGCACAAATCATGATGGGCAATATTCACTTGTTATGTAAATTGACATTCTAAATGCTGGCATGCTAAAATCGAAATAGTATATAGATAGTATGCAGTAACTAAATGATATTATGTTTTAAAAAAGAAAAGACACCTTGTTAAACATCATGTGATGTTATCAGAATTATGAAGATTAAGAGCTACTAATCTTTAAGTTTGCATATGTGGCGGGTATTTTGAATACATATGTACATATCAACATATGTATGTGTTTACATACATACATATATAAAAAATATCATCCAATATCCAAAACTTTGAAAACATTTGACTTTTGACCAGCAAAAAAAAAAATTATAATTCATTCGATAGAAGATTGAAGAACGCAAAGTAGATTTCACGTTAAGAAACAGGTTTTCCGTGTTATTTTTGTTTTTTTTCTAAACCGGAAATTAAAATAAATTAAACTTTTTTACGAAATTCTTTGTAATCGAAGCCATTAATTAAACAAAAACGAGCTAATATTTAAGTGCCAATTAAGATTGTTAACCTTTTATATTTTGTTTGGTTTTTCAGCTATCCCGTCCAAACGAAATGGCCGTCAATGTAAAAGCCCTGCTGGCCATGATGTTCGTCTTCATCGGCTGCTGCAGCAATGTGGTCTTCCTGGAGCTGATTATACAAATTGATCCCGGTGCTGGCAATTTAATCACATTCTCTCAGTTTCTATTTATTGCTCTGCAAGGTCTTATATTTACCTCAAAGTTCTTTACGGTGAAGCCGAAAATTGCCTTCAAGGACTATTTGATATTGGTGGCATTGTTTTTCGGTGCGAATGTGTGTAATAATTATGCATTTAATTTCAATATAGCCATGCCGCTGCACATGATCTTTCGCAGTGGATCCCTGATGGCCAATATGATAATGGGCATTATATTGCTAAAGAAACGCTATAATTTCCGGCAATACGCCTCAGTGGCTATGATCACGGCTGGTATTGTGCTATGCACTCTGGTATCTAGCGGCAATGTCAAGGATAACACACACCCCACCCTAAAAGTGGAGACATCCTTCTCCGACTTCTTCTGGTGGTCAGTGGGCATTGCCCTGTTAACAATTGCCCTGCTAGTGACCGCCTATATGGGCATCTATCAAGAAGTGATATACAGCAAATACGGCAAACATCCGAATGAAGCATTATTTTTTACCCACATGTTGCCATTGCCCGGTTTCTGCATCATGGCCACCAACATAGTTCAGCACTTCAATGTAGCCATTGCATCGGAAACGGTGGCTCTTCCGCTAGTTGGGTGGCAATTTCCACTAATGCTTTTCTATCTCGCCTGCAATGTGATTACCCAATATGTGTGCATTAGAGCTGTCTACGTGTTGACAACTGAATGCGCCTCCCTAACTGTTACACTTGTGGTGACGCTTAGGAAATTCGTATCCCTTCTCTTCTCAATTATCTATTTCCGTAATCCATTCACAATTAATCATTGGATTGGCACCATACTAGTCTTCTTCGGCACCATCCTGTTTGCTAATGTCATCGCCCAGGTGATTCAGGCATACCAGAACCGTTCCAAGCGGCATCTCGACACTGCTCCTTTGACTAAACGGGCAAAGAAGGTGGAATAGACCATACAGACATACAGTCAATACGCCACACATTGTGCTACCAAGAGGCCATCATGCAATATGATATACGATTTTTTGCTTAGTGTTATTTAATTAATTTGGTTGTAAATATAGTGTAACTCTCTTTGTACATACGCTTAGTTTCGTACCTTTATAAAATGTGTCGCAAATGATTGTCTGTATTTTATTAGAACTTTTTGAAAAATAAATTTTTTTAATTAAATCCAGACTGAGTGAACAATCCTGTTAAACTTTACTAAAGCATTTTGTTTGAAAAGGTTTAAGTGTTTATTCAAAAGATTGAATATCCTTAAAGCGCAGTTCCCTATAGCTTACTATAGCCACTTTCCTAAAGAGTTACAAAATAAACGGCCTCATCAACTCAATTTTATAATTTCTTAATTGTTAAGGTATAAAAAAAGAAACATCATTTTATTGCCACATTCTTTGATGTAAGTAGGACTCTAGGTTTCCTTTCGTTTTGTTGTTGGTATGTATGTATTTTGTATATAGACAATACATATGTATATATATATTAATATTTATATGTATGTATATTCAATGAGTTAATACTTATGGAACATCGGGAAAAATTGGTGTTATCTGGACACGCACACACTGCAATTACAATTCTATATAAGGTATGTTTCTATATCGTAAAGATATATGGTACATTTTTTATCGTTTTGTGTTTTCAGTTTTCATTTTTAAATGTAGTTAAATGCACAAAAGGTAAGTACAGAATAAAATGGAACAAAACAAAAAAAAAATTGGAAAAAAATAATATAAGATAGACATAATATTTAAACATTTTGGAGTGAATTATGTTGAATTTGTTGTGAGGCAGAGAGGGGGGGGATGGGAAAGGCAAGAGTAATCCGCAGTGTTTTACTGCTCATCCTTATCCTTGGCACCGTGTTTGAGAATGCGTGTGAATTCGAGATAATCAAATAGTCCATTCTTAATGGGAGCCTCGCGATACATTTCGTCGACCTAATCAAAAGATAAAAAGTTATAATTTTAGTATTTAGATATTAAAAATCCATGTACATGTACACTTACATCTTCATCGGTGAATCGATCACCCATGGTAGTTAACAGCTCCCGCAATCTATCCTCGGGTAATACACCCATATTTTCCTCGTCGAAACAGCCAAAGGCATTCTTAATTACTTCCTCGGGATCGGTGCCCTGAAATCAAAATTGATGTTTTAGTAAGGCGAGGGACAAAAAAAAAGAATCTTAACAGATCCTTAGCTAAGCAAATTTGAGGCACTTTCTCAACGCTTTATTAATCCTACCTGCAAGCGTTCACCAAACAATGTTAGGAACATGGTAAAATTAATTGGGCCTGGTGCCTCATTCATCATGCCATCAAGATAATCGTCAGTGGGATTTTTACCCAACGATGCAAGCATGTCATGCAAGTCCTCTTTCTCCACAAAACCATCACGATTCTGATCAATCATATTGAATGCCTCCTTGAATTCGGCTATTTGAGCCTGATCGAACATGGCAAAAACATTTGAGGTGGCACGCTGGGCACGCTTCTTAGTGGTGGCGCGACGACCGGCGGTTTTACGTGATGACATCTTGCTGGAGTGGAATCAAATGAATGGAGTGTAGTGAAGTTAAAGCTGCTGTAGCCGGTGCTGGGTACTGGAACCGGAGCTAAAGTTGGTGTATGTTGTGATTGGGGCGGGGGGTGATGTATAACTGTGGCAAAATAAAGAGCAGAGAGAAAACGGTTTTTCAAACAAATGCTGATGAGTAAATTATGTATGAGTGTGTGGCTTTGTCTGTGTTTGTGTTTTAGGTCTATATATAGACATATTGCAGGCAAGCAGCAGCAGCAGTGAATTCCGTTGAAGTTGATTTCTTGCTGTGCTCCCCAAACTGTGTCAACATTACACACACACACACACACACACAAACACACTTAGCCATGAGTCATATATATAGATATATATAAACCTGACAACGTCAACCAAAGTAGAGATCTTTCTGTGTGTGTGTGTGTGCGTGCTTTTATCAATGTTGTTGAACTGCCCACAGTGGGCAAATTGTCAGAAATCCATAATCGAACTATATTTTTCCTGATTGAATCATTGGTTTTTTATAAACAAAATAAAATGTCAAAACAAACAATATTCTAAATGGCTATAAAAACAACATAAAATGGAAGTCTTAAAAACGTTTTAAAATCCCATATTAATTGCGTTTTCTTTCTGGAGCCTTTTACTAAAAACATATATCACACGCATTTAAATGATTTAATACGAATATAATAAACACAGTAAATATTTTAAGATCTTTACCATTGTTTGAATACTTTTCACCAAAATCCAAATATTTTGGATTTTTATTTATTCTTTCCACTGTGCTGCGGTTGAACACAATAAATTTGACACACACACACACACTTAAGCATACAATGTTATGTTCAATAAATTGCCTTAAAAGGCAAAAACAAATCAATCCGAAAGCCTTGATTTATGCTACAATTGGGGCCATTTTCATAGTTGTACTTGTGGCAAAAATTTAAAATGCCTAACATATTCAAAATTAAAAATTTTACTTAAATTTTTCAACTTTTGGGCGCGTCGCTGACTCATAAACACACACGCATACAGAGAGAGGCAAAGGGAATAACCGTAAACCTTTCTTTGATGTGTCTATAGTTTCTTAGCTCATCCATCTTACTTAGCTATTGATTTTTTGTACTTACAGCTGCCTGTGGAGTAGTATTTGTAGTGGTTTGTATATCCTGATCTGTTAATACTTTCGTTGATATCTGCAAAATGCAACTTGATGTCGTTTTAGGCAACAGCAGCTGCAATTTCTATGTCTTTTGAAGTTTGCTAAAAATATGACAAATACCAGGCGAAAGTGTGACCAGACTAGACTTAGCCAAAAATACAGCGAAATTTTAACACCAACGAGAAAACACCGATATTTTTGTAATTAATTATCGAAATCGTTGCCAAGAACGGCCACACTAAATTTGGAAATGTTCGATTCGATATTTTGCGTTAAAAAAAAGTTATAACAAAAAGTTGAATGAAAACGCCTACAAACTGTGGTAGTTAGAAAATTGGAGTTACTAATATAGAAACTATATTTGGCCCATTAGTAGCCAATAAAGAGAATCTCCATTTACGATTCCTTGAATTGAGATCTCGGGATGTCTCTATATCTATATTGTGGAGTTAAATGAATGAAGAAGTGGAAGAAGTGCGTGCGTGCGTGTGTATGTGTATGTGTATGCGATGATGGTGGTCGCTGTAGCACACTGAAAGAATCAATAAAGGATGTGCTGTAGAGATATTATGCTGGAAAAACCCCACAGGAGCAGCACTGGCAGCAACAACAACGAAGAAAATTTTGTTTTATTGAAAGCATAAAAGCAAATTCAAAATGATTTTCACTATCAAACAAAAGTGATTTTTGTATCAATGAAAATGTAAAATGAAATTGAAATTGTAACGGTTGAAATCGACACATAAAATAACTGCAAAATTGCCAAAAGAGAGAGCGAGCGAGAGAGAAATAGTGTGTGGCAGAGAGTCCAAGAGAGACTATAGAACCTGTGTGTGTGTGTGGAAAGGAAACCAAATAATAAAAAAGGAAAAAATTAACTAATCAGAAACAAGGTTTAATTCATTTACACACACAATACAATGAAGTTCTGCTTGTTAATGATTTTAGTGACGGCGCTATCCTTACAGTCAAGTAAGTTTCCTATCCATCATTTACCCCTATCCTTCTTTCTATTCAAGAGCCTTAAATTGTATATTAAATTGAAATACACATATACAACTAAAAGTATATAATATTTTCTGTTTAATGACAGTTAATAAGAGTTTGTGTCAGGTTTATAAGCTTAATGGCCGAGAATTGTAACGTTTCCTATAGTTGGGAGAGGGTAGGCCCTTTTTTACTTACATTTAACGGTATAAATTATATTTGGCTTGTTTCGTTTGGTATCGATTTCTCGGCAAAATCGTTTTGAGAAGTAAAAACTGTCTCTGTTTTAGTTTCTGTAATAATATTTATGCTATCAAATATATCCTTTAATGACATGGTTTTTTTCTCTTTTGCTTAGCCGCTGTGGAAGTGCATTTCGAAGCCCCGGATAGTGGATTCTTTCTGAAACACGCCCGACAACCACCTGTGACGCCGGAAATTCAAACATCCTCACAGCCACCGGTAAAGACACGTTCGTCCTATGATTCGGTTTTATCCCTGGATCGTTTCACTGTTGTCGAGACCACACAGCCTGTCTCCATAAGAGCCAGCTATGGTCCGTTTTCCACTAAGCAGACAGTGCCAGCTCGTTACATAGTACCGGATACCATTGAGAATCAGAATGGGGATTATGTGAATGTAAGTTTTATCCATATCTGAAATATGGCTGCTAGCTAAATCTGTTTTTTTCCAGAACTCGACGGCCACTCTGCTTGAGCTGCAGCAGCCCAATATGCATTTGGATATCTCAGCTCATCTGGTGCGTTCAACTGTCTCTCAGGATTCACCTGTTCTGCGTGTTCTATTTCATGCTGGCGCTGATCCAGGCGGTCATTTGCAACGACAAAAGGTCTGTGTCCTTCTCCATGTGGCCATGGGTTTGGAGGTGCCACTTAAGGGCCGTTGTATGCCCGAAGGCGAGGACGGTGTCTGTGTAGCCGAGGTAGTGGTTCCCCCTCAGTTGGTGGCCTGCGTTACCAGCTCCCAGTCATAATAAGGAAAACGGTCAGCAGTTGCCGCCGCCAAAGGTGCCACAACGATATGCCCAGGTGTCATATAGCGTATTTGAGCCACCACTTCGGAATCCAGAGCAATGCGAGCCAAAAGTTCAGATCCAACCTCTAACAACATTCGCCCAAGTTCCCCTGATACCAGCTAAGACACCATTTAAGGAGCTGCGAGCAGATGATTCGGTTACTTTCCTTCTGCCACAACATCCCTTGTATCCCATGTCGAAATTGCATGTTCCAGTGTTTTTGCATCAGTATGTGGATCAACGAGTGGCCGCTTTCACTGTACGTGCTCGGGTTAAGGCTGGTCTACGGATTATGGGAGCGACTGCCTCGACCGATCAATGGAGTATTTCAATTGAAAAGGAGAATCCCAAACATACAACAGCTCGTGTCACAGCGTTCCGTAAAGAGCAAGAGTCAGGCGGCGGGAGCAGCAGCAGCAGCAGTATGGAGTCACTGGCCTCGGCTTCGACCGCATCGTCAACGAACCTAACCAATGAGGTATTTGAGGTCTTCTCTTGGCTGCTCGAGGTGGCCGATGATAACAATGACATTATGGACGGTGGCAAAATTGTTTGGTCCGTCACCCATGTCTACGATACACCCAAAGATAAGGATTCTTCGGAGATAATTGCCACAGATGATACCAAGAAACGTTTAATTGCTAAACTGGAAATAAACAAGGATGACATCCAGGCTGTGCTGCCAATGGCCAAGATTTGGGAGGTTATGAATACCGCTGTTCTAACGGGTCGTCAAGTTGCTCAGGCCATGAAGGTCTTTATTGTCTCGCAGGCTGGCAAAGTAGCCGATGTAACACTACAGAGCTCCTGTCATGCCGAGGACGAGAGTGTGATCAAGGTAAACATCACATCGACCGGTTGCACTCTATTAAATATTAATTCTCATTGTCAATTTCAGGTCTCTTCATCATGTAGTTCAGTGTATGTTGATGGCTCCGAGCAACGGGGCTCATCCAATGCGTCGGTCATTGTAAAATATGGAACATATGTGGGAGTGGCCAAGTTTATTGTATGGATGCCAGAATTTCCACTTGAGGTCTACATATCTGATTTCCGTCTGTCGCAAATCAAAGGATGGAAAGTAACCGATGACAATCACTATCTGTAAGTTAAAAACACTGCGAATGCTATTCAATTGCGAATAAACCAAATATGCGTTCGTTTCCATGTCCAGTCACAACAAGCAGCAGCAGTCCCGTCGTAGGAAGAAGCGCTCGTATGTCTGGGGCCAGCATGGTATTGGTGGTAGTGGAACAAGTGGCAACATGGGTAACTACTACAACAATTTGGGTACGGACAAAACCATTTGCCGTGCACGTTATCAACAAAGTCCTGTTGAGGTCTTTGCTAAATTTCTGGCCTTTGATCAGGTAAGTTAATCTACATACATGCCTCGTATGGCTTAAGCTCACCGTTATCAAATTTACTTTGCTTAGAACTCTGGCCGTACAAGTAACTTCATATCACGACGCACAGGTCTGAGAGTTACGGATCTTGTTCAGCCATTGCTGCGTGTGGCCGATCCAAAAATCGCCTCGCTTAAAGGTCGTATTCTACAGGGCAAATCAATGGGACGCACCGATGTACAGGTTCTTTCCCCCATTACCGGGCGTGTAATTGGCACTAAGGAGATACGAGTGGGCAGCGATAAGGTGACCTTATCCAAGCTGATAGTACGTGTCATTTCGGGCCTGCAGTTGACAATTACGCCAGATAATACAATTGAGAATGGTTACCTAGCTGAAACATCGGTGACCCACAAACTGACAGCTCAGTATCAAGAGGGCCTGCTCGATATTGATTTAGAGTTTTCTGACGGATCGAAGACCCCGCTGCGCGATATAGCCGTTGAGGACTATTTCTTGCTTGTTGAGAGCTTGGACACTGAGGTGGTGGCTTTTGCCCCCATGTTGGCATCACATCACCCCCGCGTGATTGCCGTTGGCGAAGGCAATGGAAATCTGTTGAGGGTCACACTGCTGCTCTCTGAAGAGTGTCGCCTGCGTCGTGGCGGTACTCTATCTTCATCCACAACGAAGCAGAATAAATCGAATGCAGCTCCGCTGGCCAGCGCCTTGGCATCAATTGAGGTGGATTTCAATAATGTTGACATTGTAAGCAAACAGGAGGCCATTCAGAACGATGGCACTGTTGGCAGGGGTGAACGCAAGAATTATCGTCAATCTGGCGATTTAGCTGACATTATAGGTGAGTTATCAATTACTTCCATCTATAAGTCATCTTGTTAATCAATGATCTCTTTTTCACAGTGGGCATTCCTCTGCGTGATTCCAGCCAACAGTATGAGCCTACTGTGCAGGCTCGGCAACACAGAAGCAACATACAAGCAGTCCACAAATCGCATTTCGGTGGCAAGGGACATGGCAATGGCAATATGTCATCCATGGAACTTGGCATGTATGTTCTACTGACAGCCTTCTGTTTCGCCATCATTGTCTTTGTCATCTCCTGTGTGGTATATGCCTCCAAATTCCGTCCGGCACTCATTGAATCTGGCCTCGATCCGCTTTCTGCGGTTGGTAAGGGAAACGGCAACGGGGGCATTGGTGGTTTTCGTGATGTGCGACTCAAGGAATCAACAACAAATGCCCATGACTGGGTCTGGCTGGGTCGCTCAACAATTGATAGACAATCCATGGTGGCTGACTCCTCTTCATCGTCTGCTCATGCGCGTGGTAAGATTATGATTGATTAACTGATTAATATACATCTCGTTGATTTAAACCTGCCAATTTACGTGCAGCAGATTCCCGCATGCGCATTACTAGCAATCCCATCATTAACTACAATGACAATGGACGTCGTGTTAGCTCCTTCGATCAGCAACCCAAACTGCAGACCCACATTGTGCCAGCCTCCAATTTGAATAAACTGCATGCGGATCAGTGAGTTATATGCTTCCTCTAGATTAAAATCTGGCTAGAAATTTTGTTTATTTTTCTATTCGCTCCTTGCAGCTATTTTGCCAATGAGCGAAAAGATAATGCTTTGGATTATAAGCCCCCAGTTCCACCGCATCGAAATGTTGGCACACGCGCATTGTTACCAACACAACAGCCTCTGGCAATGCATGGCGGCGGCAGCAGCAGCAGCAACAGCAGCGGTGCAGTTGGTGCAATGAAGGTAAACTCATGAGACGGAATGTTCGCTTGCATTTCGTTGCTGACATTCAGAAATTTCTTTTCAGACGGAGTCGGGAAACAAGCGCCACAGTCAACTATATAAACGCGAGCACTTGAACGGCAATATCAACGGTGACAACAACAATCCCGACAATCAGCCGACACAGCCATTGGAACGTCCAACACATGGGCATATACATGCACCACATTCTCATCAGCAGCATCAGCGCAGTCATAGCCACAGCCACAATTTTAGTCAAGAGCCACTCATTAAGTCAGCCCACAATAAGATCAAGCAGCAACATCAACAGCAGCAACAACAACATCAGCAGCATGAGGAGCTTCACAATGCTGAGAAGCTAGTGGAGTATACAAATCCTCATCAAAAGAATGCATTTCAATTTGATTCGCTTACACCAAAGAGAGTAACCAAAGCAGGAGCAGGATTAGGAACAGGTGCAGGAGCAGCCGGCGTTGCTTTAGCCACAACGCCACCCACAGCTACTGTGGCGCCCACACCACAAGTTAAAACTAAAGGTAAGTCAGACTAATTGTCTACCTGTTAATTCGCTCACTCCCTCTCTCTTTCTGTTTCGTGTATTAGCTGAGAATCATAGCATGGGTGGCAGCATTGGCGATGCAGCCAATTCGAATGCGACAGACGAATTAATCCGGCTACCACCAACTTCATCGCCATCGGCAACGGCCACGGCATCAACAACCATCAGTGAGCCAACAACCAAGTCTTCACGCATTAAGCGTGCCACAGTTGTTGGCAATCCCATGTTCTCGGCCACTGTCGATGATACGGTGGCGCCTGGCGAACGTTTGGGTCTCGATGATCTCGACATGGACTACGAACAAATCATGCATTATTTTGATAATTTAAAGGTCAGTGGTGACAAGCGACATTGTTCGAGAGAGAGATTCACATTTAATTCTTTCAATTCTTTTCCCCACTCACAATGCCGCTGCAGGAGTCAAATGCCTGAGTACAAGAGATCATTGCTAAAATTCGCGAGATATTGTCAACATTTCATCAGCGATACCAGAATGTCGCCACGCCCCTGACAACGCCCACAAGAAAGCAAATGCAAATGCATCATTTGCTCGATGAGTTAATTGGAGGTGGAGGAGAAGGAGCACCAGCAGCAATAGTAAGTGGTTGTGGTAATAATCCGCTTGATGAACGTCATGAAAGCACTCCTTCCCCCGATGCTTACGATGAAGCATTCAAAATCGAGAGCAGGCAATTCTAAAACCAACAGGCGGAGAATGATGAACGCAATTTCTAAGGGTAACTACACATATAAACCGCAATTCTAGCAATCTACAAATATATGAAATATATATATCTATAACGAACAAAAAATCAAGCAACAATTATAATGCATTAAAATTAAAACAACAAAAAAGAAAAAGAAAGGAAAAGGAAAAATCGTCTTGGATACGACTACATCATAAACTATTTATTGCCCCCTAGGCTAAGTTCATAAAAAAAAAAAAAAAAAACAAAATGCATATACACATATACATATATATATATATATACAAAATAGATAAAATATTGAAGATATTTCTTGCCAGTATCTCGAGGAATGCATTCTCGACACATTCCAAGACACTCTTGCAGCCACAACCCACAGAATAAGGTAAAAAACAGCATGGAAAGCAATCTAGTTACTTGTTCACTTTAATCGCTTTAACTTTCTGCTTATAACTATAGCAAAAAGATAAAACACATGCCTTAATGCAAATGTCCTCCCACATAATCTCTCCAAGACTTGGTGCGTTTTTATATTTGAAACGGATACGGCTAAAATCAACACAATTGGCTTCAGATCTGAGAGAATTGATCACACGATCACGTATGAGAGCTGTTCACCCAAAATCCATGTTCCATATTATATTTTTCTAGTTTCGAGAAAGAATCCAGCATATTTTGGGTAAACAAATTGATTCATTCTGTTTGTCTTGCTTTGATCTCATTTCTTGTAATCGAACTTGTAGGAAAATCTATTGTTTTTCTTTTCAATTATGTATTATGGGGAATAATTTTGAATTCTATTCACACTTCAACTTCATTCAGGGTAGAGTCTGATTAAATTGCATAGAAACTGATGGACGGACAGACATACATATCGAATATTTTTACCTCGGCTGTGGATGCTGACCGGGAATATATATATATATATAGAACTTAATGCCCACTGGGGTCTTATATAGAGAGTCATTGAATGTCTTTTTTTACTCACAATATGTGTGAGATTTGGTATAAATTAAATTTATGCTAGTCTTTGGGTGGCATCTGCATTAGCATGTGGTGGTATCTCTCTTGCCTCAACTTTCCATCACTTTCTCTTTTGTGGTTCTTTCCAACGTTAACCTTGTAGGCCTCTGAGTTTGTGTTTTTTGGGCAAATGCAGCAATGTGTCGATAATGGTTCCGAACAAAAGTCGCTAGAAATAAATAAAAACAAAATAATGGATAAAGCCGGCGCTAAATCTTAAAATATATATATGTAATGGTAAATGATAAATGATAAAATCTATAACGAATGTATGCATTAAAAAAAATTGCTTTATAAGTTGGTAATGAAGCCGAAATAACTATACCAATCATAAATTTAAACGAAAAAAAGAAATACAAGTATATAGACGCTTATGAGCTTTATTTGGTCGATGGCATTAAATAAAGTATGGGAAATGTGTAACCAAAAAAATATTCTATGATATTACAAAACAAAACTGAGCGATCAAGCTTTATATAAGTAATAATAACTACAACAGCCAGATATAAAGAAACAAGCGACAACTTATCATGCCTATTTATTATTATTATTATTGTATGTATTATCATTATGATTATTATATATATATATATTTATATATACAAACATATATATTGATATATATATATATAGATACTATAACCGATCGGAAACTAAGCAAAAAGCTGTGCAAATTGATGAGTTTCGATAACAAAACACATCCATTTATATATATATATATATACTCACACACACACACACAGAGACACACAAACACCAGCATACCACAGTTACATTGCATATATACATACTCATATTATGTATATACATATATCTATCTATCTATTCATCTATGTATATCATTTATTCGATTCCGTTCAAATCGGCTAACTAAATGAAAAATGAATGGAATACATATATACAAATTTATATATGTATGTATATTGTAACTAAGCTGTATCCCCCCAGGCTCTATGTTATTGCACCGCTCCTGTTCCTCGCCCCACCCCTCCCCATATCCCCATCCCCCCCACATCCCCACTCTGTCAGCCTAAAAGAGCTGCTAAGCTGAGCCACAATTCATTCCATTAGTAAAAACAAATGAAAAGAAGAAACCGAAAACTTTTTTCATTAAATTAATTTAATTACCTTTTCATATCATCAGCCCTTAATTTCTACACTTAGTCAAAATATTATATCTTCACCACAAACATATAGTAATTTTTGTTTAAATGTAACACACACACATACACACATCTAAGTATTATTGTACAAATTGTTTACCCTAATTTTAATTGTATTATTTTTACACACATAGATATTTTTTTTCGTTTTGTTAAAGCATCATTGTTTTATATAGAAATCATATGTTGTAAATTGTTCCGTCCAAAAACAAAAACTAAAAAAAAAAGGAAATCACAAAAACAAAATACAAAAAAAAAATACTATAAAGAAACACAATACAAAAGCAAATTAAAGCGAAAAGCTAACCAAAAAAAAAAAAAAAAAAAGAAAAGAAGAAAAAGAAGTTTTAAACATTATTAGCCATTAGCAATTTTATATTTTTTGTTCAATTTTACAATTTTTTTTTTTTATTGTTTGTTTTTTTTTTTTTGTGTAGTCCCTGCCATAAACATATTCTATCACTGATCACAATCCAGTTTGCGATGCTAAAAGGCCTTAAAACATATTACAAAAACAACAAAAAGAGGCATTTTCGTATCTCTAGTTATACCCCTAACGAACTAATCACTTTTTTCCAAGTACTCGACTTGGAATGAACAAAACTCTAAAGATCCTCGGCAAATTGCCTAATAAATGAAACCTTTTGTAGTTGGCTTGATTGGATACCCTTCCAAAATATGTAAGCCGTAAATTAAGCAGTCTGTTTCACCACTAGCTTGATCTAGTCCTTGTTTGAAATTTGAATCGTGCATTTGCAAGGATCTTAATCGGTCATTCGGTCAAGTCGAATGAACAAGAATTTTCCACTTTGACACATATCTTTCTTTGCTTTACTTTTCACACTGCACTGCCAATTAATTTGTTTGTTATGAGAACTAATAGCTTCCAGCGATTCTAAAGTGCCATAAAAGCACAAACACACACTCTCTCTCTCACACACACACACAAAGTTAATAAACAATTATTTGCAATCAATCATGAATGAACCATATGGCATGCCACGAGCTTAAACTTCCCTACTTAACTGTTTGCGCTTAATGATTATAGTGGGAATGAGAATAAATACAAAAAAACAAAGTATATATATTTATATAAAGTTATTCACACACTTGTATATCTATATATTGATAACGACTATTCAGTTTGCGATCATGATTGATTGACTTCCCAGTTTTAAATGCCCTTGCAATGCGAATGCAAAAACTTGTTAAAGACTACAAAATTTCTTGATTTGAGATGATTGATCCTTCATGGAAATAGTAATGAAATGGAAAACTTTGCTATTACTGCAAGGATCCCCCAGTCCCTCTAATCCTGGTTTGAATTTATTTGTTATTTTTAAATATACATATATATATATTCTTTTTTTATGTTTATTTAAATCAATTTAATTTAGTGTTAGATAAAGTAAGCTATTCTAGTCAGACACACCACCACCACACACACACACACACACAAACACACTCACATTGTAGCAAACAATTTTGCCATTTTGCTCCAATCACAACTCAAACCTAAGGCTAAGCTGAATGTACTAAATATTAAAACTTGTAATATCAAAGAACAAAACAAAAACGAAAACAAAATTAAGATGCATTTTTTTTTGTGTTTGTAACAATTACATAGGTACTACGTATATACTTATATATGTGTACATATATATATATATATGTGTACATATATATATATATACATGATATATATATATATATGTACATGATATATATATATACATATATACATACATATATTCATATGTATAGCGCCGGTTAAGTGTAATGCAAAAACAACAAATTATACACAAATATATATACATATATGTATATATATATAAATATTAAATTTAAATAAATTTAAAATATAAGACATCAAGAAAAACAAAAAGTTATACAAATTGTTTATGCTGCTTTTATGAAACAATTCGCTTCTATAAATACAAAACTAAGAAAAAAAAAACAAAAAAAAAAAAAAAAAACGCAAAAATAAAGCAACAAAATTTATAAAACCAAAAAAAAAAAATAACATAAAATGAAAACTTTTAAGCAGCAAATCGTCGCAAAAGGAAAAACAAGATTTTTTGTCCAAAATTTCTCTCTATATACATAAAAATTGTATGAATGTCTGTCCCACCTGCCTAGCCTCACTTTATATATACTTACTTACTTACCACATACTTGCCACCCCCCTCACCTCCCCGCTTTGTCGTCCCCACCACCCCACCCTTACACTCATCTTTGCATTTTTTTCTCAATTTTCACACAATTTTCCATTAAACAAAAAAAACGAAAAACAAAAAATGATTTGCACCAAAACTAAACAAAAACGAAAACAAAAAGGAAAACTCGATTAACGAAACAATGAAAAAAGGATTAAGAAACCTAAGCAAAAAGAAAAGGAGGAAAAAGTAAAATAGAAGATATGAGAAATTGAATAAATAAATAAATCGCCACCGCCGCATAATTGTTAACAAATTGTATCAGTTATTTAACGTAGTTGTTGTGTATGTATGTATGTAAGTATGTAGATGTGTGCTTACTTTAACAAAAACAAAAACAAAAAACAAATACCATAACGAAGCGACGCAGCGACGAAACGACGAAAGAAAGAAGCAAACAAAATTCGATAGAAAGTAATACTCTCGATTCATGTTGTTATCTAAGATCTAGTGATATAATTTTCTCCTCCTAAGTTCGAACTTTTATCTTCCATTGAACATTAAAACTTAAGTTTATTTTCATAATCGGCCACTTACCAATACCCTTGCAGCTAACCCCAAGTAGTTCGTATACACTATACTACATATATACGTAACCGATTTCAGTCGGCCTAAGGATTTTAAGCATTTAGAATCGAGAATATACATATATATAGATGTATAGGAATATGTCCTACGGGTGAAATTTCAAGGGTAAAAGTAAAAGTCACACACACTCACACACACACACCTCACATACACACATATATATAGCAAATGCCAGTAAAAGCTGATAAATAAGAAAGCATATATAAAGCATAGTATATACATACCTACCCATACATACATATATACGAGAATCTATGTAAAACACATTGTGTTTCTTAGTAATATTCTATATATACATATATATAAATATACAAAAACATTTATTTATTTATTTCATATACATATGTGTGTATTTAGTTTTTGTTGCTTTTGCGTGCTTATTAATTAAACTATATACACATGCATATACTCATCAACCCCTCCCTCCATCCCGATCTATCTCTTTCTATCGATATATATGTATGTATCTCACTACTCCCCCCACCCCCCTTCCTTAAATCCGTCTCCTGTACGGATACGCAACTTCTTCTTAAGTTGATTTTGTACCTTGATTTTACACATAAATTATACCGATAATGCAAATTGAAATTATAGTTGCCATGGAAAAAGAAAACCACTTTAGTAGTTTTTATTATTATCATTATTATAATTATTATCATATTCTTAAGTAAACCGAAACATAAGAACAACTTGAAATGAAATGAAAGAAAATATTATAAATATTCAAAACAAAAACAAAACGAAAAAAAAATAAAGAAGCAAAGAAAAACAACATCAGCAACAGAAACTGACAAAATTAATTTAAAAAAAGATAAACAAACAACAATAACAACAACAAAATAATTTATTAATAAACCCACACATATTATGGAAATGACATAAAACAAAATAAAAAAAAAGTTAAATGTCTTCATTACTTTGGTGGGATAAACATGGGCATCGAATCCTCCCTCCGCCGTTCCCTTCACCTGACTGGTGAGAAGATGAATTCCAAGCTCCATTTGGCGCTAATTTCTCTCCTAATCGTCTCATTTATGTCATCGTTTTAGTACGAGGGCGGCATAAATCCTGCGAACATTTTCAGTTTCTCTATTTTGAGTTTCCGTTTTGGCAATATCTAAATGTCGACTGAAACGATTCAAATGGCTAGATCCAATTGAGTTGAATGAGTTTCTATGGCTTTGATTCTCAAAATCTCTGATCTCTCGGACTTTCCAATGGCCTACGATGTCTGCAGACAGCCTTGAGATGTCCTTTTTAGATTTACTTGCAATCTCCGAGGTTGTTCTGGTATTCCAAAGCGTTCGAATATTATCGGATCCTTTAAATGGACATCAACAATAGCTATGAGAAACATTAGATGTTAATTAATCGATCTGAATATTTAATAACATATTTTGAATTCAAGTAATTGTTTCATTACACTGTGCAACACCAAAAATCAAATCGCACCGGACCTTTTTTTTCTGAAAGTACATGTATTGAATAGCAAAACCCTATTTGGGTTTTTCAAAGTTAGCTCGTTTTTTTTTTTTTTATAGCGAGTTGAAATTTTTCATTTTGGGGGTATTTTTTAGTTTGTCATATGAGCTAAATATGACTTATATATCGATTTCTTCTTCATGCATTCGACCTAAATCATCCTTATTTATTGTAGAAATATTGTTAATGGTTAAATAAATTCATTTTATAAATGTTATATGACCCAAAATGACTTTTTTTAAAGTAATTATGGACGTATTTTTAATTGATAACTATTTTTTTGTGAAAATAATATTTTGGAAGTATTTTTAATTGATAACTATTTTTTTGTGAGAACAGACATACATACTTTCAAAAAGGATAAAGTTTGTAGTGATTTAAGTCTAAATTGCAAGATTCTCGTATGTTCTTTAAAGCGAGATATCCAACGGAACATATATATATGTATGTACATATGTAATTTATAAAAAAATGAAGCAAGTAAGTCGACTCGTCGACTCGGGTATACCATACACCAGGTGAAACAAATATTTCAAATTTCGAAAACCAAATGTTTGTCTATTAAATTGTTTTTACATGTCTTATACTATGTGCTATCTCGCTCACTCTACGAACACACGAACACTCTAGCGCCGCCACTAGCCAACGGCCAATTCTGGCCTTGTGGACCGCTTAGTAAAATACGTTCATACTCATATTTTGCATGTTTCTAGTCCGATTTCAATAAAATTTGGTAGTTTGGTAGAAATAGATAAGATTAATTAGTCTGCCGAATGTGTAATGCGATAGTCAAAAAAATACAGGAGGAAATCGGTTTTTTCTTAATTATGGAGGCGGAAGTGGGCGTGGCAAAAAATTAAAATATATATACTCTGCGCGCATACTAAGCCAGTATACATACTAAATTTGGTGACTTAAGCTTTGTTAGTTTTTGATAAAATCAGTTCTGTTTAATTTTCGGGGGGCGGAAATGGGCGTGGCAAAATGTTTAAATAGCCAATATCTGCGCGTCTATTAAGCTAGTCTACATACCAAATTTAATGTCGGTAGCTATCATAGTTGTTAAGGAAATCAGTTTTATGTAAATTCCGGGGGCGGAAGGGGGCGTGGCAAAAAGTTTAAACAATTAGATTCTGCGCGCTAACTAAACGAGTATATAAACCAAATTTGATGTCTCTAGCTGTTATACTTTTTAAGAAAAACCGTTTTTTGTGATTCCTGGGGGCGTAAGGGGGCGTGGCCGAAATTCCAATTAACTCTGAACATGTGCATACTACACGAGTATACATACCAAATTTGATGGCTCTAGCTTATATAGTCTCCGAGACCTGCGTGTTGATACAGACGGACGGACAGACGGACATGGCTATATCGACTCGGCTGTTGATCCTGATCAAGAATATATATACTTTATAGGGTCGGAGAAGCTTCCTTCTGCCTGTTACATACATTTTGGCGACTTTAATATACCATTTCACCCTATGGGTGTATGGTATAAAAATTCTCCGTTCGGATTCTAATAGAATATAGTTCAAAGTCCTCAAATACCGTACGCACCCTGTATATGAGCGATAGCAATTGACTCCGGTAAGTAACGGCATATACTCAAGCACAGCTTACAAAACTTACAGTAAGTGCCCGCAGTTTAAAGTCCCAAGTTTAAGCAAAATGTGCAAGTGTCCAGTGTCCGTGGGCGCCAAATACAGTTTGCAGAGCTTGTTATGTCGGGTTAGTTAACTGGATGCATAAGAAACAAAAAAAATGGCATTTGGTGTACCAATGATGTGGTACAATCCAGGAGAACATGACCCAAAAAATTGTAATGCTTGTGCCAACAATGTGGCTGGACTTAACAAAAGAAAGGCGAAAAACAAAGTCTACGTCTCCGTTCCGAGTATGCAACTGCCCCTGGATCATTCCGAAAATATTCCAGTACCAAAATATTCAGGCACAAACAATGTTAGTCTTTACCCCGATGCGACTGTATTTGATGATTATTCCGAGTATATCCCCGAACCATCAGTATCAAATCACCCAGTTCTTATAACACAAAGCAAGTTGGATGAAATGGTTGCAAAATAAGAGCTAACGAAGAGAAAATCAGAAATGTTAGCATCTTTTTTAAAATCCCATAACTTGTTAGCAACAGGTACAAGAGTCACAGCCTATCGAAATCGCAAGGAACACTTCAAAAAGTATTTTACGGTGAACCAAGAAAATACTTTGGCCTATTGTCACGATATTTTGTCTCTCATGAATGAAATGGGTGTTCAGTACAGGCCAAACGATTGGAGACTATTAATTGATAGTTCAAAATTTAGTTTGAAAGCCGTATTGCTTGAAAAAAACAATTCAAAGCCATCGATCCCCATTGCATATGGAACTGACACCAAAGAGACGTTTGAAAAAATGAAATGGATTTTAGAATTGGTGGAGTACAAAAAACACAATTGGCGAGTGTGTTGCGACTTGAAAGTCGTTGCCATGCTAACCGGACTCCAAGGCGGCTACACTAAACACATGTGTTTTTTATGCGATTGGGACACTCGGTTCGAGGGCGATCAGTACAAAAATAAAAATTGGAAACTAAGAGCTGAAAGTGAGAAGGAGAAAGGATGCCAACAGAATTCATAAAGAACTTGTATCTCCAGAAAAAATCATTTTCCCTCCACTTCACATCAAACTCGGAATTGTCAAAAATTTCTTGATGGTTGTCGGCAGAAGAGACGCTGTATTTTGCTGTTTAAGACAAATCTTTCCAAAGATTAGTGATGCAAAATTAAAAAATGGTAAGTCTTTTTTTTATATCTACACGAATACTTTTGACTTATATCAAATGTTTTAGGCGTTTTGAATGGACCTGATATTCGGAGATTGGTAAAGTCTGAAGATTTCAACACAGTTTTAGCTGGCGACGAGTTCATTGCGTGGACATCGATAAAGGGAGACCATCGTTGGGCTTTTAGGCAAAAATCGTTCGCCTAATTGTGACGAGTCCGTGAAAAGAATGCTTAATTCATTTTCGAAAATTGGAGTCCACATGTCGCTGAAAATTCACTTTCTTCACCACCATTTGGACCAATTTAGTCGACAGCTATCGACTGAATCAGTTGAACAGGGAGACCGGTACCATCAAATTGCCTTGCCATTTGAGTTAAGGAAAAGGAGCTCCAGATGCTATACTGGCAGAAATATGTTGGTGGACTAAGCAAATATTTCAATTCGAAGAAGATGAAAGTCAAAATGAAGAAAATGTTGTTGTAAATTGACCTTTATACTATTCTCACAAAAAATAGTTATAAATTAAAAATACGTCCATAATTACTTTAAAAAAGGGCTTAATTGTAATTTTTTCTAGAACTGTAGCTGAAAAAAGACATTTTGGGTTATATAACATTTATAAAATGAACTTATTTAACCATTAACAATATTTCTACAATAAATGAGGATGATTTAGGTCGTATGCATGAAGAAGAAATCGATATATAATTCATATTTAGCTCATATGACAAACTAAAAAATACCCCCAAAATGAAAAATTTCAACTCGCTATAAAATAAAAACGAGCTAACTTTAAAAAACCCAAATAGGGTTTTGCTATTCAATACATGTACTTTAAGAAAAAAAAAGGTCCGGTGCGGTTTGATTTCAATACCCTTCATTTTGTTGCATAGTGTTATGTGCAGTTTTCTCCGACCTTCGATTCGAAGCACTTTTCCAATACCTTTTCCCATGTTCATACTATACTTTTATAGCTTTCGAAAATCAAGGGTTTTCGAATCGCAAAACCGGCAATTGTTGGTCAATTTTATTTATTTAAAAGTCATGAATCAAACTAACTATTTATATTTCCTTTAATTTTAAAACATTTTGTGTACCTTAAACAAATTATCGCAGAGTTATGATCTTACTTAGGTTCGAAAGCTTTAAGTATCTCGAATCGTTATTTTATTAAAAATTTTCACACTTGTTTTATAACCAAACCGTGGTGATAATTTGACTAAAAATTCAAATTGATCGAAAATGGAAATTTCAATTAGGTTTATTACACCCGTAAACGGATGTGCCAAATTTCAACAAGATCGGATGGCTATATCATTTAGCTTCCATAGGAACCAACGGTCGAAAACAGTGACTTTTATGAATAACTTCATTACTTTTGACGCGATTTTAAAACAATAAAATTAAACATTTGTCAGTTTAATCTATCTTTTAACGACTGTATCAAATTTGATCAAATTTGATAAACTTGCAAGGCTTTGACGCGGTCGAAGTTAGCTCCGACATACGTTAAACTACCTACGAATGTAAAACAAAGTCTCTGAAGGATTTATCCAAAACATTGTTGAACATGGAAGAAGCTAGGGTGTGAATGAGATGGATGTTTTTATGATATTTACTGAACAATACACAAGCCTACACAATATTTATTCAATAAATCATTTGACGCAAAAATTACTTATTTTTCATAGTTAGTAGATCACTACTATATCAATAAAACATCCTTTAATTTTATTCCTTTCCCATAAAGTCGGTAATTATGGAAGGTATTTGATTGATGTGGGTTTTCTAATGAAAGAAGGATACAAAAATCATGTAACCTATAACCGCCATAAGATTCAAAATGGCGGCTTAAAAACGGACCCTGCAGCTTGCAGGCTGCTATATTAAAGATGGCGGCCATAAGACTCAAAATGGCGGTTATAGACACAAATTCACAACCATTTTACACATTTTGTGTTCAAGGGTGTGAAATTTTAAATGATGTTCGTCTTGTTCGAGAAACTGTAATCAATTAATAATTCAATTTAAAGAAATCTACCTGCAAATACAAGTCACTAGCCGTAGTATAAATATGGTTAATGGCTTGGTGAAAAAGGACTCGGAACTTTCGAAAGCCATTCAAATTTTCAGTCTTCATCTGACTGTTTAGGCTCTTTAGAGAGCATTTTCAATTGTTTGCTTTAATTCTTAATGCCTTTGTGTGTGTTGGTTGGGAAAATTGTAGCTATATATGTATGTACAATACAAATACATATGTACATATATATGTATGTATGGTATTTATTTTTCAATGTCATAAAAATTGCGTTTGTTCTTGAAATTTACGCAACATTTGGCGCTTCTTTTGTGACAGTTGCACGATGAAATCGATGATGATGATGATGATGATGATGATGTCGATGATGATGTCGCTTATGATGGCGTCAACCTGTAATTGTAATCGTTAGGCCCCACCGCCCACTCGTTGAGGATTGTCTAATTGCAAGAGAACTTCCAATTTCAGTCAATATGCCCATGAACGGATCTTGTCACACACACACACACACACTTAGACAGACACACACAGTAGAAGAAGATACTCTTTCATACTGATAGATGTATTCATGTATCTCAATCCAGTTAAACCTTTCATTTGGCAGAGCTTGAGGCCAGCGAAGCATATAAAAGCCATGGGTAAACTGTAACCATGTTTCAGTTGCTTTAACAAAATTTTCGCGAAAACATCTCAAGTTTTGAATTCGAATTCAATTTAATATAATTTTTGTTTTGTTTGCTTTTTTTGGGTTTTTTTTTTTCGATCTGTTTTCGGTGTAATTGATAGCTTTCGATTGCTTGCATCAAAATGTCTTTTATTGGTAATACTTCAGATTTGGAGTGTGAAAAGAATGAGTATCCTAGATCGCCGCGTCCTACAAGTGGCATAGTGACCAAAGTGGCTGCCCATAAGCTATCTGCAGAGCCCAAGTGGTCGGATAAGCGCATTTCTGGGCAACAACAGCAGCAGCAGCAACAACAACAAGATGATGATTCCGACTCGGAAATATCATCACCGGATAATTTCCTAACCAAGGGTAATTCCCAATGTTCTTTGATTCAAATAAAATTAGAAATTTAATCGCATGAACTTTAGTGCTAATCAATCTATGTATATATATATAAACTAATTGCCCTTAAGCGCTTCTCTAATCCCTACCATCTATGACTATGTTTAGGGGCCTTCCTACTGACACCCTCCTATGAACTATCCATGGAACGTGCCGCTTTAATATGTGAAAAAATGAGCTTCAAGGGCTGTTTCAGTTTGACGAAAACCGCTACAGGAATTCTATTTAAATTCTCACATCCAGATGACTATCAGGCGGTGTTCAAGAAGGGTTTCCATAAGGTTACTGGAGCGCGGTTCTATCGCAAAGTGAGTATCAAATCGCCCCGCCCCCTACCCTACCGTCCATCCGACCAAAAATGCATAAGTCCAATCATACTAAAACCGAAACGAAACCAAAAATCAGAGTAAAATCAACAAAAAATCAAATAAATTTATTCCAGCAATCATTGTCGCGAAGTGTGAGTATAACGCATCCTTCATACACACATCCTATAAAATCCATATATGTATGTATCTACATCATATGTATGTATATACTAAGTAGGTACAATACAATTGGCTCTTCCGATTCATTTAATCCAATCTTCACCGTCATGCTCTTTCCTTTGTGTTTTTTGTCTCGTCTACCATATCCCACTTCCACTTTGATCTTGTACGATTTCCGTAGATTGCCATACCATGCCGACCACGCAAAACCTTCACGCTCTATGTACTGGATGTGCCCGAGGACTTGCCCGTCGAGGATATCCGACATGCTATGTACAAGTTCGACTCGGTTGTCGAGGTGGTGCGTCTGCATATCTATTCAAGCATCACCACATCCAACATATCGGGCAGCAACATTGCCGGAGCTGGTGGTTCATCCGACAAGGGCGTGGGCGTTGAAGGTGAGCAGACGTTGCAGACTTTGCGCAGAGCGGCCATAAGAAGTAAAGTATATAAGTATATACAGTATATGTTTCAAAATTCTACTAACAGCAATCAAATATCATACGAATCTCACACTAATCGGAAATAGTATCGTAGAGTCCCAAGTGGTGATTGGAAGTTGGTTTCATACAATTTGCCCAATATCTTGCAGGCAGCAGCTCGAAAAACATTGGTCTAGGTGGTGTCAGTGGTTCGGTGGCCGACCAAGTCGAGAAGGCCGAACGCCCGGAGAGACGTGAACTGCCGCCGGCTGTTATACGCATCACATTGGCCTCAATGGACGAGTATAATATTTTATTGCAGAACGGCTTGAACTTTTATGACGCCACATTCTTTCCAACCGATGCGAATATCTCCCTAAAAGGCGCCAAAATCGACTACAAGCGGAGGTAATCACCCCACTCTTGCCCCATCCCCATCCCCATTCCCATCTAATTCTCCACTGATTTGGGTTGTCTTGTCCACAGAATGTTGGATGGCTCGATACCGGGGCGTGTGCGCGAGTTACTTCCCGTTTTCGATGCAGCTGGCTTCTGCAAATTGCCTCCACCCACCAGTAAGCTAATTAAGCCACCGAGGTCATGAATCCATCGACGAGCTGGTGACGGCGGGGATCTCCCCTCCCCCACAACCCACACCCCTTCTGCCTCCCCGCCCATTGCCCTCTTCCCAAGCCCACATTGACGACGACGACGACGAAGAAACAAAAACAAAAACAAAAAAAACCAAAAAGAAGAAAAACAACAAAAAAAACCAACAACCAACATTTCTATTCGATTCTTTTTTTTTTTTTTTGATTATTTAATTTTTTCCCCATTTTCTATTATTTTGTTTCAACGGATGCGTTTCCGTTGATTCACCGCTCGATACATAATAATTCCTCTTTTGGCTATCCAATATTATTTCTTTTCCCATTCTTTACCCATTTCATTTTTTTTTATCCCCATATATGGTGGCATATGGCGTCTAATTTGTTTGATTGTCTAACAAAATAAAATAAAACATAAAAAAAAAAAAAACAACAAACCAAAAAAAGAGCGAGAACAAAATGAGAAAAACACTTTTCAATGGCAAAAACGGAAATCAAGAAACTAATTCAATTTTGATAATTCCATTTTATCTTTTGCTTTCATTTGTTTTCACTCTCATCTCTTTGCATATGTACATATATATGTATGTATATTATTTGATATATAGTTAATATATAACTGACACAATGAAAACTGGAAAAGGGAAATTGATTCAAATTGACTTTGAACTCCTTCGCTCTCTATGCTAAGGAAGCATTTCAAATAAAATGATTCATAAAACTTAAACTCATAAACCTTTTAAAGAGGTTAAAGTGATATTTTTCAATGATTATATGAGGTTGGATCCCACATAGACCTGTTTGATGTCCATTAAAGCGTAGGATTGTATGGAATGCCCAGCGTTTTGTATCTTCCATGAAATGTTTGCCAAAAGTCGACGATTTGTTTGCCTCTCGCTACTAAAGTAAACCTCAAAATTGAAGGCGTTAACCTGCAGTGGAGAACACTCGATGGTGACAGATATAACGTATACGCACTGTGTGTCAGCTATAGTAAACAAATGCATGATCATGAGCCGATGAATATTATTAATTCTGGTTAGTCGTGGCGCAAATTTACAATTTCAGGTATTAACTTTTGGGTTGCCTCTAGGCCGCTCCAGTATCTGTCCGCCCTAGACATGGGCCTTAAGCAAAACCCACCACGCTCTGCAACATTCCCAGAATTCGTTTATGCCAAAATTTGTCTGCAAATGGCTACCTACACTTTGGTTCGCCCATTCCTTCTAATCAAATGAATCTTTCAGAGTCTTCATAGTTTAATTTTTATGAATTTTCTCAAACCTACAACCCCGGTCCATCTGGTCCTTGGTCCTAGACCATCGCTTACTAACAGTAGTAAGAATATGAGGATTAATAGTTAATTTACCGTCCAAAAGTACATCCAAGTCACTTAAATTATCTAACCGCTCTAAGGGAGTATCGTTAGGATAATACTTCGTTGCCAATCACAAATCAAGCAAAGAAGTTTCTCCGATAGTTTTCTTGGGAGCTATATGATAAAAAAAACTGTACCTTAATTTTTACTCTACAGTATTCAATTATTCAGAATGAGAGAGTACAAAATGTTGACTGTTCTCACTAATTGTTAAAGTAAGTGACAGAAATACTTGTATTCGTCTTTTTCGTTACCTTTACTGTTCCCGTTATAAGTGGACGAATAACAAAGAACGATTTCCAATCTTTTTCAAGTAGTTCAGCATCCGAAAGAGCCTTTTCAGTTGCTTAGAACTTAACATATTAAAATTGTTGTTTCAATATTACAATGACAGAAAAATCAAAGACGAATCGAATTCAAATCGAATGAATGGCAACTACACAATAAAATACATGACTGTAAATGTAAGTACATGTCAAATCTCTAAAAAAAATACATTACTCTAAAGAATTGAGTGTCCAAGCATTAGAATGCTTTAAAGCACTCGAATCATTCAAATTGTCTTATTTTGATTGGGTCGGAATATACCCGATGGATCTACCTTTCTTTAAGGCGATGAACCCGATGAAAATAGTATTGTAGTCTGAGTAGGTTCCCATCACTTCACCTAAAAGCCCAGACGTCAAAATGTTCAAATGTATCATACTCCGATCCCGTTCAACCCTCAACGGCCCAATTGGATTCATTGAGAGAGATGTTGTAGGCCAGCCAACGTAAGCTTAGGATCGTTGTCTTGTTGAAAAGTATATAGAAAAGAAAGTATATTTGTTTAGTTAGATCAATGTAATGGACTCTTACTTTCGGCCTGTTACGTCAATCTATCGTATCATAACAAGTCGTTGGGGATTATCGTGAGACCACAAATAAAGATGACACATTCGATTTTATAATACTTTTACGATTTTTGCACTTTATTTAATTAATTGATTTAGGATTGGGTTTTTTACTTTTGTTTAGGCAAAACATACATAGACGTTTATGTAGTCCGATATATATATATATATATATACATATATTAGGGCGGGACAATTTGTATGAAGCCAAAAACAATTAAAAAAAAACAAATGAAGCGTACACAAAAATCTGGTTCTACTAAGAATTTGTATTTAAGTAATTTCCAATTAGATTTGTCTCAAGTCTAATTCATTTCATTCAAGCAAATATCATTCATTTAAAGAGGATCCGATTGTTGTATACGCTTTTGGCTTTGAAAAATATTGATCCGCCCTAATATATGTGTGTATATACAAGTATATAATCATAAGCATATAATTTAGCATACTGTCGAATGTCTTGTTGTTGTTGTTGTGTTGTGTTTAAGTATAATAATCATAACAGATAATTTAATAATTGATTTAAAGCATAATAGTGGTATTGTGTATAATATATATAGGTATATATATATATAATAAGTAGTATATGTATATGGATATATATATATATAGATCGTTTTATGTATAATTATAATAATAATAATATATATATATATATTTATATAGCATATAGTCTGTATAGGAAATACTCATTGAATTAGAGACAAACATAACGAAGGTTCGTCAAAAAGTTGTTGATTGGAAAAAGGATAGTAGCAGCAAAAACAAAATACAATTAATTTAATTAACATTTAACAAAAAAAAAAAAATATTTCAATACAATAATAATAATTAACATTTTACTCACACGCGCGTGCAACAATTTACATACAGATACAATTACATAATTTTACTTTCTGTTTTTTTTTTTGTTTTGTTTTTGTTTTTTTGTTACTTTGGATTTTCATTTCGTTTTCTAACTAATACACAGAGTGAACAATATTATCCTTCTCGACCAGCAGACGAACTTTCATACAGCCGTCCGAACCGCAGGAGAAGAGGCGACCAAATGGATCCACATTAACTTGACTGACACCCTGGCCGGTGTGCTTGAAGAAGCCATTCTTGGCATGCTCGTGTGGGAAAGTGTTGATGAGCATGAATTGGTTCATATCCCAAATCTACAGAAACAATAACAAACAGAGATCAATTTTGTTTACCAATCGGTAACAGTTACTCCACTCACCTTTATGTCACCCTCAATGGAGCCAGTGACAAAGAACTCCTCATGCGGATCCAGTGCTATGCACTTGATGGTACTATCGTGTGCCTAAGATTGAATGATGATTGTTAGAATGACTTATGGAGAGGAGTATCTGGAATTTCAGTACCTGATAACGATGACGCAGTGTGCGCTGTCTCACATCAAAGACACAAACATCGCCGCGTTTGCCGCATGAGATGAGCACTTGATGCTGTGGCGCAAAAACCAAACAGGATGAGCCCTGATCGTGGCAGGTGAAGGCTGTAAAAATCAAATATTTCACATAGAATTATACAAATATTTCTATAGAACTATGTCTGCGAACTTACCCGACACACAGGACTTTTTGTGCGGCAACAAAGTGTCCCAAATGTTAATATTCTTGTTCTCGGAACTTTGACCAGCTGCGAACGAAAGGCACAAAGACTTGATAAGCAAAGCAGTCTTAAGTGAGAGAATCAATTTTTCAACTTACCGCTGGCCAGCAGACTGCATGAGCCAAGGAACACAAAATCGGATAGTGTCTTATTGTGGCACTGATAGGTCTGGAAATAAAATATATATTATATATATGCATATATTAGATTTGAAAATGTTGCAATTTGTACTTACTATAAACGAACGATTATTTTGTGAGGCAATTCCGGCCTGCCAGAGGCTCAAATTGCCATCGCCATCGCCGATGCCAAATTTATTGCCCTGCTCGGAGAAGCGGCAACGGGTGACCTTGGCAAAAGTGCCAGAGGTGCGTGGACTGCACACGGGCTGCTGATGCCCCCATTCCCAGATTTGGACAGAGCCATCTTGACCACCAGTTAGATACAAAGGCATCAGAGGATGTGCGCTCATGCGCTTAACATTGTCCACCTTGTGGCGTAGGACCTGGGAGAGGAATGATTTATTTAAATTTGATTCATTATATAATCAATCATTAACCAATCCTTACCATGGAAGTGCCGCGACCTGACTGCGAGGCGCTCTGTGTGCTAACACTGGACTCACTATAGGCATTACTCGAACCATATTGATTCCTGTTAAGATATGGAAAGGAGGAAATGGACAGTTAGTGGTTTTGAAATTATGGATGATTGTTATGTTGATGTTACTCACTGATCTTGAGTCTGGATGATGAGGAAGGCCGAGCTATTGGTATCGGCATCTTTGGACAAGTTCATCATATCGTATTCGCATTCATCCTCATACCAATTTGGCGATTCCAATAGCAGCGAGATGTCAAATTCTTGAATTTCCCGAGGATTGGCAAAGGCAATCATGGATGAGCTATTATTCTTCAGGCAGAAAGATAATATGGACTCATGGTCCTTGTGAATGATGCGAATGTGATCTGTGTTCTCATTTGTAGAATGCGATTGGCCTACGGAAAAAAGAACCGAAAAAGTAGAGATTAGTCCGCATGACTCTTCTTGGCGACGGGCACTTACCTTCATCTGTCTCATTGTCATGCTGATTGCTGTGATGATGCAAGCTCCTTGTGGTCGATTCCGTATTCTTACCAAAAATGCTCTTTATGAAAACTTCCTGTGCCGGTTCTTGTCGCACCAAATAGTTCCATAGACGACGTATGGGTCCAGCCGATGAGCCCGATACAAACGGTGTATTATCCTTGTTCAAAAGCGAACGATACTTGTGTATGCCCAAACCATTAATGCCACTTTCCGCATAGCAGCCAGGTATATAATGACGCGTGGGCGGACCTCGAGCAATTAGATCGCTTAAAGCGAATTCCTGCCAACGATTGAGAGTGCGTAGCACTTCATGTGACAAGGGGCTAATGACGGGCAAATCTAAAGATAGGCAGCATTAAAGTGAGAGGAGGATAACAAGAAGGGGAGGAGAGTTGTCGCTTACCCTGCAATTCAATGCCGGCCACCTTGACAAACTCTTGGATTTTGTGTGTACTAATTTTGATGAGGGCCAAACGCAGAATGCTCCATGAATACGATGTGGGATTCGTATGTTCAGTATTATCCTTGGACCGCAATTGTGTGCGACTCACATTCACATCATCATCGTCATCTTCCTCCTCCTCGTTGTCCGATTCGTGTGAGTCATCGGTGTCGTAGTCATCACATTCTATGGGGAGAGAAGGATGATCTTTACACTAGAAGATAGATTTCCCCATATAAAACTTACCGGTGCAGGGCGGTTTGGTTAGGAAGTAGGACAACATAGATGTCTCGGGCGGCATAAATTGCTCTCGGTATGTTGGTTTATCCTCCTTCATGTTGTTGGATGAGCAGCTATTTTGGCTAAAGCTACCTAAAATTTTCATATTCAACTTCATGCGTTGCTTCGTAATGGATGTCACCGTATTCCACACACTATTCTCATCAGCGGGCTCCTCTGAGGTGGAGCCGCCACCGCCAGAGGCAGAGCCACCAGCAGCATTAGCAATTGCTGTACCATTTGGCGCCGGCTTGATTAGTAGCTTCTTCATGCCGCCACCAAAGAGTGTGGACCAAGTGTCATTGCTGAAATTCTGTCCGCTAAGGCGATAAAGCAATCGGCTATCGCAAGTGGACAACGAGTAAATGAATAATGCCATATAAGTGGATATAAATGACTCAAGCAACAGCACATTCAATTTTGGCACATCCTCATCCTTCTCACGGGCCAGCAGAGCCCTCAAGTTGGTAACGCCCGGCCATTTGGATGGGGTAGTGCATATGCCAGCTGGCTCATCCGTTGAATACTTGCGACGCCTGCCATAGGCATTACGACTACCCACAAGATAGCTGCACTCAAATGAGGAATTGATTTTGGCAATATTCTCAATGCCGGGACTGGGATAGCCATTGAATGCGGAATTGTTGACCACAAAGCTCTCAGAATCGCATAACGACTGATAGATGCACGATGATAGAGCAACCGCCAGATCGCGTAGCACAAATATCTCACTGAGGGCGCTCGTCTCGATGCCCGGGAAGGGCAACACCTTAATGATGCTCTGCAGCATGTCCACTGTCTGGGATTGCAAATATTTAATGGGATCGGCTATAACAGTCTTATTGCCAGCCACGCAAGCACTCAGTAGTGGCAAGGTTGTGGGGAAGGGCAAGGGGCTGAGCAACTGCTGTTGCGTCTTCTCCTGCTGCAGTTCCTGTAGCAGTAGAACCAATTCCATCCGCACCGAGGCCAAGCCACCACCGCTAGCTCCATGTAGTGAGCAATAGCTGAGCAATGTCCGCAGTAGAGTTTCGTTGGCTGCAAAAGAAGCAACAAAAAAAAGATATCATGGTTAACGTATGAGGAATAAATGGAGAAAGTGGATTCCACTTACCTTTGAGCCAACGCTTGCGCTTGGCCGCCCGCATCACCTTCGCTTCAAAGTCCTGTTTATCCTGCATAAGTATCTCGTGCAAAGTTGGCCTCTCACCGCTATTGGCAATAATGCTGGCATTCATTTTATCATTATCCTTTGCGTCCTGAGCATCCGAATCATTTGTCTCAGTGGTCTGCTCGGAGCTGCAGTAGTTGCACAGCTGTTTCAAAGCTTCCACTTCGCGCTCCAGCCACATGTACAGCTGATAACGCAACTGACCGCCATCGACTTCAAATCCAGTGGCCAGAGTGGATAGCTCCTCCATAAGTATCTTTAGACAGGCCACGAATTTCAGTTGCTGGGCCATAATGTCCATTTTGCTGTCCATTGGGGAGCTCCTGTGGTTTGCTTGGAGAGGTTGTGGCGTGGCCATCTCATCATCCGCAGCCACAGGCGCCGCCTCATCAGCATCATCATCCTCCTCGTCGTCGTCATCCCATTTGATTTCGAATTTCGCTTCAACTTCAGTGGCCGCCACTGGTGCACCCCAATCAAAGGCGTCAGCAGTGGTGCTGCTGCCGCCGCCGCCACCGCCCATGCCCCACTGATCCATAATGCCCGTATTGATGAGATCGGCCTTGTTGGTTTGCTCCTTTTGCTGTTGCAGTTGATGCTGCTGCACATCCTGGCTGCCCAATCTGCTGGCCGAGGAGGTGTCATCGCTGATTTTCATGGGCAATTTATTTAGCACTTCCAGAGCAAGTGCTGGACAGCCGGATTTGAAATGACCGTGAGCCGTGGTGAAATACAATTGTCTTTCAATGGGTGTTATCGAATCCTCCAGCTGCAGCTGCTTATCGGAAGTGGAAGCCACCTCGCCGGCATAATTAAAGCCGGACAGTGCCACATGCGCGATACGCTTCTCCTGTGCCGAGAGGGCAATATTCTGACGAATCAGCAGAGGATGCGTCCTCAGATATATGTAGAAATTGAAAACGTTCGGATTGGTGGCTTGCGGTTCGGGCCGTAGCAGATCCTCCTCCCGATAGCTGCTATGCAGACTGCCCACTCCATTCAGGAGCAGAGTATTCAAACTCTCCTGATACTTTTTGATGGTCCAATAGGTCATGGACCTAAGGAATGGATCCGGGTGTGCCTTACTCTCATCGCAGCGACCAGTTTCTGCATCCGTGCCGAGAACATGCTCGTGCAGCAAACGATGATAGTAGCAGCCCTCAGCATCGCCCTCATATAGACGCGAAATGATTAGAGCTAGTTGGAAGTCTTCCAGTTTGTTCATGCACACTTCAATAGCATCATTCAGAGAGTTGGCCAAAAGGAAGAAGGCTACCGCGTGCTCGAATCGCTGTTTGCCCAGCAGGACAAAGGCATTCTTGAGGGCCGCCTTACGCCAGCGATCCTCGGCGAAATTGTTGCCAAAGAATGCAGTCATCTTCTCATCACGTTTGGACCGGAACAGGCCCCACACCAAAGATTTCTTCTTCATGGCCAGATAATAGATGGCCGCATCCAAAGGATCCTGCTTTAGCTGATAAGCACATTTCGCAAGCTTCTCCACGCATTTGCGCAAAGTGTTGATGTTCTTTAGCCAATAGCCCACGCCGAGATCCCTCAGGGTGGCCCAACGTAGATCTCCCTTAGTGTAGCTGGGTATCAAATTAAGAAGCTCCTCCTCGCTCTCCGAGTGATAGGCCCAGACAATGTTAGAAGTGCCCACACCCTGACGCTGGAACTGGGAACGCTGCTGCAGCGGCAGGCACCGCAGTAAATAGGTGAAGTGTTTCATGGCCAAAAGGAAACGCAAGCCACAATCATCTAAGGAGTCGCCACCGCTGGCCTCCTTCAGGCCACCACTGCTGGCGCCACCTGATACGCCACTGCTGGACGCATTGCCCTTGTTCAAATCGGTGGCAAACTTATCCGAGAAATCGGTGTTGCATGTGGCCACTGTGTCTGCTAGAGCCAGCAAATGCATTTGATCCAGCGACGAAAGACCCGGCAAATGGGTGTGGGTCAATAGACGCGACAACAGTTGTCCCTGCCGTGGTCCAAAGTGTGAGATTGACTGCTTCTCTGGCAGCGAGAGGCGACGCTCTTGACGTTTGCCCCCATCGACCCCATCGCACAGCAGCTCATCTAGATTATCCTCCGAATTGTGCATATCGAAAAGCTCATCATAATCCTTGTCCGCTTCGTAGCCGGAATTATTGCCCTGGCCAGGTGTTTCGCGGTCGGCATTGAGCAGTACCCAAAGCGGCAAGGGTGGAATCGAGTTGATCTCCGCATAGTCCAGCATCAATTCCTCGGGAATTTGTGTGGTGCTGCCCCTGTGCTCCGCCTGTATGTTCGTTTCTGCTGTGTAACTAATGCTTAGGGTTCTTGATCTTGACCAGCTGCGCTGTCTGGCATAGCCATCCTCATCCTGGGTGACACTCGATGAATTCGTGCCGCTCATGCATCTCACCAAATGGGCCAGAATGGCTTTGACCCAACGAATTTTGCCGCAATTTAGCAACTCCATCAGCTGCTTGGGATGATACTGAGGCAACACTGGGCAAGCGATTCTCGATGCCTGGAATAGACCGAAGTCGGTCATGTAATCATCGCTGGTTGGCTCATCCTGATGGTGGCCACCTGCTGCCCCATTCATATTAGCCATGCTTGCATTGCCAGCGCCAGGACCCAGGCGTCTTTTCTTGTCGTGCGACAACAATTGAAGATTGGCGGTGCTCACCTTACTAATCAATGGCATAGAGGCCACATTCTTTAGCCTCAATTGGGTTGACTCATTGGCCAGGGAGCGCAAATCCTCATCACGCAAATTACGCGTATCGGGTAAATCTTCACTAGCAGAGCCCAGTCCACCATTGCCCACATACAGGGAACCATAGTGTGGCTTCCATTGTGAATACACATGCATTTCCGAATCCATGGCCACCACAAGAATGCCATCACGCACCCAAGAGATTTGCATGGGCAACGGGGGCAAACCATCGGCAGTCTGTAGATCGATCTGTCTTAGTTTCATCCAACGTATTTCATCCACGAAATTGGGTTGAGCCAATGAGCTGGCCTTACGCAAAATGGGACGATGCACGGATCGTGACTCCTTCATGGCTTTAATGTTGGCCTGGGCGATGTCGGAGCTAACTGGAGTATACAGCAAAATTTTGCTGCCCACAGCCACAGTAAGAATATGGGAACCATCCTCTTTGGAGACCCAATCGAGTTGTACCAAATGCTTTTGGGTCAATGGACAGGTGTTGCCATTCTCCGCTATACTCTTTCTCAATGATTGCAATGTGCTGAAACTGGGCACAGTGAGCAGACCAGAAGCAGCTGCCGACTGCTGACGAGTGACGGCCAACTCGGGTGTTGTCTCGCCACTGCGAGGCGAACGACTGTCGTCGTGGGCAAACGTGTGCAGGACCTGATTGAGCCTCTGTTTCTTGGCCAACAATCGACTGTCGTGCAGATAGCTAAGATCAATGCCGTGGCCGATATTAATTCTCGGCAAATGAACATTCTTCAAATGGATAGTATCCTCCAGGACCCATTCACTGCCGCCCGAACTCTCACACTCATAGATGGCCACACAGAGATTGACATACCGCGAGTCAGGATCACCCTTGTTGGGACGAGTGAAGCTCTTCCCGTACTTATAGGCACAGGCTATGCGACCCGAATATGCGGCACTGATGTTAAGTGGTTGTCCTGGTATCTCGATAGCCGATTGTTGTATGCGGCTAAACATCTTCCATTCCGACCAGTGATAGGCATCCGCCTCTTCGGACTGTTTCCCTTTGGCATCACCAAAGCCATCGTCTCCATCGCTGTCTTGTCTAAGAGGTTCGCATTTCCAGAAACGTGAGATCGAATCGGAGCAGGCCGTTACAATTATATAAGGGGCAAAGCATGCTGGATAAATGCTCGAGCTACTCAAATGGCCTGCTGCTGGTGATGCATGTATAACATCCACACCCTCGGGCAGGGGTAGCTCTTGTGTGCAAACCTTTTTGGTAGTAATGGATATATGTGGAGCTTCCACTTGACCATTAAAATGCTCGGCTCCCGTAAGTGTCTCTGCTCCCTGGGACATGCGTCGCTGTTGTTGCTGCTGATGATGCTGCTGCGGTTGCTGTTGATCCTGCTGATCATCCGGCTCCTGGGTTAGATTACTATCGGGCACATACATTGCCGTCTCGGAAAGAAACGAATTCTGCTGTTTGGAGCTAATGACTATACGCCACATATGTATGGTGCTGCCTCTAAGAGTCTTCTCGATGTTAACTATATAGAAGGGTTCCTCGAAATCCACATTCCTTTGCAAATCCACAATAGCATCCATATCGCTATCGAGGAGAGCATTCAGACGCGGGTCCGCCTCAAGGTCGTGGGCATCCATCGAACTCGCCCGCTGTCCTCCCGTAATCAATTGCGCCTGGAACACATGTAGGAACTGGGTATTTTGCCAATCGTGTTTCGCATCCGAAATGGCATCCAGCTGTAGGATGCAGCCGGGACGAGCGGTTGATTGTTGCGAGACCACCTTGAGCTTGTCATGCAATTGCGCAGAACGCTGATGCTGAGCCTTCAGAGTGCTCGATGCATTCGAGATCATCGAGGAGAGCGAATGCGATTTGTGTAAAGTGTTCAAATTCTCCGAGCAGGAAATTTCGGCCAGTAGCGTACGGGCATCGATGACAGCCTGATAGACACGCAAATTTTCGCCATCGCTGGCCACAAAGCAGGCCGATGGCGAATTGCTGTAGCTGCCCAGAGTGGTGCTAGGCAGAAGAGTTGGTATCCAGGCTACATTACTGAAAGCCGATATCTCCGGCGAATTGATGCGGGCCAGCTCACTCACTCCACCAGAATGGCAAAGAGGACCCACTGAGTCGACACGCCATAGAATCAATTCGGAACAGAAGCCAGTGGGCGTAAAGATATCCTTGTCACTGTTGGAATTGGTATTGCCAGATCCGCCGGCTGCACCGGATGATGATGCTGCTGCTCCACCGAGGCCGCCGCTACCACCAGGTCCTCCAGCAAGAGGTTGTTCGAAGGGCGACATCGGAGACTTGACCTCCGTGGAATCGGGCAAATTATGATGCGATGTAGACACCAGGAGTGGCAACACTGGATGACATGTGATGTCGTTCACACGGAAACGATGACCCGAGGCTCGGCTAACATGGCCAATGCTTAATACTTGGGTGAACTTGGTCTTAAAGGCGAATGTCAATTGCCAGAGATTGAGCGTGCCATTGGAGTGTTTGGTTACCATGGAAACGGACGGGGAGACATTTAATGGCAATGCACTGGTGGAGCCGGCCCCGGTGGCACCCGAATCCTGTGATGTGCTAGCTGCACCACTACGATCTCCGGCCGCCTCATCATCTTGATCCATACGATCTGTCTCATTGTCCTGGTCACCAGCAGCATCGTCCTCTTGCTCTTCGTCATGCTTGTCAAATGTCTGGCCCGAATGTTGATCTGATTTCAATGATGAATCATCTGCCTGATGATCCTTGCTCCTCACATTATTCGCTATATCGCGAAATACTAGCGGATGGGTGCCCGTATTGAAGAGGCTAACAGTGGTGGACATGGACATGGCATCGCCCAAGGGAAATGCCGATGGTATTCTCGTCGAAAACGAAACCTGAGCCTGACGAAACGAGCCCGGATAGTAATCATCCAGCCACTCAATTACCCATATCAAGTAGCTTCCATCAACTGGATGAATGGCAAACAGCAAATCTGGACTCTGATGCCAATCACGGAGGAGGCATTCAATTTTATTATCCAGCGAATCGACCAGTTGGGTAATTGGATGATGCTGATCATTATTTAGGGAATTCTGCGATGTCGTATTGGACATGGAGTTCAAATGGAGTCCTGTGCCCGCTGTGTGCTGTGAATATTTGCTATACTCCTCGCCGCTATCGTCGACAGATACAGATTTCGAGGAACGAATGTATTTCTTATGGGCTCCATGTGAGTGAGATGGAATCTGATGGCCATGCCCACCGCTGCCTCCACTGCCTCCAGCATGACCAGCATCATCGGGCAGATCAACGCCAACTCCTCCTCCGCCAGCTCCACCACTGGTTGATGCATGGCCGTTCTCCTCATCAATCACTTTCTTGGTCAACTCTTGGAGTATGGCCTCCGCCTGGAGGGTGAAATGCATCTCCTTGTTGTTAAGCCAATGTAAAATGAATACATTCTGATTGGTCGGGTCCGAGGTCTGCATCGATGGCACCAGCGGTATATCCGTCTCAGCATTGATTGAAGCGGCCAAATGGAAATGCATGCCTGGCGTCACTCCCGACCCATGAAACCCATACGAATGGAAATCATGGACACTACACGATGATGGCAACGAGGGTATGGGTCCCTGATAGTTGGTAAAACTGGCTGGTGAATTTCCCACTGCACCCATGCCGATGCCGGCACCACCCGGTCCGCCGCCCATCCCAATGCCTCCTGGTCCAATCCCACTCACATTGGCATTGTGGCCGGCTTTCATGTGTCGACGTATGTGAAAACAGGTCTTCATGTGCTTCAAACGCTGCATAAACCGATGCTTATGGCGATGCGTACGAAATTTTGGATTCTGTGAGGCCAAAGGATCGAATTGCGTCATATTAACTAGACCATCATCTGGCAAAACTGTCTCGATCCAAATGCGACAAATGTTATCCAGGCATGAGGTAACCAGCATATTGGCCACCGATCCCTTGGGCATATATTTGCTTGTCTTTCGCCAAACAATATTGGAAACAGCACGAGGATGGGCAATATAAACATAAGTGAAATTCAATTCGCTATTGCCACCGCCACCACCCAGATCTGTGCCGCCACCATCTGTTGTTGTTTGCCTTGAAGTAGTTACTTTGGCCGCCGGAAACAGAACTTGCTTGTTCTCATACCAAATCTTAACCAAACGATCGTTGCGTCCGCATGTGGCGAATAGAGTGCCATCTGGACTAAATGCCATATGGTAAATGGGTATTGCCGTTTGGCATGACCAAATATTCTCCCAGGTGGACACATCATCAGGTTGCCCTTGGTTATTGGCCGGTTTACTGGACTCCTTGCTTTCGCCAATTTCAAATTTCACACCTACAAACAAACACAATCAATGGAAAAGTAAACAATCGTTTCGTCTAGCATATCATAATTACATATGGGACTGGTCGGTCTGTCGGCTAACTTACCTGTGTGTTCCTCCTCATTTTGCTGATGTGTGGGTGATTTACTTTTCCACAATTGTATATTGGTGCCACCGGTTAGGAGACGTGTGCCCTCCAAATTCCACGACAATGTCACCACACTCGAATGGCTGGTAAAGGAACCAGTCTGTACCCATCTATTTGAAATTATGATAATAAAAGTAAATATTTATACAACCACTTTTTGATTCTGTCATGATCAATCTCTCACCTGTAGTCCAGAAAATGTGTATTATGCTTGCTCGACTCAATCACTGGTGTCGGCTCAAAAATGCATATCTTATTTTCATAGGCTGCGGCTATTTTTCCCGTATCCGTGCTGCAATCCAAGGCGGAGATTTTGACATAGCCATGATTGGCTCCAGGTATAATTTGGACACGTTCAAATGTGCTGGCCAAAATGACCACATTACAGCCGGCGGCATAGGCCTGCGGAAAATGACAAAAAAAAATGATTGAGATAAAATTCAGATTAACTTATTAGCATAAGTGTGTTAAATGATACAAGCAAAAAAATTAAGTCACATCGACTTTAATGTGCACTACAATAAGTACATGATATCTCCACTCCTTAGCATTATCGGGCACTTTGGCGCACGTTACGTTAATATAAAAACTACCGAAATAACTTAAACATAGTCTTGATTAGCTCACTCTATCAGCTTTTTTCAAAAAATTTGATAATTGTGTTTCTATATTTTTATAGATCAAAAAATTTGATGCTGATCAATGCTTATTATTTATCAGTATCGGATTTAAAAATAGATTTTGTGACGTGCGAATGGTCAATTTTGGGGGTAAATCGATTTAATATATCGAAATTTTACTAGTTTAAAAGATACTGTTCTTGGGGGAGGAGCTTTTCCCCATTTTATACAGAAATTTTTGAAAATCTCGCCTTACATGTGTTAGAATGAAATCTGATTCAGTAATTCCATTAGAAATTATCGGTTGTAAGTGAACTTTTTTTTTAGCTGTTTTTTTATTTTCATTTTAAAGACCTCATTTCCACATTTACCTCTCTAACTCCTTGAGTGTATTGTGAGTATGTGTGTGTGTATGTATGTATGTTGAGTGTGTGCGCTTATCAGTTTAGACTGCTTAGCCTTGCCACCCAACCACATCACATTTACCTGTTACCATTTTACCTGTTTATGGGTATTTAATGATTTATTTGTTGCCCTGTCGCTGATATGTTTTTCTTTTCATTATCTTAGCCATTTTATCGCAGCGACACACAAAGTTTTTTTCAAGTCATTTTCAGATCAAATGTAGTGTATGCATTTCTAGTAAATACATTTAATTAACATTAAACCACAAACAACTATCCGATGTTGATTTGGAAATAATCAAGGTATTGATAGCTAATAAAGCTTAGATTAGATTTCAACACAGCCGTTTTGAATAAATCCAGTAGGATAATGGCTATATAAACTTTTTTGAGATATATAGTCAAACGATTTCTACCATTGAGAGAGAGAAATTTGTCAAATTTTATTGGAATTTAAAGAACGTGGTCATAAAATCAGTCATTGTTAATATTGTACAATGTATTTATCAGATCGGGAAAGTGTCAGAGCTCCATAAAAAAGCAATATTTATTTTGCTTATGCAAGGATATGCGCATAAGGGTTTCATAAGTGATAAGGAGTGTGTCGGGGGTAAGGAGGAGAGTCGCGTCACAATGTCTGGGTTGATGTGTGACATTAGCAGAAGACAGAGGGCGCCATTGGGGTACGTGTTCTATTAATTATTAAAATACTATAATTAAAAGCAATGCGGATGCGGAGACAAACACGAAACAGAAACAAAACGAAGGAAAGGGAAGGAAGGGAGAGGCACAGTGCAGATGGCAAATATGTAAGCACAAACAGCTGCCTATTGTGATGGCGGTGGGCGTATGGGTGGGGGTTGGCGACAATATATGTAGAAACTTTACAAAAACGTTAGTGCAGTTAATTCGACGAAACCAAAACAAAGACGATAAAAAAGTTCATAATAAAGGGTGTTTAGGTTGGTAGTTAGCGGGGACAGAATATTGAAAATTAGGGCAACAAAGGCCACCTGACCAATCGAAGGGTACACACACACACACACACACACGCGTGTACTTCAGAAAGATACTCTCTCTCGCTCACTGGAGCGGCAGCAGCAGCACACACACTTGCACATACACTCTTGACCTTTAAATGTAATTAATAAATGGCAAATTTTTTTATTATTTATGTAAATGCAATTTAATATAAACTATACGATATGCCAAAAAAAATATATACATATACATTTATGTATATGGTTGTGTATGAATAACTCAACATTTGCATGTGATATTTTTTTTTTAAATTTTAATTGACCACCATGTACGTACATACATATATATGTATATGTATTTATATAGTATGTGTACATTCAAACATACATACATATGTACAAATATGTAAATAAAAACATTAAGTGTCTTGCTTATGCCAATATCTATGCCAAACGTGTTGTTGGTGCTTGCAGGGCAAAACACAAAAAAAAAAAGTTTATTAACTACGTCTAAATGTGGGTAAATTCGCCCTCTTGCTCTTCCAGCCATATCTATATCTCGTTGTATGCATGATGATGATGAGGATTGTGATGATGATGATTTTGATATATGTATATACATATGTACGTATTCAAAGGGAAAATTCAATATAAAAACACACGAACTCACTCTCACTCACTCACGCACATACACACACACATTCGCATTTAGCGAATGGCCACAAAAAGAGAAAAAAATTCTTTTCTTACTGTAAATGGTATGCCTTCCACGGATCCAATTGCAAAGCACCGGTCACCTGCATTGCAGGCACCGCTTAATATTTGATGACAATTCATTATAGTTAACAACTTTGGATTGGTTATCACATCACAGCGCACAAAATTGTCTAAGTAGTTTTTTTTTTATTGTTATGTGTTCATTTAACTGTTAATTTTACATCATCATTCTCGAGCACTGTTAATTTAACATCGTTTGCGAACACTTGTGAGTGCCGTTTACCGGCACTGGTTGTTTTACAGCGGGTCTCGAACCTCCTCGCACGCGACAGTGGCGCTCTCAAACCTCCTTTTTTTATGTAAAGTTAATTCAGCTCTGCCGAAAAGCAGCGACTTTGTAATGTTCTAATTATTATTAGCTTGTCCAAGCCACCGTTCTTTTTAGTTTAATACGTCGTCCACGAAATTTCTGCAAACGTAAAAGATTTAAATTTGACCGTTTGTCATCACTTTAAACTTTTCCAACACTATTGCGGCGCCATTTTGGATTAGCTGGCAACTTTTCGTGCTTTGCCGTGCTTACTTGCATTTATTTCTTGCAGAATTTTGGACGAAAAGTAATACTCAAACTATATAGAGATGGAGAAAAAACAGGTGCAACGCCAAGAAGTCATGATGATCTTTAAGGGCAATCCGAACACTGAAAATAATAGTGAAAATAATAATTGTGAAAACTTCGTCGATTCAACATCTATTGAATCAATTGAATCGTACCTTACATCGTCCTTGAAAAACTTGGTAAGTATACAACAGTTAAACTTAGAATTTTAAACTACCCGAATACATCTGGTGTCAATTTTCAGCGCCAGCAAAATAAGCAGTTGGCCGAAGAGTATCGCCAGTTGCAAACCTCTCATGACGTGAAAGTACACGAGAAAGTGAAAAGTCTGAATAAGATGAATATCCAAGCACGCTCTAACAAAAGGACCCTCCTGAAGCAAATTCAAGTGAGGCAGCTAACAGTACTTCATCAAATGAAATGGATGATCGAAAACGAGAGCCAGATAGCCCGTGCTTATGATCAGCACTGCAAGATCACCATGGAAAAGGCTGAAGAGCAACACAATCTGGAGAAGATAGAAGGCTATGATGAGTTCACTAACATGGTAAAAAAAGAACCAGTATAATTCCGCAGTTACCACTAATTTGAAAATTGGTGTGTTGTGTTTTGCAGAGTAGTGACCAACTGAACGATGTAATCCAGGCCTGTAAGGAGAAACTTAATGAAAATAAAGCTGAAGCTAGGCGCTTGGTACTTGAAATAGAAACTGAGGAAGCAAAACATAAAGTTGAGCTCATGTCCTTGCGGAATAGTGTAAACTCACTCGAGGATGTCCTAAGAGAAACAAGGTAGTCATACTAATGTAACCGTAGCATACTCTAACCTATTAACACTAACTCCCCTTGCAGTGAAGTATTTAAAGACCTACAGTTTGAAAAAACTTTGCGCGATCAGAGCAATACCCAGATGTAGAGTAATGATTTTTGCTTAAACTTATACTTCTCCAAAAATATAAATTAAATAAAATGTTAACTTCGCCTTTGTAAATACAGTAACAAACTGTATGCGGAGTATTAACCAAATGGAGGTAAATGCATTTGAGTTTTTAGTATATTACAGGACTTGAATGTGGAATCAGAAATCGATTTGGAGATATTCAGCGTGTTCAGAAATTTCTCACATTATATAATTACTAATTAATTATTAATTAGACTAACAAAAAGTTATTTTCTTTAAGTTTCTTTCTTTCATTGCATATTTACATATGACATATTTCTTTTGTAATCATAATCATTATTTAAAAAAAAAAAAAAAAAAAAAGCAGATTTGAAGCACCTGCGGCACTGAAAATGTAAAACTAAATTAGGACTTTTTGAAAACTACTTGTACTAACTATTCGCTAAGACAGTTTTATCACAGAGATAACGCCAGGATTCGTTTGAACATGCACAGCTGGGACAATGGAACCAATCGAGCTCTGGCACTGGCCACATGCTAGGCGCATTGATTAAAATCATTCTTACTAAGAAATAAAGACGCATTTTTGAATACTCCTATATATATTAACTAAATAACGTATTGCAAAAACGTTATAAAGGTTCATTGGAATGCTTTGCTCTTGGGCATTGTTGGTCAAGGTTAAAAAGGTAAAGATGGAGTCCAATTGCAAGTGTGATGTCCATTTAAAAAGACCACTTCCATATAGGTTAAAATTCGAAAAAATCCAATAAGAACATTTTTGTAGTGTCACACGTTCGTATGGTATCGAAGGTTTATAGAGTCGATAATTTTCATTATTGACGGTTCCCACAACAAATGATTTTTCAACACTAGTTTGCATACCAGAACACTGTCAAAAGAAGAAGAGAGTGCAAGTAACAGAAGAAGAAGGCAGAAGGAAAACAATCGCCTTCGCAATCAGAATGGACACAAAGCAACCAGCAATGAAAGCCAATCTCAAGCAACAATGAGCCTAAAGAAACGGTCACGTCTGGATCTGGATATGGATCCATTATCGGTCGGGGCAGTTGTCACCAGCAACAGTGGCTCTACATCATTTGGTGGACAGGTGCAGAGTCAATGTCAGAGTCAGAGTCAAAGCTTATTCCTCAGCAGCACCAATGGTGTTGTCAACAATTTGAGTAATACAGCTGGCGCTCAAATCTTTCTGACCATATGCGGTGATGAGAACTCCGAAGAAGATGAGTATTATGCCATAAAGCAGGAACCCGATTTGGATGTACATACACTATTGCCGACCAATCTGCAGCTTCCCACTGGTTGTGAGATTTATCTGGTTAAGGATACCGCACAGATCAGCAGTCCTACTCAATTGGCACCGAATCCATCGACCATCAAATTGGAACCAGACTCGATGGCTGATAATTGTAATTTAAATGTGAAGAAGCTTTTATTTGTCAGTGGACAAGTAGCAGGAACCACTACAGCAACAACAACACCAACCTTGGCCACATCCACAACCATGTCCCATTCCATACTTGTGGAAAATCATCAAGCAACCCAATCCAACCTTTCACCCATTGGAACTGTTCAGCCACAAACCCAACAGCATCTGCAGAACCAGCAGTTACACTCCACCACTCAATCAAGCTCGTCCCAATTACAGTCCAATGTCAAAGTTGATTTGGCTTACAAGAAACGAGATGACAAACGTCGTGCCACCCACAATGAGGTTGAGCGACGACGTCGCGATAAAATTAATTGTTGGATATTTAAACTTAAGGAAATGCTTCCCACGGAGGGGAATCGTTATAAGCCCAATACCCAAATGGACGAGGCCACCTCATCCAGTTCAAGCATTAGCCAAAAGAGTAGTCAAACCAATCAAAATGGACGCACACCACCCAACGATTCCAAGTCGCAAATACTTATCAAAGCCTGTGATTATATCAAGAGCATGCAAAACGAGATTGACAAGTAAGTAGAATTCGTAATCCCAATGTAATGGTGGGCATAATTGCATCATCAATTAGTCAGTTTGGATTAAATGAATTCCGTTTATTACATATCTCTATATAGTGTATACATTTTTCTTTAAATAAATTTCAGTTTGAGAGAATGCTTGCGTGAGTCGGATAATCTGCGTCTGAGTAATCAGGCATTGCGCGATGAGCTGGACAGTCTGAGGCAGCAGCAGGAGTTGCAGCAGCGTTATCATGGCACAACATCCAGTGCTGCTAATAATGGTGCCAGCGGTGGATCTTTCAATGTAACGCTCAATTCGCTAAATAGTTCAGCTACAAGTGACCTGTTCGAGGGCATAGATACCACAGCAACTCTGGTGTCCTCAATAAATTTCACAAAACGTGGCCTGTTGATATCCGATTACGATGAGTAAACAAGTACCAACCAGACGGATGCCCACGAAATGGGAGTGTAAACTTGACTCGAGAAACGATTTCATGTAAAAATGGAAGGCGGCAATGAAGCGCTGGCGCATTGAGAAGCCCCAAAAAAAAAAAAAAAAAAACAACAACACACAAACACACATAACAAAACCATGCAACCAAAGATGATGATAAACTAGCGAAATGTTATAGAATATTTTTGTTATCGGATATGTTGGAACTGTTTGGTCTGTTGGATATGTTTATTTTATAATTTTTTGTTTATCAATTTTTCTCCTTGCTGACTTTAGCTTAAAATTTGTTTTGCTATCGCCTCCGTTGCAAAAAATCAAAAAAAAAAAAACTTCCTTTATATGTTGCCATCGATTAAGGATCATGATCATCATGCTAAGGATTAAATATCCTTGGCACTTTACGTTTAGAGATATACATACCTACCTTTACCTATATACATACCTACCTACCTATTTACTTATATACCTAATATACCTATATATATATATGTATACATAAGTATACACACATTTATATATGTATGTATATACATATATTATCATTATTGAAGCATATATGGGTGCTTGTCTTTTCGATTTTATTACTGTACTGTTTCTCGCACTAATTACCTAAACAAAATTATGAAATATGTCTGTATATACGTATATAAAACTCAATATATATTACATATGTATGGGCAAACAATATTTGCTTGCATCTTGAAGAGTCGCCCAATCGAAGGAGTTACTCTTCAATAGTGAAAGCATTTCATTAATGTACAGCTAAGGGTTTATTGTTAACAAGCGATTTAAGCAAATACAGTGTCGGCCACGAATTTAGCACGTTGGGTATTAAATGAAATCTACATTTTGTCGCAAAACGGCGTCAAAACAAAAGTGAATGAAAACTTCATTACCCTAAGCGATAATTGTGGATGGATTGAACATTTATGGTATGCAGCTAAGATTAGTTCAAGTAGGCCCACAATTTCTTCAGAGATTTTGTAAAAAACGTGCCAAATAACTGACCTTCCAGGATGACAAGAAAATACCCAATGTCCTAAATTCGTGGCCACCACTGTACATATAGAAATTGTTGTGAATGTTGGAAAATTGTTTTTTCGATATATAAAGTTTCAAAACATTTTATATTCAAATATAATACAAAAATTGCAAAGTTTTTAACATATATATATATATATATAGCGTTGAGATGGGTAAACCAACAATAAATTTTCAGGTTACTTAAACAGTAAAAAATTTGGTTTTATTTCGCATCCATCGAAACAAAGATGATTCGCATAATCCGTAATCTGTTTTTAGTTTTATGATTTTCGCACATCTCCCGATTTTTATAGAATATTTTCCGCTAAGAGTAAAAAAGGTTGAGTTTGTAAAAGCAAAATTCCCAATTCAGGATGAGTTGCCTCCGTCAGGGGTTACAATTGTTGTCAAGTATTCCAATGGCACATGCTCCAACGCCAACTTTGACGACTGCAACGCCAACTCCATGACAAATCGTTGGGCCACCATAATGGAGACGTTCTAAGCGATCGACCGCACATAGGCAGGGGGCAAACACTTACAACGACTTGAGAGAACAAAACAACCAATGCGGGTCCATAAAAGTTATTATGGGGGCTAATACAATTTATTTATATTGTTTCGTTTAATTCGGTTTGATCGATTTTTGGTAGTTTTGATAAAGACTTGAGTCTTTAAGTCAACATACAGAAATCAGAAGAGAATTTAACGTTCAATATAAAAGTAAAAAACAATAATTAAATCAAGGCCTGGCAACCAACGTGCGGGCACTTTTGTTCGGGTATTGCTGGTGTTGTCATCTGTGTGGATGCCAAAGTCAACACGAATCGAGAGCGTAAAAACTGAATTACTCTCTTGAACCATTTCGACGTGAATCGTTTTAACTTGTAGTTTAACTTAAACACTTCTCATTTGGCGCAGTCTAATTCAATTATTAAAGTATGCAAAAAGAAATATGTTTAGTCTTTAAACCAGAGTCCGATCCTCATTTCCCTCGGGAGACGTACATTTTGGCACATTTTTTATTTGGGAGCGAAACGACTCCTGAAATCAACAGGGTGAGAGTCGCTTTGATTCCACAAAACATTTCGGCAGTTTTCTTGTTTTGGTTAGCCTTAATAAACCGTGCACCCATAGCTTGAAATGGTATATTAAAGTCGCCTAAATGTACGTAGGAAGCTTTTCCATACCCCACACATACATATGTATGTATATTCTTGATCAGCATCGACAGACGAATCGATCTAGTCACGCCCGTTCGTCAGTATGAACACCCAGATCTCGAAGACGATAAAAGTTAGATTCACCAAGGTTGGTATGTAAACTCATGTAGTCTGCACAGTGATTGAGTTTATTTCAAACTTGTTTAGTTCCGCCTTGATAGTTCGTAAAAAACAGATTGTCTCCTGCAAATTTTCTATTGAAATAAAATTTAGCATACTAATTGGTCTTAGTAATTATTACCAATTAGAATGAAAATATACCTACCTATTTATGTACGTACGTATGTATGTATTAAGGTCCATAAGGGCGGAGTTGGCTATATGCTAGTCGCGGCGTGAAAGAGTGAACAAGAAAGCATAGGCATGTAAACAGAATTTAGAATTGGTCTTCAAAATTAAGAATTAGAAATTAAGTCGCCGAGAGGATTTACTCAACTTTTATTGAAGTGGGTCAAATATGGAGAATGCCATTTTATTGATGCGGAATTCATCACGTAGGGATCAATATTTGTCTTGGGCAAAAAGAGGTACATAAGTTCGCATTATTTTGGAAAGAACTACAGTACGGTGCCAGAACGAACACAATTCTGTTAGATCTCGAAATTGGAAAGAATTTAAAAAAGGATTTCATTTACAAATATTTAGATTCTAACGTAAAGGACATTGGCGTTTTGCGCAGACTCGGTATAGAGCATAGGTAAGTACATACATACATACATACATATGTACATATGTATATACAGAAATTCTTTTTATACCATACACCCATAGGGTGAAATGGTATATTAAAGTCGCCAAAATGTATGTAACAGGCAGAAGGAAGCTTCTCCGACCCTATAAAGTATATATATTCTTGATCAGGATCAACAGCCGAGTCGATCTAGCCATGTCCGTCTGTCCGTCCGTCCGTCCGTCCGTCCGTCTGTATGAACACGCAGATCTCGGAGACTATTAGAGCTAGAGCCACCAAATTTAGTATGTATACTCGTGTAGTATGCACATGTTCAGAGTTAATTGGAATTTCGGCAACGCCCCCTTACTCCCCCTTACGCCCCCTTACGCCCCCAGGAATCACATAAAACTGTTTTTCTTAAAAAGTATGATAGCCAGAGACATCAAATTTAGTTTGTATACCCGATTAGTTAGTGCGCAGAAATTAACTGTTCAAATTTTTTGCCACGCCCCCTTACGCCCCCAGGAATCACACAAAACTGTTTTTCTTAAAAAGTATAATAGCTAGAGACATCAAATTTGGTTTATATGCTCGGTTAGTTAGCGCGCAGAATCTAATTGTTTAAACTTTTTGCCACGCCCCCTTCCGCCCCCGGAATTTACATAAGAGTGATTTCCTTAAAAACTATGATAGCTACCGACATCAAATTTAGTATGTAGACTAGCTTAATAGACGCGCAGATATTGGCTATTTAAACATTTTGCCACGCCCACTTCCGCCCCTGCAAATTAAACAAAACTGATTTTATCAAAAACGAACAAAGCTAAAGTCACCAAATTTAGTATGTATACTGGCATAGTATGCGCGGAGAATTTAGATATTTTCACATTTTGCCACGCCCACTTCCGCCTCCATAATTTAGAAAAAACCGATTTCCTCCTGTTTTTTTTTTTGACTATCGCATTCAAATTCGGCAGACTAATTATTCTTATCTATTTCTATCAAACTACCAAATTTTATTGAAATCGGACTAGAAACATGCAAAATATGAGTATGAACGTATTTTACTAAGCGGTCCACATGGTCAGAATTGGCCGTTGGCTAGTGGCGGCGCTAGAGTGCTCGTGTGTTTGTAGAGTGAGCGAGATAGCACATAGTATAAGACATTGAAAAACAATTTAATAGACATACATTTGGTCTTCGAAATTTGAAATATTTGTTTCACCTGGTGTATGGTATACCTAAGTCGACGAGACGACTTACTTACTTCATTTGTTTAGCAATGGTTTACACATATTTTTTTAACGTATTAAAATTCATTGTTTTTCGTTATATGCAATTTGTGCAGTGTAAAGCAACTCACTCACAAATTCAAAAATGCTAAATGCTCTCGGTTTGAATATTTAATGCATTTGATAATGAAAATCCATACGAGTTCTTTTCTAAATAGAATATAATTTTATTTTACGTTTTTCAGTTTTTATATAAAACCTAAATAATACGTTAATATAAAACATAATGACAAAAAAAAAAATAGTGGGGAAACAAGAACTTTTTTATATAAGCATACAATTACATCATTCATATCTTATCAATCATTTCTTATGGTTTAAACGCAATCATCAATTATCAATCACCAAAAACGCTATCATATCCATTATCGTATTACTTTTATGTTGCAGAGCAACTTGCAGTTTCGCTTGTAGTTGTTTAATATGTATGTAAAGTACTAAGTAGTAGGTATGTATGTAAATATATATATATGCATACATTTGTGTACATATATATGTACATATATATGTATGTATGTACTTTGTTTTAGTGAAAATATTTGCAAAAACAAAATCGTTCGTTTACAAGCAGGGGGGACATGTGCGTGAAGCTCTTTAAAGACAGATTAAGTATACATATATACTATATATATTTATATGTATATATGTGTGTGTGTATATATAAATATAGGTATATAAATATATGTTTTTTATAGGTATACATATGTTTTGATGAGTCATCATTTATCATCGAGCAAGACGCCAAAAAGGAAGAAGAGGAGACGCACCAGGTTTCACTATCAGTCAAGTGTTACACACTAGATCTGAACTGATTGCATAAATGAATCCCCGATATTGAGCAGTTTGTTTATATCGATTTAAAATCCTTCCTCTCTCTCTCTCTCTATGTCCCTCTTTCTCCTTATACCTATATACCATGTCAATTATATTCTGTTTTGCCAGGCTTTCACATTCTCATTTTCTTCTTGTTCTTCGTCCTTGTCGTAATTTTGTTTTTTGCCTCCTGGTATATACAATGTGATTGGCAGCGTGTCTCTGTTACTCTACGAAAATATCGTTTATTCCTTTTTGATGCGAGCTTGAAGGAAACAATAGAGAATGCCCGCCTGTGCCATAACATCCACAGTGCTAGCTGCCAGTGGATCCTTCTGCTTTACTTGTGTCTGACCAGGTCTCAATAGTGTTGGACCAAACACCATGGCCAAATTATGCAGTGACATTTTATTATCCGATTCCTTTTCGTGAACCCTAAAATTAACAAACAGACAGATATAGATTATCTGGGGCCTTCTTTTCATTGTCGTTTCTTACCTTATTAAATGATCTAATATCAAATTAATGGAAGCTTTATTTGCCTGCGGCAACTCTTCGAATACTTTAAGCAGCTCATTTATCCTGGTGGCTTCGTTGTTATTGCTGAATGCGCTAAATGTTTCGAAAAACCGTGGATATAACTGATCGGTAAACAAAGCCTCAGGCAATTCTCTTAGGAAAGTCTTTAAAATGCCAGTGACAGAATGTATATCAACTTCACGTAGCAGCTGCTCTGCCTCATAGGCATCTGCAAAGAATTGAATTGATTAGCAAAACGTGAGCAGGGCCGATATGAGCTGACTTGGCTTACCCGACTCGAATGATTTCTTTAGTTTGGCCAGATCAGAAGCCGAGCCACTCACACGATAGCAACCCACTTCCAGCATACCACGACGTTCTACTTCACGTATGCAGGCACTGATTATGAAAGGAATGTCACGTTTTTCGCGTCTGTAAATACAATGGAGGTACTAATTAACAAAAAATACAATTTTTATGGCAAAACACTCACTTTAATACTTGACTCATTTTGGCTCCAAAGAGTGCACCCGGCTTGGTGGTGGCTCGACATAATTCGCCAGGAACAAACCGAAAACTGACGCCAAGCTCTAGAGTTTCACTTAGCTTTAGGGAGCGGGTTTGTGTGGTTTCTGTTAGCCAGCTAAAGCTTAACTGAAAATGGACCATTAAACGATTAGATATTAAATATGCAATGTTGTTAGATAATCATTATCGCTTACCTTTAGTATTTGTTTAGCTCTCAGCAGTGGACGCTCTTTGGCCTCATAGAGTAAAATCCTGATATTTTGGCTACCTTCCAGCTCAAGCATAAAGCTCTCGTTCCACACTGGATTCGCACTGCGGCAAATCATTTTCGTTGTGGCCTTACGGAAATAATGGCCATACGAGTCCACTTCAATGCATATATATAGATCAGTAGGTTGCGACTGCTCCAGTCCTGTTAATGCCTGAACGCCCATATGCAAATCGCCCACAAGCAGACTCTCATCATTTGTATTTCGCATTAGATAAGAGCCCATTTCAGTCTTCATGTTCATGCCCTTTTGCATAGCCACAATGAATGCTGTAACCTCCAGGGAATTAATGGTATTTGCCCCAGGAATATTACACTTTTGCTAAAAGAGAGAGAGAGAGAGATGACAATGAATTCTAGATGTGCATTATAGTTGTAAATGCATCTAAACTAACCTTTAGTGATGTGATTGAGTCAATCCATTGGGTTCGCTCAAAATCTGAGCTAAGGAAAAAGGTTATCGGCTTGTTGTTCGATTTATTACATAGACGTAACACCAAATTCGGTGTGGCCAACACCAATTGTGACTCAAGATCGGCCAGTTTGCGGCGATATTTATCACCAGTGCGTACACCACCATTGCCGCCCTCTAATATCAATTGATCCCGCACTGATCTCAAATTACGTTTCACTTGCGAAATATTCGCTGGACTAGATTCCTTCAGATCGGCCAAATTCTCAGCTTCACACACTTGAACAGTGACATCTTTCAGGGGAATGAACCATTTTAACTCGTAATCAATGCGATCTCTGCCCAAAGCCTTATATTTGGCACAAGCTATCACATCATTGAAAAGGAATAAATGCCTCAACTTGCGATGACCATCGACCAGCTCGACAATGAATGAATTGCGCACCATGCGCCTCAGATTCCTATTCGATTCTGTAGTCAACCGCTGACTGACCACATTGAATTGATTGAGAAACATTTGAATGATCTTCTGGGCCTGTCGCAAGGGCTGATGATCCGGATGATTGGCTGGTGTCTCTCTCAGCAAATCGTTAAAGACCAACGCATTGATTTGGACTCTAGCAACTGGTTTATGGAGCAGATCCTCAAGCGTTAGCGATTGTTCGGTCTGCAGATTTACCACAATGGTAGATACAATTTTCTTAAATTGTGGATTATTGGCACTACATTTCTTAACCGTCTCAATTGCTTGGCCATAATTGTGCAAGAAAGCTGAATAAAGATCGAACATATCCGCTAGACGTTTAAACGGATCCCCAATTAGGACGTCGCCACCCTCATGAGATACTATTGTCTTTAGGTCGCACAGAAAAGCCGTGTGCACCTCGAATAGCTCATCGATTTTAAAGAAAATTGTATTCTCTTCCTCCTCTTTGATCACAGGCTGTGAAGTGCCCAGTGTGGCATGAATTGCCTTTTTATACTGTATGATATGGAAAGAAACACAAATATATTTTTATTTAGGTACGTGAAAGTCATAGAAATAAAAATTTAATTTATATTTTCTTAATTACCTGCATCATCTTGTTGAGGCACTCAACGTAGATGGTTTCACTGTGTATTATCGAGCTTAATATGGAACGGATTTTGGCTCCACGAGCATTCCCAGAAACCTAAGATGGTATAAGAAAAGAATCGTTTCAGTTGAATTCATTCCGTAAAGTAATTTTAGTATAGGGGTTGAAAATCGGTGCCCACAAACCTTTTCAACATAGCAGTAACACATCAACCAAGCCACAGATATACACAAATACATATTATACTAATAATATATGTTATAAACGCCAAAAACCAAATTAAGATATACCATTAAATGTTTTATGTTTAGTAATTGTAAAGAAAATTAATTGTTTGAAGTTTTCTTTGTGAAAATAATTGTAATATATATACATATATAGATGGACACATACAGTAATGGATGGATGAATTTGAATGAAAATCACAAGGACAAGGATAAACAGGACAATAATATTGAAACTTGAGGAAGAAAGGCATAAAAGGCATTCGCAAAATGAAGAGAACTATATTCGATAAACATACAGTACACATATACATTATCTATATATACGCATGTGAATATGTACATATAAGTTAACTTGTTTCATTATTTTCAACATTGATTGCTTATAAAAGTTACAAATTCAAATAGTAATCGTGAACAACACACATCAAATTATTGAACTATTGCAATAGAAGGAAATACTCACAAGTATCGCTGAAACTAAGTTCTGTTGAGAGATCAAAAAGAAATTAAAACAAACAAGAACAAAAAAAAAATGTGAAGAGAAAACCGAAAGAAAAAAATGGTTAGTTTTATTAAAATATTAGTAAAAGTTAAATATGTTTTAAATTGATTTATATAAAATGTCTTGTGTGATACAATATAATATAGGATAGTGGAAGCGGAATATGGAAAGATACTGGGAGAACAGGAGGAGGGATAGAGTTGGCACAACTCTCTTGACAAAGGTCTCTCTGAGTCAAATTGCATCCCCACACTAAAAGAGTGGAACATTTCATTCATGTGTTTCCTAATGGAGGTGGGATCTTTTAGTGTTACCCAAAGTTAGCATGCAACCTAAAATCAACTTCTGACGATAAGAAAAATACACAGAGCACTTAAACAATGTTAAATCGTGAGCTCCGGACTCATTAAGCCACATGACTATAGATTAGTCTACGTCTAGATTAGACATTGATGCTTTGGACTGGAGTGGGCGGAAGTGGAGCGGGAGAATAGGGGAAATAATGTGATATATGTAGATCCAAATCAAAAATGGGTTCATCAAACAATATGCACAAAATCACAAAACGAACCTTGCGCAATGCTCCTGGCGTTGTCTGCGATGATGTCTGCTCGTCATGCGATATGGTACGCAATATGGGAGGGCCTTCATACTCGCCATCGCTGTCCAGTGAACTTGAGCGTGTCTCATTGCTTTGACTATATATGGGAGATAAGCGCTATACATATATTTCGCAAAACTGATTTAGTTTGATAAATGCTTACTGCAAAAAGTAATCAATGTTCACATAATTGGATGTTCGTCCTGGAGATTCGGGATCTGTTACACTCGTTTGGCTGCTTAATTGTGCGGCCATCATCGAGGGCAGCTGTTGGTTGGTGTTAGTGGTGGTTGTACTGCTGCTTCCGGGTGTGGATAGGTCATCACGGCTTGACGATGAGCCCGTGCGACCGGGCTTTATAAAGACATATTCGCCATCGCCATTATCGAGGGGAACACTGTCGTAGTAGGGTTCGTTGTCTATTGATTGTTGCAACTGCTGATGCTGAGCCGCCGCTGCAACCTGCTGCTGCTGCTGCTGTTTGGCACTATCTGAGCTGAGCGAAGAAACAAACTCATAGCTTTTGATCTAGAAAATTGAAATATTCAGAAATTAACTTTTAATTAAAGAGATCTTTCTCTCTTTTTCTCTATTTACTAACCACTTCCGATATACCCTGGGAGGCTAGGGATTCTTTAGATCCAACGGAACCTTGAGTGTTGCTGTGACTTGACCCGGCTGTTGCCTCAGCTACCGTCTCACTGCTGGCCTGTAAGTTATTTCGTGATTTCTTCTCTAGGCTGCTGGTGGAGCTGCTATCTGTGGTAGCCAATTTGTTGGTCTTATTTAAACTACCAGTAGGTGAACGTCCTGGGGTCAGGGCTCGGCCAGGGTTTGATGCCGTACGTCCTAAACTGCCGCCTGTCGTTGAAGCTGATGACTTTTCCTCCGTTTTGCTCACCATTTTTCTACCCAATTCCTCCATTAGCTCGGGATTGGCATTGGCCAATTTGCCCAATTCGGGAGTCGTCTTACGATTTGAGGCATATTTGGAGTCCAAATTCTCCGACGATTTTTGTCTCAAAATGTCTGAAGGTTTTATATTACGTTCCAGCGAATTGCCAGGACTGTCTGTTGAAGAACTGTTGCCGGGCAGTGGCATTGTGCTACCAGCGTAAGTCGGATGATCCCCCCGCTTGGGAGATGAAGAGAGCTGGCTGGGTATAGTGGGCGGTGCCACATGCCTTATAGCCTTAGGCGGTGGCCTTAAAGAAGAAGTGGAAACGTTAATTAGTTAAAGGAGAAGGGGGAAATAACTTGTCTCACTTACCTTGGTGGCATTTTCTTTTTGGCCTCTAAATGATTGGCATACGAAGAGGCGGACATAGCTGGCGACGTCGTTGTTCCGCCTGTCATTGAGGGTGATAACGGTGGAGCGGTTGCTTCCGCCGCTGCTTTGCTCCGGCCAAAGGTTGACGATGATGACACCGTTTGTGTGGTTGTCGTCATCTCGCCGGCCTCGTCCTTATCTTTATCCTTTGACTCCTTGACCTCAATTACTGTGACAAAATGTGAAGTGGATTTTCGCAGTGACTGCTTTTCCTCGCTGCTGCTCGATGCTTTAGCTTCAATTACTTTGCCTTTTTGTTCGTTATTGCTTTGTTGTATGGAGGCCAGTTCCGTGATGCATTGCTGCAGGGCTCCGTTGGCTGCACCTCCCCCATTACCGCCTGCATCCTTTTCATTTTCTTTGTCCTTTAAATAATCGTGCTCGAAGCTAAGCTCTGTCGATGGTTTACCTGTGGGTGGGGCGGATTTTAATCCACCACCACCACCACCACTTGCGGATGCATTTTTTAAATGTGTGTTGTTATTGTATTTGTTATCTGTATTAAGGGAGAGACGATCCTTGTCCTTATTACTGGCATTTGACGATCCCGTAGAGGCGGAGGCTTCACGGAGATTTAAACTAGATTTCTGCAAGGGCAAAATCAAACATCATATTTCAAGTTATACATTAATCCTAAAACAGTCGATCAAAAGTCCAATGGACTAAAAGCAGAATAATGTTTAACAAAATCCATTTTCCCAGTGGCTTTATATATAAATTTGGACTTTTTTCGCAAGGTGTTTTCTGAATTCCTCCATCAACACACAGCTGCGAGCTATGATATACATAATACTTCACAACACCTGACCACATTTTTTCCGATAACTGGGCAAGAAAATATTCTAATCCAATTACATAACATTATCTGGAATGTGTATCACAAATTGAATTGATTGCAAGGTCTTTGAAGTCTTTAAAGGAATTGTCAGGGATCAGAAATTCAAAACCAAAATTAAAAACAAACGAATAGTACACCTTAACTTCTAATGGTAAAGTGCGAGTTAGTTTTCTCCCAAATTGAAAATAAATACTTAAAAATGTTCAAATAAGATATTGGAGAAATGACTGCGTTCGGTTTATTGTTTTGGAAAACTCTACTGTGGATCTCATAGCATGCATGATTGATAACACTTCGTTAAACCTCTCAGCTAGACAACGATACTGTATTCAAAAGAAAAGCATTAGCTTTGATCAAATTTTTCCTAACTCGATCGAAAATCCCTCGTACACCTACAAAACCAACCATCGAAACGGACCTTTTGAAGTCTTGTGTTTGAAGAACTCAGAAAAAAAGAAAATTAACTTTATCAATTAAAAATAAAACTTATTTATTAATTGCACAAAGCCTCAATTAAGCAAAAACTTAAGTTTCTGTAAATTAATAAATGAAATAATAAATTAAAGTAGAAGAGAGAATTACTATTTTTGTGCCCTCAAGTGTATAAATACATATGTATCTATGTATCTTCTGGCATTGTGTTTTAGCAAATGCAATCTTAATCTCTATTTCTATGTAAATTATGGTAACATTCTAGATATTGAACCTGGTAAATTAAGCTGGATTTTTATTAGTTTCATTTTTTAAGCCCACAAATTGTCATTGCTTTTGTGTTTTTTTCTTTCTGGACAATTTTTTTGTTGTATTTTTATAATGCTTGTCACGTAACACACTATTTCTCACATTTCTTTTTTCGGTGCCAATTTCGGATTTTTCAAACGAAATGTCTAAAAAACTTGGTTCAAGCCCAACCAAGTGCTGCGTGGTGCGTGTGGGGATCAGTAACAGAGGCAGACAGTCAGAGAGACAGTCAGACAGCACAGAAAGAAAGAAAAAGTGAAAACGAACACATAAAGCAATAAAAAGTTACAACAAATTCATTTATACAATAAGTTGGACTTGAAGTCTACTTAAAGGGTACCCTGTATAAAAGGGTGGGTCCCCAACAAGACCAATCTTTCTTAGCTCTTATATAGATCACTATTTGATGACTTATCATCTAATCATCATGAGGTATTAGACTGGATTGCCAATGAGTATGTAAACGAAAAGAACTTGCTCTTTTCTGTTCACTAACGAAAAATCATAAATTACTATTAATGAGCAACTGAACAAGTGATCAATGTGGTGAGCAACTGAATAACTGGGCAGTGAACAAAATGAGTAAGTTAACTTACTTCGGAAAAAGGGACAAGTGAACATGTTTAGCAAAGTGAGCTAACACTAATATCAATCTTAAGTAATTAGAGATGTCTGGTGATAATCCAGAGCAGAAATAACAAATCTGAACGATATTCTCAGACCTCATTCCCTTATTCTAACAACACTTAAACTAAAAGAAATCATTTATAACTTTCTGGTGGTAATAACAATAAAATTAAAAACAAATGTTTTCTTTCGTCTATTACTTTCGTCATGAAGCACAGGGTATTAAGAAAAAATACAGGCATAAAAAGAGCTCAGAGCTACCTAAAATAATAATGAAATAAAAAAACAGAAAATTGCCAACTTTAAATTGTTATTTATTTCATATACATATATTTATCAATGCAGTGTCTGGCAGATGAGTGAGTGGGTGGGTGGGTGGTTTTGTCTGCCAAAGAGAAATGGTGGTGGGGTGAATGTGCCCAAGCGGAGCGATGAAGAAAGCGTGCAAATAAGTGAAGTGATGGCGAAGGTCGATTAATGCAAAGTTCTACAATTGCGGGCCACAAAATTTATTAGGTTAAAATGAATCATCCAAACAAATGGAGGACGGCGGTTGGGGTGAGAGAGAACGACAAGTGAAACTGTCTTTCTCTCTCTCTATCGCTAGCGATTTCCTTCCTGCTTGTCAAAAACAGCTGTTTTCTCACAAGGTCAAAAATAGAAAAACAAAAGCAAAGCCTTGAAAAAGGATTCTTCGGATACAACGGAATCAGAGTTACAAAAAAAGAGAGGGAGAGAGAGAGAGAGAGAGAGAGAGAGAGAGAGAGAGATTTGGGCATAAATATGTACATTGTATATTTGTAAGTGAGAGTGGAGGAGCTGAGTGAAATAAGCTTTGCGGCAAGAAGCTTATCAGTTTGCTTAAAGATTTCTTCTATGGGCCGACAAAAAACCAAACGAAAAAAGTTAACGCCTTTTAACTATTTTTTGTTACTCTCTTTATATAGGTATTTGTATGTATGTATAAACATATATACATATTTTATGCGGTTTTTAACTGTTCAAGTGCCTTTGTTGTTGTCGTTTTTTGCCACAGGTATTGCTTAATTTCGTAAGTACTAGAGATTGCACGTGTGTGCGTGTGTGTGCGAATGTGTGACCACTTTGTTAAACATGTATGTATGTATGCATGAGTTTATTGATAAGTTTATTGATTTCAACTTGTGATAATACAACAATAACAATAAGAAAAAAACCTAAAAAATAAAAACAGGAAAAAATAGCTTGTCGTCGTCCGGCATTGATTACGTACCCCTCTAGTCCATAATTTAAATTTCTCTTTAAACGAAGCCATAATATCCTTTCGACTTGGCTAATCCACAAATGTTGTCGCCTTTTGCCCCTCAAGCGAAAAAGAGAGCGAGCCTAAGAGCTCCGCCCTATGTGTTTTAAGGATGCAACGCTTCGCGACGGTCGTTACGAGAAATAATCAAACAATAATTTAAATTATAAATGACACAGACACAACACACACACACACACACCCACAACAAATACAGTATAAGCAATTCGACTGTTGTGAATTTTCGTTCTTGGTTTTAAAGTTGGTTGCACTTTAATTCAGATTTCAAGTTGTTTCTTCTTTTTCGTTGTTCACATGCGTAAAAAACAAAAGTTAAAAAAAAACAAAACAAAAAACACACGAAAACACGTTAGAATGAAGCGCGATTTGGCCTGTTAACGGGCTCTTATTCACCGAAACTAACTCAATAGAGAGGAACCCATAACCAGACGACAAAATGACTATGACAGAGCACAGAAGGTCCGCCGTACACATGTACATATGTATGTATAATACGTACGTAGTCAGTGGAACAGCACATACATGTCTATGTACATATAATGGAGAAGTGCGTGCATGTGTGTGTGTAGATAACGAGCAAAAACAAAAATATAGATATCAAAAAATAAAACCGAACCCCATAGACTATAATGGATCTATATGCTCTACAGATAGAACCGTACAGCAGTAGCTAAACTGAAGTACTCGGGTTATGCAAAAAAAACGCCTTTACAAAGTTGAATAATCCCTTTTCCACTGTTGAAATCATAATCAATATCTTTTATATGTATGTATGTACATATAGCAATTTTATTGATATGAAATATTTTAGATTTGATTATGTGGTTAACACATCGATTAAGAAACATTTGTACATATATATGTAAGGAATTTTAAATCAGAGATTCATAAGAAGGGACAATAATATACATAATGTACATATGTAATAATGTACATACCTACTTACGTATGCCATTTTTAGCTCAAATATATATCAAGATATTCCTATTAGATTTTAAACAAATTTTATGGCTATAGGGGCTTCTGATTGTCCCATTGGCTTATACATAGTGTAACTTCTTTAAAAATTTAAAGTGCTGCTAACTGCGCCGCCACTGGCCACTGCTGCTGCTGCTGCTCTTGGGGCTTTCTGCACTCCCCCTCTTTAACCACAACACCAAAAGCCAACTGATAAGTAAGCCAATGACATTAAGCAAAAGAAACTCGACACAACAAAACAATAAAAAAGGAAAACCAATTCTGAGCGCCTGGTGAAATCAGTTTGTTAGTGATTAACTAAAGATCAGGAATATAATTCATCTACATATGTATTGAGCAAGTGAGACAAATCAAATGTACTTACAATTTCCTTGTCCACCGAACCATTGGTGGATGTTGCAGACGAAGCAGTGGCTGTGGCTGCTGCCTCAAAAAGTGTCGAAGGATCCCCGCCAGATTCACGATATTTCTCAACATCCGATAGTAGTCGCTCCAAATATTCAACGTACAGAGTTTCCTGTTCCAATTCTTTGCTCAATTCCGTAATTTTTAATTTATGACGCTCCAAACTGGCACGCACATCCTGTTCCCAGGCATCGGAGAGTGAACTTTGAGGGAATCTTTGCATCCACAAACGTTGAAAATCATCAAAAACGCTCATGATGCACACACACACTTAGTTAGATAGCGTCAGCGGCGGTGGCGAGTCCCCCTCCCCTCTGCTACGAATGCTATTACTACTACTACAACTATATCTTATTGTTTTCGTTGTTGTTGTTGTTGCTGATGCTGCTTCTGCTGCTAGGGTTGAGGTTGCTTAGAGGTGGCTGATGCCTCAGTTAATAATGAAGATGATGACAATGCGGCTGCTGCCTGCCACTGCTGGTGATGATGATGCTGCTGCTGATGATGACGACGAGGGCGAGGTTGGCTTTTATGTAACAAATGCCAGTTGTGTCTTGTTGCCTGTAAGTAAGTGTGTGTATGTAGGTATTGCGCGCATGTGTGTGTGTGTGTGTGTGTGATGCGTGCGTCACACACACACCTACAGTCTGTATCCTTGCGTGGGGGCAATAACAACAACAACTACAGCTTAAGACAAATGAGGAAAAAGAGGAGATTCAACTGCCAGGGTTGGAATGCAACAATTTTGGAATGAACTACATAGTTCGTTTCTCTCAACAATCTTTAAGATTTAAGACAAGACAAGATATAGATATATCTGGTTTCTTTATTTATTTATTAAATGAGACTACCATAAGACAACTGTTCATATTATCCGCCATGTTAAGTGAAGTGGGATCGTGGGATTAATATTTTTCCTTAGGAAAAAGGAAACTATTCAAATTTATGAATTTCTCAAAATTTGAGAGATATCCAAATAATATGCCAATACTTGAAACTTTAACTAGTTTAGCAAAAATTTGTTGCTTTTTTGTTTTATTTAAAAGTTGTATTATTTTTCTTTGGATAAAACTCGGCTTAGAACTGCTTGTGCAGCCCTGTAAGTGATCTGGCATTTGCTGTTACGGCCCTTTCGAATTCTGTCTGCTGCCAAGGCTAAAAAGCCGTTGATGCGCTGCTGCTGTTGGTTGTTGTTAATGTTGTTGCTATTATTGTTGCTGATGGAGGCGCAGACGCAATGATTTTTCTTTTACGCTTTTTATTTATCTACATTAACAACAACAAAAACACAACTACAAAAAAAACGAAAGCAGAGCCACCCACACAATTAAATTCAGTTTAGTTTTTGTTTTTCTGACTTTGTCTTAGCCTTTACTTCGTCTTCTTCTTCTTCGTCGTGTTACTCCAAATGTGTAAAAGAGAGAAAGATGTAGAGAGACACACAATCTCGGTGGGCGTTGCAGCTGGGCGCAGCTTTAAAAAAAAAAACCGCTAGCATTGTTGTTGTTGTTGTTATTGCAGCATAATACACAGCCATGCACTCTATCACTTTTGTATATGTATGAATGTTTGAATTAACGCGTAACTCGCTTTTGCTTATTTACTTTTGTTTTTCACTTAACACTTTGATTGGTTTTATTTTCAATTCCAATTAGAAAAAAAAATTATATTCACTTATATTCACAAATACGTATATACATATGCATACAAAAGCGTTGTGTGAGTGTGTATTCGTGTTTGTTTGCCCCTTTGTGTGCGTTCAAGTGTATGAGTGTGAGTGTGTTTGTGTGTAAAACTCGGCTTTGGAAGCCAAAAATTATAAACTCACATTGCAGTTTATCACAATTCTTTATTTCCTGCAATTGATGCTTTTTTAATTAATTGTTGTATTTGTGCGGCACATTATTCAATTTTTTTTCTTAGCACTTTCACATCGAATCTTTATATATACAAAACAAAAACAACGCAATGGATGCCAGCACGAACCAGGTTCGAGTTGCACTCTTTATCGAGTGAAGCCGCTATCGATGGGGTTCCATATCTATCGATGTTATCGAATGGAGGGCGCGAAAAATTTAAAATTTCAAAAACTCCATGTCTATAATAAATAGAAACAAGTTTTATTTTAGATCTGTTGAATTGAAGTGGTTGAAGTGCTAATATTTTGTCCGCAAGTCCTTTTTTAGTATATATTGGTCAATGCTTAAGACATTCGTTCCGACCAAGAATCCTTTACCATGAACAGAAGAAAAGACATTTTCAATTCACTTGTAAATAATGCTATAATAATTAACGAAATAGATAAGTGCCTTGAAATACTCGTATTGTTTAGATTAGTCATATAGTTATATAGTTTTCTGATTAGTCAGCCTCCTCGTATCGTCTACCGCTCCAAAACTTATTGATTAGCAATACATAATTTTGCTTTTCTTTTATCATTTTTTAGATAATATATAATTAAGACGCTTTCGCATTTGATTAGTCGTTCAAAATTCACAAATATAGATTTATTCTCTTTGGTCTTTGCCGGCAAAGAATTCGTCAGTCTACTGAAAGTAGAAAAAGCTTTTTTATTTCGCCATGACGTAGCCTAGAAACCGAATGGCCAAACTCCAAGCAAATGATATCTTTCTTATCTTGGCTATTTTCCTTCATTTTATCGATACACAGATAATCCCAATTTAGTTGGATATATAAAGAAGGTTGAACTGATCACCATGAGCATATAAAGTAAATTCGCGGCGGTCTCCGCAGGCGATATAATTATTATTCATTCTATTTTGGCATTTTAATTTAAGGTTAAAGATTTTAAAACACACACAGAATGGCGTAAGTAACGGTATTTATAATTTGAATTCAAGTGACAAGCGGAAATAAAAAACAACAAGTGTGAAACAAGTGAAAAGAAAAGTTGTGCAACACGATTTAACTTTGTTTTAACTGTTTTCGCTAAGAAGGTGGTCAGTTTAAAAAAATATATGTATATCCTATATTTGAAAAATATTGTGAAATCAATTAAATTATAGTTAACATTAGCATGCCATTTTAAAAAAATCATCAAAATGATTACCGCTTTTGGATTAAACTCGAACATTATTATTTTTCAACAGTTATTTGAAGTTCTAGGTGATATTTTTGTGGGGTCTGGATCAAAGTGCCGAAAGGATTAACCTAAATTTTAATCGACTAAATGCCTTTCGTTTTAGTTGCTGCAAGAAATATGCCGTCTGTTGGATCATTTTGGTAGTGGCTGTTGTTGGTGTAACTTTGGGACTGATCTTGGGACTGAAAGGTTCACCCGAAGAACCCCGTCGTATTGGCGCTGTGGCCTCAAATGGCAAAGGATGCGCCGAGGTGGGCGGCTCTATACTGGATATAGGCGGATCGGCTGCAGATGCCGCCATAGCTACCATGTTGTGCGAGGGCGTTATGCTGCCACATAGCTTAGGTGTGGGCGGTGGTTTTGTGGCCACAATTTATTCAAAGGAAACCGGTTTCATTGAAACATTAATTGCTCGCGAGACAGCACCGGCTGCATCCCAACAAGATATGTTTGTGGACACCACAATCACTGGTGCCATTTCCGCCGGAGTGCCTAGCGAAATATTTGGTTATTGGCGCTTACATTCCAAATATGGCAAATTGCCATGGGATCAACTCTTCCAACCCACTATCGATCTATGTCGTAATGGCATTGAGGTCTCACGTTATCTGGCCGGTGTCTTGGAGACTTACGAGGAGCATATCATAAATGAGCCCTCCATGGCAGAGATTTTCATAAATCCGAAAACAGACACCATCTATCGAGAGGGTGAGATCATGTATCGTCATATGCTAGCGGAAACCCTGGAAATTGTCGCCCATGAAGGTGCTGAGGTCATCTATCGAGGAGGACGTGTGGGTCGAAAGCTGATAGAAGATATACAAGCCATGGGTGGCATTATCACCGAACAGGATCTACAAAATTATGAGTAAGTATGCAGACAGCAAACAGCAGACAGGGAAGTTCAAGTACATACATCCTAATCGTGTATGTGGCTGTATCTGTTTCCGTCGTTAGAGTGTGTTTAGCCAATTTAACCAACTTCTGCTTGCAGAGTCCGTTGGGAGCTACCGCTACATACTCATTTTACAGGCGGTTACCAGCTATTCACTTCGCCCCTGCCCACGAGTGGAGCTGTGCTTACGTTTATGTTAAATGTGATGGAACCCTTGTATACTAGCAATACAGATAAATATTGGCAACGTTTGATTGAGACTTTCAAGCATGCCTACGGACATCGAACAAATCTGGGCGATATTCATTTTGAGCCCGAGGTGCAGGAGATTTATGAGCAATTGCTGGATCCAGCATTTGCCGCTGAAATACGTGAACTTATTTTGGATGATCGGACAAATACAAGTACTGCATATTATGGGGCCAATTTCACAAATGTCGAGGATCATGGAACGGCGCATATTTCCGTTTTAGCACCCAATGGAGATGCCATTTCCGTGACTAGTACCATTAATAGTCATTTGGGAGCCAAAGTTCGATCCCGTCAAACTGGTATCATATTGAACGATGAAATGGATGACTTTTCCACACCAGGCAAAGTCAATACCTATGGCATACCGGCAAGTCCAGCAAATTACATCAAGCCCGGCAAGCGTCCCATGTCCTCAACATGCCCCAGCATTGTCCTGGACTATCATGGCAACGTTAAACTGCTTGTGGGTGGTGCAGGTGGTTCAAAAATTACAACTTCGGTGGCTCAAACCATTTTGCGTTTCTTTGTGCTTCACGAGCCAATCGAAAGGGCTGTCAATGCTGGTCGATTGCATCATCAATTGATGCCCATGGAAGTTGAAGTTGAACCCGATGTTCCTAGACACACGGTTGCCTACTTACGTCGCATTGGCCATGAAATAAAGTATTTGCCCGCTGATAAAGCCTACTCAGCACAGACAGCCATTGGACTAATGGGCAGCGAACCGCATCCAGTTTGCGATCATCGTAGAGTTGGTAGCGCTGTTGTCGTAGAGCCAACATTAAATTAAGCGTAGCTACATTTATAACTAGTTTCAGTTTCATCAAAGTGATTTCAATTAGTTTTAAATAAATAAAAAAAGACACTTTTATAGAATTTAAAAAAAAAAAAAACTGCCTAATAGTCTCTACTGTATTGTTTAGTTTTAGTTATTTACCTTTAATTGCAAGTGTTTTGTGTTGTCTATTTCGAAAAAAAGAAACGTTTTTAGAAACGGAAGTTAAAATTCAAATTTCAAACATTTGAAATACCTAAAGCCAATAAGAAGTTTTTCAAATTGAGTCCGGATAATGTCCAAGATATTATCTTTTAATATATAGATAAACTTTTTCTCTCTTACATTAGCGTTTTCGCCTTTCGCATATTTCTCTTATTATTTTATTATCTTATGTTTTGACCGTTGTAAAATAACTCGTGTAGATAGCATCTACCCTGTCGATAACATCTACACTTCTGAACAACGGTTTTTCAACATTTTGCATCTGCCACGGTCACATTGACAAAAATTTCGCGCCAAAAGTTGGCAAAACGCGTTGCAAAAAGAGAAACTAATTTTTACCAAACAATTCATTGTTTACGCTCTCGTCGCAGTGACAACATATCGAAATTGTTAATTAAAGCATGGACGTCGCCGATGCCCAAATTGGACAGCTACGCGTGAAGGATGAAGTCGGCATACGCACCCAAAAACTATTCCAGGACTTTCTTGAGGAGTTCAAAGAGGAGGGCGAAATCAAATATCAACGACCAGCTGCCAATTTGGAATCTCCCGATCGTTGCACTTTAGAAGTCAGTTTCGAGGATGTAGAGAAATATGATCAGAATCTAGCTACCGCCATTATTGAGGAATACTACCACGTATACCCATTTCTGTGTCAGTCAGTATCAAACTATGTCAAAGATCGCATAGGCCTGAAGACCAACAAGGATTGCTACGTAGCCTTCACTGAGGTTCCGACGCGGCATAAAGTTCGAGATTTGACTACATCGAAAATTGGCACTTTGATTCGCATTTCTGGACAAGTGGTGCGCACCCATCCGGTACATCCAGAGCTGGTTTCGGGTACATTCATGTGCCTTGATTGTCAAACAGAAATCCGAAACGTTGAGCAGCAATTTAAATTTACCAATCCCACCATCTGCCGGAATCCAGTGTGCTCGAATCGCCGCCGATTCATGTTGGATGTAGAGAAATCTCTGTTCTTGGACTTTCAAAAGATTCGAATCCAGGAGACGCAAGCAGAACTACCCAGAGGCTGCATACCGAGGGCGGTTGAAATAATCTTACGATCTGAGCTGGTTGAAACGGTTCAAGCCGGAGATCGTTATGACTTCACAGGCACTCTCATAGTGGTACCCGATGTGTCTGTGCTGAGTACACCAGGAACCAAAGCGGAAATGGGTTCCCGTCATAAGCCAGGCGAAGGTAGCGAAGGAGTAACCGGCTTAAAGGCTCTGGGCGTAAGGGAACTCAACTATCGCTTGGCCTTTTTGGCCTGCAGCGTCCAAGCAACAACCGCCCGTTTTGGTGGCACCGATCTGCCCATGTCTGAGGTCACTGCCGAGGACATGAAGAAACAAATGACCGATGCCGAATGGCATAAGATCTATGAGATGTCCAAAGATCGCCATTTATATCAAAATTTAATCACCAGTCTTTTTCCATCAGTTTATGGCAATGATGAGGTTAAACGGGGCATTCTGCTCCAACTGTTTGGTGGTGTGGCCAAAACTACTACGGAGAAGACTTCATTGAGGGGCGACATCAATGTGTGCATTGTGGGTGATCCGAGTACAGCGAAATCACAGTTTCTCAAGCAAGTCTCGGATTTCTCGCCGCGAGCCATTTATACCTCAGGAAAAGCATCGTCGGCAGCTGGTTTGACCGCTGCTGTGGTCCGGGATGAAGAGAGCTTTGATTTCGTTATTGAGGCGGGTGCTCTGATGTTGGCGGACAATGGAATTTGCTGCATTGATGAATTCGATAAAATGGATCAGCGGGATCAGGTGGCCATTCACGAAGCCATGGAACAGCAGACCATATCCATTGCCAGAGCCGGAGTGCGAGCCACTCTTAATGCTAGAACATCAATTTTGGCTGCAGCAAATCCTATCAATGGACGTTACGATCGCTCCAAGAGTTTGCAACAAAATATTCAGTTGTCCGCCCCAATTATGTCCAGATTCGATTTGTTCTTCATTCTGGTCGATGAATGTAACGAGGTGGTGGACTATGCCATTGCTCGGAAAATTGTCGATCTGCATTCCAACATTGAAGAGTCTGTGGAACGCGCCTACAGCCGCGAAGAGGTCCTACGCTATGTGACCTTTGCCCGTCAATTTAAACCCATTATTGGGCAAGAAGCTGGCAAAATGCTAGTGGAGAATTACGGGCATTTGCGTCAAAGAGACACTGGGTCGTCGGGACGCAGCACTTGGCGCATAACTGTCCGCCAATTGGAATCGATGATACGACTCAGCGAAGCTATGGCCAAGCTGGAGTGCTCAAATCGCGTCCTCGAGAAGCATGTGAAAGAGGCTTTTCGTCTCTTGAATAAATCCATCATTAGAGTGGAACAGCCAGATATTCATTTGGACGATGATGATGAAGATGTCAATGTTGATGAAGGAATTCCAGAGGATATTGATATGGAGAACAATGGTGCTGCTGCCAATATGATTAATGAGGAAATGGACACATCGGGATCGACTACTATTCAGAAAAAGAAATTCACCTTGTCGTTCGAGGATTATAAGAACTTATCCACAATGTTGGTCTTGCATATGCGCTCCGAGGAATCTCGCTGTGAGGTGGAAGGTTCTGATACAGGCATGAAACGCAGCGATGTTGTCACTTGGTATCTGGAGCAGGTGGCTGACCAAATTGAGTCCGAAGATGAGCTTATATCACGGAAAAATCTAATTGAGAAACTGATCGATCGACTAATCTATCATGATCAGGTCATTATCCCATTAAAGACGTCCAGTCTTAAGCCACACAGAACTGTTAAAACTCATGAACAGGAAGAGGATGTCGACGATGATCCGCTTCTGGTGGTGCATCCCAATTACATAGTAGAATAAGTTAAATTATAATGAATTAAGTATTTCTAAATTAAGATAACAATTTCAATGTTTTTTTTCTCTCTCATTCTCTGTTTGGAATTTGCATCTGACGATAAGTCATAGGGAAACATGCATATAAAGTTTCGATATCATTTCCTCTTAATTTCAAACAGTTCTTTTTTGTAACCTGTTTTTAAATTTATGTTTTTTCTACGTAGCAGTTAAGTTGAGAATTTTTGAATGAATTATTATATAATTTTGTTCACATATTTGTTCTATATCCTGATTCATTTATAAACAAATTTCAATAAATCTACAAAAAAGAAAACACGAAAACTTTACATGTTTCTATTCAAAGTACGCCAAACTGAAAATAATTGTCTAAAATTAATCAATGCGCAAAAACTTTCAAATTAAAATGGAATATATGAAACAAATTTCATTTTCGGATAAGCTCTTTAGTATACAATTAAATAGCTTTTCGTGATTTGGATTTGTAAATACGACCACACAGAATTGGAAATAATAAAATTCATTGAATTTCACATTTGTTTTTACCGATTTAATTTCCTATTAAACAAAAAAAGAAGGTGATTTGCAAATCATCAGAAGAGCAACCAAATTACTGCTCAAAAGTGTAGTGCTTAGCGCCATTTCCGGGATATTGCTTTTCGGCGACGGGACGATACATTTTCTTATCCTCCAGCCAATAGTAGAGGGCAAGGCAGCCAGACATGACGCCCAGAAAGCTCACAAAGTAATATGAATTGCTAAAGCGTGGGGGCTCTGCCTGTGAATACCGGTCCTCGCCATACAAATCATGATCTACTGAGACCTAAACAGAAAGCAATATTTAAGCAAATTTTACAGTAGATTGTTGTATCAATTAAACTTACAGGTTCATGCAAATTACGCTTATGCTCGGGGAAATCCCATGGATAGTAAGTATCCTTGGCTTCTGCGCCCCAACCGCCACCCACTTTGGGATAGTCACCATAACCCAAACCATCGTCGGCATATGGCTTGTATTCCTCGGGAAGAAGGTAGTATTTCTTAGCCGCTGCCAGACGTTCTTTTTCTGTTTTTGGATAGGCGGCCGGCTTGTAGTCCTTGTTCCAGCCAGCCACTAAAAGAAAAGGCAAAACAAGTTACGTAAACTAACAAAAAAGCACGCATTTAGAAAGCAATTGCCTAACTTACAATTCCTTACAGCCAGGCGGGCCAATAAAGGATTCGCTACCCACACCTTCTGGGCTAGGCTTGCCGATTTCATCAGAGCAGACATGATATCGGGTTGCTCCAGAAATTTTTACAAAATTTCAAAAATAAAATCAATCTTTTCTCCTTCTTTTTCTCCCTACAACAAGACAGCTGTTTTATAGATGGCAAATTTACCGATAACATGTTATCGAAAATCGATAAACATTTGGCGGGCACTTTTGTAATTGTTATTTGCGTACATTTCTATTAAAAATGGAAGTGAAACAGTGATCTTGTTATGCACATAAAATATTTGCGTGTGCCTGTTTGCGTATAAAGTAACTCATAGTTTTATTTGCCCATCTCACAAATGTCTAGCTAAATTTAGCGGTTCTTCTCAGTTCCCAACGGCTCCGACTATCGGCCTACTACACATTGTTGTTTGTGTTGTTCTTGTAGTGGTGGGCTCGTCCGAGCAGCTGTTTGCAGAGGAAGAAGCGAAAGTTTTTGTCGAGTTTATTTATAAATATCATAAATAATTATAATTTGAATTAGTAAAAATGGTTTTCCAACTGCTGCAGCGCTCCAGCTTACGCGGTTTGCCACAATTGGCCAAGCCATGGGCAACAACCGCCAATGCAATTGGCCTACGACAGGTAAGAGGGTTTCGCTAAATTTTTTTTTGATTGTTGGTGTTCCTCTTCCTTCGCGGCAACCAAAAAGATCTTATGTAATATCGTTTATATTAATATTTTGTAAAATTTTGTTCGTTTGCTTTTTCACTGCACAAATAATGCAAACAGTTTTAAAGAGACACCGGTATTTCGTTTCGTAACCTAAGAGACAATTATACAATCAATATACATACATACATACATATGTATGTATATTTGTATCGATGTATGTGGCTAACCCAAACCTCCCCCCACTAAATGATCCACAACTGTTTTTTCTTAAAATTTGTAAATGTAACAAGTGGCAGCCTAATTGCCAGGTATTGTGACTCGGATTGTTTTTAGTCTCCGTTTGATTTACTCTCCTCTCTTGTAAGTTGAGCTTTTTTTGTGACAATTCAGGTTTTTCGACAATTATGCAGACTAAACCGGTTAATTGTTTATTCGCGGTCTGTAAGTAAATATTCTCACTCTAGTGCTACTACCAATAGCTCAGTTCGACTGTTACAGTGTTTACTCGATATTTATGAACAATGTACATACAATGTACGTGCACAAGTTTAGTATGTCAACAAGATGATTACAAATATCATAAAAATTATATTTCAATGTCAATGCCAAACTTTGAAGAGCAATGTTAACCAACCCGCCCCTTCAGAAAGATCCCTTGCCATTCGAAATTTTCTAATCCCACTCATAATACGAAGAATGAGGAGAGCTTTTGAGCATAAAAAAACTTAGGCACACATATACATACATATGTATGTACAAATGAATATGTATGTATGTGCATGGACTCTTTAATTCAGGAGTTTCATGGACGTTGCTTTTATGGGGTAAGTTAGTGAAACTAACAGGTCACATGAAAATATTTGCTCCCTTACAATAAAATCCTACCTACGCCCTTGTTTGATTACCCAAGCAAAATCCATCCAGGGGGCACTTTGAGCACTTTTTTATACATATGTATATGTACATATAAATATGTATATATGTATGTATGTACATATGTATGTACATACATAAAATATATTAAAATTAACTTGTGATTGCGTCGACGTCGCTGTGTTTAGCTTGTCTCTCGGCTTTTTTTATAACCAAAAACAACCCGCCACCAGTTGGTGTTGATGTGGAGCAGGCTTATCTTCGCTCTCAACAATAATCTCAATCTCAGCATTTTCATAGTCAGATTGCAGTCATTTGATTTTGGAAAGTTTTTCGTTAAACACAATGGTTAGAATAGTCGCCGAGTAGAGGAAAAATATGTTAAACCATTAATTAAAAAAATGTTTGTTTCTTTTCATTGGTTTCCTGCAGGCTTCTTCATCTCAGAAATTCCGCGTGGAGAGCGATACCTTTGGTGAACTGAAGGTGCCAGCTGATAGGTATTATGGCGCTCAGACTATGCGATCTCAGATCAATTTTCCAATTGGCGGTCCTACAGAACGCATGCCAGTGAGTTTTATGCCGGAGAATTGAACAAATTCGTATATCTACCAATCTCACTTTCGTTGTTTTCCAGAAACCTGTTGTTCAGGCCATGGGCATATTGAAAAAGGCCGCTGCCGAGGTCAACAAGGAATTCGGTCTTGATCCCAAAGTCAGTGAGGCCATATCACAGGCAGCCGATGATGTCATATCGGGCAAGCTGTATGATGATCATTTTCCATTGGTCATCTGGCAAACGGGCTCGGGCACTCAGAGTAACATGAATGTGAACGAGGTGCGAATTGTATTTGAATGTCCAATGAATTTCACTTTTTATTATTGTATTCAATCTTAAAGGTTATTAGCAATCGCGCCATCGAACTGCTGGGTGGCAAATTGGGCTCAAAGACTCCCGTTCACCCTAATGATCATGTGAATAAGTCTCAGAGCTCCAATGACACCTTTCCAACGGCCATACACATTTCCGTAGCCCTTGAGTTGAATAATAATTTAAAACCCGCCATTAAAACACTACATGACGCTTTGGCTGCGAAATCGTCTGAGTTTAAGGACATCATTAAGATTGGTCGGACTCACACGATGGATGCCGTTCCATTGACATTGGGTCAAGAGTTTAGTGGTTATGCCCAACAGTTAGCTTATGCCCTGGAACGTATCGATGCCTGCTTGCCACGAGTCTATGAATTGGCTTTGGGTGGTACTGCTGTGGGAACGGGTCTTAACACACGCAAAGGTTTTGCCGAGAAGTGTGCCGCCAAGATTGCTGAACTCACCAAGCTACCATTTGTGACAGCGCCAAACAAGTTCGAGGCTCTGGCTGCGCGTGATGCCATGGTCGAAGTTCACGGAGTACTTAATACCATTGCTGTTAGCCTGATGAAAATTGGCAATGACATACGGTTCCTGGGCTCTGGTCCACGTTGTGGTTTGGGTGAACTCTCACTGCCAGAAAACGAGCCAGGAAGCTCTATTATGCCCGGCAAAGTAAATCCGACCCAATGCGAATCGTTGACAATGTTGTCTGCCCAAGTAATGGGTAACCAGGTTGCTGTCACCATCGGAGGAGCGAATGGTCATTTCGAATTGAATGTTTTTAAACCTTTGATTGTTTCCAATGTTCTGAGATCCATTCGATTGCTGTGTAAGTGGGAAAATCTGCCTCCGAAGCATCTTCACACTGTTGTAATGATGACCTTCTCTTAAAATTTTCAGCCGATGGCAGTCGCACTTTCACTGCCAACTGTGTCAATGGCATTCAAGCCAATCGCGATAATATTGCTAAGATCATGAACGAATCCCTAATGTTGGTCACTGCCCTGAATCCACATATTGGCTATGATAAAGCAGCGAAAATCGCCAAGACAGCGCATAAAAACGGCACTACCCTCAAGCAGGAAGCCATCAATTTGGGCTATCTAACCGAAGCGCAGTTCAATGATTGGGTCAAACCCGAAGAGATGCTGGGACCCAAGTAAAGGAGGCAATCAAATCAATCAATTGCCCAGCATAGTTGTTAAGCGAAGAAAGTCAAACATCATTACCTAAATTGTCAGAATAAAATTTGTTTACATTCGAAACGAAACGACCAAAAAATTTTATTCAAACCTTTTTTATTTTTATTGCAACCCAAGATGTTGGGATTAAGATTACGCCGCGGTATTTTTAAGCAAAATCGCAAGCAATGTCAACAATATTTGAGCCAATCCAAAGTGCTCTACAGCAAAAATGTAAGTGGAGCCACAAAAACCTTGAATTTAATGCAGTACGAATTCATTTTCTTCACCAGTCCAATGAGAAAAACAAAGCTAAAGGTGGAGAAAAATTCCGAATCGAAAAAGATACTATGGGAGAGCTCAAGGTGCCAGCGGATAAGCTGTATGGGGCCCAAACTATGAGATCTAAGATTAATTTTCCCATTGGCGATATAGCCGAACGTATGCCGGTAAGTATTGAAGTTGGATTGGGTCCCATATCTCGAATCTCTATCTCTTTCTATCTTCCTCACTGTACTTTCTCTTGACTTTTTGCCTTGTCTCTCTCATTTTCAGTTGCCCGTTATTAAAGCAATGGGAATTTTGAAGAAAGCATGTGCTGAAGTTAATAAAGATTATGGCTTAGATCCAAAAATCTCTGAAGCCATATCGTGTGCTTGCGAAGATGTTATCTCTGGGAAGTATTATAAAAAGGGCCATTTCCCTTTGGTTATTTGGCAAACTGGTTCTGGTACACAAACCAATATGAATACCAACGAGGTAAGCTAAGTAAGCCAAAAACCTTTCTACTTATGTATGTATGTATGTGTAGCAAATTTCTAATTTAATTTTGTCTTTTGGTAGGTGATTAGCAATGCAGCCATTAGAGGCATGGGTGGAGAGCTGGGCTCCAAGAAGCCCGTTCATCCTAACGATCATGTGAACAAGTCGCAGAGCTCAAATGATACATTCCCAACGGCCATACACATAAGTGTGGGCATGGAGCTGAATAATCGTCTGATACCATCGGTGACCCATCTGAGGGATGTCATTGTATGCAAATCGGAGAGCTTTGAGGACATCATTAAGATTGGGCGCACTCATTTAATGGATGCAGTACCTCTGACTTTGGGGCAAGAATTCAGCGGTTATGCCCAACAGTTAACCAATGGCCTGGACAGAATTAATACCTGTCTACCGCGAGTCTATCAGTTGGCATTGGGCGGCACAGCAGTTGGCACTGGACTGAATACACATAAAGGATTTGCCGAAAAGGTAGCCAAACGAGTTGCCGAACTGACCAAACTGCCATTCGTCAAGGCTCCAAATTTCTTCGAAGCCCTCGCTGCACGTGACGCTATGGTCGAGGTTCATGGAATACTCAATACCATAGCCGTGAGTCTTATGAAAATTGCCAATGACATTAGATTGCTTGGATCTGGTCCGCGTTGTGGACTGGGTGAGCTAAAGTTGCCGGAAAATGAGCCCGGCAGTTCTATAATGCCGGGAAAGGTGAATCCAACGCAATGCGAATCATTTACCATGATATGCGCACAGGTTATGGGCAATCAGACGGCCGTTTCAATAGGCGGTGCGAATGGTCATTTCCAGTTAAATGTTTTCATGCCCTTGATAGCTTCCAATGTTCTAAGGTCCATACGTTTACTGGGTAAATTAATGCAAAGATTGTGTAGTCACTTTAAAAAAGATGATCATTTTCCAGCTGATGGCTGCATGTCCTTCAGTAAGAGCTGTGTGGAAGGCATCGAACCCAATAAGGATCGCATAAATAAAATAATGAATGAATCCTTGATGCTTGTGACGGCTCTAAATCCTCATATAGGTTATGACAAGGCTGCTGCCATAGCCAAGAGTGCTCATGCAAATGGAACCACACTTAAGGACGAAGCCATCAAGGCGGGCATCACCGAAGAACAATTCAAAGAATGGGTTAATCCCAAAGAAATGATTGGACCCAAGTAGAGCAAACGAAAACAATTTTATACAAAATTCCAGCCACAATTTATTGTAAAAACCATATCAAAATTAAATTTGTTTACTAATATTTAGTACTGCATTTCATATTAGCAGCAAAATCGCTTATAAAAATTGTTAAGTTTATTTGTACGATACATTTACGTTATCTGTTTTTTTTTTAATAAATACAATAATACACCATAACATTGGATTCATTGTCTACTCAAGGTACTACATAAATATTTTGTTTCTAATAGAAAGTCTATGAAAAACCCGGTTTCCCCCAAAGGCTTAGAATTGAAATAAGGCGATGCTTTGTTTACACTTTACCCTTAAAAAATGTGATGAACGAGATGAATAAATAATAGTAATAATCAAAGAAAAGGGGCTGCAGTCTAAAGAGAATGCTAGAGCGAAGATACAGGTAGACCATCCACCAGAAGACTATTATCGTCGCTCAGTTGGCAGGGACCATTGCCAATTTTAGTGTGAATAATGTATTTGAGGACATTTTTGGAGCGCTTTTCGAGAAAATCAGCATCACTCAACTTAGACAGAATCTTCTCATTCTGTGAATCAAAGTTTGGCACTTGAATACCCCGTAAATATTCCACACTTGGCACCAAATCATTTGGAAAAGCCAATTGTACGGCAGATAAAAGCTGCGATACATTTTCCTCCAGGACATAAAGGCACGCATTTGGTCCGGCATCAAAGGTGTAGGCAGCCTGCAAACTGCCAACAGCCTCATTGTAGGCATGCACGAAATTGACAATGGAATGAGACACATCATTCATGTAGACACAAGGCGGATACGTGTCCAAAGCAATGGCATGAAACTGATTGGAGTCCTTCATAGTGATTTCAGCAAACGTATTGAAATCCCGCAATTGGATTGCTTCTGTAAGTTCTTCCGTTCTACGGGGAACCACAACCTTGGCGCGATGTTGAATCAACGCTGAGGTAGTAACAGCACGCTGCATTCCCTTGGTAGAGGGAGTCTTTTTGCGTGCATCATTCACAACTAGAATTAGGATGTGCATATTGGGCCAGTGGTCCGGGGATGCTACTTGCTTGGCAACTGAGTCGCTTCCATCAGCTAGGACACCGCTATGCCAGCGAACGAAGCCACCGTACAAACTGCGGCAAGCCGATCCACTGCCCTGTCGTGCCACGGCGGTTAATTCCTCATTAATTGGAATGCCATACAAACGGGCCAATGTGTACACAAGGCAGGCGTAGCCAGCTGCACTCGATGCCAGTCCGGCAGCAGTTGGAAAGTTGTTCCGCGATGCAATATGCACTTTCCAATTCAATGGAACTTTAAGTGCACCATTTGCCACCGCCAGCCGACGTACTAATCCGAATGAAAACGTTTGTTAATGTAGTCATAGATCTAATGGATAGGACTCCCACTTACCACCGTCTAGACAACGCATTAGACGTGCATTCTCCTCAAACGTAACTTCTTCACCATTTAGCCACATTCGATTTGCTTTAAAAGTTTCCGAAGATGAGATTGTCGTCTTTGCGCACATCTGGGGATCAACAACAAACAGGGGGGTCAAAGGTTTACCCTTACACTTATGCAATTATGGAGATTTATCTTATTACCTCATTTGCATTAAGCGTCATGCTAATGGAATCATTGATTGGAAGTATTAGTTCTTCATTCCGTTTGCCCCCTGGAGAAGCGTAGCGATATAAGTATTTAACTTTCACTTGTAATGTTAGTTACTAGTTACTTACAGTATTTAATAAGGGCAATGTTTACTGGCGCTATACAAGTCACTGTATGCATGTTGTCCCAAATAGTTTACCCAACTTTCACCCTTTTCTGAGCATCTGCCTCTGCCTCGAACGCAACGTACGATTTTCGAAATTGACGAGATTCTGACCAGGGCTACTCAAAAATAACTTTGCTTCGATAACGTCGATTACGATAGGTTTCCGATAGGTTTTGCTCCGATAGCATCGATAACAGTAACTAATCGACATTTGATCCGATAGCCGATAATACAACAGAACTTCTCAGCACTAGCAACCAAATAAACAATTGTCATTTTAGAAAATAAATATTTGGGGAAAATAAATTTATATATAGACGTAGTATGAGCAAAGGACTTCAGAAACCGCTTGTTAATCACATTTTCTTGACCTCCAACGGCGAATACGTCACAAATGTTCTTAAGGTATAGTAAATATAAAAATGGCGCGCATTTTGCCGGTAAATTAAAAAATTTGTCTATTATTTTTGTCAGCTATGCGAACGAATCACTTTGCAGCAGAAGCGTGTTCTATTAATCACCCATCGCCAAAGCAGTTTTGTATCGAATCTCGAGGGCAATCCTTTTGGAATGCTGGCCCTGGATATGACTGTTTGTTCCGTGGACGATGTGGAGAGCGCACCAGGTACTATAATCCGATTGTTTGATCAGATGGTCCTGCCGGACATTATCATCTTTGATATGCATTCAATTATTTGGTCAATGCTCCAGCGGCCAGTGATGCAGCAGTGCTCGACAGATAAATTGGTGCGCAACATAGCCAAGTGCTCGGCGGCCTTCACCAATTACCTGGGAATGGTGCGTGAGTCCAAGCAATGCAAAATGTCGGTGAACCCCCCAGAGTGGACACACTTGTTATAATGCCCCAGGATTCGTATCCACTGACTCCAGCGCAATTTCAGTTGCTAATTGATCTCTATTTCTATGACAATGAATGTTCGACCAACTTCTCGCAGATCTCAACCTCAATAGGTGTGGCGCAGGGATTCAAGTAAACTGTGCAACTCAAAGTGCCTCGATGCCCAATCTTAAATAAGTTCCTTTACATAAGACATATCCTTTAATATGCTCATCATTCGAATCACATGGTATCCATGCAAAAAACAGAAAAAAACTAACGATAAGAACCTTCTGCCCAATGCCAAGTTATTTTGGCAATCCAGAATTAATATCACCCAAACATAGTTCAATGAATGGAAATATGTTCCTTTAAGCATTTAAATTTACGTTTAATATTTATTATTGTCTACATACGCATAACGATAGAAATTTAAAGACTAAAAACTGAAGGTATTGATAAAATAAGATTTACTGATATACATATGTATTTAACTTTATAGATTAATAATATAATACAACGCTAATAATATGTATTAAGCCCTGTCTCATATCCCATTATTGGGTACGTTGAACTTTCTTGGATTGAGTAAGGTTTACAAATTTTGATTTTGAGAACAAACGAACAATAAAACGGAAATATGTATGTGTATCTTTGTTCTGTAAAGTTTTTTTTGTTATTTTGATTTGGTTACTCGAGATCCCATCCTTATTATTTACAAATTCTGAAAAATTCTACAATCTACCACAATCAAGTCCATGACAATGTTTGGACTTTTAGTAATTAAGATTTAATATATTGTATATATTTAGTATAAGATATTATATGGAATGAAAGGAACTAATATGATTGTTCGCAAACCTAAGGGGCATTATATATAGTCCAACATGCCACAGATTATATCGAAAGCGTCTCGGGATGTTGACTCAATCGCACTGCTGGGCAATAGATACCCATGGACGCCATTATCGGCCAATTGCAGGGTATAACTGAATGGTATACCAATCTCATAAGCAGCAAACGCATCCGCACAACCTGAAAAATGACCAAAAGATTTTCCAAAATTCCAAGGTATTTGAAATTCTTCAAATTATTTACCCGAACGCTGTTCAATGAGATCATTGGCCGAATCGACCTTATAACGCGATTTGCTGCCCTTTTTGCGTAATCCATCCGTGCCCACCATGGCAACGTCTAGAAAATCATCCAAACGTTCCGAATTGAAGGTAGAATTCGCCTTGACAGGATACGAAACCACTTGACCATACGCCTGTAGTGATATATAAAGCTGAACCCAGAAAAGAGAGAAGAGAAGATTGTGGTTTCCAATCTGTTTGCTTTTCCATATACATGAAGATAAATCTCTTTTACCTTAATCTGTGTACGATAGTCCATTAGGAAATCGGAGACAGCTTTTGTTTCGGGTTCGGAAAACGGAGCTGGACCCGCATAAAATTCATTACAAGGAGCCTTGGAGCTGCCCCTTTTGCCCCACTGATATAGCCAATTTCGATCCAGATCCACGCCATAGCAAATCTTGTTTGGGCCACGTTTCTGCTGCAGCCAAGTCATGGCCGAGTCAAGGAGACCAGTTGGTACCTTGGCTGCATGCTGAGAGCGTGACTTCCTCCAGAAACGATCATACTCGTGGCTATAGGCATAGCCATCGGGATTAAGTACAGGCATTATATACCAAGTTGTATTCCGTACGAAGTCGTGTTCCTCGTCGCTTTCTAGAAGGGAGATTGTTATTGCTTTTTGGTTTTGCCAACTAGGTAGGCTTTTGGTAATAATTTCGGTTGCCCACAAACTGAGATCCCATCAGTATGTTTATTGTCATCCAGTCGAGTCGGTCAGTGGGGTCAGTTCGATAGTCAAAATTTTGTGCTCCTACAACAGCAGCAACAGACGATAGGCGGCGGCTACGGCGGTCAACCATGCCAACAACAAGATGTGTGTGTGGACCTCAGGTGCCCTACGACTATAGTCTGGGCATGGCCTCCAGACAGTTCAACAAACCGCGCTGCCCCTGCACCAAGTGCAAGAATCGTGCCCGGGAAGCAGAGATCGCCATGGGCAAGCAAGTGGCGAGCAATGCCAAATCTGGCATTTGCGGCCAGTGTGTAGATGGCATGCAAATAGGTAAGCCAGCCATGGCAGGACCCGGCGGATTTTGTCAGGGATGTGCGAGTCAAGGACAGCGACAAATGCAGGCGCAACCAGCATCAGCGAGGCCACACCAGGGGCTACGGCCCGGACCAGAGGGATCTCAAATTAATTGTAGCTGCTCCGCAGGACCAGCGCCAATTTTAGCACCAACTTCAGCGCCAACTTCAGCGCCAATTTTAGCGCCAACTTCAGCGTCAATTTTAGCGCCAACTTCAGGACCATCTTCAGGTCCATCTTCAGGACGTAAGCCAAATCAAGTGGGGCAAGTGGCCCCATCGAATGGTGGACCTCTTCACTTTGCCGGTCCCACCTTTGGACGCCAGTCCAGCACTCCTCTCGATAGCAACCTCGAGGATGCAGATGAGCCGACGATGGAAGACGAACAGCCGTGCATTGCCCATGCTCGTGGCGGATTACGGACCACCACCAAGGTGGTTGGCCCACGCAATGTAGGCCGGGATACGCTGGGTCATACCCTCGATTTGCAAGGCAGCGGTGTAGGCTTTACGGGCATGTGCACCGATGACGTGGAGTGCGATGAGTTCTGTGGCTACGGCACGGGCTGTGTGCACGGGTGCTCCACCCGAACCAGGGCCACGCCTGGTGGCCGATCTGGTGAGGTCATGCCGGGAGGCCGAGACGAGAGTCGGCCCAATGACATGCGTGGTCCCGTTGGTGTCAACATCTTTGGCAATGAGCACGTCAATTGTTTTGTAACCTTCCTAATGGAGATGTTGGGCATTCTTGTGTAAGTAACAATGACTACTCAACGACTTGTCGTGAAGACATCCAACTAATTGACTCACTCATTCAGTTTCTTTGCCATTTGCACTATCACGTTCTGGATAACCCTGGGCTATTACATAGTACAATTGGTGGTTGATCTTAAGAACGCCGACCGATATGTTCAAACCGCTGTCGCCATCATTTTCTGCCTGTTGGTTTTGGCATTTTGCATTACCCTGGTGACCACCCACAGTCCTGGTCAGTCCAGGTCAAGTTGTCGCAACAAGGACAAATGTCGTCAAGTTCAGTCCAAAGTTGTAGTAACTGCGAGGGGGGAAAAGGGTGGTAACTGCACTAAATGCACTTCATTGAAACCAGTCAAAAATGTTTCGAGCAAAAAGAAAACCTCCACTTTCTCCCTCTTGGCCAAGAAGGCCAAAACGACAACGACATGTTCCAGTGCAAACAAGGCCAAAAGCTGCAAGCGGAGTGCAAGACCAAAACTCTTGAGTTGGGCATTACTTAAGAACGCGCTCAAACGCATCGCCCCAAGAGCCAGAAAACCAATCGTAGCGTCGCCATGCAAGTCCACCACAAGGCGCTACACCGATTGCCAGGGTCGGGCCATATTTCAAAATTCCAAACGTTATGCCATTCCCACGGAAATGAAACAGCCCCCAGCCCTTCTTGTTTGGCTGAGGGACCTAATGTGCCGCCTATTTCGACGTTGAGACACAAACAAATCCTGACCAATAAATTTTACGTTTTCAAACAAATTCTATTTTCTGGCCAAATTCCACAGTCAAAGGACAAAGGTCTTTTAGGTACGTTTGTGAGCTTTGTCTAAAAGGTAGATACAGTGCCTTCAAGCTCTTTTCGTGCAGAGGTAATACAAAACATTGAACTCGTCTAGCCAAACTCTTCTTCCATAGGAACAAGTACTACATGATGGTCAAAAAAAAAATCCTCTCTTAATCTAGGGTGACCACCAAATATAGGGTCATAATGCAAACTGTTAAGCAGATCTGGAAAAAAACTTTTGAATGGTAATAGGAATACCACCCAAATCTGAATATGCTCCAAAAGTGTCCTAAGATCTGCCTATAACTCGGATAAAAAACAAAATCTCAATGTTATTGAGAAAACTTTCAATGTTTTTCTAGGGCTCTGCACGAAATAAGCCGGGAGCCACTGTATGTATACATATAATGTTTACTTATTGTACTCACTGTTCGATTTCATAAGGCGTAAAAGCTCAGAGATCATCCAAGTGGCTGCCGCTGGTCCTATCCATGCCAGACCTTGGGCTCCTGCCTCAATGAACACAGCGTTGGCCTGTCCCGGCCTCCTCTTGTGCCTGAGCCGCTTGTGTCCCGATGCACTGGATGTGGCACTAACTGCTGCTGCTGCCGCCGACTTTTTGGACTCAATTTTGACCACAATCAACGGTCTGCCCTCGTAGGTGCGACCTATGTGTATCAGCTCTATCAGCTGGGCATGTCGCATTCGTATCGTTTCCAAATATTTCACAATATCATCGTAATCGTGATACTTGTTCCATGTCATGGGTGGTCGTTTGGCTAGAGGTTTGAGTGTGGGACGCTTTAGACTCATCGGGGTCGTATACAAATACTCTTCTTTGGTTTGTTCGTAGGCAATGGCTTTGCCCACATCAAAAATGAGAACTTCATGGGCGATTCCCTCAAAGTTGAGAGTGCCTTGGAAATCGATTAGCATTTTGGGAGGCACCAGGACATCGGTTAGGCCCCTGCAAACGACAACTGCAAATGAGAACAATCGCCACAATGACTGAGGCACTACTATACCTTAAACTGGGACCCTTGAGCCACTGCAGCTTGTTGCCGTCTTCACCCTTCTTGAACTGCTCCAGGGCCCTCACTTGTGGCTCATCTTGTGGTTTAAGGCGCCATATTTGATATTTGTCGTAGCTAATCCTTCTTGGCAAATCCGGCTGCGGCGTTGTCGTTGTCATGCGAGTAACCAGAGCCTGCAGTAGGGGATTTTTTGTCGTCGTCGTCGTTGTCTGGGCTGCTCCATTTGTTCCCGTTGAATTGACTATATGATGGGCAAGTATGCCTATCCAGTTTTGAGGGTTTCTCAACGGATCAACTATTGTCAGTATGGGCACTTGCGGAATGGGTGTGGTTGTCGTCGATGTGGAGGTTGTTGTCGAAGTGGTGCGACGTCTTGCCTTCGGCTTCGGTTTGGAATCGAACCAACCAGAAAACCATTCTGCAAAAGGTAGAAAGAGCAGTGGCATGTTTTAGAGCAGAAAGCGGAACGGCCGTTAGGGAGAGTTCTGTGTGCGACACTCAATTACCCCAAGCACTAGTTGGGACGTATGTAGTTGGTATGTATGTAAGTAAAACCTTTTTTCATCGAATTTATAATTTTATTTAATCCGCAAAGCAAGAAACAAAAAGAAAATAAACAAACCCTAGAACAGATCACTAGGCAAGGTCAAAAAATAATCGGAAAATTTCGATATGTTGCCCATTTCGAAGGTTCTCAAAAGTCTTGGTAATATCCTAGTCCATGGTTCTTGTCAGTTAGTCGTTGGTCGTTTAGTTCAAAACCTTTTGAGTCTATTGAGCCTCAATCAACTCACTGTCGTAGTCATCCTCACTTGATGCTGCTTCCGGTGCACTTTCTGTGGTTGCTTTACCAAAACCAAACCAACTCTCCAGCCACCCCGGTGCTTGGGTTGGTGGTGGGGTGGGCAGCGGGGCAGGAGGTACAGGAATTACGGTGGTGCTGGAAATTTTTTTTGTACGTCTTTGAAAACCAAACCATGAGCTAAACCAACTGCCCAACGATCCATTAATCTCTGCCTCGTCATCGTCGTCGTCGTCGACGTCCTCGGCGAGGGCTTCATTGCTATGTGCACTGTGATAAAGCGTATAGCCAGGATACTTGGGCTTTGAGGTCTCGACTTCGTTATCCTCGTCCGTAGAACTGCTGAAACCATCAAATATTCGAGACATTGCCACCTGTACGGGATAGAAAATCATGCGAAAGAAACCGCCAATGCCAGAGTCTCCATCGGGATCATCATCATCGTCATCGTCGTAGTCTTCATCGGAATTGGCGATTGTGGTCGTTGGTCTTCGTCGAATACGCTTATTTCCCAGACTATTTTTACTCTCCGTATCTTCATTACTGAAGCTGGAGATCTGTGGCATGGAGGAAGTGACTGGCAGAGGCTCTTCAACCAGGGCACCAAAATCTGCGCCCTCTTCCGCTGAGCTGCTGTCTTCATGGGGGACGGAGTGAGTCTCGGTGCTGGTATAGCTAGATTCTTTTAGGTCTTCTTCCCCCCGTCATTGTAATAAAAATCATCGTCATCATCGTAATCCTCACCCGCCACAAGATCGAATAGGTCAAAGTTGAGGCCTTCTCCTCGGCGACGTTTGAGCTGGCGTCGCTTTGACTCGGTTTTAGGGCTTTCAGTGGAATTTTGTCGTCGTCGGTGTAGAAGGTGCACCGCATGGGGTAGAGGAGAATGGGGTTCGGTTTTTTTTGTTGGGGGGGGTAAGGTTTCTGGTTTCTTGTTCTTTTTTCGTCTAGGCTTACTTTTGGGTCGTCTTCTGCTGCTGCTGCCGACTCTCTTGGCGGCAGCTGTTGCTGTTTCTAGCGATCGGCGTTCAATATGATGCGCGATCCCATTGGACTGCTGACTGAAAATGGTATCCGTTGGTATGGTAGATTGTGGCATGCGCGGCTTTTCCACCTGCGTAGCTGCTGGTGGACTTCGCGTAGTCATTTTGGAAGTTGTGCCTGGTCGTTTCCCGATCACAATTGTTGGTGCTCCATTGGCGGCACCAGCAGGGGGATCAGTACTGGATTTGTTCATCTTATGGCCGGGTCTGCGTTTCACTCCCGTTGGAGTTTTCTTTTTGCGCTTCTTCCGCTTGGTCTTCCTCACGGGAGTGCGTCGTGTGGTGATTTGTATGGGTTTCTTTGTGCTAGGCAGCTTCAGCAACTGATCGCTTATGGAGTTCTGAGGCCTACTGGTCACCATTATGGGCGGCGGACGAGGCGTAGGCTTTGAGGGCAACTTATTGCTAGGACGTGGAGCTGTAGTCCGCTTCGGTTTCTCCAGGCGTATAATTTGGGGGCGATGAGTAGCCATTGCCGGCGGTGTTACATTCGGTGTAGATAATACTGAACTAGGCTGAGACTGCGGCGGCTTGGCCACAGCAAGAGCACACTGATCCTCGTAATGCTGCTGCAAAGCCTTCATGTCGGCATCGTATTGTGCCTTGGTCACATATATAGAGATGCCACCACCTGCCCCCATCCCCGTTCCACTATCATTCCTCGGTTGAGAGCCACCAACTTCACTCAATGCATAGACTATGCCTGTGGCCGGGTTAGTGAAGAATATGGGAAAACTTGTCGCATTACGAGAAGGCGGTCTATGTGGTGCAGCAGCAGCAGTATTAGCAGCTGGCTCATGTATCTCTATCAGTTGACTCTGCACTTGAAGTGTATCTGGCTGATGATGCATGTCTTCGGGCATTTCCTCCACTGTTTCGTACACATACGGTTGCTCCTGCTGCTGCTGCTCCTGTTCCTGGCTAAACATTTGGAAATCCAATTCCGGACGATAATCATGGCGCTGATCCCGCTGTCGATAGCGGGGCACAAATCGTTCGCGTTGCCGTTTATCGGCCAATAAGTCACGCGTCCAGGTTCTTGTCTCGCGCAACAAACTATCAAACTCTTCGGCACTCGGATGATAGCCGAAATCATAGGCCAAGCAGAGAACGAATGACTGGATGAGCAGCCAGTGAATCGCCAGGTGAAGGCGCTTAACTTCAGCTACCATTCTCTGTGTGGGGTATTTCTTTAAACTTAAAAAACAAACAAAATAAAAACAAACAAAAAAAAAAAAAAACGCGTGCGCGACTGTTTGCCTGAGAGTCTCGTTAAGAAATGGAAACAAACAGCAACCCAACTTAAACGGCGAGCCCCGGCTTGAGTCGGTGAAATTCAACAGGCCAATACCTCCGACCCCTCCGCCCCCTCTGCCACGCCACCCAGCGCTTAAGCTCTAATCTAGCCAGTCTTCCTTACCACTCGTCTGCTTGGCTTTTGCCCCGTAACGTTTCAGTGAAGATGTCAGTGCGTCGGAGTCGGAGTCCGACCCGACCGAATGTTCTGGTATCGCAACGCCGGGGCGCTTAACTGGCCTTGCGACAGTTATCGAACCATTGCAAATTGCCGATCTAATCATAAAAAAAAAACAAAAAGAAAAAAACTCAACTAAAGACACGCCACTGCCCCTGCCACTTCCACTGCTCGGGAGCACAGTGGAACCAAGAAAGTTGAAAAAAGCAAAAACAAATTTCCAAATCCAGACATTAGTTGCTTCCTCAGTTCTTCCCCCAGATTTCAGTTTGCTTTTAATGGCAATTGTTAGTCATGGAACTGCTTCATTTGGAATCACTGTGCTGGGGCATTGAGAAAACTCTTTTAGCCTACTAGACAATCTCTTAGAGTGTTTTATTTGCGCTTGGCAAGTTCTTTCCACTTCTTCTCTGTGTGTGTGTGTGTGTGTGTGCACACACGCATCCCAATGGATCAGTAACTCGGTCAGGCCAGTTACTTTGGCCTGGCCCACTTAATAGGAAAGGCGACAACTCTTGCTTTTGTGGCGGGGTGGTGAGTAGGGGCTGGGAGGAGGATAAGGTGGGGGATAAGAACTGGTCACAGGATGCATGTGCAGAGGCATGTACATACATACATACGTATGTACGTATGTTCTCTTCTCTGGGACTAGCCAACAGGTTAGCCAACTTGTCGGTTGTCAAACGCAAAGGGAGGGACAGCAGCAGGAGGGGCTGCTGGTGGACGGGGGCGGATCGTATGGAGAAACGAATCCGAACAGAAGATGACTTCTTTCACTTTCTTCGTATTCTGCAATTAAATCATTTCTGAGGCCCATTTTTTTTTTTTTTTTACTTTCGCCGTGACCGCACTCAGCGACAAAACCCATGACCCGTCTTAGAAGTTAACAACAAATAAAAACAGAAAACATAAAAACAAAAACTGTAATTTACTCGAGCGTTACTAAAAAACGTTTAAGGCAACGGCAATTGTCAGCTAAAGACTCATGTGTGTTGGAGAGAGAAGGCTATATTTTGGGAGGGGCGTGGCGGGGGTTTGCCATTTAATAATAATCATCTAGAGAGTAATACAAACATTAAAGAAGAAGCACAAAACAAAACAAAAGGCAGACACACATTTTAATTACATGTTTTCTTTTTATGCTCTAGACCAGAAGCAGGCCATGTCACCACCGATTCCCCCATTAAGTATCTCCACATGTAGATATGTATAAGTATAAGTATGTATGCATACTTAAGTTAATACATATACTAAAATCCACCATGTGGAAGCACTTTTGAAAACGAAAGTCAATCTACAAGATTTTCAATTCCGAACTCAAGAAAAAACCAAATGGTAATTGAAACCCATTTTCTATCCCAGATCGTCTCTCCATAATTCATGGGTGTGGTCCTGTTTAAGCCTTTTTTAAAGACCAATGGATCTGTCTTTTTTATATTTAAACGAATCTAAAAAGAAAAGTTGTTGGCTTCAATGGGCTCTACTTGGTTGGAAGCCTGTTTTTCAGACCCTTTTTTAAACAAAAAATGTTTTCTTTGCTGGGTGCGAGGTACGTTTAAAAAGTTAGCCCCAAAAAGAGGAGCCATGCTGCTGGCGGCAAGGATAAACCAATTCAGGATTCTGGTTAAACAAAGTTCAAGTCGTCATGAATGTAGTTCTCGTCCTGCAAAGTTTTAGGAATTTCCGTTAGGTGTGAGGTGGGAGCAAAGCCGTTTTAACTATGTCTGACTCATTGTCAGTAGTGATGCTGTATGAGACTCCTTGTATTCCATGATATAAGCATAATATTGTACTAAAAACAATATTATTTTATTCCATTAATATATTAGGCTTGATTTAAAAGAAATTTACAAAATATCAATAAGTTATTCCTTTGTATAAGGCATAATAACTTACACTTTGGATATGGTTCTTAATGAGGAAAATTTGAACCAAAAAGTATGCTATAGGGATTCCAAGAATTGTCTGCTTTAAAATTTTAAAGAGTTGTGGGAATCTGATGCGTCTAACAAATTGCTTATTAGTTACATGTGCAATCAAGAACTAATTTTTTTACATAGGATATTTTGAAATCTGTAAAAAAAAAGTGTTGAACATTTTTTTGTAACTTTCTTTTGGGTGCCTACTTTCTAACCCCATATCTCCAGATTTCACAAAATTTGGACTTGATGGACAAAAACCAAGTATGCAGTCAGAATCAGCGAACCCGAATCACTTAAGAACACCTCTCAAGTTAACGTCAGCCAAAATCATGTCGGCCAGTGTAAGTTAAGTTATCGCATTTTTTATACCCTTGCAAAAAGGGTATATTAATTTTGGTCAGAAGTGTGCAACGCATAGAACGAAGCATCTCCGACCATACAAAGTATATATATTCTTGATCAGCACGACGAGACGAGTTCAAGTAGCCATGTCCGTCCGTCCGTCCATCTGGATCAACGCAAACTCCTCCTAGACCGTAAGAGCTACAGAGCTGAAATTTTGCACGTAGGCTTGTATATACTCCAGGGGTTGTATATCTCGGATTCAGCCGGATCGGACCACTATATCATATAGCTCCCATACAAACCCCAAAGTCACGAATAGTGACTTTTCTCAATAACTTCGTTATTTTCTATGCTATTATCGTGAAACTTAATCTTAGAGAGTTTATTACGCCTATAAACGACTGTGCCAAATTTGATCAAGATTGGGTGACTATATCTTATAGCACCCATAGGATTACGGCGAAAAACGGTGACTCTGATCAAGAATATATATACTTTGTATGGTCGGAAATGCTTTCTTCTATGCGTTGCACACTTCTGACCAAAATTAACATACCCTTTTTGCAAGGGTAGGAAAATATATGTATGTATATGTCGCAGGGTCGTTTAGTTCTATCTGCTGGTCTGCCATATTGTTTCAGAAACTTTAAGAGTGAAGTGAATTCCAACCGACGCATACAATTTTCCGAACGCAACTGACTCGCATTCTTCGATCACGCATCGATCTACTTCTTTTTAGACGCCAAGCTGGACTACACTCGGCGACAGCGCGACAACGCTGTCGCCTCACTCGTACGGCACCTAGGCGCCAGTCATATTCTTCGCTATAGTCAAATTCTAAGAAGCATTCCCAATATCCCAAACTCATTGCACAGCTTGTTCTGGCAAGCACAGTGGTCAAACTATGTTCATAATGTGACAGACACGTACAGTGTCCAAAAAACGTCCATTATGCGACACGGCCTTCCTGACAATATACACGTCCTCGTGTGTTGTCTTAACTCAACCACATAAGTGACAACGCTTCAGAATTCAAAGGGTATTTCAATACATTTTTATTCGATATTCTTATTCATTATGTAACACAATTCAAATCAGTTTAAAATTCATTCTTGTCATAGCATAATTACATTTTCGTAACATAATTTTAATCTAATAAATCATAACATTCGTGTAATTCCTTTAACATATTGTTTTTTTTTTTTTGTTTGTTTTTTTTTTTTTTTTTTAACCAAACAAATTTGTGTAGTTCCTTTTACACATAACTAACTTATCTTTTGTGTAATTCCTTCTACACATACATACGACCCCCGCCATAACATGTCTCTTCTGCTATGGTGCAGTCTTCATTTATCATATTGGACAACAGATGCAACTTCCATTGTGCTGTCTCTATCTTCACATAACTCATCGAGTATCTGATTATTTGGAATTGCTTTTAAACATTCATGAGAATACTTATACTTTCGATTACATGTTAAAGATTTCAGTAAATATCTGTCTCCATCCAATGTTTCAATTATCTCAAATGGCCCTTTAAATTTTGGATCAAGTTTGGTTTGATGACGTTCTTCGTTTTTGAGCAAAACGTGATCACCCACTTTGAAATTTACTATTTTAGCTTTATTTTTATCAAACCTATTTTTGTCATATTTTGCTTGAGTTTCCATATTCTTTTTAGCCTCCTTTCTCAAATTTTCTTTGTCTACTTCATCATTGTTATCTTCGTTTATCGGCAACAAGCCAAAAGGTCGAGCTTCCTTTCCAATCAATAGTTCTAAAGGGCTAAACTTAGTCACACGATTAATCGTGCAATTCATTGCTAGCTGCACTTCAGCCAACGCATCCTGCCATGATCTCTGACTGACAGCAGTCAGCATACCTTTCAGGGTACTCATGACCCGTTCTACCTGACCGTTTGCTCTACTGGCACCCGTAGCAATTAAATGTAGATTAATTTTTTTGAGATGAGCAAAATTCGCGGAAACTTTTACTTGCGAAACTGCGTCCTTGATCTGCTATAATTCGAGTGGGTAAACCAAATAAAGATACGGCTGATTTTACAGCCTTAATGCAGCTTTCAGAATCTATATTTAGTGTGTGATGAAAATAAACAAACTTAGTGAAAGCATCTATAAGAACGATGACATATTCCTTCAAATCATTTTTACCACTCATTTTGCCTGTAATGTCAATATGTATCGTATGCCATGGTATTTCTATTTTAGGAATAGGATGCAGCTCGACTTGCACTTTTCCCACAAGTGGCTTAGATACTTTACATGTGATGCAGTTTTCAACAAACCTACGCACATATTTGGACATATTTTCGAACCAATAATAACCATAGACCTTGTCGAGCGTTTTTCCCAACCCAGATGCATTATAGCTTCATGGACGTGATTTATGACGGCCCATCGAAAAGCTCTTGGTATTACCGGCAAACATTTGGTCTTACTATTTCGCTGTATTTTCCTATGTAGTATTCCTTTTCGCAATTCATAGGTTTTGTCCATATTTCCTGGTAACTCATTACTTTTTAACTTTAAAATTATTTCTTGTATCTCGGAATCTCGCTGTTGTTCCGAGACCAACCAGTTGTCAGATACCTCCGTCAAATTGATTCGTAATTCAGGGATTCTATTCGGTCTTTTATGTTGTTCAAGCACTGGATTCCGAGAGAGAAAGTCAACATGCGCCATTCGCTCGCCTTTTCTATATTCTATTTCGAAATCAAATGCCTGTAAAAACGCCCACCATCTATGCACCCTCGGTGTTAAATCTAATTTTGTGCGACTGGCCTTTAAAGAATTACAGTCAGTATAAACTATAAATTTACGTCCCTGCAAATAATGTCGGAAGTGTTTAATAGCATTTACTACTGCTAACGTCTCCAGTTCGTATGAATGGTATTTAGATTCGGCGGGAGACGTACACTTACTATAATACTCTACCACATGAGGTTTATTGTCAATTTTGTGTAACAGGATCGCTCCATACCCAATACAACTTGCGTCTGTATGTAGCTCTATTGGGTATTGCGGATCGAATATGATTAAAACTGGCGTCTGTGTCAATATAGTTATTATTTTTGTTCGTATCTGTTCATGCACTGGTAACCAAACAAAGTCAGTGTTTTTCTTAGAGGTGAGAAGATACAGGGGTTTAAGTGTTTGGGAGAAATTTAATACAAATTGCCGAAAATAAGAAGCTAAACCTATAAATTGTCTTAGCTGTGAAACATTTTGAGGTGGTGGTAATCCATTTAAAGCTTGAATTTTTCGTGAATTTGGCCTGATTTCTCCATTGCTTAATTCAAATCCAAGATACTCTATTCTAGTTGTGAGAAAGGAACACTTAGTGACATTAAATGAAAATCCTTACTTAATGTGTCCAATACTGTCCGTAATCTAACTAGCGCATCTTCTTTACTTTCTGCTATTATGAGAGCATCATCAATATACACGATTGCATAAGTGTAAGCTAGAGCTCCTAAGGCCTTCATTATAGCCCTCTGGAACACAGATGGTGCGTTCTTCAAACCGAACGGCATTGTCAAGAACTCGTATTGACCTTCTGGCGTCACAAATGCAGTTCGTTCTATTGAGTCCTCGTGAACTGGAATTTGATAGAAGCCACTTGCCATATCAATGCACGAAAAATATTTAGCACCACGAAGTCTGGCAATTTGGTCTGAGATGAGGGGCAACGGGTATTTGTCAGCAACTGTATTGTCGTTTAGCATGCGATAGTCTACACACAGTCGATCGGTGCCATTTTTCTTCTTAACTAGCATCATGGGACTAGCGAAAGGTGAACAGCTTGGGCGAATAACTTGAGCCTTTAATAATTCGTCAACTTTACCCCGCACTTTGTTTTTTTCTTCTTCACTAAGCCTATATGGCCGCCGTTGTACTGTCTTTTGCTGATCTATTAGTCTAATTTCCAAATGCCCTGTGGTGACCCTAGTCTTTGGTATTCCATCAATAAACCATTCTGAATAATCTTTTAAAATATTTATCAAGGCTGCCTTATCAAGATCATCAAGTTCACTATTCGATTCTATGACATCTTCATAATTGGAAATTATTAACGCTTCAACTCTTTTGGTCTTGTAAAGTTGAAATTTGTCAGCGTCCATAGTTACGCCAAAGCCCTGACTAAAAATTTCACGACCAATCAGTACATCATGTTTCAAATACTTATCCATAATAACATGTAACAAAATCTCGAAATAACATTGATCAATACTTATATTACATAATAGTTGTTGAGTGCTACATATTTAATCATTGCTTATACCGTTTAACTTTACAATGTTATTAATTTTTTTACCACTAAACTTATCGGCGACGCTTTCCTTAACCAAGGAGCATTCAGCTCCGGAGTCGAAACAAAATGGAATAGACTCACCGGTTGAACTGCATATTGTTCCTGATGGCGGAGCTACAGTACAGATGTCTACGGTCGTTTCCTCGTGGTCGTCCTTTTGGGCAAGCGGATGCGAAGTGTCCAAGCTCGTCGCATTTGAAACATTTGACAGTTGACCGGTCTTTTGATCCTTGCGATGAACTTCCGTAGTGGCTTTTTCCTTGAATTGGTGTCCTTTGCCGAGCACGACATTCAGCATATTTATGCCCAGACTTTCCACAATAGTTGCATTTCACTTGAGAGAGATACTTAGGCTTTTTACGCTCCGGGCCTGTTGTAGATGAGTCGTCATCTAGGTTCCGCTTCTTAAAAGTGTGCGCTTGTAGTTGTTGTTGCATTTCATTTCGGGTTTTAATATTGTTTGTAAAAACCAAGCGCGACAATTTGTCATCCATTTGTGCCATGTGGGCCAGAGCTAGGGAAACCGCGATTTCCTCCAGATCATTAGATTTAAATTTTGACATTATTAGGGTGACAATTCAGCTGCCATACTCGGTGTAGCTTTCTCCAGACTTTGGTCGCCCGTTCAAAATTTTCATCAGTATAGCCGCAGACGTTTCTATGCCAACAAAGCGTTGCACAAAGAGTTCCTTGAATTGTGGCCATGTAATGCCAGCAAAGCATATTTGGGACAGCCATTGTGATGCGCTTCCCTCTAGCGCCTTACTTAAAGTTATCATCAGGGTGCTTCCTTCTGGCATTTTATCAGCAAATATGAGATCCACTGTCGTACACCAAGCTGTGGCGTCTGCTCCAGCTCCCTCAGGATTAAATTTTGGCAGAGTTACATGTTTTCCCTTTTCATCAGTTGCCGGAGCTCTTGGTGTCTGCATATTTTTAATGATCTCCAAAAGGTTGTTGTTTTGCAGTTGTAAAGCTGCCAAGTATGCATCGGTGGTATTTGTAGGCAAGGCAGATCCCACTTCTGATGTCGCAGGGTCGTTTAGTTCTATCTGCTGGTCTGCCATATTGTTTCAGAAACTTTAAGAGTGAAGTGAATTCCAACCGACGCATACAATTTTCCGAACGCAACTGACTCGCATTCTTCGATCACGCATCGATCTACTTCTTTTTAGACGCCAAGCTGGACTACACTCGGCGACAGCGCGACAACGCTGTCGCCTCACTCGTACGGCACCTAGGCGCCAGTCATATTCTTCGCTATAGTCAAATTCTAAGAAGCATTCCCAATATCCCAAACTCATTGCACAGCTTGTTCTGGCAAGCACAGTGGTCAAACTATGTTCATAATGTGACAGACACGTACAGTGTCCAAAAAAACGTCCATTATGCGACATATATATAATATAAACAAAAGCAAAGCTAAGTAAATTATTAAACGATGTGTTTGTCGGTCGGTATTTTTGATCTTGTCCAATAAGTACATACGGATTCCACCCTTAATAGACAGGATTGGGCCAGGAGTTGCCCTTCCCTGCATGGACCACCTCATGGATCATAAGACCAACTCTGTATAATTTTGTTCCGTCGGATTTCAAGTTGGCGGATGACTAGAAGGAAAAACAATTTTAAAACCGAAAAAAAACCAAACTTCATCCAAGAAGGCTGGTTTATGACCAAAAAGTGTTTACCCCAAGGCATGCCATAAAAAAATATTCATTCTAAGTTAAGGAACCAGCAGAGAAAAATCGGAAAAAGACAAACTAAATGAAGCAAGTAAGTCGACTCGTCGACTTGGGTATACCATACACCTGGTGAAACAAATATTTCTTATTTCGAAGACCAAATGTATGTCTATTAAATTGTTTTTACATGTCTTATACTATGTGCTATCTCGCTCACTCTACAAACACACGAGCACTCTATCGCCGCTACTAGCCAACGTCCAATTCTGGCCTTGTGGACCGCGTAGTAAAATACGTTCATACGCATATTTTACATGTTTCTAGTCCGATTTCAATAAAATTTGGTAGTTTGGTAGAAATAGATAAGATAAATTAGTCTGCCAAATTTAAATGCGATAGTCAAAAAACTAAAGGAGGAAATCGTTTTTTTCTAAATTATGGAGGCGGAAGTGGGCGTGGCAAAATGTGAAAATATCTAAATTCTCCGCGCATACTATGCCAGTATACATACTAAATTTGGTGAATTTAGCTTTGTTAGTTTTTGATAAAATCAGTTTTGTTTAATTTGCGGGGGCGGAAGTGGGCGTGGCAAAATGTTTAAATAGCCAATATCTGCGCGTCTATTAAACTAGTCTACATACTAAATTTGATGTCGGTAGCTATCATAGTTTTGAAGGAAATCACTTTTATGTAAATTCCGGGGGGCGGAAGGGGGCGTGGCAAAAAGTTTAAACAATTAGTTTCTGCGCGCTAACTAAACGAGCATATAAACCAAATTTGATGTCTCTAGCTATTATACTTTTTGAGAAAAACAGTTTTGTGTGATTCCTGGGGGCGTAAGGGGGCGTGGCAAAAAGTTTGAACAGTTAATTTCTGCGCACTAACTAATCGGGTATACAAACTAAATTTGATGTCTCTAGCTGTCATACTTTTTAAGAAAAACAGTTTTATGTGATTCCTGGGGGCGTAAGGGGGCGTGGCCGAAATTCCAAATTACTCTGAACATGTGCATACTACACGAGTATACATACCAAATTTGGTGGCTCTAGCCCTTATAGTCTCCGAGATCTGCGTGTTCATACGGACGGACGGACGGACGGACGGACAGACGGACATGGCTAGATCGACTCGGCTGTTGATCCTGATCAAGAATATATATACTTTATAGGGTCGGAGAAGCTTCCTTCTGCCTGTTACATACATTTTGGCGACTTTAATATACCATTTCACCCTATGGGTGTATGGTATAAATATATATTTTATAAAATGTTTAACCTTTTCTCAGTTTTTCGAAGCGCTGTGGAGTCAGAACCGAAACCGCGGTGGGAGTCCTTTATTGAAAAAGCTGAGGATATCCTGGAGAAATGCTGGTTCGGACTAGCACACTTTGATGGCGAGACGACTCGGTACGTATTCGGATACATATTCGTATTCGGATTCGTATTTGCCTGGATCGTCTTTGAGATATATACGCAGTGGGTAAGTGCAAAGTGCTCTCGGTCACCGAGAGAGAGAGAGCGAGCGAGAGAGACAGAGAGGAATGACAGAAATTGGTTATTTGTTGCAGACAGGGAAGAAAATCAACAAAGGGAGGAGCTTCTGGTTCCAGATGAACAGTATGTCCGTAGTAGAACTCGACCAGAACCAGGATGCCGTATCGGCCGGAAATCAACGCACGATTTCGGCCCAGACTTCAGTCTCATTGAAGGAGAAGCACTTTTCAATGTGCATTCACAACGATGCGCCACAGTCGGAGGAGCAGCTGGACGACACCGAATGGGAGACTCTGTCGGATACCACAACCAAGTCGACCTTTGCTAAAATGAAGACTGATTTTGATTTCTTTGATGCGAAGGGCAAGTCGAGCAACTCCATGGACGATCATATCTCGCGTATTCCAGTCATGGTTCGTGAGGCTACTTTCCCCAAAATAAAATTGACGAGGAAGATCAAACGTCGTTTCTATTAAGAATTCACCAGAAGCCATCAACATTTTTCTTTTCTTTTGAAAAAAAATTATTAATCACACTTGAGCAATGTAAAAAAAACGTAAAAAAAAAAAATTTAAACTGAAACTAACTTGACTAACTTCAGATTTGGGTGGGAAGGGGAGAGAAAGAGTGTGTCTACGATCGTGAGGAGTTTGATGTACACCAAGATGATTCGAAAGATGCTCACTTCTAAGGGTTAACATAAACAAAGGCGAAGCTAAGTAAATTATTAATCGATGTGTTAGTCTGTCGATATTTTTATACCCTTGGAAAAAGGGTATATTAATTTTGGTCAGAAGTGTGCAACGCTAGATCAGCACGACGAGACGAGTTCAAATAGCCATGTCCGTCCGTCTGGATCAACGCAAACTCCTCCTAGACCCTAAGAGCTAAAGAGCTGAAATTTTGCATGTAAGCTTGTTTATCTCGGATTCAGCCGTATCGGACCACTATATCATATAGATATATATTAAACATAGGTAAATAAATTGAAGTAGCCCAATAAAACTTACTTATATGATAATTTTTTTTATAAAACATTAGAACCCAAAATTTTAATCAGATCGGATAGATAGAACACAAGTTACAGGCAATATACATCGGCTCTGCTCAAACGCTGCTGGCAGTGCTGCCAGGATATATATGCCCCCCAACCTCCAGCTTTAAGCTTTTGAAACTAAAACTTTTGAAATTGAGTTTATTAATTGAAATAAACGAGTTATACACCAAAAGTTACTACATTTCGGAATGCGATTTGAGGACACTTAACACTTTCCGGATCGTGCTGTTATACGTCGACTGCAACGATTAGCCCCACTCTCCCCTATGTAAACGAGACTTGTCTAAGCCAACAAACCATGTTTCAATAGGGGTTTATAGATGTCAAAATTATCGCAAATATTTTCAAATTTTGTAAAGTCCTGAATTAAGTAAATGATTGCAGAACCGAAATGATCAAAATTTGACATTGTTTTTGAAAATATAGTGTCCTTTTTGTCGCGGTTAACCTTGGAAGTTACTGGACTGGACTACAATGGCCTAAAGATTGAATTCAATGGGACAATTCAATGACAGAACAGAGTTAAGTACTATATAGACGATTATCTGTGGAAAGTTCGTTGACAGTGTAATAATTGTGAATTAAACTCCATTCATCGTCTGGTGTGTAAAAAGTAAACAATTTCTGGCCTTTCCTTCCTCTTCAAGAGATGGGTTAAAGGCATTGAAAATATAATTTACACACAATCAGTTGGTACAGTGAACACACACATTGAATGAACAGTGAGAGTGATTTTTCACACTCGATAGAGAGTCTTCACTGTATCTGTAATATTCGGACTGTCTCCGAATACCAACAAAAATTTACAGCAAGGGCATGCAACATTTCGGTGAGACAAAAATAGTTTTAATGGTTCTTTCCCATAAATATATAGTATGTAAATATATATATACGTATACGTATTATACCTATGAATAGGCCTAAAGCTAAAAAACACTATTTCGCCATTCGAATTGCCGAAATGTGAAAATATGATTTTGTTTTCTGTAATTACACGATACTCGAATACTGTCAAATCACGCTGAATATTTCGAGTGTTCCTATACTCGAACGAAAGAGACTGAAAAATTGCTACCCTTCGCTTGAGTGGCTTTCCTTTAATATGTTTGCCTCCATGTGCCGTCTCCCCAGCCCCTCACCCACCTCCATCTCGACGGCCTAACGTGCTCCATCCAATTCGTCTTCTGTTCAATTCCAATTAAATTGTATTCACAAGTGGCGGTTGTCTGTTTGTGTGGGTAAATGATGAACGAGACATTCTTTTTGTATTGGAACCGCCAAAGTAAGAAAAAAATTTTTAATATATATGTATACCCAATAAAATATCATTGAATAAAACGAGAGAAATTCTAGCAAATCTCCGATCGGCGCTAAGATACCTCGTACCAAGTAAATTCCTGACCCTCTAAGGCATGTCATCGGTCATTTTGTGGCAAAGGGATATAAATAGGGAAGAATATGAAGGAGACTCTGTTCGAAAGACTGTTAAAAGGTTTAAGCAAGTTCATCACCGACTTACGAGTACCCTGAATGTATGTATATATTCTAGGGTAACTGAAGACCATTCCGGATATCTTGAAACGGGAAAACTTTCCTGTGAAGTCGGGATGCCACGGATTTTGGTCCTCTGTTGCTGCTATTGAATGCCTTTACCCCCGTTAACCCCTTTACCAAAGACTTCGCAAGGTTTTTTGTCGCCGATTGTCTTTTTGGTTTCCGTGGTTTCGGTACTTTTCCTAGTTTATAAAAACAAGGATCTAACTCAATTCCAGTTCTCCTTTATTAACTGAAGAAAAGGTAGCAAATATCTTACAAGATCTTTATGGAATCATATCAAAATTAATGTCAAAAAACATATTTACTAAAAGACTAGCTACAGTGTGGAAGACATTCCGATAGTTCTGTCAAGACCAGCGATATCCTGGATTATTTTTTACTTTTTTCACTTCCTTATTCTCCCAATCAACGAATTTTCATGCCCTCTTATGTACATTATATTTAATACTAATTTCTGGCAAAAGTCAAATTTACCCATGCCAACTTAGAGTAAAAGTCAAGTGGTTTATATGTATTTGCCTGAGTGACGGTATTCAGCTCGTAATATATATTGTATATATTCTTGATCAGCATCATCAATATTCGATCTCACCATGTCCATCTGTTTTGACGAACACCTAGATCTCGGCGAAAGCATCCAAACTGGGTATCTATGTATGTACATACCCTCGGGAAGTGCGCAAGCAGATTAAGTTTGTTTTAAGTTTTGCCACACCCACTTCTGCCCTCATAATTAAGTATGGCACACTAATTAGTGTTATGTGTTTCTTCCAACATATCAATTTATATTAAAATCGAACTGAAACTATTTAAGTTATGGGTATAAACGTTTTTCACTAAAGGCCGAAGTTGGCCGTTGATCAGTGGCGGCGCCAAAGTGCTCGTGCGCTTGTATGAGTGAGCGAGATAGCATATGCTAGCAAAAAAAAACAATTGTTTCAATTGATACAAGTCGACGAAAGGACTTACTTTATTGTTTAAGACTTTTCCAAAGGCTGAGGGTAATTGGTAGAAAGAAGTATTTACATACATACTTACATATCTATATATTCTTGATCAGCACGACGAGAGGAGTTCATATAGCTATGTCCATCTGGATCGACGGGATCTCCTCTAAGACCGTTAGAGGTACAGAGCTGAACTTTTGCACATAAGCTTCCATCTATAGCAAGGGTTGTATATTTCGCATTCAAATGGATCGGAACACTATATTATATGGCTACAACAGACGCGGCAAAGTCACGAACATACCATACCATACATGCCCATACCATGTCTTCAACGCTAAAAGTAGTTGGGAATTCAAACTACATTAAGCGAAAAGAGAACAGCAAAGCTTGCAACTGCTGATTTCATCTTTGCCATTGTCGAATAAGTTAATATTTGTCGGTTAAATATAGCTTTTAATAACTATTGCGAATTTCATCAAGATCGAACGATCGAACGATATAGCTGTCATATAGAAATACGATCAAATGGCGTCGTTTTCGATTAAACGTTTTTCCAGAGGAAAGAGTAAGAACAAAACGTGCAAGGGTATACAAACTTCGGCGCGGGCTAAGTTTATAGTTCGTTTTCCTAAAGGATGTATTCAGTGGAAAATACCCATATTCATGTTTATACTCATTTACATATAAATGAATGTTGTGTGAATATATTATTTAATTTTTGAGCTTTTTGATAAACAGAATCTGAAAGCTTACCAATGTAACTGTAAACCGGTTCGATCTTCTGGCGAGGCGCACTCAAACAAATCAGAATTGAATGTTAGCTTATAAAAATCTCATTCTAATAATAATCCAATCCAACTTCTCCCCCCCTCTTGAAACCACTCAGCCACCCGCTTACCCACACATCTATCCATCCACCTACCCACTTACAACAATTACAGAACTTTTTTTCTCAGCTTTTCGGTTGAGTGACAACCTGTTGGACATCCAATTGGCTCTTGTCGTTGAGAGAGAGAGAGAGAGAGAGAGAGAGAGACAAAGAGAAGAAGGAAGACGAGAAACTGGTTCGTGGTGCGGGGAAACCGAATGAACCGAGAATTGACCATAGAACGCAGATCGCAGACATTAGATCACATCTGCCTGACAGACTGCTGGAGCAAAAAGACGCGTCACATTATACTCTCTTATCTCTCACAACTTTTGGATACTTTTCTAATGAGACATCAATTCGAGCCAGAAAGGAACAGAAAACCAAGATATCGAAAAGCAGGCGAACAGAAACCAAAAGTTCTTTCTTCTAATGCCTTTTCTTTTGTTATAGTTTGCATTATTACGGCAAAACGATTTACGACTACGGTGAAGAGGTAGGCAGCAGTGGCAGAAGGCAACACTAAGGGGCCAGTGCGATGAGGTGGGGTGGGGGGGCGGCGTTGGTGTTGAGGCGCAGTGTCAACTGATGACGACAACAAATGCGGACCGCGTTACGTTACGTCCGCTGACCGAATACGGCGGCGTCAGAGGCAGCGGCGGACCCCAGTTTCAGTCTTGATGATTTCGTGGAGCGATTAACAACACAAAACGCCGTTCGGAGGACCAAAAAAGAAAAGAAAATACAAATAAAAAACGGCACACACAAATCGCTCACTCACTCACACCCAAAAACAGAAAGAAAGACGATTATTTACCGAATATTAGTGAAAAAAGCCAAAAAAAAAAAAAAATGCCAATGCCTTTAAAACAGGCTATAAAAATAAATCATTAAACACAAAAAAAAACCAACAACAACGAAAAAGCGTCTAAGAAAAAAGTAAAGCGAAGAATACAATTTGTTTTTTTTTTTTTTTTTGGCAAATTACGCGTCTCTTGTTTATCTCGTGCGTTGACCGAGTTCTTTGACAACAACAACAACAACAAAAATGGATGCTGAGGTGTGTAAAAAAACGAACAATTTCAAAATATTTGTAATTCTATTTGTTTTTTCGAAAAAGTATTCAAATTAGCCGACAAATGAAAAACAAAACACAACCAACTCCATAAAGTCAATAGCACAAAATTCAAGTGCAAAGTCAGCCACGACAACAACAGCAACAACAACAGCAAGAGCAACAACAGCAACAAGTCGCACAGAGGCAACAAACTGTTAAAACATTGTTAACTCTTCGAAAGGCAGACAAATATAAATATTTGTATCTTATATATTGAAATAGAAACGTTAACTTCAGAATTCAAAAAGTTCTATTAAACAGATACAGTCGGATCAGACAAATATATCTATAAATTACATATATCCATATTATAACTTCTTGTTAGCCTTATCTTTGGATTGTTATATTTTAATATCATCTTAGAGTTAGACTTTTCCATGGTTCTATATAATTTCTATATGTCTTTAAACATTTTCGAGGGTTTCCGATCAAAAAAATTATGATTTTCGACATTTTGTCCATGACATATATAGTCGGTTCAGATATAGTACATATTTGTATAACATATAGTTCCCAGAGGATATACATATGTCACTACATATATTATAATTGGTTAAAACATTGCTAAACCCTTTGAGAAACGAAAGAAGATTATTCATCTAGAGAAAAAGCCGGATAGGATATCTACAAAAAACCAGAATCGTTTATGATAAATTTTTTCCAAGAATGTTTATATAGTTGGATCAGATAACTATATCATATTTTTCTTCACCCTTTTACCATAGAGTTGTGATATATGTAACATATTTTTTACTCCCAAACAAATTTGATCGAGATCAGTCAACTATATCATATAGTTCTCATTCGAAAAAAGGGCCAAAGGTTACGGTTCATAATCCGATTACGATAACTAACAAGTTATTGAAAAATCTTTTTCATTCAGTTACTTGGGAGCCGACATAAACCGACCTTAAGTCAGAGAATCAAAACGTCATAGATTCGTGGCCCCCACTGTATGTACATAATAATACCATAAAGAACAATACAATACAATAAAAGTGGATCAAGGTTAAAAGTTGTTTCAGAAGCTGTTGAATATTGGAGTGGAAGAACAGATTTTTAGCATTCAAACCTAAATGAAAAGAACTGCCCACCGGGCGACACAGTTTCTTAAATCCGGCCCTGTTCACATGTACACAAATATGTGTATGGCCGGAAATGTTTTAGGTAAATTATATCGAGAAACCAGTTTTGGGATAGGAAAAAAACAAAACATAACTTTTTTTTTAGGGGATTCCCTCTGACTATTTGACATATTAAGCTTTTCAAATTTATTGTCAAGTAATCAAGCGATATAAACAATTTCTTTCTACTATGTCCCCATTGTTAAATAGGCTTTAGATTTAATACTCTATCGAAGCCAAACCAGTTGGTTGCCTACTTAAACTTAATCTATAGATTACACAGGCCGACATGATTTTTGCTGACGTTAACTTTAAGGGTGTTCTTAACTAATTCGGGTACGCTGATTATAACTGCATACTTGGTTTTTGTCCATCACGTCTAGATTTTGTAAAATCTGGAGATCTGGTGTTGAAAAATAGGCACCCAAAAGTATACTATAGAAAGTTTAAACAAAAATTTTCAACTTTTTTTTACGGATTTTAGAATATTTTGTGTAAGGAAATTAGTTCTTGTTTGCACATATAACTAGTATACAATTTGTAAGACGCAGCAAATTCCCACAATTTTTTAAAATTTAAAAGCAGACAATTCTTGAAATCCCTATAGCATACTTTTTGGTTGAAATTTTACTCATTATAGAACTATATCCGGAGTGTAAGATATTATCCATTGTAACAAAGAAATAACTCTTTGATATTTTGTAAATTCATTTTCAATCAAGCCTAATATATTAATAGGATAAAGTAATAATGTTTTTAGTACAATATTATGCTTATATCATGGAAAAATATATTGCAAATTAGGTAATTTTGAATAATTTGAACGCATTTTTTCGAAATCCTGACGTGATGGAGAAAAACTAAGTACAGGGCCGTGATTAGCAGCCCCCAATTACTATAGGAGACCTATTGAACTGCAAACACTTTTTCATGACCTCAAAAATGTCGGCCTGTGTTATGATTAACAAAACGCGAATAGAACCAATTTATTGAGCTCAAAATGAAAATACCTTGCCGAGATTAGACAGAATTCCATTGAAAATTTGATAACAAATAGCATTAGCTACCTATGGAGTAAATTACCTTTTGATTTTGATCAATTATAATCTACAATTACTCAAACAAATTCCAATTATCACCTTTTGCTGTGCATTCAAGGTAGTGGGAGTAATTTTTTTGAATGGGCACTTGAAAGAATTCCCATAATGAACTCAGGAATCTTTGTGGTTGGGAACAATTGTCTAAAACCATCTAAAACAAAATCTAAGAAGGAAAGAAACTGAAAACACTTGACGCACATGGGAAATTTCCATTCAATGGCATGAAATTGATTTGAGAGATGATGACAACTGAAAAAACAAAAAGAAAAACAATGACAATCACTTATGAAAACAGCAACCCAGCCAGCCCCTTCCGCCCCCCGCCCGGGCACTGGGTTACTTTTACTTTCTTGTTAGAAGGAAAAGACAAGTGGGTATAGGATTTGCCATCATTTTGTCATTACTTCCACCAGAGTTAAGTAAAATCTCACACTTAACTTGATTAAATCTTCAATCTTTTTTGTATTAGGGGTTTTTTTTCTTATCTAGAGGTATTTTTCCTTTAACATAGTTTTAATGTGTCCCCCTCTTAGACACCCCTCCCTTTAAACAAGAAAAATAAAAAACAATTTATACTTTGTATACAACTCTCGACGTTTAGCTGCCGATAAGCGTCGAGATTTGCACAAGGCACTCGTAAAAGTTAAGAAAATTGTAAAGCACCATCACCTCCACCATCACCATCACCATCCTCCGCCAATCTGATCCGCTGTGGCACACTATCGGCGCCATGTCCTCTGCGTCAAGTGTACCACACTTGAGGTGTTATCTCAGACAGTGACAGTGGAGTGATATGAAGTAAACCGAAATATATAGACGAATGGCGAATGTTTTGACGTGATAATTTCTCAATGATTATTGATGATTCGCTTTTAATTTCATAAATTCATTAATGAATCTGGTGTAGATACGGTTGAAGAGTGTTTACCAAAAATTTGATGTTGCCAACGGGATTGTCATCAAGCGGAAACTAAAATTTAGGCCCCTAGAACAAGTGGTATATTATCAGATTGAGTGTTATATACTACAAACATATAAAGTTATTCATCTTCATGGCAAAGAAATATTCATCATAACAAGGTGATAACACGCGATTAAGATTCGCATTTGTTATAAGCAATTAATTTCTTAATCATACTTTGAATTTAACTTAAAGTCACGTTCCCACGCATTTCAGATATTTGATATTTGCATGAATAATGTTTCCGTCTAGTTAACTCCTCTTGTTAGACCTGAAAATATGATATTATCACATTTTACACATGGCCCTGATTGTGGTGTACTTCAGATAGGCATTGTCTGGAACTTCAATGACCAGGTGATTACACTCTGATATTCTATCTATCCATACATATATGTATATATGTATGTATGTGTGTGTATTTTGTAAGTGCTTACAAAACGTGTAAAGCTTCAACGACATACGAAAATTGGTTAATACACTCATGGACAAAATAATGAATACATCAGCATAATTCGAATTTAAAACTGAAGCAAAATTGAAATCTTCTTTGAATGAGTTCAAAGAAAAAGTTTCTTTCTAAAATCATTTCAAATCTGATAATCTTGCTCACTTTTCAAAGCACACGTGCACTTTAGCGCCGCCAACGGCCAACTTTGTCAAGTTCCTCTGAAATTCAATGCGATTAGGTAGAAGTACAGTTCGTATAACGGAAGCTTAAAGTGGGCGTGGTAATAATTTGAAATAAACTTGATCAGCCTACATTCTAAACGAATCTGTTTACCAAGTTTGATGGCCCTATTGTTTAAAGTCTCTGAGATCTAGGTGTTCACACAGACTTACAGGTAGATTGACTTGGTAAAGTAAAAGAGTTCAATTAGTGAATATATTTTTATGGTCATAGCTGTACCTACGTGTGGGTACATACATATGTATATCTACATGCATGTCTTTGTGATTATCTAGAAATTTTCAATAAAAGCCCCAAATAAGCTTTATCTTCTATATAGGCACGTGCTAGATATATGGCTAGAATTCTTGTTGTTTTGTCGTAGACGTTCTTGTTGTTGTTGGTGCTGCTGCTAATTTGGCAAAGGTTTATGGTTTTTTTTTTTTTTTTATTTTTCATTGATTGAATGAATCATTTAATTGGTTACTTATTTTTCTGATTTTTATGGTAAGTGAAAACCGCCAATAAAACTCATTGAATTGGCTTATATTGATTATCGAAGCTCTACTGTAGTGGATTTCCCACTTTTCGCAATAGCTACGTACACATATATGTATGTATGTGTGTGTGCCTATTGATGTACAGATGAGTGTAGCATATAAAACTGATTGAATTTATCAAAAGCACTTAATGATATCCAATTGGAGGTCCATTTTTGCCTATTCATCAACATGACAAAACAATTGCTTTGAGTTATCAATCAGATATAAGTAGATATACAAAAACAACATACAGATACAAAACAAGTACATTCAATTATATACATACATACATAGTTACTAAATTTACTTACGTATTCACTCCTTTTGATATTCCTTTTATACCAAAATCGGGGTAATTTTTATTCATTCTCATCATTTATATGGGTATGAAAGTGAAAGCAAATCCAAAAGTGAAGTCAAACAATTAGTTTAGCCACATTTACCATTTAGTCGCTCAAATTTCGAATACCCACTCAATAGAACCCAATTAAAGATCTTCCTCAAAAGGCGGAAGCATGAGTCTTCTGATGATTTAAGCTTCATTCACTTAACAAAACATTTTCCCCAATCCCGATCCCGAAAGCTGAATTTGTGTGTTCTGCGTGAAAGCAATTAAGAGTCATCTGGACAAACTCAATTGAACAGATGAAACAAATCGAGCAGTCCATATAGAAAGCTGTCCCCAGCAAAAAGAAAAAAAAAAACCAGCTGCCCATTTAGTGAAAGAAAACTAAATTTTCTCAAAAAAGAAATTACTTTTTACTCCCAAACAAAATATACATATACATATACATATGTATATGTATTATAAAGGCGCCACCTATTGCAAGACCAGACCAGAGAAATCCAACATCGTCAGCAATGCCAGCGGCGACTAGCCCAGATGGGGGGGACTGCACCAGCCAAGGACCCCAAGGAAACGGAGAACGAGGAAAACCATGAAGAATATCATCCACCCACAAGGTATGGACTGCATGGACTTCTAATTAACTAACTAACCGACTAACCAATTGAAAGTGGACAAAACCAAATAAAATGCCTGCCTAAATTCCCCCTTAACTGCTTAACCCCAACACTAACCATCTGCTGATGATCCCCAATGCCAATTGTTACCTGCCTCTAACCTGCTACTAACCTGCCACTAACCTGCCTAACCTGCTGATTACCGCTAATGCTAATTTAAGTATCTAATCTGATTATATTTATCCTATAAGTCTGCTTTATCCTTTCCTACTAACGAGTTCAAGTGATCCCAAAACAAAAGTGCAATTAAAAAAAACAAATTCAAGTGAACCACCCAAATGCTAAGAACCTAATCCTGTAACCTGACTCAACCCAATCCCCCTCCAATTGCCCGCCTAGCTCCACTGCCAATCCACTCCTACACTCCAACACTCCAACTCCTTGCTCTAGCCAAATGATCAACATGTACTCTCCGTTTCAATATGATCAAGCTATCTAGAGACATTCGTGCATCTGTTCAAGGGAAATATTGGACCAGGACTCTTTGCCATGGGAGATGCATTCAAGAATGGTGGACTGTTGGTGGCTCCAGTGCTCACTGTGATCATAGCTGTGGTGTGTATCCATTGCCAACATGTTCTGATTGCCTGCTCCAAGAAGATGCGCGATTTGCATGGGGAATCCGTCTGCGCCGACTATGCCGTGACTGTGGAGCAATGCTTCGAGAATGGTCCCATGAAATTGAGAAGATGGTCCCGCACAATGGGAAGATTGGTCGATACCTTTATATGTGTGACCCAACTGGGTTTCTGTTGCATCTATTTTGTGTTCATCAGCACGAATGTGAAACAGGTGAGTGAGGAGGCGGAGTAGAGTGGAAACGGAAATGGAACTGAATCAATCTTAAATTGTCTTGAAGATTTTTCAAGCCTATGGCATCGATATGGATGTACATCTGGTCATGCTGCTGGCCTTTTTACCGGTTCTACTTAGCTCACTGATCACAAACTTGAAATGGCTGACCCCCGTCTCAATGTTTGCCAACGTGTGCATGATTCTGGGTCTGGCAATCACCTTGTTCTATGCCCTCAAAGATGGACTCCCAGATATCGGGGAACGCGCCTACTGGACAAATGGATCGAAGTTGGCACTCTTCTTTGGCACCGCCATATTTGCCTTCGAGGGCATTGCTCTGGTGATGCCATTGAAGAATGCCATGAAAAAAAACCCCCCAGTTCGAGAGTACATTGGGAGTGCTCAATGTGGGCATGTTCTTTGTCTCGGTGTTGTTCGTATTTGCCGGATCAGTGGGCTATATAAAGTGGGGTGATCATGTTGGAGGAAGTTTGACCCTGAATCTCGGCGATTCCATGTGAGTCTGGAGTCCGTCTGGAAATTAGACAACAGAATATTGTACATTCTTCCCCTTTCGCACACTTAGACTGGCCCAGGCTGTCAAGCTAATGGTCTCCACTGGTGTCCTGTTGGGTTATCCCTTGCAATTCTTTGTGGCCATCCAGATAATGTGGCCACAGACGAAAAGAATCTGTGGTTGCAAAGGTCGCTCCCTTTTGGGCGAACTTGCCTTTCGTACCTTCCTCGTCTTGGTCACATGTAAGTAGCCCAAGTCCAACCTGAATCCTCCATCTTGATGCCATCTTTCTGTTTGTCAGTGGCCATTGCTCAAATGGTGCCGGCCCTGGGACTGTTCATCTCGCTTATCGGAGCCCTTTGCTCCACCGCCCTGGCCCTGGTCTTTCCGCCTGTCATCGAGCTAATCGCCAAGAGCGAGCCCAACAAAGGCCCTGGTTTCTGGATTTGTATCAAGAATCTGCTCATTTTGGTCTTGGCCATGTTGGGCTTCATCACTGGCTCATATGAGAGCCTCAAGCAGATAGTAAAACATTTTGGCGAAGAGGAGAAACTTTAATCAACACAAATAAAGAACCACACTCGAATTAATAGAATTGATTCTATTTTTTTATAATCCTCTAGACAAAGTCTGCCCCACAAATTCGTTTCGAGGCCATTTTAATATAAACCTATATTTTTTAATCTTTAACTACAACCTATGTACATATATACATATGTATGTATGTATGTACATATGTACCTTTTTTTTGCATAATATTTAAGATATGAGAAAATAAATTATGATTCAATTTCTATACTCAGGGATGGTTCTTTCTATATAGTCACTGCTGCTCATGGGTAAGAGGTAAGATAAATGAGTTTAAGCTATATCTAAGGTAAAGCCTATTATTATTATTAAATATCAACATTCGGAATTAAGATCCCACTAAAATAATAAGAATTATATTAAAAACAACAAAATGTTGGACAAATCAGCCAATGGAGAAGTAAGTTCCTTAAAATCCTTTCATCCAGCATCAACTTCAGAAAAGAAACATGATTTTTATACCCTTGCAAAAAGGGCAACGCTAAGAAGAAAGCATCTCCGCCCATATATACTATAATATTCTTGATCCTGTTGTATATCTCGGACTTAGCCGGATCGGATCACTTGACTCTATCATAGAAGTTCTTTCGTGAAAATTTGACCCTTAGGGCACAACGTTTTCCCACTCTGTTGCCTGTGAGAAAGTGAAGGACAACAAAAAAAGTTGCTGGGGGGTACAAACTGCGGCCCTCTGGTTTATCCTTGAAATGAGTGCTTAAGATTTGTTAGCAAGAAAATTTGAGTTCGGATCGTGTAAACAAGAATTTCGATTATAATCGAACGAATGGACACTACTCATTAGAATCCTAACAAACTGCTTGGGCATTAAAAGGATTCGTTAGACTATCTTTGGAATCGACGTGTTAAGGTTACCTAAAGAAACTACGATTTGCTTAGGGTAACAAGACTTAATTCTGGCCAATCTAACCAATCAAGAGATGGAAAAAAAAGTGCTAACTTATTTTCGAACAAAAATTTTGGCAAATTTATTCAAACGGATTAATGGCGTGTAGACCGTTTGAATCATCTTTAAAACCAGAATTGAAATCGAACTGATCGAATCATTAATAAAAAAAAAAACGTCATTCGCCATATTAATCAACTGGTTTAACTGGTATTTGTATCAACACACACACACACACACACACACGCACACAGCATAGCACGTGCTTTGATAAGTCCACAAAAAATTTAATGTTTTCAAATTCAAATTTGGTAGTTGACATTGACCTAAATTTGAACGTGATGTATTTTAGCCAGTTTTTTTCTGTTTTTTTTTTTTGCCCATTATTACTTTTGCTCAGGCTAAAGCAGTGGGAATATCTCTCTATGTATGTATGTACACTGACGGGCATTACTATAGCACCACTTTGTTTCAGAGCTGACCTGCAATGATGATTCTTTAACCAAAAGTTTATTGAAGGCAAAGCCAAATGTCTGATAGACATTTTTAGACAACAATTATTTGTCTTTGCTTTTGAAAGTTTATCTATGTATCCAATTCAACATCATCATATGAAATTCCAGTAGATTATCCTCTATACGTTCTTTGGCATTGCCGTAACTCTATTGATATTGGTTACCATTTAAATATTGGTCCAAACATTTTGGAAAACTTCTTTATAAACGCCATGACCATTTCTATTCTGATGGAGCAAACGACTTTAAACTCATGGACAAGACAGTTAAATGGTTATAAATCAAATGGTGGAAGAATCATCATTGTAGGTTTACTCTGAATAGAAGACTGCAAGTGGTGCTACACTTTTGCCCGCCGGTGTATGCACTCGAGTAGGACTAATCTAATCCAAATTAAACTGAATAAATCTAATCTAAACCGTATATATTTTTATATTTTGTTCTATTATTTTTGTCGTTTCAATTGTCATTGTCGATGTCTGAAATTGAACCTCACAGACCCTTATGGGTAGGAGAAAACTTCCGTTAGTTATCATCCCCTTCCCAGCCCCTTCCATTACCTCTTACATAATCCAATTGCTGAATTCCGTAAACATTGATCAAACGATCGAATCGATGCATTGATTGAGGGTGAATGCAATTAATGTTGTTGTTGTTTTTTATATTCTCCTTCTTTTAACTGGCGCTTGGGCAAAAAAGAATACAAAAATAAAAAATTATAGATCAGTTGTCCAACAGCACAACGAATTGTACACACACTAACAATCACCTTAATTTATTGTTACAATTATTAAAAAGGAAACTGAACCAAGATTAAATGAAAGTTTTAATGAAAATTTAATCAAAATCTTTCCAATCAACATTATGTCGCTTGATGCCTTTTAAAACTCTTTAAGATCTATCATATTTAGCAAGGGATTACATAAGATAGATATCATGATCCCACTGTGGAAAACTAAAGAGTATTGTTTTAGTAATCTTCCTAAATACCTTTAATATTTGTCAGAATTTCGGTTAATATCCGTACTGATAAATACGCTTTAAGAACGGTCCGCTTAATCAATATGCACAGGTTTTTCCACATTTCCCGTAAAGTGTATGAGAAGAGGAACGGAAAAAAAACAAACAAACGCCACTCAAACTCAATCAAGGCCTGCAAATTTCTAGGCGTCCCAATGCGGTTGGTCGAATGGCCGTGGTCTGTTGGGGAGGGGTGGAGACGGCGGCTAGAAGGTGTAATGATCACGAACTTGTTGAGCTTCCATGTTCATGTTTCCACGAAAACTTTACAATTGCATACATTTCAGATACGAGCAAGAATGCGCTAAAATTTCGGTTAATAGACACGTGCATGGATCCAGTGAGTGAGGAGGGATTCCCCCTCAAAGATCCTTCATCGTCGCCATCCCGATCCTGGCAATCAATTCCCCATTCCATTCATGGACTTAATTTGTATCACTTGGTTGGATTCGCTTACTATATTATACATACATACTATAATGTCTAATCAAGATTGAGTCGCAAATTGTGTGGCAAATTGTGTTGCGCAGTGTAAGTGCATTTCGCCAAGTTTCTATTCTTATCTTTTAAACTTGTTGCTATAACGAATTTACGATTCAGTTTAGCTTAATTAGTTTTCCTTTCCACCTTTAGGGGAATTCCACATTTTTCATTTGCTTCGGTTAACTGGATTTGTATGCCTTCAATTGGAACAATAAATCGTAGTATGCAAAAAGATCCCAAAGTTAATCATATTCAAGTGCCAACCAATTTAATCCAACTCAATATCGCCAAAATGCAGATCAAACCCAATTTCATTCCGTTCTCGAGCTCTATCTCCCATTGTCTTCTTCAGTTGCAAAATGATTGAAAGGGATTTCCCAGCGGTTTTCAGTTTTCATTCTTGCTAAAGCTCTGATCAGGCAAATCTCTCTTCAAATTCGAATTCAATATAAAGCCATTATCTATCCCGTTATGATTGTTATTGCGATTCCAATTCTCTTTCTTATAAGTTTCTCAAACACTTTTCAATTCTTCACTAAGAGTGATCGTAACTTAAAGAAGAAATTCAAAATTGTTGATTCAATTTGTTAGAAAACAGTATAAAATAGTTATAAATTTCCAAAAATATCCAGTTGTAAGAAGATTGCATTCGAAATTTGATCGATTTTGAGCAAGGGGAATAAGCGACAATAAAATTTAGTTTCAACTCTTTCGATTGACTTTAAATTTTCACAAAATATACTTGGGTATGTGGGTAGCTAGATTCCGTTTCTAGATCTTCGAAATCTACTATAATTCGATATGCTATAGCTGTTGAAAAACGAATCAGTTATCAGTTTTGCATGAAGAGGGCAAAGCAAAGTCGGAACGAACTAGAGAGCAAGAGAGACAGCCAAACAGGCCGAGTATCTCGGACTTGACCGACTCGACAATTTGCTCTGCTTGCTTTAGTTGGCCAATTCAATTCATGCATTGAGTCTGGTTTGTGTTCTTAACGCGCACGGTCCGGTAAAACGTTGGCTCCGATAATATTCGAAACATATTCGATTTGAGCAACAAAAAAAAGGTGCCCAATCTTATCCAATCTAGTTATATACAATTATACTTACAATTAGTGTGCACAGGTGTTAAACCCAGACTGTTAGTAGATATATATATATATATGTATCTGACTTACATTTCATTAATAATAATATCTAACTATCGGAATCTCTTATCAGTTAAACAAAAGCAATTGTATTTGATAAAGTCTGCTTATAATTTCAACTGATTTATGCTGGATCCAAATACGTCAGATGGTTTTTCCTTGCCCTTTTGTGTTTTTTCGCTTTCCATCGAGAAGCAAAAAGAGATTTTTCTTTTTCGTTGTTGCATTAAACTCCATTTACAACAACAACAAAAAGCAGCAGCTTTTAAGTAAAAAAATGCAAACTACAAATCTGTTTCACTAATTGAACAACTATAAACAACAAATTGAATCAATACGAATCCAGATTCGGCCTTGGAAAGAGACTCTCGAACTAATTGCAGTGTTTCCGTGTATGAAAAGTGAATTCTGTGCATTTGAGAGAACTAAACGAACTTGGGACGCGATCTTCAAAGTTATATACTAACGATTGTTATCAAAGATAGTCTATGTATTAAAGAAAACAATTTGAATGAAGCTTTTGGCTGATTTTAATCTAAAAGATGAAGAGTTGAATTAGTTTTAATTTCATTTTTAAATGGACAATACATAATTTCACTCTCAACAAAGGTTTCTAGTACATTAAAAATTCAAATCTTAACATGACCCTAAAAGAACTCAAGACCCACGAATGAACCATCAAGAAAAAGGAAAAAATTTGTGTCAATTTTCCATGGAAGGTCACCGAAATATTTGTAACAAACGAATAAAGGTGTTTTGACCCCATGAATGTATGTATATGTACTTATTTGGCATGTACACTCATGGCCACACTAATAGGTGTAAGCCTGACGATTTGAAATATGTCCATGGACAAATCCAGGTGAGGGGGGAGTCACAAAATGCCAATGTGTGTAACATTTTCTAACTATTTTCATCCAAACAAAAAACTCTTACACTTCAGGCCAATCCTAATATGCTTCTCATAGTCCTACATGCTACAACATTACGAAATAGCATTACAATACGATTTAGAGACTTGGCTACCGTCAACCGCCTACAGCCTACAGTCGATCCAGCCATATCCGTCTGTATGAACACGTACATCTCAGAGACGATAATAGCTAGAGCCTCCAAATTTGCTATGTAGACTCGTGTAGTATGTATTGTGGTCAAGTTTATTTAAAACTTTTGCCACGCCTCCTTCCGGCCCTGAAATTTAAACAAAACTGAATTTCTAACAAACTATAGTAGTTAGAGACATTAAAGTTAGTAAGTTTACTCTTAGATCATCATAAGTTTACTCTTAGATCATCTAGAGGTATAAAATTTGTACTCATTTAAAAAGGTTGACTTGGTTGCTCCCCATTCAAACAATGTTTTCCATAATTATACCGGATAATGTAACGTAATGCCAAAAAAACTAGAAATGTATTGATTTATTAGTAGCAGAAACTCATTGTCAAGTGATATTAAAAACCAAAATGACATGTCTTATTGGTTTGGGTAAAAGCTCTCAAAAATCAGCTCCGATTTAAAAAAAAAGAATTGGAAGAATAGGTTCTTGCTTACAATGGTGTGGCGATTTGTGGGGAACCTTCCGAGGACAACATTGTTGGTCAGCACAGTGACGAAAACGTCCAAGATCATAATGTATTTACAAATACATATGTAATAAGGCACTAGCACATAAGCCACTGACTAATAGTTGTCGCAACCAACACATAAAATGGGTGGACTGATGGGGCCGATGTAGCTACAATTGGTTTCTGATCTTCCTAAGAATAATGCACTTCTTTTACAGTAAAAATAGTGAGCTCACTAGTGCATAGTTCGTCGTGGTGTGAGGTTGATAAGAGCTAATCATAGCAGCTTAATTAACCAGGTGTTTATTGCTATGGGGTCTACATATGACTGATGAGCCATCGATATCTATAATCGGGTTACATAGTATGTTCTACTAATCTTAATATACATTTCCGTCGTTCTATATTATGATTGTCTTATTGTTGTATTATTTTATATAAGCTAAACACCATTTTATGCTATGAGCAACTGTTTTTAAAAGTCACAATTTTAAATTTAATTTACAGTTTATTAAATTTTTGATTTTGATTTAAAAATAATTGTTTTAATTTTAAAACACATTATGAACGTGGCGATCGTAAAATAATCAAGACAAAAATTTGTTGCTTTCTTCCGGTTAAAATGTCTTCCGGATAAAACGAAGCTAAATTGTCGGTCCCTTGAGCGTCGCGACGCTATAACCGGATTCTACTGGATTTAAAGAAGTACAGTGGACCCTCGGTTAATGAGTACAATTGGTTCCAGCAACTTGTCCGTTAAGCGAAACGTTAGTTAAGCAAAACTACCCTTCCCATAAGATCAATGTAAAATTAATTACCGCTTAATTAGTACACTCATTACATGTTTCAATTTAAACTGTTATTGAAAGCAACTATCAACAATTTTATAGAACTGAAAGTTCGCCAATACTAATACACATGTAAGTTCAGCTTTCCTTAAAAGAAAAATTAAACTTATGACACTTTTAATGGATCTGAATAGGGATTGCACGGAAGAAGATTCTTTATTTTTTTACCTTTTTTGTGTCTATTCGTTAGCCGTGGGTCCACTGTATGCAAATTTCAATAAACGGTCAAAAACAAACACAATATTGAATACAACGTAAAGTTTAGATGTTATCCATTTTTATATGGCTTGCATATAATTTTTAGGGTTAAGGTGATTTTTATTACATTTTCCAACACTGTACATACATTTGGTCATATAAATTTAAAACTGTTGTTTCCCTTACAATTAGTGCATGGTATATCAAAGTCGGCACGACGACTGACCTACCTCAATATCTCCATTTGTATTAAGTTGAAAAAATGATTCTCCCATGTGATACAATATATTATATATGTATATTTAAAGAAATGATATTCAATAATCAGATAAACGCTGCAATTTTGTCGTTCAGTGTAGTTGTCTTTCCAGGGTTAACACTTGTAGCCCTCTCTCTCTCTCTCTCTCCTTCTTCTTTCTCTGCACCTTGGTTGAAAGAACCGTTAAAATGCAAGCTTTATATGTATATATTGCTCCCTTCCAATTCGACATTGCTAGAATATTTTTTCTAAAAATTTTCCATTAACTACAGCACCAAGAGCAACAGCATCAAGATAAGGCCATCGAAGCTGGCGACATGGGCAAAACACTTGAGATCACAGCACCCCCTGGCAAAGGGGCCCAACAACAGACCGAAGGAGCAACCAAGAAACAACAAGCAGAGGATGCGGAAAGCAATCAGGTGAAGAGACGACATGCCACCAGCAATCTGGAAGCAGCCACACATCTCTTCAAGGGCAGCGTAGGTGCCGGCCTCTTTGCCATGGGCGATTGCTACAAGAACGGAGGCCTGGTGGGTGCCAGTCTGCTCCTGCCCGTGATTGCTGTGATGTGTGTGCATTGCGAGCGTATGCTTATACGGGGCTCCATGCTGGCCGTGGAAAGGACCCCGGGAGCAACATTCTACGATTATCCCGAAACAGTGGAGAAGAGCTTTGAGTATGGACCGCGACCCCTGAGACGAATGTCCAAGGCAATGAAACTAATTGTCGAGATGTTTTTGTGTGTTACCCAATTTGGTTTCTGTGCCATATATTTTGTGTTCATCACAGAGAACCTCTATCAGGTAAGATGAAATTAAAAACTACTAACCCAAAAACGACAGAATTTCCCGTTATTTTGTCACCATGATTTCAATTGAAACTCCATTTGTCCGACCCATTCAATGGTTCATATGTACATATGTTTCCTTTCCTTCCAGGTGCTAAGACAAAATGGCGTTGAGATCAGCATGTCCATGACCATGTTGATTACTCTTCTGCCCGCCATGATTCCATCGCTCATGACCAATTTGAAATACATTTCGCCCGTCTCACTATTGGCCAATGTGGCTCTATTATTCGGGTTAATCTCCACACTGACCATTGCATTCACGAGTGGACCAATGCCCCCGATAAGTGAACGTCATCTATTTACTGGTGGCTCCCAATTGTCGCTATTCTTTGGCACTGCTCTATTCTCGTATGAAGGAATCGCCCTGATATTGCCCTTGAGGAATTCCATGAAGGATCCCGAACAATTCAGCAAGCGGTTCGGCGTATTGAATGTCACAATGTTTTTAATTACGGCTTTGTTCATTTTCACGGGTTTTGTTAGCTACACAAGATGGGGAGAGGAAGTCGAAGGCAGCATTACACTGAATCTGGTTGTCGAGGATGTGTGAGTATATTTTGGAGTGGGACTTTTCTTTTCAGGTGCTAAAGTTGGTTGTGATTTGCTTTGCTATTTTTAGATTTTCACAGGTGGTAAAAATTGTAGCCGCTATGGGTGTCTTCTTTGGCTATCCCATACAGTTCTTTGTGATGATGAAGATTCTTTGGCCACCGTTAAAGCGATCCAATGGTTGTGCCCAGAAATATCCGATTACCATGCAAGTGTGCTTACGGTTCATAATGGTCATGATGACATGTAAGTATCCATATAGTCCACTAAATCACTATAACCCTAATATCATGCGATATTCTATATTTGGACAATTTTAGTCAGCGTCGCTTTGGTGGTGCCTCAACTCAATCTTTTCATCTCCCTTATCGGCTCACTCTGCTCCACCTGCTTGGCCTTTGTCATCCCCGTACTGATCGATTTTGTGACACGTGCCCAAGTCCCCAAGGGTCTGGGCCATTGGATATATTTGAAAAATATTGTGATTCTAGCTGTGGCCGTACTGGGTATCGTGGCTGGCACATATCAGAGCATTGTGGATATCGTCAAGGAGTTCAATTAAGTAATTCAATGGATCAAAATGTCTATGTCTTTTTGTCGTATAAAGGCTGGCCAAGTATTTGTTTCTTTGTAAATAATGATGTAATCGTATAGCGTCTATGTATACTTATAATTAAGACTATTTTCTACATAAATGTACTTTTTTTTTGTTTTTGCACCGTTTTGTAACTAGTAATTTTAAGATTTGTCATTGTACAAAAAAACAAAACAACAACATTTCTATTGATAAAACAAAAACGAAAAGCGTAAACATGAAATTTTAAATAAATGATTAATAATAAGCCATTATTTTTACTTTATCTTTAATTGTTGTTATTAACTGAGAGTAAGCAGTTACAAAACATTTCGAGAATTTCAGAGTCCCTTCAAATTTGAATATGGCGCCGTTTATATTTGAAAATGTTGGAACTAGTTCAAAACTAATAACTGTTTAGACAACACTTTTGTAAAAAATCTCAGTGCGAGTTCTGTAAAATTAGAGTCCTGGTCCCGACAGGGATTTTTCCATGAATTTTCTCTTGGCAAAACAAATCCACCATTTGTTTGGCTTATCGTCAGCGTTATCAAAGACTTTCTCCAGTAAACGGTTTCCCGTCTCCTGACGTAACTGTTGTATATACTGACGCATCATATCGGGATTTTCGGGTGCAGTATATACCGAATTTAACGGAAATCCTGAATCGCCGGGTATATCGAACTTTGCTATTGCCAGACTAAATAGCTCCTGTTGGGCATGCGCTTTACTGGTACAATGAGCCATTCGCTTTAAACATTCAATAATGTACAGGGTAACATAGATAAGAACGCGATCCACTTCGGACTGTTTAAATGAACATAACAACAAATTCATTGTGATTAGATATGAATGATTTTCCTATACCAACAAATTGTGTATGTATGTATATATGTACATATGTACTTGCCTTCACTTCATATGTACGAAAGAAAACATTTGCTTTAAAATAATACAATGACTCATCAATGATGTCGTTATCAATTTGTATACTGGGCGCTGGTCCTTGATATTTAGTACGTAGTGGTAAAATTGCCATATTTCCCACTCGCCGGTTGACTTCTTCGATTTCCGAATGGAAGGCCTAAAGAAAACAGATTTTTTGTAGTTTTGTGCAATAAATTAAACATAAATGGTTTGGATCTTACTGGCATTTTAAGTTTTTAAAATTTTCGTTTAGTTAACTAAGTAGTAACAAAAAAAAAAACAATAACTTTTTATCAGATGGAAGTACGAATCAATTCAAAATGAACTGAGGCGAACTAGTCGGTAGAAGCAGTGTTGATAAATGCGCGTGGATAACTGAGCGGAACTACTATTCTAAATACTAAAAAATAAATACTAAAGACTAAGAAACATAAATACCGCAGATTTACAAAACAGATGTTTTGTTGTACAATATGACAACAGTTCTAAACAACATGAATAATCGTGTAAGAATTGTTGTAGTGGGTGACTCTGGTGGGTATTCGATATTTTAGCAGATCTTGATCCTTAACAACTGATATCCTTCTCAATCCCGCCATGCAGGCGTTGGCAAAACTTGTCTAACACATTTAATTGCTCACAATGAGTGCCTTATACGTCCTGGCTGGACAGTTGGATGCAATATTCAAGTGAAGATCCATGAATACAAGGAGGGCACAGCTCGCCAATGTCCATACTTTGTGGAAATCTTTGACATTGGCGGTTCATTGAGTCACAAAAATACGCGTAGTGTTTTCTATTCCGGCATACACGGCATTATTTTGGTCCACGATCTGACAAATGGCAAATCGCAGGAGCAATTGCTCGATTGGCTCTTTGAGATTGTCAACAAAGAGGGCAAGGATACGTATAAATGTCGGGGCACCTCAATGCCGCCAACACCCCCAACACCGCTATCATCATCCCTATCTGGCTACTCCTCTAGTGATAACCATTTGCGATTTGATATGGAAGAGTTTCTGGGTGCCACCCAAATACCCATATTGGTCATGGGTACCAAATTGGATCTAATTGACAAGAAGCGTCAACCGAAGACAGCGGTAAAAAAAGCCGGTGGCATAGGTAAGCGATCTTAAACACACACTACACTCACACATTTCACCTCTTGTCGCCTATTCCCATTACAGCTGACAAATGTGGTGCTGAAGAGATTTGGTTGAACTGCCGAGACAATCGCAGTTTGGCTGCAGGTACCACAGACGCTGTGAAGCTATCACGTTTCTTTGATTGTGTGATTGACAAACGTGAAAGTCTAGTTAGCAGCTCCAGTAGTAGCCCTCATGGATATGTCGTTGGCACAAGCAGTCCGCTGGCGGATAGACGACGTCCTGTGACGACAACGAATCCACCGTATTCTTTATATAGTCCAACCAAAATGGATAGTGTTGTGCCTTTGCTCGATACAAGTGATTTAAAATAAATTCAAAAGTATCAATAGCTCATAGTTTAATATGTAAGAAATATTCCTTTGAATTTTAAAAATAAATATGTTTACCACCCACTTTCCGCCCAATTAAACAAGATACATGGTTCAATTTAATTGAACAACAAAACGTTTACTCACACAAAATTATTTTAGTAACGTTGCTTCATAAATGTTTGTTGCTGTGACAATTGCAGTATTATTTAATTATAAATTTGGAAGCAATGACAAATTAACGTATTTGTGGCACGGTAATTACTTAAATTTATATTTAAAAAAGTTTCCAATGAATAGTTTTCTCTTTAATATGTATCAAGCAATGGACACACCGAGATATAGAGTGAGAAAGACAGAGAGAGCGTGATGTTATTGTTTAGTTAATAAATATTGTAGTTCACGGAATGCAGTTCAATGCAATTGGTTAAATCACAATATTTATATTATGTTTCGTTACATGCAAAAATGAATACGCTGAAACCATCTCAGACGACTTGTTTAGCAGCAAAATTTCAAAAATTCCCCATGATTATCATTTCTGAAGAGAAAAACTCGTTAAATTTAAGATTAAAACATTTTCAATGAAAATTGAATCTGGCCGATCAGTTCCATGACAGAAAATACACTGTATAAATCAGTCATCCATCTATTTACCATCTTTGGCATACACTTAAAGTAAAAATTAAGTATGGCGGAAAGTCAACTTAAACTTATATTTTTTTTTTAATCGATTTACTCTATGAAAAATTTTGATTACGCTTAGAACAAATCAACAAAAAGTTTGATATTATTGTGAAAGCTTTTGCGATCGTTATTCGAAAGTGTTTCGATTTTTCCCTTCAAATATGATAATCATTTGGGGACGCCTATTATCCTATCATAAATAAATATAAACAATAAAGAATTTTAAAAATTCGAAATGAAACCGAATCCGAAATGACCATTGTGATCCATTCTTATATGGGGAAGGATGATCATATCGAAGTATTACTTACAAAATTACAAACATTCAAAAAAGTGTTTCCTATTTTGTCGCTATAAAATAATATTAGCGTTTTGTATGCATTCATATTTATGTGGATATAGATAATATGTATATATAATTAGTTATCATTATCTATGTAGGTAAACCCTATTATCTTGGAATCTTGACATTTACGATTATTATTTTTTTGCTAAAGCTTTTACTCCTTTTTCAGCTCTATCATCTTCCAGCGTTGTTTTTGTTTCGTTTCTGTTTGTTTGTTTTTTTTTTTCATGTTAACATTTGTGTTTCAAAATACAGATTATACATTCATAATTATATTCAGATTCAGTAAATAGTGTACATTTTGTTCTTTTTTTTTTTTTTTTTGTGTTTTTTATTTGAACATGCAATTTTTTGTAAATTTTAAAGCCTTTGTGATTCTTTTTCTCTTTGTTTTTGTTACTTTTACTAAGTAGTGTTTGTGTATTGTTAAACACAATTGTTTCAGTGAAACATTAACTTTAAAATTTAAAGGAACACACACACGCACACACATAGACATACCCACATGCACAGGCAGTCAATTAAAATAAAGAAAACTTATTCGCATATTGTATATTTGCCATATACAATGTTCAAACAAACATTATAATAAATTAAAATCTAATTACTACTCGTAACATTGAATTAACTTTAGTAAATGAACTATCTGTAAATGTTTTTGTTGTTGGCACAAAGGGTTAACAGAACAGAACAGAACAAATAAAGAAAGAGTGGTAAATAAACAATTCGATTAAAGAGAAGAAACAAAATATACAATCATTTTTGCGATCTGGGGGGATTAGACTTGCATTCCGTTTTCATAATTTTTGCAAAACTTTCGATACGATTCTCATCATAAACGATTCAAATTTATGCGAACCACCAAGAGTACATCATATTAAATCGAAAAATTTCTCTAATCCAAAGCATATGAATATGGTAAGTGTGTCTGGATTACTAAATGCATGTAGGGCACGCTTAGAACAACGCTTTCCAAGTAACAATGTGAAGATGTGATAAGAACTTTGAATTTGTATATATGTAGATTAATATTTCAATAATTAACTAGGGGATATGATCGATGGTGTTGTGAGCGTGAAGGGGGATGGTGATCGTATTTGTGGAGGTTGAAGTCGGTGTGACCGGTGATTCAGCCATGGCTGCCGTGGTGGGCGTACTTTTGGGAGCAAAATATATCTCGTAGTTGTAATATCAAAGCTCATCGCTGGTGGGCGGATGCTCCTGCACGTATTCCTTTGGAAAATAACCAACAGTATCTCCAATTTTGCCACGCCACCAGCCTTTACTATCGCCATCTTTGCCAATTACCAGAACCTGACAATCGGTCCGCAATTGCAGTTGATTACTACCCGCCTTTGGTTCATAGTCGTAGAGGGCTGTTGCAATTACCTCGCGGTATGGCCACTGCAATGATTGATTTAACCTACAAGACGACAACAAAAACACCAAATATAATAGGTAAGAAACTCGATTGATTATTTAACATACCCTGCGAAATTCTCTCCCAAATCATTGCGTTCATAGTAAGAGACCAGCTCAACAATGGTTTTAAAATGCCTTCGTGAAGATAAACAATACAACATTGATTCGCCATCGTTCTCCTGGTTAATTTTCATGTGCTTAATTACATGATCGTCGGTTCTGAATGGGGACAGAGAAATGAATTATTTAAAATTTGGCTTGGCCAGAAATAAAACACATTTTCAATAGAAACTCACTTCAAACTTAACGCATACATTGTCTCATGGGCCGTCGACGGACCCTGTGGACGCACACGTAACAGATACGTGCCAATCCGACGGTTCTCAAGACGATTTGCCGCCGTCTCACGATCCATATTGCCAACGAACCAATTAAACTCGGATAACTGGCGATCACAGACTGGCGGGGGCACACTAACCGCATTCTGTTTGCAACGACCCGTAGACGAGATGCAGCCCTTGTGCACACTGATCTGGCAGACCTTGCACCGATAGCCCTGATGGATGCGGCCCTTAAGAAATTTAGAGCAATGTCGACATGTGGTGGGTGCGTCAAACGTGTAGATTTCCATTTTGTGATCTGTATTTCGACAACCAGGTGGATCAAGACTTTCCCTGCAAGTTGCAATTACAATTAGATTAAATTGAAATGCCTTTTGTAGTTTTTAAATATCACTTACATTGCCTCTGTGAGAGCCTTGCGCCATTTGTCCCGCTCGTGCTCAGATTTCAGGTACAAGGTAAAGGCTGTCTTGCCCGATTTGCGGGCCAAAAGCAATTGATACTTGAATCGAGTATCTCGACCCAAAGTCCGACGAGAATGACTTTGCTCCACACGGTAGTCAGCCAGATTGTGCGAATCACGATATGTGTACTGCATGTCGCCCGTTTTGATGTGCAGTGGTTTGACCAGAATGAGTATCTTGTCAAAGACAAAGGCATAACGCAATTTCGTTTTCTGATCCTCATGTGCCTTGATATGAAGATCGCCGTCAAGTAACAGGCGTCCATATTGAAGTAAATCATCTCCATTCTGTAGCAAATTAAGGTCGAATATGCTGTCCTTGACCTTCTGGATGATTACCAAATGGTCGGAATCTCGTTTCACCTCATTTATATACTGCGACACATCAATCATGGCCTCCTTTGCCCGCTCCAATGAGCGGTAGTCCTCGTGGAGCGGCGATGTCTCCTTTACTAGTTTGTCGAGCAGCAAATGGTATTTCAGGATACGCTGCATGGGAACGGACAGGATGTCGCGTAACTGGAGTTTTCCCACATTATAGTCACGCTCGCACTTTTGTACCAGTTGATCGATGATCTGGTTTTTTTTGCACACATCAGCCAGATAGTCGATGGCATTGAGAAGACAAGAGCAGTATTCGCCATAGATGAGAAAGGGTTCGCGGAATTCAAGGAATACTTGACCCAGTTTCAGTTTTGTGTTCGTAACTAGTGACTCCCTAAGCTTCTCCAAGAATCTAGTATGTATATCGGCGAGTTCCTGAATAAATTTTTTTCATAAAATTATTAGCATTTACATATGTATGTATCTATCTGCAAATGTTGTCATTTGCTTTTGCACTTACTCGTATCCGAGGAAATATGAGACGCAGTTCATCTTGATTTAGATGCCGTTCCAATGGACTCATAAATTTCGCTTTCAATGCGTTTAGCACATCCAAGTAGTTGGACTCCGTGTCGATTAGTTCGCGAATCACATAATCTCGTTGCTCAAAACTCGTTGCCGATGTTGTCTAAATAGAGGAAAGGACGGAGGGACGACGGAAGAGTAGGAAAAGGGATCGGGGGAGAGATACATATGTATACATAAGTTTAGCCAAAAGAACAAAACAAAACAACTTCGAGCAGACTTAAAAAATCAAGTCAATCTCTCATGCATAATTGCCAACTGGACTTCGAGTTCTACCTGGCTTCTCGTCCTATGCAGGGCGCACAAGTCTTGGTAGACCTCCTCTTCTTTTTGTGTTGGTGTGATCGTAAACGGTTCCATTGCATGCAATATTGTCAGTGGTACTAAATGAAAAAAAAAATTGTAAAAAATACAAAAAAAACATAAAACAAAATTCAAAAACCGATAAGCCAGAAAACACAAAAATTTCGATAACAAAATGGCGATAACAATCTAACGATAACCGTACGATTGCACTCTCTGTGTTAACAGATGTTAGGTCACTGTTAAAGGCAAAATGTTAACTAAGTTGACATCGATAGTTTTCAGCCACGAATATTTCTCATTATCTAAAAGAAAAGACACGAGAAGACATCTGAAGGCACTCATCTAAGCATATATATTAAGGAAATAGTAAGTCAGGGGGAGGATGGACCACCACACATATGCCAAGAGTGGCTCCAAGAAATGTAAGCCTGAAAAACCAACAACACGTGTTGTGGTGAATGTTGAACTTAAATATTCCGTTTGTTTTTGTGTGTTGTTATAGGGTCTGCAGCAGAAAAGAGGGATTTGGTCGTGCAGCGGATTGCTGCCGATGAAATATTTTCGAAATATTCACCCAAGCACGGCGAACCATGGAAGTGAGTATTTTGGAGTTATATATGTACATATGAGCATAAGATCAAATAATGTTTGTAAATTTGCATTTTGCAGGCGCTTCAAAGAAATTGCAAAAATCGGAGATTTCAGTGAGCATGCTCTTAGAAAACAGTGGCTAGCCATGGTCCAACGCTATCGCATACAGAAGGCAAGTGTCCCAAGTGGGCCACTCAACAGGCAGATCATCGAAGAGCTAAACAAAGAATGGGAATTCTTTGGCCTTATCCATAGCTATATGAATCAGAAAACTGCCGATTTGCATTCGTATGCCCTGAAGGAGCCGAATGTGCATGAACCGTCGAGTAATCAACACAAGTTGGCCATTGCGAGTGTTTATTCGTGTGATGAAAGTCAACTGTCGCCATTAATGCTGGGGGTGCTCAATGATCACAGCTTTGGGGAACCACCAACAGCCACCACGCCTCCATTGAAAGCATTCGAAGCGGAATTGGAAGCGACAGCCTTTGAAGAAGTTAATAAACACGAGGCTGCCGAATTAAGGGAACTAGAGGCTTCATCGTGTATGGGTAATGAGGAATTGGATCGCTTGATGGCTGAAGCCACTATGCCAGAGAATGATACTGAGACGGTTTCCAGTGATCCTATTATACCCAAACTCGAGGAGGATGATGTAGAATATGGCCCTGTTATGATTGGTGGCGAGATTTCTCTATCGAATAGTTGCTACAATAATTTATTGTCTCCTATCAACGGTGAAATTTCACCTGGATCTGGCACTGGTGCCAATGGCCATCATCGTCATCGTTCTCCGCCGATAAGAAAACCAATGCGTAGAATGTTATGTGAAAAGCAGAAGTATTACAGGTGCGCATCTTTGAAAAATTCTCCCTTAACGATAATTTTAACAATTCAAAATTCTGACAGACATCGTCGTCGTTATGAGCAACGTATGGAAAAGCGTCTGATGGGACTATGTACAGTCGTTGGAGAATTCCTACGACAATTGGCACCTAATTTAGATGTCCAGGCACTGTTGGCCCTTGGTAAGGACTCTACTCTAAATCCCACAAGCAGCAGCGATGAGAGTGATGAGGATACAAAGTCTCTAATGATGTGATCCCAAATAGCTTAGCCTAGATATTCATTTCATTGTACACATTTGATCTGTAATTATGTTAGATGAATTGAATATTCTTTCTATCAACCTCTTCAACGTATTTGAAAAGCAAAAGACTTTCGAAACACAAGGGTTCCAAGGGATCCGTTGCGGAAATAATAGGTGATATAAACAAAAAGCTAATAAATATAAATATAAAACTAAAAACCAACAAAAACTATGTATAATGAAGCATTGCACACTTGCAAAGAAGATGCTAGAATTAATATATAAGTATATATACATATATAATTGTCCTATCACATTGATAATGGATTATCGAAAACGAAACATGAAATCAGTTTCCTGCTGCAATACGCACTTTAGGTCTAACACCTAATTGTAATCATGGCGATTGATAGACTATCAGCTCCATCTCCTATATTTTGTTTTATGTATATACACATTTACATACATATATATCGTAACGTTTATGTGTGAACAATGTTCTTCAAATGGGTATTCCAAATAGAAAGAGACAGAGTTATCTATGGTTATTGAAAAAAAACAGAAATAGAAACAGAAGCAGAATAATAAAGCAAAAACACAAGAGAAGATTCGGTTGGGTGCTGATGGTGATGGTAATGGCGGTGCAGCTAGCGATATGGGTTGAATGGAAAGTAATTCCACACACTCACACAAACAGAGAGATATCTGCTAAATGGTTATTGCTCTTGGAGTGGTTACAAATAGATGAAATATGAATTTGATGATGGTATAAACACAATCACACACGACTTTACAGATAGTATATATGTATGTATGTACGTGTATGTGTGTCTTAGCGAAACAGAAAGAGAGGGGGGACAGCGTGTGTCTGCGTGTGTGTAAGAAATTATAGAGGAAAGATCGGCACACCTCTGGTTTAACCTTAGACTGGAAGGTGACGTAGCATAAATCCTCGTAGACCTTCTCATCGTCCTCGCTATAAATATCATTTATATAGGCATACTCATGCTCGGTGGATGCCATCGAAGATCTATAATTGTAGACAGCGGCGGCGGCTCGTTGCAATCGTTGGCTCTCGCTTACAAATAATGATGACGACGATGATGAATTGGATACATGTCGCGCAGTAGATCCTGCGGCAAATGCAGCAGCAGCAGCAGCCGCCGTCGATGTGCTCGGCTTGGGCGACGATGGAGATTCGAGTGGTGGCATCATATTTTCTCCAATGGCTGTTACTGTGGCTAATTGTGGCTGAAGAGCAGCTGACTCCGGTGTGGGTGTTATGGAGGTATCACTAGGATGATTTGCTGGTAAGCGACAATCACTATCCAAGGCCAGATCAAATGATAGAGCTCTTAGGCAATGATTGTTGCCTTGGACGGATGCAGATGCGGCGGTTGCAGCACTATCTTGATCAATTGATGTATCGCACATATTGGACAGTGAGTCTTCAATGTAGTCATCGATATCCTCGGTGCCATTCTCGATGGTTATATCGCTATTCTCATCTTCCACCGACAATGAGAGTGAATATTCGGCTCCGGATGATGAGCCAGAAGCATCGATGCTGCTTGTTTTTCTCATTTCACTGCAGCAAAGCAGGCCGGGATTGGGATTAACAATAAATACACGCACATACACAAGCACACGCACACACATAAGCACATTGAGTGAATTTTTTAGTTAGGTTTAGGTGGTTTTGGGTAATGTATTAGGGAAACAGATAGAGATAGAAAAAGAGAGAGAAAGCGCGAAAGACATGACAGAGAGAAAAGAAAGAGGGAGAGAGATAGAGATAGTTAGATAAAAGCTGAACATGGATTTTGTTTTGGAGTCATTTCTCTCTTTTGTTGTTGGTTTTTGATAAGGAGAGCCGCCCTTCCTCCAAAAACTCCAAATGACACGATGAGGAACCGGGAAAATTGCCTGGTTCTGATTTGGTTTGGGTCTGCGCATAATGAGATTGGGTATTCTTTTTTTTTTCTGCTTTAAGGCGAGTGCAAATAAGACGGGGGGAAATGCATAAATGCGAACTAGACATACATACATATAAGGTATATACATATGTATGTATGTACGTATGTATTCAATGTATGGATGAGACTCGCTAAATCGGTCAGTTAGAGTGCTCATTTATCTCACTTACGTGGAATGCAAGTCCTTGTAAATGGCCTCATCAGAATGGGAACGTTCGCTGGGCGACAACTGAAGATTAAAGCCACTGAGAGAGATGAAAGATTCAAAACAAATTAGTTCAGCTTAAGCATGTTAAATCCATTTTCACTTTTTTCACTCACATTAAATCCGGATGCATTTGCTGTACCTTACGACACTGCGACAACTTAGATAATGTGATAAGAACCCTATGGAAATTGGTCAAATCATAAAGCATGGTTGGCTCAAACAAGTCAGAGTCGCGTATTCCAAAATGATTGTGACACACATCCAAAAACAGTTTAATGTTTTTGCAGCAAAGAAACTAAACTCACGGAAAGTCGAAATACATATATTAGTATGATTAGCATTACTATCATTATCCATGTAAGTAAGAGATTCACCTGGGCCATTTGTGGTTTGCGATTAAATTCACGGGAATCCATGCTGCTGGCATCCAGATGAATGACTAGATTGCACAACAGCACTCCATCGCGCAAGGTCATGGCCAGTATGCGAATTTCAGCATCAGGCAGAGCGGCCTTGTGATCGAGTGGTATAATCTTACATCTGGTCAACCAGGCGACGCATTCACGCCACAAGTCAGCATTCACAATGGAGCCAGCAGCTGCTGCTGCAGCTCCTCCTCCAATTCCACTGCTGGATGCCATTTGTTTACACTATGGGACGTGGGGTAGGGGTTGGGAATAGTCTTTGGCTATGGGAGTTTACCCCGGCCTCGGTATTTGGTCTTGGATCTGGGTGGGTGGGTCTACTGGGACGAAGAGACGGACGCGCGCGCATAAACTTCTTGTTTATGGGGGTAAACACTTGAAAGAAAATATTTAACGAATAAACGACACGAAAATAAAACCAAGCATAAAAGCGGTAAATTAATTATTAAGGACGGGAACGGGAAGGCGCGTTTAATACAATTTCCACTCGCAGCTAATTTTCTTTTTTTATGTTTTCCCTCTGATTGGCAGTGTGGCCAGCTGATTGGAATCTGATAAGACTTATTTTCCGTTTCAAAAAAGGCTAGAAAAAGCCAGAAGATTGTTGACAAATTTTAAATAGTAAAACTATTATAATTTTAACTTTTTCTAGTTTATCGAAATGATGCATAGCGAGAATGCCGATTTAATACAATGTAATATTCAAAAATGTTTGAATTTCAAAAATATTTAAGCTAGCGGCAAAATACCTAAATGGGCCACACTGTAAACTAGTCGATCACATGTGTTATCGGCCAACATGCGACTTCCAATAAGCCAGTCAGCTGTTTGGCTCAGCTGACGATGGGCCTTTTTTAATATCTACAAAAATGACTATCCATAGTTATCTCTTTCCATCCATCCATCAATTTTATTAATTCCATTACGATTTCAACTTTTCTATTATCTATTGCCATATATGACTTATCACGCAACTGCCTAAAAGGGGGGCCCGCAAAGAGACCTGATGGTATTTCTATTTTAAGGTAAACTGAGCCGATAAATCAAGTATCATATCTAGGTATATATTTCATTCAATTTCCTTTTCGCTTTAATTTGCATGAAACAGGGAATGGGAATTCCAATTTAAGAATTGTCATCGTAATTAAAACCGCGGACCACGTCGGTAACAGCAAGTGTGTATGTATCAACAAGAGTCAGCGTTAGCTTGATAACAACATTTGCAAATAAACAACAAACAGCCATAACCTACTGTGAAGTGCTGTAGCTGTGCTGGGATGTGATGTGATTAACTAACCGAGCGATTCCATTTACATTTCCATTTTCACCTAGACCGCAGTGCACACAGGTTAATGTTAATGGATTCTCAATCAATGTTTACCAGTAACAACAAACAAAACAACGACTAGTATCATCCTCTAGAAATTGTGCAAAACCTTTAAGTTAGTTTAATTTCCAACTATGTCCGAAAACGAATTTAATCTCACAAATGTGGAAGCTGCCACGGCAGCCATAGCCTTGGAATCCAGTGACCCCATTAGCATTATGCCATCTCCATCCAGTAAAAGGCTAACATCAATTGATCATACGGTGCCAGCATCTCCGACACTGCAAAGTCCAAGTGTGCGCCGTAATAAGAGCGATGGCAATCTAATGGCTCAAGATGTGAAGGAGGCACGTGTTAAAGTCATATATACCGGTGGCACCATTGGCATGATGCGCAACGATCGACATGGTAAGCAATAAGATCATCATTATGATTATGCATATGGGTTTTTTTAACATTCAAATGCTTCGCAGTCCTTACACCCATTCCAAATGCTTTGGTCCGCAGCATACGGAAATATCCAAATATACATGATGACGAGTATGCGCAATTGCGTTTTGGGGCTTCAGCATCGATGGCTCCCTTGGTCCTTCCTTATGTACAAGACGAACCAAGGCGTGTGCTTTATCAGATTACGGAATATACACCGCTGCTGGACAGCAGTAATATGACGATGAACGATTGGGCCCGCATAGCCAATGATATACATGTAAGTGGTTTGTGAAAACTTCTTAAATTAGCAGCTAAAACGTTTCTATCTCATTTTGGCAGCAATCTTATGAATTCTTTGATGGTTTCGTGGTCTTACATGGCACCGATACACTCTCATATACCGCATCAGCGTTGTCGTTTATGCTTGAAAACCTTGGGAAAACGGTCATTATCACAGGATCACAGATACCCATCTTTGAGACCCGCACTGATGGCAAGGATAACTTTACCTCGGCTTTGATTATAGCAGGAAACTATATCATACCAGAGGTATGCATTTTTTTCGGCCACAAACTGATGCGTGGCAATCGGACGGTGAAAATCAGTTCCAATTCTCTTGATGCCTTCGATTCACCAAATGTGCCACCGCTGGCTCGCATCGGAATCAATGTGAATGTTGATTATCGTCTCATCTTTCGACCATGTAGCATTGAACGCTTTTGTGTCCACCTCAATCTGGATGAGAACGTGGGCGTATTGCGATTATTTCCAAGTATTTCATTGTCTACCTTTCGTGCATTTTTAGCCCCACCCATGAGGGGTGTGGTATTGCAATCATTTGGCTCCGGAAATATACCATCTAACCGAAAGGACCTTATGGATGCACTTAAAGCGGCCGCCGATCGCGGTGTGATCATAATCAATTGCACCCAGTGTCCAAATGGCTCAGTGGCAGCCATCTACGATACGGGCAAAGTGCTCAGCGATGTGGGTGTGATACCTGGATATGATATGACGCCCGAAGCGGCTCTCGCCAAATTGGCCTACGTTATTGGCAAGGAGGAATGGTCCTTGGAGGTTAAAAAGCAAGTAAGACATTGTATTAAACTTAATTGAAATTCGTCACGAACGCAATTTTTGTAGATGATGCAATCAAACCTGCGCGGCGAATTAACATCGATTATTGCCCCCAAAATGGAAGATTATGATCTGGTGGATGCTGTTGCCCGTTCGCTGCATCTATCGTCACCGCAGGAGCTAGATCAGTTGGGAGCAACTCTCTTTCCGGCAATGATAAATGCTGCTGTAGTTGATGGCGATTTGAAGAAGATCAATAACCTAAAGGCTTACGGTGCAGATCTCTCTGGATCGAATCATGATCATCGCACTGCCCTTCATTTAGCCTGTCAGCTGGGGAATGTAGAGATCGTAAAGCATCTGTTGCGCAATGGTGTGTCTGTGCATACACGCGATCGTTATGAGCGCACGGCCCTTCTAGAGGCCGTGTCTACAGACAACCACGAGATCATCCAGTTGCTCATCAATTGTGGAGCCCATTTGACGGGCTCATCTCGTGCTGTTGGCGAACAGCTTTGTGCGGCAGCTGCCCGCGGTTCATTGCTTCGTCTGAAATCGTATCAATATGCGGGTGCTGATCTATCGCAACCGGATCCATCTGGACGCACTGTTTTGCATCTGGCTGCACTTCATGGCTTTCCGGAAGTGATTCAATATGTCCTGCCCTACATGGAAAACGTTGCAGCTGAGGATATGCTAGGACTTAATGCTCTACATTATGCTAAACGTGGTGGTAATCCAGCTGCAGTAGATCTACTTAAATCGGTTATTTCCGAAGGAATTGAGTGCTCAACTCTACTCCTCACTTAAAGAATCTAGTCTTAGTAGGTTTCGTATTTTTATTAACCAAAAACTATGTTTATGTGACTGTCTTTTGTAAATGTAACGTAAATTGAAAATGATTAAAGTTTAAAATATCCATCTAGTTAAATAGTTTAGAACTATTGTATTATTGTACAAATAAAAAATAAATAATTTAAATTTCAATCGTTACGTCGTGTTCCACTTTCCATTCCATTCCATTCCATTCCGATGCTACCTTGACGTGCGTTGATTATTGTTTTTGTTTTCTTATTTCGGATGAATCGTGTTTTAAGGGGAATTATAAACAAATGCTGCAAAAACACTACAAATTATTACTAAAATGTGCCCTAGCCATTCCTATAATCTTTCTACTGGATTTTTGTGGCATACTGACACACCTGAACGAGCTGGACTTTGAGCGGCATTTTCATTATCCATTAAATGAATCCCTCACCAAAAAATCATTGGGTGTTGTCCCTCCGCCGGTTTATAGCTACAAATTTCTTAGAATGCCCGCATTTATGCAGGAAGAGGAGCCAACCCGACTGACTATATTGGTAAAGAGTGCCATTGGTCATGTGAAGCAACGCGCGGCTATTCGAAAGACGTGGGGTTACGAGTCTCGCTTCTCGGATGTCCAAATACGTCGAGTATTCCTCTTGGGCATGCCCGGCAGCGACGAAGCTAAAACGAAGAACGATATAGCCAAGGAAGCAAAGCAGTATGGTGACATTGTTCATGGTGATTTTGCAGACACCTATTTCAACAATACAATCAAGACCACGATGGGAATACGCTGGGCACGAGAGAATTATGACCGCAGTGATTTCTATTTGTTTGTGGACGATGATTACTATGTGTCCATTAAAAATGTGCTGCGCTTCTTGGGAAAAGAGCATGAAACGCATCATCAACCGCTACTGTTTGCTGGTTACGTGTTTCAAACTGCTCCATTGCGGCATAAGTTTAGTAAATGGTACGTTTCCCTTGAGGAGTATCCATTTGATAAATGGCCACCATATGTGACGGCTGGTGCATTCATTTTCTCACGCGATGCCCTAATCAAAATGTATGAAACGAGTCGGCAGATGCCATTGTTTCGCTTCGATGACATTTATCTTGGTATTTTGGCCCTGAAAGCCCGAATACCCGTTCATCATTGTGATGGCTTTCATTTCCATCGGCCGGCATATTACGGTCCGGATAGTTACAGTACGGTTATAGCTTCTCATGGCTTCAGTGATCCACAGGAAATGGAGCACATATGGAATGAGTGTCGATCGGCCAACTACGCGTAGCACATGCGATTCCAAATCAACAACGAGGCTCCATTTATTATACATTGACAATAGCTGTGTACGATACTCTAGTAAGTGCATATGTACATATATATGTATATATATGACTGCAATAAGTGAAAAATAGCCTTATTAATTGTACTTTATGTATACATTTAAATATATAGATTTATATAGAATAACATTGAAACTAAGCCATAAATTCCATGAAAGTTTGTTTGATTTCATACGATTTTCCACCGAACCACCAGATGGCTTGGATGCACATAGTTTTTTTTTTTTGAGCCTAAGTTATTGTAATTTTAATTGTACCCAAAAAAGAAAACAAAGACCAATGTAAATTATCTAATTTATGTATTAATTAAATGGTAAAAGAAGAAAGCTGAAAAAGATTCAGAAGGATTATACAAGAGATTCAATTGATTTTAATTTTTAATTAACGCCAAACAAAACAATGCACCTTTATGTGTATTGATAGATTTGAACTTTTCAAATTTTATAACGATACACACGGGAATATATATCGATAGCATCGCCGTTTACTACAGCCCTGGAGAGACGAATTTATCGTTTATCGCTCGATTTCGACTCCTTTGTCGGAGTTCGACTCCGAAGCTCGAGTTCGATGTGCTTCGGGTGGTTTCGATCTAGTTCGATTTCGACTCTTTTGTCGGAGTTCGGCTCCTTTGTTCGACTCCTTTGTCGGAGCTTGACTCCTTTGTCGGAAATCGACTCTTTTGTCGGAGTTCGACGCCTCTGTCGGAGTTCGACGTGGTTGCAAGGAGTTTGATGTGGTTTCGGGTGGTTCGATACGCTTCGGGTGGTTCGATGTGCTTCGGGTCAACTTTTTTCAAATTTTTTCCGTTACTTTTTCTTCATCTTCATTATTAACTTGTACTACACCGAGTCCGCTTGTGCTGCAGGTGCGCGAAAGTCCCCACAAAAAGACAAAGTCAGATAAATAGCATATACCTTAAAGCCAGTGTTGAATTTTTTGAAAAGTGCATACAATTTGTATATATATACACGAAGACACTCGCGAAAATAAAGCCTAGCTTTGCAATTTAACCAGGTGTTTTTTTAAGACAAATATTTAATAAACCAACAAAAAAGGAAAAGGTGAGTTGAAAACTAAAGCCGGCAACACGTACATAAGAAAAAGCCATTGGCAAAAAACTATAGACACATACATACATATGTATGTATGTACTTATGTTTTCTCTCCCCTACCCTTGGCGTCTCATTTCCATCCATCTTCATTCTTCCGCCAACTGGTTTTTTTCTTCAGCTTCTCTCTTTGTTGTTAAGCCCAAGGGGGGGATTTGTTATAAAATTATATTGTTTATTGTATCCGTTAGGTTGAGGCCTTCCCGATTTGCGAAAACAGAAAACAAAAAGAAAACAGCCGGCCGGCATTTTTTTGTGTTTTTTCATTCTCTCCTTCTTCGTCTGGCTTTCGGGTTTCGGCTTGGGCTTGGACTTGGGCGGGGGCGCGTCGCTTGACGCGTATTTAATATACAGTATCCTCCCCCATAAAAGTGCGCACAAGTCTTGCACTAAGTAAATGCATATGTGTGTATGTACTGAGTATATACTGTACATACATACATACATATGTATGTGGATTGCAAGAACATCTGCGTGTGTGTTTCTGCATACTGGGCGTGGCTCTGCCAATTTGATTTTCTTTGTTTTTGTTCTTTGCTTTTGTTTTCTGTTTTTATCAATATTTGCAAGCAGCACAAAGAATGGAGATACAATTTATTGTTTAACTATTTAAAATTCATAAAGTGTCGCAAGAGTTAGGATGTGCATGTATGTATGTATGTATATGTGTATGTCTGTGTTAAAAATTTATGTACCAACTGCAGACGTGCGTCACCAAGCAGCGTCAGGATGGGGGGAAAACGGACGTGTCCGTCAAGTTCGTTGTTTCATCTTCCGTCTGCCCACCCCACCCCACGCCACAACTCAGTTCCCCCCAAGGCCTCCCATTGTATATTCCTTTGTCTGGCCCCCTTTGCCACTCATCAGCAGTTTAAAATTGTCAAGAGAAATAAAATTTCAAAAATAAATTATTATTTTATTTTTTTCGCTTTAAGTTACTAACGGCTTTTCATCATCAATCAGCGGTTAAAGCCATAAACCACTCGCTCACGGACCCTTCCCTCCCCCCTCACCACAACTCGCGTTCCATACACCCCTTTGCCTGCTCTTGAAAACCAAAAACGGCCATAAAAGTAAAGAAACCAAAAACAACAAAAACGAGCGCTGAGTTGTGGAAAGCAAAAAACAAAAAAAAAAAAAGAAAGAAAGAATGAAAGAGAGAAGAGAGTACAGTGGAGTAGAATGAAGTGTGGGCTTGGGCTGTGGTTTAGCGATGATTCATCGGGTGGCTTCAAACCAGGGCGACCATGTATGTACATATGTACATACATATATTTACAGTTTATCAATAAAGTATGGGGACACACCAAGCAATTTCAAAGCTTTAACGGACTAACTTTTGCTTTACGATCAATAGTTTGTCTGTCTGTTTGTTTGTTCGATTTGCTGTTTTTCAATAGAAAAAAGATATCGGTAAACTTTTGTCCAGTCACCTGGAGTGACAAAATTCAATGCAATTATAGTTAGTTAAAAGTTTAAGCCTATTGAAAGTTAATATAAATGGCTCAATGTGTGTGTGTGTGTGTGTGCTTAGACTGTATCCATAGACTGTATGTGCCAAGAGAAGAGTTGCCTTTTGGTTGTTTGGTTTTGTTTTTTATTTCTTCGTCTTTTTGGCATTATCGTTTATGGCTCAAGGAGATTACCAATTGCCGGCGCCGTTGCCTCTCTTCCTCCATCTATCCCCAACTCTTCGTGTCTATACTTCTCTCCACTTTTACCAGCTCATTCTCTTTGTTTGATTAAAACAAGAAAAAGAAGCGAAACGAAACGAATTTTCAAATACCTGGGGGCCAAACACTCTGAAGAACAATAATAAATTTGTTGTTGCCAAATATTTGCACAATTGTGTCTTTATGAAATTTGCAAATTTCATGGAAATGTACATACATTGTGTATGTATGTATGTATGTATATGTATTTCACGCTGAATCAAATTAAATGATCTTTCGAATGATTGTTAAAAGTATATGTACGTATATTTGAAAAAGCTGTAAATGGTTTAATCTAGATTAAAAGATGTATGTATATATGTACATACGTATGTATGTATTAGACAACCGTTATATGGTTTTGGTATGATGCTTGGCTTGGCAATTGCTTTTTAAGGTGTCCTAAAACTGCTGGCACTGTCTGGCCCCAAAAACAACTTCAGACTAAGTCTCTCGACGTCATTCGAATATTGTATCTTCGTGATTGGCAGCAATCGAGGCTTGCCCCGAGAGTTTAGCTAAATAACCATTTATGGTCATATTGTGTATGTATAAATATAGATTCATTTGTTGATGAGGTTATTTATTTATTTTTTTGTAAATTGTTTTTTGGTGCGGTCGCTGCCCTTGTAACGCTTGCAGCTGTGCAACGTCGTTTAGATAGCGAGACAGCTTTTACATACTTTGTATGTACATACATACATACATACATATGTGCATATGTATGTATGTACATACTTACAACATTCACCTAATATTGATGACTAAAAAAACAAACAATTTCTTTATGCCTCACTGGGTAAAGTGGTGGTGGGTAGTAGTGGTGGTCGTTAACAAAAGTTAATAATTGATTATTATTGGAGGGCGAACATGAAACAAGGCACGCAGTTTATTTTTGCAACTAAAAATAAACGTGATAATATGCAGTTTCAGTGTGAAGGCGACACTTTGGAAAAACATTGGCCAACCGAACCACGGATAACCATTGCGCCGTTATGTTTATCAGACCCCCACACACACATACATACATATGTACATACATGTGTATAAGATTCTCTTTTCCTCTCCCTCATTGTATTGGAATTTAATCTCTGTCTTTCTTTTATACTCTCTCTTGCTCACCCTTTGCTGATTGTGTGTGTGTTTTACGCTCTGCGATGACACAAAAGGTTCGCTGAACTCTTTCTTGTTCCTCTGCCCCTTAATGTATTGCGAGGTCCTTTCCTTGAGTCATCCTCATCATTATCATAATATTTCGTCATCGCCTTGGTCATCGTCATCTTTGTTTTTGGTCGTCGTGACTAATATTTAATCGTAATCATATCGAGAAATCACAATAAAGAAGCCATTGCTGCGGGGCTTCCGCTTTCGATTGATCAAAACTTCCGTTGTTGTGCTGCATTGTGTGAAACAGGGAGAGAAAGCCAAGTTTATCGCAAAATTGAAACTGTAAATATATATATACATACATACATACATGTATGTTTATGAAAAGCGGATGTGAATATTAGATTATTTACATTTTACCTCCCCGAAATGTTAGAATAGTTAAAAGTTTAATCGCTGATTACTGATAGATCCATTCATTTTGTTTTTGTTTTTAGATGGCTGCCCCAGCACCAGCACTCAAGGATTTGCCCAAGGTCGCTGAGAACCTTAAAAGTCAATTGGAAGGTTTTAATACGGAGAAACTGAAGAATGCCAGCACTCAGGAGAAAATTATTTTACCCACAGCTGAGGGTGAGTTAAGTTTAAATTTAGTCTGTTTACCCCATTATATATCTATAAATCTCTATCAGATGTGGCAGCTGAAAAAACCCAAAAGTCTATTATTGAGGGTATTACTGCCTTTGATCAAAACAATTTAAAGCACACGGAGACCAATGAGAAGAACCCATTGCCCGATAAGGAAGGTTGGTATTAGCATTTAACTATCCCTGGTTAGCCTTAGAACCCAAAAATAATTTACACTTTCTTTCTTTGTCACAGCAATTGAACAGGAGAGGGAGAAGAATCAATTTATTGCTGGCATTGAGAATTTCGATGCGAAAAAATTGAAGCATACCGAAACCAACGAGAAGAATGTGTTGCCCACCAAGGAGGTCATCGAAGCTGAGAAGCAGGCCTAAAGCCAAAATAAGATAAAAACTTAAAAAAAAACAAAAAAAACAAACCAACTACGTCGTCTTGTCGCATCTCTCATTCTCCATAAATATATATATAATATGTATACTTTTTTTCTTTAGTTTTTCATTGCTAAGAACGTAAAACGAGCAAAAAAAAAAAAAAAAAAAAAAAAAACAAACAAAAACAACTGCATTAAGCCATCCATCAAGAATGTAAACGTTCCACACACACACTCACACATACACATAAAAAAATCTTTAGATTCCATCATGATATTTTATTTCTCAATATTGTATTTACGAAAAAAAGGAAGGAAGACACTCTTTCTAACTCTCCATCATTCCTACCAAGAGCAATACCCGATATCTAATCCTTATATACTTGTATGTATATTATTTACTTCAGCAACAATTTACAATACTTTGGTCATCCGAAACATCCGTAACAGACATCGCAGCAACGTATTCCGAATGAATGGCATTTGTCATTATAAAACTACGAAAGACAAACACACAAGAAAAAAAAAAAAAAAAAAAAAAAACCAAAAAAAAAAAAGAGTATGTGTAATTTTTTAATGAACTTTTTTTTATATACTTTATATATGATATATTTATACTGGGAAAAAAAAAAATTTAACATAAATGTAACATTTTTATAACAAACAGAATGGATAATCTTTCATTTATGTGGTCGGAAGGGGAATACCTACTTTAAGCCAAGTTAAGGAGGTTAATAACTGATGCCCTTATGGGTCAGCGCCATGAAAAGAAGATTAAAAAATTCGTGAATGAAATTAAGTTTTCAAAGGTTTCAGCAAACCCTTTATTCTTACTTAGCATACAAATCGTTGTGTATATATGTATATATACATTAATCCTGCTCCACATAAAATGCTAAACTAACTCTCTGTTTCCATTGGTGTGCTAGGTTTATCCTCTTCCACTTTGTCCACTGCAGCAGATTCACCTGTTTCCTTCGGTTCATCTGATTTAGCTGCTGCGTTTTCCGCCATCGCCGACTCCGCTGCTGCTGCAGCTGCAGCTGCCGCCTTTTTGGCCTCCTCATATTTGTTTACCTCAAACTTGGACAAATCAGCACGGAGTAAACGTAGTATATGTATCGTCTCATCCTTATCAACATAGGCTCGAAGACTGGAAGTACCACGCCAGCCGACGACGAACAAAGTGAAGGCCTCGTCCACATATTTTAAGATGCAGCTGCCCACGCCTATGGGTAAACAAAATAAAATGGTTTAATCTACGAGACGGGGTCTGACAGATTGGAGTTTATATTTACCCAACTCCTTGCAACGCTGTTGCGTTGCTGGCTTTAGTTCCAATGTAGAAGGCGGCTTGGTGGGATCCGTGCAGTTGAGCAATAGAACTAGATCCTCACGTTCGACTTCAATGCGTCGAGTTTGGCCCATAAAGGCATTGGAGGTCTGCAGACCTTCCTGGGCCAAACGATATGGATGCACGGTGTGCCGATTTTCGCAGCGCACAAATGTCTTGACTCCTGTGTTGATGATCTTAATGTTGTGTTCATTGTTGACCACCAGATCACGTATGGGCTCAGAGCAGTAATATATGTTTTTCTTTTTCTCGGTGAGACAGCGGGTTAGGAGACATGTCTTCTCCAGGGCTTCGTCTAACTGATAAAATTCCTTGATGTTGTCGTAGTCGGCATCATTTTGGCCAAAGAAAACGTAGGGATCCTCTTTGTAACCATGAAGACGGCGACGTTTGCGTTGCGGACCCCAAGGCACGGATTTCGCAGAGTCTTCCCCTGTTTCCCCTTCCTTTTGCGATTCGGTGCCGGCGGTGGCGGTGGTATCCTCGACCTTAGACGTTTGCTCAAGCAAAGTTTGTAGATCGTTTTTTTCAAAACTCAGCTGCCGCCGCTTCTCAATAATGGCCACAAAGAATCCACCCGTGTCCTGTAAATGTGGCAATACGCGTAAACACTTCTGCAAGCCCAACTTAGTCAACTCATCAGAGGGCAGAGGAAACATGGCGGGGCGAATGATTGTATGCAAGTTCTCGGGCACCTCATCAAAGGTGCTAAACACCTGATCCACATCTTTTGTGGCCAATTTCCAGTTGGTCATGCCTGGGTTGTATTTAAGGCCGGGCACTAAATGACCAGCATCTACGAGCTCCAATGCACCATCAGAATCTTTAATGATGCGTTGCAGTACAGCTTCATTCTCAATGGGATTTAATGAGCAAGTGGAATAAACAAGACGACCACCAACCTCCAGCATCTCTGCTCCACGTCGCACGATACGATATTGTATACCATGGAGATTATAGGCCTGCGCCAGATTCCATTTCATCCAGATATCCGGGTTCTTGCGCAAAGTGCCATCACCGGAACAGGGAACATCACAAAGGATCTTGTCGAATTTCAATATGCTTTTAGAGCCATCTGACTGCGTCCTTATCAAATTGGGAAAAACACTACTATCATGATTGGTCACCAGTAGACAGGGTGAGTTTAGTCTTTTGGCTTGATGGACCAACATATAACAGCGATTATTATCCACATCATTTGCTAGCACGAACCCCGGTGGAATTCTGTGATCCTCTGGAGCTGCATGCAAAGCTTCTATCAGCTGAGCAGTTTTTGAGCCCGGAGCTGCACACATGTCCAAAACTTTATCCGTTGGCTTTACATCCAATACGATGGGGGGTATCATTGACACTGCCTCCTGGCGACTTATACTGCCAGCTGTTGTCTCTACAATCAGGAAATTGTGGAGCCTGAAGAGGGGTTCGGAACGACGAATATCCTTGCGAGTTAAATGCAATTGATAAGCCATGCCATTGGGATACCATGGCAGGCACAAGGGACGCTCCACTTGCTCCGGCAATTTTTGATGCAGTTCAGCCACAGCGCGTACATATTCCGAAAACATCTCAGTCTCAATGATCTTCAGCAATGCCTTGGCCTCATCCTTGAAACCGGTCACCCGAAATGTAGTGGGCAAATTGTCACGTATGCAAGCCAGAAACTGAGACCATTCATCCTCGGTGGCGCATATTTTTTGTAGATTATAGTACTTGATAAAAAAAGGATTATCACGCTTAATCTCTTCATACGGCTGGGACCGGCGATCGGGACGCTCGTGACCCTACAAAAAAATTTAAAAACAATTCGAAGAAAAAGAAAGATTTTTATTAGGAATTTTAATTTTTTGGTATTCAATTTACATTTTCACGTTTTTGACGTTTTCGAGCTGCAAACGGATTCTGCTTCTTTCCGCGCGCCATTGAGCAAAATAATCTTTTAGTTAATTGCAAAATATTTAACGTTTATTAAACCAAGTTTCTTCTGCTGCTGGGCGCCACACGTGTGTTTACCCTTGGTCTGGTCCCACTAAATGTCACGGGAAAAATTATGGTGTTGTCCAACACTAATAACGATAACGATTACTTTTCTTGGCGTTTAAATTTTGTTTAATTTTATTTATTTTTAATAAAAAAGAAATGGATAACAGCACGTCTACCTCACTTCAAAACAGCACGATATATCCTTTCAGTCCGGATGCAACAGACACAACTATAGAGGACTTGTTCCAATTGGGGGCCATGCGACGCTATTGTGAGGACCTTAAGAACACCCAACGTCAAGTGGAAGAGCACGCGCGCCTTTGGGCGGACACGAAATTGGAATATTTGGATACTTATAAACAGTTGTGTGACATAATAAAGCAGGTGGCCTTGCGGGAAGTATTGGACACCATGCTCAGCCCGATGGATATAAATAATACGGAAGAGATTGTCACAAATATGACTCCCATGCGATCTTATCTTACCAGCGACAAGCGACCTATGCAAGTGGTTGATTCAGTTCTACAAGAGACTCAAGATGAACTAAAGTTTAGACACAATCCGCGCCATAAATTGGACAAACAACAGCGAGTTTTTGCAGAAAATCACGAGACTCGTAAATCAATTGCTGAAATGATGGAAAATATGAAGAAATTGATAGAGACATTAATCCAGCAGGTCATGGATCAATCAGTTGTTGAACTGTCTCAAATGACAGCACCAAGGAGAGAAAATAATTAATTGTTCACTTACATACCATATAATACATATACATGTTTATTTATAAATTATCATCAAATTTACAACAACTTTGCTTTAGTTTTCTTTAATTTAATTTACAAATCTTGGCCAAGATTTGAAGCGAAAGCAGGCAGGCGGCAGCAGGCGATAGCAGTAGCGCAGCGGCATTCTACAAAAGATTCATATATTTTTTGATTAGTATGTTTAGTGGGCATGGACAGAAAAGATTCTAATTGAAGCGCCGTTCCTAAAAACACGCCCACCGATCAGGCAATATAAAAAAGAACACCAATCGGGTAAAACATTCATGTGATGGGGGTTATCTTGGATAGTTATCCCAAGACGACGGCAATTCAGATTTTCCAATGTTAGTAAAAATAAATATTGGAGCTATTGGTTAATGTCTTTCAGGAACAAATTAGGATCAAAATTGGCTAACAACGCCGTCAGTGTTCTTAAGGATTAACATTTGAATAACTTGCTGAGCTCAGGGAAAGCATAAAAGAAATTATTATTACCACTTGGATCGCTTTGACCAATCTTTAGGAGTCCAATGCAGACACTTGGAGTCAATGCGTATTTTACGTTTCTCCATTGCCCGACGATGCTGTTCTATGGTATCACGATTGATGCAAACTATATACTGGCCCTTATAATAGTTGATCAAGTTAAGGTTTTGCAGAGTGGAAATGACATCCTCTTTTTAATTGAAGTACATTCGCAGATATCACTAAAGAGAGAGAGTGATATATAATTAATAAAAATGAGCGAGAGGGAAAGTAGAGAGTCCCTCATCTAGAATGTTTTCCACTCACTTAATGGTTATAGTCGGTTTCTCTCCGTCCGTATTTGGATTTTGGCTTATGAAAATCTCCAATATGGTCTGGGCCCAATATGAGCGATATGAGAGTAAACCCAAATCGGATAATGGCTTTTCCGGTGAACCGGTTTTACCCTCAAATTTGGATAACTCATAACTAAACTCGATTAGAAGCTTGCCATATCCCTTCCTTTGATACGGTGGCATGGTTAAAATGCAGGCCACATTGTAATCCTCAGTGCTCTCTTTCTCTTTAGAGAAGTAGCCAACAATGTGAAATCCACGCGAATCAAATTCGGTCATAACATAGAATAGAAACGGATCTGTGTCATAGTAGAGCGTCTTGTGATCAAGAAACAGTTTGGCCAGCAGGCAAAGATTCTGAGCGTACACCTTGTTCTTTCTTCCATCAATCTCGAAGAAGGAAATCGTGTGTTTGCGGTAAATTTCATTGCCTGGAGGATGACGAAGATTACATTTGGAGAGATGACGTTCCAGACATTTGCGGCTTTTGCGATATTTTAAGCAAAACTCGCATATGTAGATGCAGGACATTTGGCACAGCTCTTGGGGGTACGGTGAGAAATACCAAGGTTTAATGCGATGCCTACCCAGCTCAATCATTTCCACATTTTTCATGCGCGTTACAACATCATCCTGATGGGTAACCATACTGCCCGATTGTCTGGGAGTGGGAATTTTTCCATCCTGTGAACCATCGCCATCATTATCGCCATTGGGTGTGGCTACGACAGCAACTGCGGCTGCAGCGGCAGCAGCCACATTTACAGAAGCAACAGAGGCCGGTATGCTCGTTACTAGGCTATCGCCAGTTACATGCATATGAGCAGCGGCACCGGTATTTAATGGTGTGTGCACATTTTGTTGCAAATGATGAACAGAGGCACTGCCACCATGAACTTTCCTTTTGCGATTGATACGTTTCTGTAGGGCAGCAGCCAAAACATTATTACCATTGACCAGTTCGCTTCCGCTCGGAGTAGGAGGCGCCGTAGAGGCACCACCGATAATTGAATGCTGAGGTGATGTGGGTCGGGATACACTTCCGGCAAGTGAATGATGACGTTGGGGCGTTGTTACTCCTGTGCTGGTTCCAGTTTGAGAGCCATCCCTTCGTGGAAACTGCACTTTCCGAGTGTATAAATCTTCCTCGTTGACCCATTCGTCCAACCGTTTATTGACTTTCAAAGCGCAGTGAAGGCAATTAAGTTTTATTGTTCAAACGATTGGTGAAATCGGTAAAATACTTACAGTCTACATAGTGGACATAGAATTGACGACGACCATCCAACTCCTTGATACTAACAATCTCTGCTAGGGGCCAATCATCTGTCTTGTGCATGCGCACGGGCAGGCGACAGCCCTCTGTCAAAGCAGCCTTTAGCCCAACAGCAGAGGACGAGTCCACCAAAGACCAAATTAAATGTTTATGAATAGGATTAAGATAAGAGTTTCAATTTTTCGCTTACCGTCGATTCGCAAATGGAGGCCACATCGTCGTCAAACTCATACTTGTGGTTAATTTTCATTTGTTCCTACTTTGTTGTTGCAACAGCTAACAAACAAATCAATTTGTTATTGAATTTAACAAAACACGATTTGGTATATGGTCACACCAATTAGCGCAAATTTTGCGATAACCTCTATTTAGCGATGAGCGATATTTTTTCCATGCACATCTTGGCGCGTAATATTTGTAAAATTAAATTAGTCAAAGAGAAAAGAATAAAAGAACAGATGAGGTCATATAAACATTACATTAGTCGGATTCTATATTATGTCAATCCATTAGTCCAGTGGCAATTATGCTTTAATAAATTGGAAATTTCAGTAGCGGTTTCGTTTTAACAAATTTGAAAGTTTGTAATAAGCACCATTTTTGATTTTTAACTATTTGGAATCAATAATCTCGATGAATCACAATAAAACTATAATTAGTAGCTTTGCCCACTGAAGTATATATTTTATTGTTTTATTGATATATTCGTGACATCATCGCAGAAGATGTCACAAGCGAAATATTGTCCATCTCTATTGATGACCAGTGTTAGTAAACCGCGACAACAATAATTCCAAGCAGAGTTCTTTTCTTGAATTTTTTTCATGTGCTGTGCAAAAATTAAACAAAACTTGCTAAAAATACAATGCAATGTACAATTTAATTTTGATTAAACAAGCATATATCATGTGCAACTTATTAATATTAACTTCACCTACACATTAAGTGTAAGAGGAGAAGATCCGAGTCAAATCACTGTGCGAGGAATTTAAGTTCTGTGAGTAGTGTGTGCGTCTATAGGTGTATATGTCGTGTGTGTGTGATTGTGTGTGTGTGTGTGTAGGGCTAATACAGCTGCGTATGTATTACCGAAAATAACAAATGTGTTCGACAGTAACAAAAACAAAAATTAAATTACCAAACGAGAATCACTACGAAAAACTGCATAGTAAGCATCTGTATATGTATGTTTACAAAAATGAATGACATACGGCCTGTACATACATATGTATACATACATACGATATTAAAAAAAGCGTATTGCTAAAAAAAAAAACTGTGTGGCAAAATGACGTGTTTTGCTCTAGTGTTGCCACTGACAACTGTCAACAGGGATGCCAATGAGTTTATAAACTTAATAAACACATGCAACAATTTATAAACAATTGCCTTTGCGTAAAGAACAAATGCAAATTTCAAGTCATGATGAAAATATTTTTAAATCTTTTTTAATTCGGCTGAGATTGGCTCCCTGACATTGTGTTTTTTGGTTGATTTTTTTATTGGAATTGTTAGACCCTTCACCCCCTCCTTTAAGATTTGTGCCTTTTTCAACACTGCGCAGCTTGCAAAAATCTTTTTAACGAAATGTCAAGCTAAAAGTAAAAGCAAATGAAAAACAAAATCACAGACATTCGGCTAATTATGTATATTAATGAATTGACAGACAAAGCAGCACAATCGTAGCTGGAAAAACAATCGTAATTAAATCAGTTTGCTTATGGTAGATTTCGATTTTAGTCCAAACAACGTCGACTGGCCAAAGTCATCAATTTTGGGAAGGACAACTATAGACAAGGAGACGACGACAACTGCCATAATTAAATACACTGACAACTAGCAACAGCGGAGGCAATAGCAGCTGTTACGTTCGTAGCCAGGCCCCCAGGCCCGGGCCAGGCGGCCGCCTGTCTCCCTAAAAATTCGACACCACCGGCAAAGAAAAAAAAAAAAAAAAAAAAAAAAAAAAACGGTTTTAAGTGAGTTAATCCGATGGGCCATCGACAATCTGTGATTTCTCATATTCATCCATTAACTAACATTAGCATTTTTCTTTTTTTTGTGCGTTTTGTTCTTAAAATATGTTTTAGCATTTAATCAACAAAAACGAAAATAAAAAGATGAACAACAATGAACAAATTGATAGGCCGCCAATCATTACAGAAGACACATCAGAAGCAGCTGCAGCAGCATCAGCAGGAGCAGCAGCATTGGCGAATGCATCTGGAGGGGATCGGGAGCGATTCCCATCACCCATTGTCTCAATCGCCGCTGGCGTAATGAATGAGAGCACCACGACCACAACATCGACAAAAACAACACCAACTCCCTATTCAAACGACCAAATGCACACAATGATGTCGCATGCAGCCGAGACACAGTCGAAACTGAAACAGATTCAGCAAGAGACCAAGTTATCATCAACATCATCGTCATCACTATCATCTACATGCAAATTAGATGAATATACCAAATCTCATGATCCCCCCTCGCCTTTTATATTTGTTGCAACAAATAATAATTCAACAACTTCTTCGTCTTCAACGTCTTCTGCTGCTGCTGCTTCGTCTGCTCCCGCTGCTGCTGTGCACAATTTTAAATTGTCACCGCCATTGGCTACCCATACAAGTGGTGGAGCAACAGCCAAAGGTAAAACCCAAGATGATCAGAATGTCGGCAAGCGCCAGAAGAAGAAAAAGGTAAGATATTGTGAATAATAAGTAGTAAATGCGAGGGGTTGAGCCAAAAGTTAACTTATCTTTATACATAACGATAAATGTATTCCCACGATAAATAGTTTCTATTTAAGGTTTTGCTTTTGGTTGTTAATTTTGGTTTCTTTTTTGTGGTTTTGTGTTTTTATCAGTTGGATTTATATCAGAACTTTAAAACCACACACGATTCTAAAAACTAATCAAAACTGTAGAAACTATCTAAAATTGGTTGTACTTTAACCGAGTAGTTAGAAACACTTGTACAATAAGAAGGATCAAGGGTAAGCAAAGTATGGATATCAAATGTAATCGAATCAATATCAAAATACATATCAAAAGCAAACAGTTTGCACTCTTATCCGATCCAAAGTAAGCATCTTCTTGTTGTTGTATTCGATTGAAGATCTGATTTCAAAAATGTTTATTGAAATATTTCAAACGATACTCTAAAAGATTATACAAAGGTACATATGTATGTACATATGTATATACATCATATGCATCTATGTATGTATGTATGTATGTATGTACATACAAATGTAAATAAATCTATCAGTTTGAAGTAATGCAATTCCAGTCAAAAGTTTTGATATATGTATGTAAATATATAAAGCAGACATGGTATCAGATAAAGTTACTTTAATTGCAAATGTTTGTACTTTAATTGTTTAATTTATTTGTACATATGTACATATGTATGTACGTACGTACACACATGTACATATATACATGCATACACGCACAGAATCTCCAATGTGAAAACATAATCAAAAGAATCGGGATTCGATTACTCAAATGCAGAGCGGGACAAAAAAAATAAATGTTAAAACGAGATAGCTACTGTAGTTTAGCTTTTCGATATTTTCACGCAATATTGCCATTTCACTTGCACTCTGGCATGGCAAAATATACCGTTATTCCTATCATTAACATACGCAAATGTGTGTGTGTGTTAGAGAGAGTGCATGTGTGTGTGAAAGCTGAAAATGCGAAAAGAAGACGAAGAGAAGCTACAACACATTCGCGAGTTGGATATCAAATCGAGCACAAAACATTTCGTTAATTCGGGAAAATTGAACAAATTATTATTTTATTTTTGTCTAATCTTACAAAATTGTTGATGAAAAAATTTCGGTGCATGTGCGAAAGGAAGAAATTAAGGCCCACTCCAAGAATTCATTTCGGCATCTTTGTTTTTGAATACTCCTTTTTTTTCTTGTGAGGTTAAGCACGAATTTTATTCTGTGTGTTGCGCTTGCGTCTGGTGTGTTATCTAAAATTTCTTTAATTTTACTTGTTTTTGGCCACCTGCCCTGCCGTCACTGCCTGTGCACTTGGTTATATACATAAACATATATATGCCGATTGCAGACAAAATACGATTCCTGGGAGGACAGTGAGATCAATGATCTCGACGATGCGTCATTGAAGAAGCTACTCGAGGAGGCCTATTGGTATCGCAATCCTGGCGATAGAAAAAACAAGAGCGAACGCTTTTTGGTAAGTTGCAAAAATGCATCAAGAGGTGCCTATGTACCCTATGAGTCTGTCGGTCCGAATCAAACCAAAAAAAAAAAAAAAAAAAGATATCTATTGAGTTCCAATTCGCACATGTACATACATACATACATATGTACATATGTAAAAAAAAAAAAATTATTCGTTATCCACAATCGTTTCCATTATCCCCGACGGAACTACCTTTCAGTATTGCTTCATCGGGGGGAAACTCCACCTATGTCGGGGTTCGAACTCGAGCACAACAGAATTGTAGTTTTAGTAGGTCTCCATTGAGCCACCGACTATGGGATATGTACATATGTATGTATGTATGTAGATCATAATACCATTTGGTCCTATCATTTTGTTTGTAAACTTATTTTGATAAATTAAAGTGTAATTTTTGTTTGATTTTCTTGTATTATCAGCAAATGCTTAAAAAGGCTGAGTACGACGAGGAGAACTCGTATCGTGCCATCAAAACCTGCCTCACCCGCAACACAAACTCATCGTCCACCGCCGCAGCCGCAGCAGCTGCCGCTGTCGCTGTCGCCTCTTCCTCTTTTGTATCATCAGCAGCAACATCAGTAGGATCGTCCAACAGTGCTGCTGGTAGTTTTGGCTATCATACCAATCACCGATCCTCTGGCTCGCATCGCCATAAACAGGGCGGATCATTGCAGGATCTAGTCGAAGCAACACATCGTAGTGAATTGGCCACCACCTCATCTCAGGTGGCGGTAGCAGCTGCGGTAGCAGCGGCAGCGGTGGCCAATCATTGTTTCAACTGTGATTATCAGCTAAGTGGAGGACGTAACTCGATGAATCGACGTCAACATCAGCAGCAGCACAACCAAAATTCATCGTCCATCAACTCCCAACTACCCAACTCCTTATCCACCGCCTCCTGTTCTTCTGCCTCGAAAAGGATTAATAAAAATTCGACTGTTTCGGCGCGACAACGTGAAGGTGGTAGCCTGCCCAGCAGTGTAAATCAATTTGAATCAACCGCCATTATGGATCCAGCCAAACTGAAGCATATTTTGGGCGGCAGCAGCAGCGGAGGTGTAGGCGGAGAGGTGACACCCACCACATCAACATCGGCTGGAACGGGCAGTTGCCTAAGTCTACCCGAAACCGAAGCCGCAACGCAATTCGATATGGACGATGAGGCGATAATGGACTCTGGTTCCACCACTAGTACCCAACAAGATAGCTTTATGAATCGATGGGATATTAGTGCGGACACTAAACTCTGGAATATAGCGAACGGTCCTGATTTGGAGACGGTATGGGATCAAACCAAAAAAAGGCTACTTGCCAATTCCATTTTGGGTTAATAAATTCACACAAATTATTTTGATTCCATTGCACAGTTTATTCATACATCTCATTTCAAAGTTCATGTATGATCCTTTTTTGTTCCTCTTATGTTGTAGTCTTGAAATGCGTTTTATTTGAAACAATATTTCATATCGGGATGGGTATTATCATTTCTATGGTATAACTAGATTATATCCGAATCAATTCAAGTTACAATTGATTATTGTGTCTTTGGATTGGTTGAAAAATGATTTAAAATTTCTTCTATTCGAATTCTTTTTCTTCGTTTCAGTTGCAGGAATTGCGCGAGATACGCAAGACGAAGAAAGTAAATCCTGCTTCAGCGGCAGGATCATCATTTAACACGCACTCAATGACCCTTTTGGGTGCCAAAATACTTGAAGGTCTTCAGCAGCAAAAGCAGCAGCAGGAACAACAGCAGAAGCAGCAGCAGCAACAACAACAACAACAACAAAATCAACAGATGCATTCATTCAATGAGTCTTCTAAGGATGCATCAACAGTTAAAGAGTTCCTAATTGATGACGCTTTGCAATTTTCCGTCTTGGAGCTATCAGCCAAGAATCAACAAATGCAGCAGCAACAACAACAACAACAACAGCAGTATCCGGCTGTGCCGGCTAATGTTAGCGGAGGAGCTGCTGCATGCGTGCCATATCCCCAGACAACGGATGATCAAAAGCACAGATTGGATACTGGCTATGTATCGTTCAATGATAATTATACAGCATGCTCTTCGGTCTATGGTGTGGGTACCACAGAGGGTGATAGCAACAAGACGGTGTCAACAGGCGGTGCATCATCATCAATCACTAGCAACACCACGACAACAGTTAATGGTGGTGGTGGAGAAGGATCTGGGACTGCCCCAAAGGGGGCAGTTGAGGATATACGCGCTTCAAAAATTGGACGTATGATAAGTGGAGGGGCAGCAGCACCAGCTAAGAGTGGATCGGTAAGCAAAATGATATTTTTTTTCATCAGCCAGTAGTAATAATATCGCACTCTCTGCTCTTATTTTAAGCAGCGCCAATTCGATGAGAACGGCAATGCCTTGAGTGATGGCTATGGTGGTGGCGCCGGCAGCGGAACAGGAAATGGTGTTGCCGCATCAACCAATGGGAAATCGAATCAGTTTACTGCCTTAATCACCACAACAGTGGGGGAGGAGCTGCTGGCGGGACAGCAGCAGCAGCTAATTCCGGTTCTTTGGCCGGTTCAGCTACTGCTTCTGCCGTAGCAGCTGCTCATCCACCATCATCGTCCTCTACTCAGCGACAGAATAGTGTCTCCACTTTATTGTCCACCGGCACCAATACCACAACAACAGCCATGGCAGCTGCTGCTGTGGCTGCCTCCATTAATAGTCAACTTGGCGGCGCTGTACCAACTCAAACCAGTAGCACTGCAAACATAAACGCCACCAATACCACCATTACCACCACCAAGTTAAAGTCCAAAAAGAAATCGCAACAAGAGCGTAATACCATACAGTATTTGGTTGACACGCAAACTATTGCCGGTTGTCGCGGTGCGGATCCTGTCGAGCAGCTACTCAAGTATATCGAAAACGATGAAAAGAACAATAGCGCTGGGCAAAAGAAGAAGGAACGCAAGAAACAAAGCAAGCTGAAGAAAAGCAATTCGCTGGTGGAGTTGCGAAGTTGCTCCAAAATGGAAGTCGATGACCTTAACAAATATCAGGCAGCTACCACGGATATGATGCGCCAAAAGAAGACCGGAAGCGGTACAACGGCCTCAGCGACCTCAGCCACTGGCGCTTCGAAACATAACTCGTCATCAGTAGCGGATATAAATAGGAACTGCAACAAGGAGCAGCAAGGAGTGCAACCGCAGCCGCAGCAACAGCAGACGGTAGCCAGTGCAACGGTCCAAGTGCGAGCTCAGCCACGTAAAAGTGAGCGCCGCTCCTGGGGCACTGAGGAGCTCCAATATTTGGGTGATCAGCAGCAAAAGGAGCAGAAAACCCAAATGGATTGGCCATCGCCTGCACCCAAAATTTCCACATTGGAATTCCCAGCACTGGCTGGCATGTCAGAAATGGATGCTTTGAATACTGTGTTGTCGGAGACAGCGGAATTCCATGTGGTCACCAAAAAGAAGAAACCAAAGAAGCAACGCGCCGTCACCATGGATGATGCTACTGTGGGTGCTGCCCATCATACAGGCGGCAATCTGCAGCGCATGCAGCCGATCACCAAATCGGCCTCATCCAACATGATGTCTCATCGTGTCCAGCAGCAGCAGCATTATGCCAATCATTATGGCAATCAACAGCTGCCACCACCGCCGCCGCCACATAGCAAAATGGAGAGACAGTTTGTGGAGAAACATCAATCCACATCGATAGGGTCGTCGCACACCTCTGCTGGCAGTGTGCATGCGCATGGCCAGGGGAGTCAGTCGACGACAAGTAATAGCTCGGGTCACCAAGATAGCTCCAGACGTAAGTCCACATCATCGATGCCGCCCTCTGAAAAATCCGATTCCAGTGATCTCGATTCGGTCCATTCATTACCGATACAGACGGGCAAAAAGAAGACCAGCCGAGCAAACGCTGTCAGCAGTACCTCCTCCTCTTCTACCTCCGCTCAGGTGGCTGGTCAACGTCAGTCCAAACAAAACAATAATAACTACAATTCGCCACCAGCTGCCATTTCCTATGCTGATATTGCCCGCAAGAGGCTGGAAGCAGCCCTTAATAGTGGTGGTGGCACCACTAGCAACACTGAATCCTCGCCAACCGATCTATTTAATAGTGGCGGTGGTGGAGGTGGTACCGGTGGTGGTAGTGCCAAGTCATCATCCACAAAGCAAGCCAAAACGAGACCAGATTTTCCCGAATTGCCTGGAGCTGCTGCTGGTGCTGTAGCTAATACGTTAAACTTAACAACGGGTTTGCCAATGCCGGCAGGAACCGGGATGGGGACGACTGGGGGAGCAGCAGCAGCTGCTACACATCTCCCACCCAGTTCTACTTCGGTTACTTCGTCAGCATCCATAAGCTATTCGCAGAGTTTGAATGCAACACCTGCAAGTAGCAGTAGTGACGTTGAGATGGCATCACCCGAATTGCTCCCGACAGCAGCAGCAGCAGCTATAGGTAGCATTTCCTTCTCATCTGCATCAGCGTCAGCATTATCCTCATCATCGTATTCATCTCCGCCAGCTTTGCAAAAGTCAAAGAGTGTGGAAAATGAGGTCAGCTATACTTTCAATAGCACCAATTTGGATCAACAATATCCAGCTCTAGAGATGACGGTGAAGCGTCATAGCACCACTAATGTAGCTATGGCCAGCAGCAGCATCAACAACAACACTACCATAACCAACAATAGCAACAATAACAATAATAATTCCTTTTCATCCTCTGCTTCCTCGTCGTCATCATATAATTTTGCCGCTGCAGCAAAGCAGCAAGTGGCCGATAAATCTACCTCAGCCAAGCTTAAGGCCAAGCCCAAGGAGAAGACATTTAGCATCAACAATAGCAGCAGCAAGCCTAGTCAGGAGGATGCCTCACCATCTGTCACATTGTCGTCAGCCTCGTCGTCGTCCCCGTCCGCGTCAACCTCATCGTCGTCCCCAACATCCTCGTCATGTTCGCCAATTGCAGCTACCATGAAAACAACAGCAGCCACCCAGACTGATCGCACCAAGAAGACCAGCGGAAAGTTTGGTGGAGCAGCACTGGCAGGCACCGGAGCAGGAGGCACAGCCTCGTCAGGAGCCTCGGGGTGTTTGGCTGGTAGTTCCTCACTAACAGCAAGTGGTAGTAGTAGTGCAGCTGGTCGGCCTGCAGTTATTATACTCAACGACAGAGATGATAGAGATGCGACACACAATGAGTTTATTTTTGGCGACTTTAATGAAGATGAGTTGAAAATGTTCAACGATCACGAGAATACTGAGGAATCCCTCCATTCGAATCAGGAAAATAACAGGAATAAACTTATTAGGGGGTGGTGAGGACCAAACGGAAGTGGTTGCTGCCGATGAAGACGTGGATGAGACAGAGAGCAAAGAGCACTCGCCGAAATTGGGAAAGGAATCTTCAACAGATCTAAGCAGTGATCAATTGGTCCTAAATGATTCGGGTGCAGCGTCCGACATGGTGAACATGAGTTCCACTCTGGACATGCTTTCGATCTCAGGTGAGGCGGTGCAGTCATCGCCGAATGCCGCCAACGCAGCTGCCATAACGAACAACAACTCATCCACGTTGTCCTCAAACACCTCGAACTCGTCGTCATCAGCCTCGATATCATCCTCTGCCTCCGCCGGAGTCGCTGGCGGTGGTCGCACCATTGCCGGTGGAGCAAGTGGAGGAGGAGGCGGCGTTTCATCACTGGCCAACCAGTCCAACGATAGCGGCATCATTGCCAACACTTCGGTCAATAATTTCATTAGCAAGGCATCTAGTAGTGATGTCCTTGTGTCCATGCAGCAACTGGAAACCTGCAATGATATTGAAGCGGCCATAATAGCCGCTGCTCGAGCTGCAGCCGCTGCCGATGCCGTCAAACGCTCCACTAGCTGCAGTCGCAGCAATTCCCAGGAGCCAGGAGAATTCCTTCTGCCGGCCAAAACTGTCAACAAATCGTCCGCCACTGCCAACAAGACAACTCTGCCCGTTTATATGGCCTACCAAGATGGCGATGACGATGATGAGACTTTGCACGAACTAAGCTTCATGCCAGATCTCAATAAAATGGAGCTAGGTGCTGCATCAGCTACATCTCTGCCAGATGAGGAGCATTTGCCGCCACCGCCCGTAGCATTAGCACGACAAAGTGGTGTTATGACCAATACGGATCTGATAGTTGACTACATAGCCAGCAGTAAGCATTATAAATATTATCAGTTGAGCAACATTCATCCAACTAAATCTTCAATTTGTTTTTCATTTCTTTCCTTAGCCTGGAATGCCATAGTCAAAAGCAAATATGTGACCTTTTACAGTGAGGATCCAGAGCCAGAGCCTTAGAAGGCATAACCATCTACGACGAGCCACCACCACCGCTCCTCCCGCCTCACTAAACAACATCCAATTCTAATCCCAGAAATCCAACATTAAACGCCAATCAAAAAAGTTCACTTATCTTATTTTCTTGTGTTGCACGAAATTTTACTTTATCTTTTATCACTCACTATTGTTTTTTTTTTTTTTTTTTTTTTTTAAATTTAATTTTGAAAAGAGGAAACAAAAACAAAGGAAAAAAAATCTCTTTCATTCAATTTTCCTACATATGTATTATGTATATTTCTATATACATTTGCATATGTTCAAAAACTATTATATTAGATTTCCGTTGTGCTGGTCATCAGTATACTTGATAATGCCAATACGCTTTTATGCTATAAAATATATATACATAGAAGAGGAAAGCGATTCGAGATTGTCAATAAATGATTATCAATAAAGAAGTGGAACTAAACTAAAACCTAAACTATATACTATATACTATCTATAACTAAAATAAAACTAAACATAAGCCAAAAGGCAAATGTGTAAAAAAAGAAAACAAGTTGTTAAGGATTTTATGAAACAAGATAAAAAAGAAAAGAACAATACTAAACTGAAAATGCTAGTTTTAAAACTGCCCTTCAGGTATAAAGGATATTTCCAAGAAACAAAACAAATATATATATATATATATATATATATGTATATATATATATATATTATTATTAAATTTGGACCCTCATCAAGTATCAGTTGTATGTTTTTTTTCCTGTTGTTGTTGTTGCTGTTAAAACGCAACGTTTTATTATATTATTCTTTATAACTTATGATTATTGATAACTACATATACATACATATATTTTTTTGTTTGTTCTTCATAAGTTTAGTATATAGGCAACATCCTCGAACTAAAAATTTGAAAATTCAAAGTGAAGGGAGAGAAATCAGAGCATTAACCCCGATTCAAACACAACCCAAAAAAAAAAAAAAAAAAAAAAAAAAGCAAAACGAAAACCGAAAACAACAAAAACTGATTTTTAGAGAAATGTCGTATGTACATATAAAAGACGATTTAAATCAAAATCGAAATGAAACCAACAAAACAAACACTTGATACATTTGCGTTTAACACTTTGATATATGTAAAAACAAAAAAGAAATATATATAGATACACATAGAATTATAGTACATTATATAAGAGATCGATGTTTGTGTAGCTTATAAGGCCATCAGCCATAAATACGCCTAATAAGGATGAGGACGAGAGGGAGCAGCCACATCAGCAGTAAGAGTAACGAAAAAGCCGCCGTTTAAACCGATAAATATGAATATAAATATGTATCTAGAACAGGACAGTAGCTGAAAAAGAAACTGAAACTTAAGTCAACTCGTAGCGTAGCATCAACAAAACAAAAATTAAACCGCAAGACAACTAAAATCCTTATACACACCTACAAACGACTTGCATACATACACACATAGACATACATATAAAATAAATGAAAAATATTATGCTATTACGATACTGTATAATTTTTGATTTGATTTGATTTATTTCGTTCTCGCTTGCTTTGTTGTTGGCCAACAACAATGACAGCAACAACAACAAACTATTTACATAAATTTATAAGTTCTACTACACACTGTGAAAGCATAATTTCAATGTCACACATACATATACATATTATGTTGTACATTTGAAACATAAAAAACGTAAATAAATCAACTGCACACAAAATTTTCAAGAAACAAAAAAAAGAGTTAGAAATATGTGAAAAAATTAGACAAGACAAAGGAAGAAGCCATTAAGAATGAATGTCGAATGTAATATATATATATGTATATATATACATCTGTGTGATTGGCCATGCTTTTTGTATTTGGGCTTAACGTGAAGCTATATAGGTACATATAAATTTCGTTTCATTTTAGTTAACAAATCAATATGTTGTATATGTATGCTTAGATAGGATTCATTGAGAACTAAAATTATTTATAGTCGCGCTTGGACAGTTTAATTTCGTTCCATTATCATCAAATACAATAAACTTTCTCTAGATAAATTCTTTGCAGATTGCAACAAAGTCCTTTTTAAAACAAAACAAAACAGATTTTCATTCATATGATATTAATATTTTGTTTTCTTTTAATTGAAAGAAATAGTTTCAATAAGAAAATGAGTTAACTTGGCAATATATTAATAGTTGATTTAAATTTTACTAAATGTCTATCTTTATCAGTTTTTGGAGTACTTTTGCCTGGCCAATTTCTGCAGAAGTTGGCCTAAACACAATACACTTCTATATACAAATGTCTAGAGAAGGATTTCCTTTCTATTAAACCCCCCCAAAAAGAGAAAGAATTATGTGTGTGGATATATATGTATGTGTGTGTGTGTGTGTGTGTGTGTGTGTGTGTGTGTAATATATTATAGTAAATGTTGAAACAAAGTTTTTGAAATTTATACCATAAATTCCTTCCAACATTCAATTTGTCACATATGGAAAGAGACCAATTCAACTATTTGGTTTTACCTTTCTTTACTTGGCCAACTACATACGTATGCATTTTGTTGTTTTCTTTGTTTAATTGTATTTAAAACATTAAGTAAATTAAATGGGGTTGGCTAAGATAAGTTTAGATATACACAAATACATTAACAAATAGGAAACCAAGAAGCAAAACACAAAAAAGGATCCTACATTCATTTTTCGTCTGGTTATGCACTTGTTGTTGGTTTGTTCTTCATCCTCTCTCTATATTGTATGAATATTCACACAGATATGTACATATATATATATAAATCTATATATATTCATGTATGTATGTATATTTTTTTTGTGCGTATGTGTGGGTGTGTGTGAAAAACTATAACCATTCGATAAGAGAACATAGAATTATGGCATAAGAAAACTGAAATAATTCATAGGCCTCATAAGTGTGTAAAATAGGTGTGTGCGAGTGTGTGAATTGGGGATGTAATTCGTTATAAGTATACCTACACATATATATATATATATATGTATATATTAGAGCGGTCCTTTATACCATATCCCATTTATTTTAAATTAAAATTCCAACTGTTTTGGCATGGAAAGCAATTCTTATCTTCATTACCCACTCAAAGGCCATAAATATTGAGGAAAGTAATCTTTCGTTTGTTGTTTTGTTTCGTTTTTTATTTCTTGGTTTATTGTTTTCGCCAGTTTTGTCTCATTTATTTTGATTCTTATCACATTAATTTATTTTTAAATAATAACTTATTTTAATTGCTTAATCAATAGCAAAACCAATTTTAGCTAAATTGTGTTTAATTGGGGGAGACCTCAACTAAGTACTATAAAAAACCAATAGGAACAAAATTTGTGTACATTGCCCCCAAGACACAGATTTTTTTTATTTGGCAAATCTTTATTATTTTTGGATTGTTCTTATCTTGTTTTTTTTTTTTGTTTTTTAATTTATTTTGTAAAGTTTCTAATCTCTACCTATATATACATATATTTGCTTGATCTAAACGATAAGCCATTTATTTTCCCCTTTCAAGTCTAAATTATAAAGTTGAAAGCAATAACTATTTGGTGTTTAAAATATATTTGTGTAATTGTTTCAAATAATATTTGATAAATAACAAATTAACTGCCCAATGTCGCTTTCTACCGATTTGAAATATGTATATATATAGAATATATGTACATTCGATCCATATTCCTCTAAGCTAAGTTTAGGACTTTTCATTTGATTGACAGCTTAATTGATTTCCATCTGTCTCGATCAAGGGAATATGTATGTATATATGCAGATTGTGTGGACTTTCCTCCTCTTTGGGTCGGATAAGTAAGGACCGCCCCAATGTATATACATAGAACTATACAGATACATATTCTATATCTTTATGTGCTCCACTAATTACCATTAGACAAACTAAATGAACATCTAAGGAATCTAAACCATCCCACTATCTCATCCCCCTCCCAAAAAAAAAAAAAAACAAACAAAAACTAAATTAACTTATAATATTTGTACATGCAAAAAGTGAAAAAAAGCGAAAATAACTAAATTAAAAACGCATAGGTATTAAAAATTAAGTAAAGAAGCAAAAAACAAAGAGATAAAAACAAATTATATATACAAATATACATATATGTATATATATATATAAATATGGGCGGCCCTTTGACTGGCCAAATAAATTGGCCAGTTGAAAGTTAATTTTGGGCCTACAGAGAAAAACAAATAAAACAAAAATCCAACACCAAACAAATAATTAAAAACATTTTCGAATTAAGATAAACTGACTATTAAAATCCAACAAAATAAAATACAAAAACAAGCAAAACAAAACCAAAACGAAACGAAAACAAATATATTACATTAATAAAAATGTGTTTAAAATAATATTAACTGGAACAGAAAGTGTATTTCAATAAAGAATCGAATAAAAACTTAATACCAACAACATTTTTATTTTTAAACAATTAAAGTGGATTGTTCGCCACTTTGAAAATTAACTAAAAGTTTTATTATCAGCCGACTTTATTTGGTTCCAGAACATTAAAGGACCAACCATAACCTCAACGCTTAAACTAGTTGGGAATCATAAGTAATTAGCGTCAAATCTTACAATACCAGAGTTATACTGTAAATCTGACAATGAAATAAACTTCTTCAGAAGATTGACTTTCCACTCTGGTGACTCCTTCTGGTTGTCAAGCTTAAAAAGCATCATTTGCATTTGAAAAGTAACAATTAGATTGGAAAATGAATGCCAAGAAGATTAGCTCTCGCTCTCCTTCTCTCCTATAGATTTTTGGCTCGGATGCTACTATCTGTAGGATAATCAGGATACATCAGCTCAAAAACTGAGTGACTGAATAAAAGTAAGTAAGCCTAACCCATTGTTCCTATTAAGGATATGCAATCTTGATGGGGCATGTGCGTGTGTGTGTGTGTGTGTATTTTTGAACAAGATTTTCAAAATCGTAGGTAAATCAAACAAAATGACAAATTCTTTGGCATATAATTGGGTATAAGGGTATAAGGCATAACAAACAAACAAAATATGTATAATTAGCAAATCGATTCAAATTTGTTAACATGTTGATAGAGTCAATGGTTTCCACTGAACGGCGGCCCTGCCGCCGCAACGCCACAGCCGTGTTTGGTTCCGTGTATTTAGTATTATTTCCAAATTTCCGAGCGAGCGATTGCTGCATGCCTGCTCCACGGGCAAAACGTTGCGTTGTTGCACCCGCTTTGCATGCGCTCCATTTGCCGCTCCCGAGGCCTTAGCCCAGCAGGACTTTGCGCATCATGAAGCCGCTGCTGGCACTGGCGTTGTTGCTGCTGGGGGCCCGCAATGCGGTCTGCTCGGGCTCAATGCATTTGGAGGAGCACAGATACTGCAGCAATGGGACACGGTACTTGCCGCAGAAGTCCACAAACTTGATGTGCTCCACACGATTGTCAAAGAAGACGCCCTTGCAATTGGGATTGACACAGCAATTGGCGCTGTTCAGATATTCGGCCAGGGTGCGAGGGATGTCATAGGGTCCTGGTCGTTGGCCGCTGGCCTTGACCATGCGTCCGGCCAGCTCCAGCAGGGTGGGTGGCTTCAGAGCCATGTCCTGAACGAAACGCACCACCAGCGGATTGTCACGCAGACTGAGCTCGGTTAGGTTCTTGAGGGCCACAATGTCCTTGGGCAAGTGCCTGAGTCGATTCTTGTGGAGCAGCAGCGACTTGAGGTTCTTCAGCCTTGCGATGCTCATGGGCAGATTCTCGATGAGGTTATCGCATAGGACCAGGGCTTGCAACTGGCTCAAAGAGCCCACCGTCTCGGGGACCTCGTTGATAAGATTGCCACCCAGCGAGAGTACATGAAGACTGCAAAAAGAGATCAATCAGAAATACAATTTGTGATAACGATTAATGCGACATGTCTCAAAATATATACTACTTGAATGTATGTATGTAGGTTGTTTTTCAAAGTTCAAAACCCGCTTCTAATACCACTCAAACACGTCTATAAGGTTCCTTCTCCACACATTGCAAAAACCATGTAATCAAGTAGATAGTGAATAGATTTCTAGTTCAAGTTTATGAGACTTTATTGAGTTTATTCGAAAGAAAAAACGAGAAAAAAAAACCCAAAAGAAATCCCCTTCCTCACAAAATAGAAGAGTATCGATTGCTATAACCGATTTGGAAGTATCTTCCCCCTGAATGCCTCCCTGGATATTTGTGTGTCTGTTAGTTTTGTTGGGTCCGTTTCGGGATTTTTGATAACTAATTTCAATTTCAATTTCAATTTTGTTTTGTTTGAATTTGCTCTCTCTCTCTCTCTTTTCCCCCTATATACATACATACATATTTGTTTAGAGTTAAATAATTTAATGCTATCGTTTTGTTGGCTTCTTTTGTTTATGATGTCTATTAATACAAGTCCATATCTTTATGGCCAGTCAAGAAATCGTTTGTTTTTGAGTGCTTGTTTTCGTTAGATTTGGTTTCATTTCGATTCGTTTTTTACGTATTGTTATAGCACCACTGAACGAGAGGGCACTTAAAAGAGTGCCTAGCCTGGACTGGACTTGGTTGGCCTGGCCTGGCGCACTGTGTCTCTCTGTGTGCGTGTGTGTTATCAGTGTTATTTTTCTTTCTTTCTATAAAACACTTGCTATATAATAAGAGCAGACGCTTGACAACAGCAACACACGCAAAGAGACAGACACACAGACAGACAGACATACAGACAGACGGGAGGGGGACAGTCGGAAGGGCCAAACTTCCCCTAACCACTTGCACTTCTCACCTTTCACTAGAGACTTTTTAGAAGATTCTAAGGTTGGTGGTCTCTGTGAAATTCTTTAAACTATTATACTCAAACGGGAGTCTCAAGGGTACAAGTTGTTGGATTGCATATGTGGGCTAAGCCAATGTCAACCCAGCAGAGAAACACTTAAGTAAGCAAAACTCTTGTCAGACGACTATTCCAAATCATACAGAGAGAAAAACAATAGACGACTAAAGAGTTTTAGAGGTGGTCAACAAATTTGTTAAGTATTCAAACGCATGTTTGTGGAAAGTTTGGGTTGAGTGTAAAAGTGAAAGTGTGATATCGTCTAGGTGATTTTGTTCAGTGTATAGATACATAGATAGATAGATCCAACGATTGTGGTACCTACCCTTGCATTTTCCATATATCCTTGGATATGCTTGAGATCTTATTGCCGCCCACATACAGATACTTGAGCTGCCGCATCTCTGTGACCTGCTCGGGAAAGTGGGTCAACTGATTGCCACTTAGATTTAGCTCCTTCAGTGTTGAGCTGCCGTTGCCGGTCTGCTGTTTGGTCATAAACGATTTGGGCAGCGAAGAGTTGGTCAGCAGATTGTTCTTGGCAATCAGAGTGACCAATGGCAATTGGCAAATGGCGTCGGGGAGCTGAGTCAAGGCATTGGAGCTAAGGTCGAGTATCTTTAGATTGGTGAACTGTTGCAATATGCTGGGCAGGCCGACCAAACGATTGTGATTGAGCAACAGCGTCTCGATGTCACTTTTCGACTTGGCCAGGGCTTTGTGCGGCGAACTGAGGTGATCCTCGAGCGTAATCAAATCCAGATTCATGCGACCGAAATCGATGGTCTTCTGCTCACGCGAATCCGTATCGGAGCTGTCCGATGTGTAGACCTCCATTATCACTGTTCAATAGGCGCCAATTGAAAATGAAATAAATTTTTGTTTCTTTGATTGTTTCTCGGTCTGTCTCAATATATAGAAACGTTTTCAATATTCTACAAAAGTCGCGACGATTGCATTTTTCTTTTTGTTGTTTGGAATTGAAAACGGAATTGAATTGCGGCGTAGAAATACAAAAACAGAAAAATAAAAAACAAAAAAACAAAATAAAAATATCTATATAAATATGAATAAATCAAACTAAACGGCGTGGGGGGTGGGGGAGGTAGAAAACTAAAGTAATTTCAATTTTAAACGCGCTCCACGAGACGTGAGGCTCGAACGCCCGTTGGCTGTTGACTGAAAGTGTCTGAAGTTGATTTGTCGACTCCAAATAAATGTTGTCTCCCTCCTCCTACCCCTCCCCACCGCCAACACTCTCTTTTTCTCTCTTTCCCTCTCGCAATGTGTCTCTTTAATCTACACACTCGTATTAACTCTCTCTCTCTGTCTTTGTCTCTGCCTCTTTCCGCCTCTCTCAGTGTGTGTGTTTGTATTTTTATTGTGGCCTCACACGAGGCGTATGCGTAATATATGCCCGTTTATGTGAAACCTGGTCAAAGATCTGATATTGCACGTGGATCTCGGGAGCACAAAATGAAAATAGTTTGAAAAATATTTCAAAACTGTTTGGAAATCCTTAGCTTCTGTGGAACCGTCAAGCACTAGGCCGAAATGGTCGTCAATAGGTCAATAGGTTAATCTAGCCATGTCTTTCTGTCGATCGGTCCATTTAGACTCATATAGTTTGCACGCAAACGAAGTCAAATTTTAGCCAAGCCCACTTCCGTTTGCTTGATTTCTATTCGCAATGTAAAAGGTATCTTTGTGAAATTTAATTTACTACAATTTGCCATCAATAACTATAAGTCTAGTGAATTTCATAAAAATCTATCCACGGATAGTCACGTTTTCCTTTAAATCAGAAAAGTTGGCCGCCCAAGAAGCTCCTGTGAGCGTGCAAGAGCGAGCAGGATGGACTTTTCTTTGCATTTGAAGTATTTTGTTGTACTTGGTACATAGTAAACCAAAGTCGGTGCGACTTTTTTCATTTTATCTCAAATATGTTACAGGAAAATGTAGATCTAGACCACTTTTCAGATCAGAATGGAGCCCTCAGCCAACAGCTGTTTGTTACCAACTGTGCCTGGGGTGGATCAAACAGTTCACCGCACTCAATATGAAGTGGGGCGAAGGCTTATCTTGCCCTGGTGTTAGTTTCTTGTTTAATTTTAACGCCCCGGATAAGAAAATTTATTGATTGCAAATATGAGGAAGTTCGATCATATGACTAAAAATATGAATAATTAGTGGATAAATAGCAACCGAATAGTTCTAGACCCTCAAAGGATTCCATTTAAAAAGTTTTCCAACTATTCTTGTTAGGATTTTATTTGGTTTAGTGTTTTAGTTTTATAGTCGATTTAGCTGTTTGTTTCTTATAATCATGCAAATAATATTATGTCAAATGCACTTTGGCATTTTAAAGAGAAAAGGAGGTGTGATTTTTGGGTAGAAATCAAAACCAAAGTCAAGTGTTTGTAAATATCTGTGCCAAATCAATTAGGCAACTGTTCGAATTGTGGACGAGACTAAAGGTGTGTCTGTGTGTGTGTGTGGGTGTGGGTGTGTCTGTGTGTTTAATTCATAGGCATTAATCATTCGATTGGTCATTTTTTCTTTTTATGACGTCTGCTTATCGATTGTTGAATGGATTGATCACTATCTAAACCTCCTTCTCCGCCACCTCATTCTCCTCCTCCCACACAGTTGTCGTTCTCGTGGAACATTGCGAAAAGTTATTAAACAGCCCACTTGATCGGGTACTTGTTCTGTGTACCCGATGTACTATTATACATCTGGGTATTTGTACTTGGACGAAATTGAAATTGACATCGGGTTTTGGTTTTGGCATCAAGACATCGGCATCGGTGTCTAATCAAAACAATATTCCTATCAATACCCCTCCACCCGGCCTCCCTGTCCGCACTTTACCAACCATTACCGAACCACCCAGTCTCATTATAAAGTAGCTATAAATCGTGTTGTTTCGTCTAAAGAACTAAGGCAGCTGGACAGCCAATACGCGTGCAAAAAATAAGCAAAAAAAAAAAAAAAAAAAATAATAATAATATTTCTATACCTATTCGTTGTACTCTATCGTCGTCATAGGAATATTTTTGTTGTCGTCTTTGGCTGTCCTGCTGATAACTTTGCCCCTACAAGTAAGTGCTTATATGTATATGTATGTATGTGTGTATGTATATGGCATATATTGTACATACAGAGCACATATATCTGATGTTTAAATACACACACACACACACACACAGGAACAAACACTTACTAAATACAATACAATCTAATGGGCAACTATTACAATTTGTGATCAATCAGTTTCGGTGTCTCGCAATCAGTTTTGGGTCTAGTGCAAATTTTTTGTCATTTATTTTGAAATATATTTTTGCACACGATCCGTGGCATTAGCATCAAGTCCAACTTCCAGCAGAAATCTAAGCTTATCTTACAAATAATTTGGAATTTCATAAACACACAAAAAACTAAATACATGCACAGATTAAACTGACTAAAAACAAAAAGGAACAAAAATTCATAAACACCGATTTATGTTCGTTTTTGACCCCTAATGGCTGTAATCTATATGAAAAATCTATCATCAATTATCATTATCTGTCGCGCCGTTGGCCATTTGCCCGCCGCCCTCTCATTCAGTTTTCCTACGAGAGATCCACATCCACACAGATGGCGTTCGGCGTCCAACTGGACAAAGCAACTGGCGACACGATAGCCCCTACAAATGACCCCAACAGACACTGAGAGAAAAGTCATTCAAATTGTGGACCAAAGTCATTTCATTTCATTTACTTTCATTTCATTTTATCCTTAAACTAAACTTAATCTTAAGTTCTAGTGCACCGATTAATAGTGGGATTGGGATGCATGTTCTTATTTCCTTCTATGATATTAACATCAATATGTGAAAATATTTTCAAAGTCCATAAAAATTGTTAGCAACTTTTGTTTAAAGTTTGAAATTCGAGCTTTTAAATTAGAAACACTTTAAATTTAGGTACATTATTAAAAGGCATATTTTAAACTTGATTAGATCCAAATATATGCATTATTTGTACACATTAACCATTATGGAACTGTAAACTAAAGTGTAAACTTGAAATTAAATAATAATATTTGTCCTTAAAATGAAATAATTAAAATTTAATTCGTTCATTTCTAACCTTGATTTAAGTTCGCTTGCAATATATAAATAAATTTATATATTTAGCAACAACAACAACAAACAGGAACAAATTTATAAACATTTGATGTGCAAAATTGTTAACTCATGGTGACACATTGTGATGGCAAATTATTAGCTAATTATAGTCTGCACTCTGAATAGAAAATATGTAATTAAACTGAGAGTCATGAAATGTTTATTTAATATTTGAAACAGTTAACTAAAAGTCCTTCGCAAGGCTCAGGAAGTCTGCAAAATGTTTACCAACGGTCAATTTTGTGAATTGCAGTTTAAATTTAATTTGCAATTGGATAAAGGCTAATATTAAGTGGTCTTAATTTATCAAGACAGGTAAAAAGTCGGCAACCTTTTGCAGAAGTATCAACAGCGACTAACCAAAAACGGATATTATCGAATTTTATTTAAAATACTATAAATTTTATCCCTAATAATATAAAATAATTAAAGGTGGATTTTTCTTAAAACTTCAGAAAAAAATGTTTTAAAATTAGCCTTTTTTCAGCCATTTTAAACTCCGCGCCATCTGTAATAGTCCTAAGGGTGCGAGTAATAGTCGTAAGGGTACAAGTAATAGTCCTAAGGGCCGACCCTATCCATATCGAGTGTTGCCAGAAAGTTTTATTAGTCGTTTTGTTTGTTTTACCCGAATTGGGCCTGCACCTGTGGCTAAAGATATAAATAATTTGTGTTTTTTTCAATTACTTGCATCAAGATGACGGAGGTACGCATACGTCCTCGGCAAGTCCTGATGCTCATCATTATCTTTATAATTGTGCTAATGTTGGTCCATCGGAATGGAAAACGCACCTGTCAGGGGCCAGAATACCTTCAGGCTCTTTATGCCGAGCAACAGGCGGACACGTTGACCAAAATCTATGCCATAACGCCGACATATTCGCGCCCAGCCCAGAAGGCTGAGCTGACACGGTAAGTGTAGAATTGAGAGGAAAACCAATTGATCCAAAACAACTCACACATGTATGGACATACATTGTCATGCAGCTTATCTCATTTATTTATGTTGGTGCCAAGTCTCCATTGGATCATTGTCGAGGATTCAAATGTCACCACACCCCTCGTCACGAATCTCTTGCATAGAGCGGGTATAGAGAAACGCTCTACCCAACTGAATATTAAGACGCCACCGGAGTTCAAGCTGCAGGAAAAAGATCCCAATTGGATTAAACCTCGCGGTGTTGAGCAACGTAATCTGGCGCTATCCTGGCTGCGCAGTCATGCCGCTGATGACGATCATGCGATTGTGTTCTTCATGGACGATGACAATTCCTATTCTGTAGAATTGTTTGTCGAAATGTCAAAAATCCAGCCCGGACGTGTGGGCGTCTGGCCCGTTGGTCTTGTGGGTGGTCTAATGGTGGAGAAACCACTGCTAAATGAAGCCAAAACAGAGGTGGTTGGATTCAATGCCGCCTGGCGGCCAGAGCGTCCTTTTCCCATTGACATGGCCGCCTTTGCCATTAGCATGGACTTGTTCATTAAAAACCCACAGGCTGTCTTCTCCTACGATGTGCAGCGTGGCTATCAGGAATCGGAGATTCTTCGCCATCTGACCACACGGGCGCAACTGCAGCCGTTGGCCAATCAGTGTCGTGACGTTCTGGTCTGGCATACACGTACCGAAAAAACGAAACTCACCTCCGAGGAGGCACTACAACGTCAGGGCAAGCGTTCCGATGGCGGCATGGAGGTTTAGATAATTAAGCCAAAAGTCTTTAATGTAAATTTATGTATAGATATACACAAAAAAAGGCGCTGCACACTCCTCTTACCTATCCTACCTTATCCTATCAATGTACATATGTATGATAAATTTATCCTACTTAAACATAAGCAGGTGAACTGAATAAGTTCATATTCCTAGAGATTTTACTATGTGTATTTTGTCAAATGTATGTGAGATTTATATAAATTATTATGTCTACTCAATTCTATGTTAAATATGTACTATATACATACATTAAACTAAGCCACTAAGAGTGACACCATCGCGTGTCATTTGAAGGTTGTAAAACATATCAAACAAATCAATCTTTCATTCAAAAGTCAATCTCTTTACTTGATCTAGGCTCGTTTAAAATTCCTTTCTATTAATATTCCACAGTGTGTCATACCCACCAGAGAGCTGCATGAATAAATAGCAAGATGATAGTCGAATGAATCCATTCGAATTAATTTCAAATGAATGAGTGTGAATGTAATTTCAAAATTCAAACATTTTTCACATATTTCTTTTTAAAGATTCAGTTTTCTGAGTTTGGTTTTGCTAAATGATATATAGGCATGGGAAAACTGAAAAGTTGTGTTACTTTTACTAATTTTTGGGTCGTTTTTCACATTTTTTGCTTATCCCCACAAATTTGGCTGTTCACAAAAATAGTAATGTTTCGTTTAGTTGCGAAAAAGCAAGTAAAAAGTTTCCAAGTAAGTGCAATTAGTTAGATAATTATAGGGTACGGAGTGGATCGAAAACCTTGAAAAACAAGATAAAACCTCAAAAAAAATTTATTCAAGGTTTAGTTGAGTGTTCTGCGTAGATAGTCTCTCCCGCCTTCCAAAACATCCCGAAAGACGTGGCGTAAAACGGGCAAAAACGGTTTCAGATGACTGACACATTGTTCGATATAGCCGTTTCATCTCGTAATTTAGTCAAATATGATCTAATCCTGGCAGTAATAGATGTCACTTGTCGGAGTAGACTCATAAAACAATAGATAAAAGGGCGAAGTCGAAGGAAACTCTCACTCTCTCACGTTTGTATTTTGGTGATATGAATCTTCCAATTGCAAAGTGGGTAATATTCTCGGACAGTAGTCTTGTTTGGTGGTGCATGTTCTTAAAAGGGTACGTCGCCCAGAATATACAGAATTTACCACCGAAACCAAACGCAAACAACGGTTAGGCTATAGGGAATGATTTGGGCTTGTTTCTCATATGTTAGACTTGGTCGAATTCATAAGATTGATGGCAGTAATGATAGAAATGTCTACATAAACGTCCATAATATGGACATAACACCGGTCCAACGACCCAAAACATAGGAGCAATCTCGAAAAAGTTATTTTAATTCCAAAGAATCGATGTAATGCCAGGGCCAGCTCTGTAGCTGGATTGGTAACCCGTTGATAATGTATGAGGTAACAGTCAGAGAGTCTAATACAGCTTAAGACTGGCAAGTTATCCAAGAAACATGGTAGCAGATTCCAGTTCAGCTTTGCAGGATTCGGTGCGGCGCAGGTGCCAAGCGAATATTGTCAATAAGTGGTTAGAAATTAAGTATTAAGTCCTAGAAACCAAAGGTGACCTGAATTTGAAGTTTCAAATAATTTGGAAACGACAAATTTTACTTTTATGAACAGCTCAAAATGCCCTTTTCTTTAATATTTTGCTCATTTCTAAAAATGGAGGCTTTTTGTTCAGTCCAAAATGGTAGTAATTTTATTATATATAAATATAGATTATGAATTTAAAAAGATTGGTGCAAATATGGTATTTTTAATAAGACTTAACAACTTTGAAGTCAACGCTTAAGGGTACTCTATTTTCGTGAACACAGCTGTACGTTTTGATATTGCTTCACTTGCTGGAAAAAGAATTCATCTCTTTAGGGGGTTTGAACCCGATATTAACAATATTATACTCTGAGTAGGTCCCCGTTGAGCCACAGACCAAACTAGTTCGAATATATAGTAATCCCACATAGCTACAAGTACATACTAAATTTAAAATCAGAATTGGGATTCGAATCATAGCAATTCATTGTATTTTACTTTCTAACTCATTCAATTCGTTTGGTTTCATTTGAATGTTGTCCGACTGAGTTCGACACTCATTCACTTGAAGTCGCTCAATTGATTCATTTGGTTTTGAATATTGTTGTTATACCCTTGCAAAAAGGGTATATTAATTTTGGTCAGAAGTGTGCAACGCATAGAACGAAGCATCTCCGACCATACAAAGTATATATATTCTTGATCAGCACGATGAGACGAATTCAAATAGCCATATCCGTCCGTCCGTCCGTCCGTCTGGATCAACGCAAACTCCTCCTAGACCGTAACAGCTACAGAGCTGAAATTTTGCACGTTGGTTTGTATATACTGCAGGGGTTGTATATCTCGGATTCAGCCGGATCGGACCACTATATCATATAGCTCCCATACAAACCCCAAAGTCACGAACAGTGACTTCGTTATTTTCTATGTTATTATCGTGAAACTTAATTTTAGAGAGTTATTACGCTTATAAACGACTGTGCCAAATTTGATCAAGATTGGGTGACTATATCTTATAGCACCCATAGGATTACGACGAAAAACGGTGACTCTGATCCAGAATATATATACTTTGAATGGTCGGAAATGCTTTCTTCTATGCGTTGCACACTTCTGACCAAAATTAATAAACCCTTTTTGCAAGGGTATAAAAATATATATATAATATAAACAAAAACAAAGCTATATTGTCTGTCGATATTTTTGATCTTGTCCAATAAGTACATACGGATTCCACCCTTAATAGACAGGATTGGGCCAGGAGTTGCCCTTCCCTGCATGGACCACCTCATGGATCATGGGACCAACTCTGTATAATTTTGATCCGTCGGATCTCTCTCTATTCATGAGCGTCAATAATGTGTGTCTGCATCTGTTCAAGTAGGCGGATGACTAGAGGGAAAAAACAATTTTAAAACCGAAAAAAAACCAAACATCATCCAAGTAGGCTGGTGTATGACCAAAAAGTGTTTACCCCAAGGCATGCCAGAAAAAAATATTCATTCTAAGTTAAGGAACCAGCAGAGAAAAATCGGAAAAAGACAAACTAAAATATATATTTTATAAAATGTTTAACCTTTTCTCAGTTTTTCGAAGCGCTGTGGAGTCAGAACCGAAACCGCGGTGGGAGTCCTTTACTGAAAAAGCTGAGGATATCCTGGAGAAATGCTGGTTCGGACTAGCACACTTTGATGGCGAGACGACTCGGTACGTATTCGGATACATATTCGTATTCGGATTCGTATTTGCCTGGATCGTCTTTGAGATATATACGCAGTGGGTAAGTGCAAAGTGCTCTCGGTCACCGAGAGAGAGAGAGAGAGAGAGAGAGCGAGAGCGAGCGAGAGAGACAGAGAGGGATGACACAAATTTGTTATTTGTTGCAGACAGGGAAGCAAATCAACAAAGGGAGGAGCTTCTGGTTCCAGATGAACAGTATGTCCGTAGTGGAACTTGACGAGAACCAGGATGCCGCATCGGCCGGAAATCAACGCACGATTTCGGCCCAGACTTCAGTCTCATTGAAGGAGAAGCACTTTTCAATGTGCATTCACAACGATGCGCCACAGTCGGAGGAGCAGCTGGACGACACCGAATGGGAGACTCTGTCGGATACCACAACCAAGTCGACCTTTGCTAAAATGAAGACTGATTTTGATTTCTTTGATGCGAAGGGCAAGTCGAGCAACTCCATGGACGATCAGATCTCGCGTATTCCAGTCATGGTTCGTGAGGCTACTTTCCCCAAAATAAAATTGACGAAGAAGATCAAACGTCGTTTCTATTAAGAATTCACCAGAAGCCATCATCAACATTTTTCTTTTCTTTTGAAAAAAAATTATTAATCACACTTGAGCAATGTAAAAAAAACGTAAAAAAAAAAAAATTTAAACTGAAACTAACTTGACTAACTTCAGATTTGGGTCGAAAGGGGAGAGAAAGAGTGTGTCTACGATCGTGAGGAGTTTGATGTACACCAAGATGATTCGAAAGATGCTCACTTCTAAGGGTTAATATAAACAAAGGCGAAGCTAAGTAAATTATTAATCGATGTGTTTGTCTGTTGATATTTGTCTGATGTCGCAAACATCAGACTTCAAAAAAACCCTTTAAAGCGTTTTTCCACTTTGAAGACCATTGGTAAGGAAAGAGTAACAAAAAACTTGCAAGGGTATACAAACTTCGACGCGGTTTTACTTATAGACGTAGTCGTACAACGCTCAATACGAACAAGTGGCCCATATGACACCAGGCCCGGGCCTGTTACGAATGACCCTAAGTAAAGTTAATGCTACAACCTCTACCCACTCCGACCTAAGGGCAAAGGCGTATTACATAATTTAACTAAAGGAATAGAAAATATTAAATGTAATAAGATAATAGGTTACATATAAAAAGAAAACAGGATAGGTTAAAATAAAGAAGGACCGGAACGCAGTTTTTATACCCGGAAGCGAAGTTTCGGAACCGATAACGTGCCACAGTCTGTTGTAGTCACTACATAGCGGGTCCTTATAGATGGAACATAAATGTTAATTTGGCTCAACAGCTCGGAAGAGTCAATCTCCGCATTCAAAAGTTTGTAAAGAAAAGTTACACCAAGCAAAGTTCTACGGTTAGTTAAAGAAGGAAGGTTAATTAACTGAATTCGACTAGAATAAGATGGAAGTTGTACAGTTGGATCCCAGTAAAAACTGTTTTTGTACAGATTCTAATTTGTTTTGATAAAACTCATATTGAGGAGGCCAAGATCCATACTCCAATATGGGGCGGACCAAAGAAGTATGAAGTATTTTGGTAGTATATGGATCCTTGAACTCCTTCGACCAACGCTTTATGAAGCCAAAAACACTCTTAGCCCCACTAACTTTAGTCGATATATGCTGATTAAAACTAAGTTTGCGGTCTATTAAGATACCCAAATCTTTTACAACCAAAGAAGTATTATTAACTCCTTCTAACGGGAAATTATTTAAAAAGTAACTTGCTGATTAGAGAGAACCTCTATAAAAGAACATCATTTTGCACTTAGAACAGTTTAGCGTAAGCCCTACACCACCCCTGAAAAGCATTCAGGTCAGCTTGCAGGGTATGGCATAAAAGAGAGTCTACGATGAGATTAGCGATTTTTACATCATCGGCATACCAAAGGATTCTGGAGAGATCATTAATAACCAGAGGGCCGGGGCTAACTTCGACTTTTTTGGTAACTCTTTCCTTTACCCATTAGCCATCAATGTGGAAGAACGTTTTATCTAAAAAGGCTTATGTTTGCGAAAGAATGGCCTACAATCATAGGAAATAACGAAGATATTGATCATTGTCACTGTTTTCCACCGATTGTTCCTATGGGAGCTATGTATATGATATAGTCACCCGATCTTGATCAAATTTGGCACAGTAGTTTATAGGCGTAATAAACTGTATAATATTAAGTTTCACGACATTAGCACAGAAAATAACGGAGTTATTGAGAAAAGTCACTGTTCGTGACTTTGGGGTTTGTATGGGAGCTATATGATATAGTGGTCCGATCCGGCTGAATACAACCCCTGAGATATACAACCCCTGCTGTATATACAAGCCTAAATGCAAAATTTCAGCTCTGTAGCTCTTACGGTCTAGGAGGAGTTTATGTTGATCCAGACGGACGGACGGACGGACGGACATGGCTATTTGAACTCGTCTCGTCGTGCTGATCAAGAATATATACAGCTGTGTTCACGAAAATGCTTCCTTATATGCGTTGCACACTTCTGACCAAAATTAATAAACCCTTTTTGCAAGGGTATAAAAATATATATATAATATAAACAAAAACAAAGCTATATTGTCTGTCGATATTTTTGATCTTGTCCAATAAGTACATACGGATTCCACCCTTAATAGACAGGATTGGGCCAGGAGTTGCCCTTCCCTGCATGGACCACCTCATGGATCATGGGACCAACTCTGTATAATTTTGATCCGTCGGATCTCTCTCTATTCATGAGCGTCAATAATGTGTGTCTGCATCTGTTCAAGTAGGCGGATGACTAGAGGGAAAAAACAATTTTAAAACCGAAAAAAAACCAAACATCATCCAAGTAGGCTGGTGTATGACCAAAAAGTGTTTACCCCAAGGCATGCCAGAAAAAAATATTCATTCTAAGTTAAGGAACCAGCAGAGAAAAATCGGAAAAAGACAAACTAAAATATATATTTTATAAAATGTTTAACCTTTTCTCAGTTTTTCGAAGCGCTGTGGAGTCAGAACCGAAACCGCGGTGGGAGTCCTTTACTGAAAAAGCTGAGGATATCCTGGAGAAATGCTGGTTCGGACTAGCACACTTTGATGGCGAGACGACTCGGTACGTATTCGGATACATATTCGTATTCGGATTCGTATTTGCCTGGATCGTCTTTGAGATATATACGCAGTGGGTAAGTGCAAAGTGCTCTCGGTCACCGAGAGAGAGAGAGAGAGAGAGAGAGAGAGAGCGAGAGCGAGAGCGAGAGAGAGACAGAGAGGGATGACACAAATTTGTTATTTGTTGCAGACAGGGAAGCAAATCAACATAAGGAGGAGCTTCTGGTTTCAGATGAACCGTATGTCCGTAGTGGAACTTGACGAGAACCAGGATGCCGTATCGGCCGGAAATCAACGCACGATTTCGGCCCAGACTTCAGTCTCATTGAAGGAGAAGCACTTTTCAATGTGCATTCACAACGATGCGCCACAGTCGGAGGAGCAGCTGGACGACACCGAATGGGAGACTCTGTCGGATACCACAACCAAGTCGACCTTTGCTAAAATGAAGACTGATTTTGATTTCTTTGATGCGAAGGGCAAGTCGAGCAACTCCATGGACGATCAGATCTCGCGTATTCCAGTCATGGTTCGTGAGGCTACTTTCCCCAAAATAAAATTGACGAAGAAGATCAAACGTCGTTTCTATTAAGAATTCACCAGAAGCCATCAACATTTTTCTTTTCTTTTGAAATTATGTAAAGTAAATTAAGTATGTAAATGATGTATGTAATTATGTAATTTTCATTTTACACAAATGATATATTTGGAATCCATTCAAAATTATTAATCACACTTGAGCAATGTGTTGAGGGGGGGAGGGGACGCACAACCCGAATAACGCAGGCAGAATAAAAGAATAGTAACACGTCCGTACAACTCAGAAGCACTAACCATAGAACACATAGATGGGACAAACTCAAGTTTTTTTGATTGCAAACGCTAGCCTAGTCATGGAACCCCAGAGAACTTCGGGAAAACCCGAACGCTCGTACTCTCAATGAGAGCGTAAAATGGGGAGAGGGCCAAGCAGCTACGAAAATAATTTAGTGTAGCACAGACTACAGAACGACGAGGGCAGGCCTATGTCGCTTCCCTTCAGTACCAGATTGTCGCCGCCGACAATGTCGACGCATTGTCCGAGCCACCGACGTCGGCAGAAAAAATTCTGCCGGCGTTTTTATACTGAGGCTAGCCGAGGGCACCCGAACGGAATAATTTCGTTTTTCGAAACTCAATCGGCTGCCGAAAAGAAATATTTCTCATTCGAGGCTGTGTTGTTGTTTTATATTTCTGTTCGAGTCGTTTTATACTTTGCGTTTTTCGGAGCACGCAGTGATAATATATTATATTAGTGTTTTCTGATTAATTTTAGATACAATTAAAGGTAAGTGCTATTTAATATGATGTTTAAAATACCAAATAGTGAATATTAATTTTGTTGGCAAAGTGCAATTGAATGCAAGTAAATAACTCTCACTCGAGAAAATGAGTAAGACATATGAGAACATAGAGTGAAAGGAAAACAAAGTATTTTGCCAACAAAATTAAATGCGAGTTCGACCCCGGGCCGTGCCAAAAGAATACTTTTTTTTTATTTTGTAAAATTTTAATTTTTTTTTTCTTAAAATAAAAAACCATTAACAACTGATTGGGATATAATTGACTTGAAGAACAGCATTACGTCGGGAAAGTCAAAAAAGCCATGTAAGTATTCAACTGTTATATGAAAATCAAAAAAAATTTAAATACTTTTTTTTATATTTACAGACATCTCAAATGGCTCAAATGGCTCTCTCTTCTGATAGCCTAGTCGGTGGCTCAATGGTGACCTACTAAAACTACAATTCTGTTGTGCTCGAGTTCGAACCCGGATATAGGTGGACTTTTTCCCCCCTAGCAATTCTGAAAGGTAGTTCCGTCGGGGATATAGTGGAAACGATTGTGGATAACGAATAACCCTCTCTTCTGAAGAGTCACAACCCGGATACGAAAAACCAAAAGTTGAGCCTTAGAACCTATCTAAAGGTTTTACTCGGTAAGTAGATTAATTGTTGAGAGCTAAAGCGTTAGTTTTCATATTATAATTCATTCATTTCTAATAATATCTCCACTTTTCTATTCCAGAAGCAGTTTAAAACACTTCCTCGGGGCAGCCAGAGTCGGCTTTAGAATTCGATGGCCTGAGTGAAAAATAAGGACAACAACCCAAAAAGCAGAAAATTGAAGCAGCATTATCTAAATAAAAAATAAATTAAAAAAAATTAATTGAATTTTTTTTTTTTTAATGTAATTTATGTCCCTCTAGTCCCTAGGACAAACTATGGAAATTGTCCTTCTAGTCCCTAGGACGAACTATCGATATTGTCCCTATCGTCCCTACGACAATCTATCTATTTTGTCCCTGTGGTCCCTAGGACAACCTAGCGACATTGTCTCTCCAGTCGCCGGCGACCAGAGCGAAAAATTTCACAGTACCGGCGACTAGAGGGACAATTGTCGCTCAATCGTCCCGTTCACAAGACCATTGAGCGACATTTGTCCCTCTGGTCGCCGGGCTGTTTATTAGTCGCTTTGGTCGCCGGCGACTGGAGGGACAAATGTCGCTCAATGGTCTTGTGCACGGGACGATTGGGCGACAATTGTCCCTCTTGTCACCGCGACTAGAGGGACAAAAGCGACAAAGCGGCGACACAATGCTTGTTTGTCCCGGCGTTCGGCAAGACATTTCGACATTTGTCTTGGCGACTGGAGCGACAACTGTCGCCGGGTTGTCGTTCCAGTCTTAAAAGCTAGGACATGCAATGTTAAATGTCGCCGCAATTTAAATGGGAGTGTCGCCGCTTTGTCCCAGGGGACAAGCGACATGTCCCCGGGGAATCCCCGGGGACCGGTACTGCAGGGGTTATGATTTCGTTCTGGCAATGTATGTGTACACTCGTCGGTACATGCTCAGGCTTCGTAGTGTGTGTGTGACGTGAAGTTGTACAACATCGCATTTCAATAGCTCGCTCGACCAAAATTTTTAATTTTCGACAAAACAGCGACAATGCGAATAGGATATGCCCCTGTCGAAAGAATATCAAGAAATATTGGCCTCAGCTTCGTATGTATCCCGGTGGCTGTGCCGATAAAGTGCTCGCTTGGCGATCGGAATGTCCCTGGTTCGAATCCCAACTCGTACTCGTTAAAAAGGTTTTTCTTCGCCTATTTTTTTATTTATATAAAAATAAAAAAAATAAAAATAAACAAAAGGGAAAAAAAACAAAATAGAAATAAACTCGATTATCGTTGACGAAGGTTTTTTTTTCTATTTTGTTTCTTTTTGGTTTGTTTTTTTTTAAATATTTTTATATAAATAAAAAAATAGGCGAAGAAAAACCTTTTAACGAGTACGAGTTGGGATTCGAACCAGGGACATTCCGATCGCCAAGCGAGCACTTTATCGGCACAGCCACCGGGATACATACGAAGCTGAGGCCAATATTTCTTGATATTCTTTCGACAGGGGCATATCCTATTCGCATTGTCGCTGTTTTGTCGAAAATTAAAAATTTTGGTCGAGCGAGCTATTGAAATGCGATGTTGTACAACTTCACGTCACACACACACTACGAAGCCTGAGCATGTACCGACGAGTGTACACATACATTGCCAGAACGAAATCACAAGCGACATAGGCCTGCCCTCGTCGTTCTGTAGTCTGTGCTACACTAAATTATTTTCGTTGCTGCTTGGCCCTCTCCCCCATTTTACGCTCTCATTGAGAGTACGAGCGTTCGGGTTTTCCCGAAGTTCTCTGGGGTTCCATGACTAGGCTAGCGTTTGCAATCAAAAAAACATGAGTTTGTCCCATCTATGTGTTCTATGGTTAGTGTCAGAAGTTTATTAGAGACTAATTGCGCGTGCCAGTAATTCAGTCGGGCAAGCGCAGTATTCAAATACAAAAAAGAGATAGATGTATGCGTTCAAATACATACGCAATTAGAATACATGTGTGCATTGCTCTGGAAAGTTCTTGAACGTTACTTTTTTAACACCCTTCCTCAATGCAACCATGTTTACAAAGTTAACTCAAATTTAACATATTCACAAAGTCATTATGCTTTTTCTTTGGCAAATTCTTAGTTAAAATATCCGCTATCATTAAATCAGTCGAAACATACTTCAACTCAACAAAACCTTCAGATACAGTTTGTCGTACAAAATGATATCTTATATCTATATGTTTTGTCCTAGAATGATGAACTGGATTCTTCGCCAACTGTTGGGCACTCAAGTTATCTCCATATACAACTGTTGGGGTCTCGGCATTTCCACATCCCAGCTCAATGATTAAGCGTCGCAAAACGATAGCTTCTTTGCATGCGGTCGACAAAGCTATATACTCAGCTTCAGTGCTGCTTAGCGCCACACTGCGCTGTTTCTTAGATTTCCAAGATATTGGGCCTCCGGCCAAAAAGAAAACATAGCCGGTATAGGACTTCCGGTCAGTTTTGTCACCACCCCAATCGGCATCTACATATCCAGAAAAAGCTTGGCCGGTCCTTTTATAGCGTAGCCTTTTATCCATCGTTGATGCCAAATACCGCAGGATGTGCTTCACACCTGCTTCATGCTCTGAATGCGGATCTTGATTTCGCTGAGCCAACTTTGCAACTGAATGCAATATATCCGGTCTGGTGGTTAGAGCCAGCCACATCAGTTCGCCTATTTGAGTCTGGTACGACCCTATGTCAACCTTCTTGCACTGCTTATTGTCGCATGCCACTTGATGCCCTGCGTCAAGAGGAGTAACCGCCGGTCTGCAGTTTTCGATACCGTATCGAACCAACATATCGTTGATATATTGGGAATGGCCTAGAGTAATAGGCCCAAGCTCACCGTCTCGATGAATCTCCATACCCAGGAATAGCTCAGTTGCACCCTTGTCTGTGCAATCGAACGCGTTTGATATCGCTGCTTTGATGGCATCCATCTTCTGTTTTGAACGACAAGCTATAAGGAGATCATCAACATAAACAAGAATTAATGTTAAGTCTTCTTCACCATGGTTTTGGTATAGACACGGCTCACTACTACATGGTTTAAAACCCAAATCTCGTAATACAGCGTCCAGCTTAGAGTTCCATGCCCTTCCTGATTGTTTCAAACCGTAGATTGCCTTCTTCAAATGTAATGCAGCCTTTGGACGATTTTTGTCTGTGTACCCCATGGGTTGCCTCATATACACCGTGTCCTCCAGATCGCTATTGAGGTATGCTGTGCATACGTCCATTTGATGTAAATAAAGATCCAACTCTGCTGCCACCGCCAAAACAAACCTTACGCTTTCTAATCGACATACAGGTGCATATGTATCGGTGTAGTTTACACCGAACTGCTGCGAGCATCCTTTCGCAACCAATCGCGCCTTAAAACGTTCAATGTCTCCCTGCGCATTCTTTTTCAGACTAAAAACCCATTTGCAGCCTATTGTTCGTTGTTTGTTTGTTAGGTCTATCAGCTCCCAAGTTTGATTTTTACCAGAGCTCCAAACTCTTTGTCCATTGCCTCTTGCCACTGCGATGCATATGGTCCACTTATGGCATCCTCGTAGGTCGATGGAATTGGTACCTCACCAGCCACAATCGAAGCAAGTATATTATATTGTTTTCTCGGCCGTCCAGGTTTTCCCGTTCTGATTACTCGTGGTCTGCCAGGTCCTACCCGCATTTCGCTCTCATCTTGTGCAAGCTTTTCTTCAGGTGCACTATGAAACGATTCCTCGTCAGCATCTGATTCAGCAGACTGTCCCTCTGATGCGTCGCTCTCGCTTTCATTTATTTCTGGATTTGTATCTGCTATCTCATTTTGCCTATAGCGTCCAGGCAAATCAAACATAACCGTCGTACAATTAGTTTGCTCTATGGGATCTCTTTCATCAAAGAGAACATCTCTTCGTTCAACCACTTTGCGAGTTTCTCCATCATATAATCGGTATCCTTTTGCTTCTCTTGAATATCCCACCATGCGATATTCCTTTCCTTTTGGTCGGAATTTACTTTCCTGGTGACCCTTGGATAGCGCAACTGCAACAGAACCAAAAACTTTAAGATGATTAATACATGGCTTCTTGCCAGTCCACGCTTCCATTGGCGTTTGGTTTGTCAGTGCGCTTGTAGGCGAACGGTTCCTTAGATATACAGCTGTAAATATAGCCTCTGCCCACAATGCCTCACATAATCCAGACTGTGCCAACAAACACCTAGACATTTCCACCAGAGTGCGGTTAGCTCGTTCCGCAACGCCGTTCTGTTGTGGAGTGTACGCTATGGTCAACTGGCGTACTATCCCGTTTTTCTTCAGGTAGTCATCGAATGCTTTGTTCACATATTCTCGTCCATTGTCACTGCGGATACATTTTAGCTTCTTCCCTGTCTGCCTCTCCACTAGACTCTTGAACTCCAGAAACTTGCCAAAAACCTCATCTTTGCCCTTGAGGAAATACACAAAAATTCGCCTAGATTTGTCATCAATAAATGTTAGGAAATTTGTTCCAAAAGGTCCGCAGACATCACTATGAACCAATTGTAAAAGTTCACTGGACCGACTTTCTGTCATCTTGGGAAATGGTTGAACATGTATTTTACTCACCATGCATGTCTTACATGGAGTATTGGGCGCGAAGTTGGTCACACTTAGCCCACGTACCAAGCCCTTACTTGCGATTTGCGTCAGACTTTTATAATTAAGATGACCAAAGCGTTTGTGCCACAATGATACATCTTCTCCGACAGCAGCAAAAAGATTTTCCGATTCAGCTTCAAAAACAAACAAGTTGCCTATCTTTTTTGCTTCTAAAATACATTCACCATTTTGTATGATCTTGGCCATATGTTTTTCGAAATGTACAACACTGTTATATTCAATAACACGCGCCACTGACATAAAGTTTCCTGCCAGCCCTGGTACATAAAGCACGTTGTTCATTGTTAATTTACATATTCCAGTCCGAATAGTGACTTTTCCTTTGCCTTCTGCACGTAAATACCCCGCATCTGCCAGACTGATCTTCTCATCATGTACAGAGAAATCTGAAAACATACTCTTATCGCAACACATATGACTCGTCGCACCAGAATCCAAGCACCACTTCTCTCTTTTCATATTCTCTGCTTCCAAAGCATTTATCAAGTTACATTGCTTGTTCTTCATTTTCTCAGTGTATTTGTACTCTTTCTCTTTTTTATCGACTCTCTCTTTGCCGCACTGTGCTTTGACATGCCCTTGCCTGCCGCATTTGTAACAAGTAATTTGCGAACGATTTCTCTGTGTGCGTGCATTTTGATTTCTGTTTCTGTTCTGCATAGCAACAAATGCCTCTTGCCCATTCTCTTTCGTTACAGTTAGACGTTTTCGTTCTGCTTCCTCCTTTAATTTTATGCAGAGAATTTCAAAACTGGGCAAATCGTCGCGCGTCTCGATGGCGACAACGAAATTCTCATACACTGATGGTAAACTCGATAACAAAATGATAGTTCGTAACTCCTCATTTATTTGTACACCGGCGCCTGCAAGCTGATCTAACACATCAGAGAAACCATTTATATAACTGGGCATATCTTGACCGTCTGTCATGCGTAAGCTTAGCAACTTATTGTACAGCGATACCTTCCGCACCGGTCCCTTTGGCTGATGGACATCTCGTAGTCTTGTCCACGCCTCAAATGCCGTTAAACAATTTTTTATGTATGCCAATTGCGATGGTTTTACGCTCAACGTAATACTTGCTAGGGCCTTCCGATCCAATCCTCCGAGATCGACACCTTCCACCGTGGGCAAATTTCCAGACGTTACATCCCACAGGTCTGAATGCACCAACACGCTGCGCATTTGTATATTCCAAGAATCATAATTCTTTTCGTCCAACTTCTCGATGTGGTACAGATTACTCATGTTGTCTTTTGAGTCTCTTCTCCAGAATAAAGTTCGTAACTTATTCGTAGCTTTAATGCTCTCTGATATAAATCGTTAAATATATCGCTTCATTACTTTACTATTCAAAACCGTGTCCTGGGCCCATAACCTGTTGAGGGGGAGGGGACGCACAACCCGAATAACGCAGGCAGAATAAAAGAATAGTAACACGTCCGTACAACTCAGAAGTTTATTAGAGACTAATTGCGCGTGCCAGTAATTCAGTCGGGCAAGCGCAGTATTCAAATACAAAAAAGAGATAGATGTATGCGTTCAAATACATACGCAATTAGAATACATGTGTGCATTGCTCTGGAAAGTTCTTGAACGTTACTTTTTTAACACAATGTAAAACCAGAGGGCCGGGGCTAACTTCGACCGCGTCAAAGTTTGTATACCCTTGCAACTTTTTTGGTAACTCTTTCCTTACCTATTAGCCATCAATGTGGAAGAACGTTTTATCTAAAAAGGCTTATGCTTGCGAAAGAAAGGCCTACAATCATAGGAAATAACGAAGATATTGATCAAAGTCACTGTTTTCCACCGATCGTTCCTATGGGAGCTATATGATATAGTCACCCGATCTTTATCAAATTCGGCACAGTCATTAACATATATATTAAATTAAGAAATGTTTAATTTAAAAGCAATCGCGTTAAAAGTAACGAAGTTATTTACAAAAGTCACTGTTTTCGACCAATCGTTCCTATGGGAGCTATATGATATAGTCACCTGATCTTGATCAAATTTGGCATAGTCGCTTATAGGCGTAGTAAACTCTCTAATATTAAGTTTCACGACAATAGCTCAGAAAATAACGAAGTTATTGAGAAAGTCACTGTTCGTGACTTGGCCGTTTGTATGGGAGCTATATGATATAGTCACCCGATCTTGATCAAATTTGGCATAGTCGCTTATAGGCGTAGTAAACTCTCTAATATTAAGTTTCACGATAATTGCATAGAAAATAACGAAGTTATTGAGAAAAGTCACTGTTTGTATGGGAGCTATATGATATAGTGGTCCGATCCGGCTGAATCCGAGATATACAACGCCTGCAGTATATACAAGCCTACGTGCAAAATTTCAGCTCTGTAGCTCTTACGGTCTAGGAGGAGTTTGCGTTGATCCAGACGGACGGACGGACGGACGGACGGACATGGCTAGTTGAACTCGTCTCGTCGTGCTGATCAAGAATATATACAGCTGTGTTCACGAAAATGCTTCCTTATATGCGTTGCACACTTCTGACCAAAATTAATATACCCTTTTTGCAAGGGTATAAAAATCGCAAAAAAAAATTTAAACTGAAACTAACTTGACTAACTTCAGATTTGGGTCGGAAGGGGAGAGGAGTGTGTTTACGATCGTAAGGAGTTTGATGTACACCAAGATGATTCGAAAGATGCTCACTTCTAAGGGTAAATATAAACAAAGGCGAAGCTAAGTAAATTATTAATCGATGTGTTAGTCTGTCGATATTTTTATACCCTTGCAAAAAGGGTATATTAATTTTGGTCAGAAGTGTGCAACGCTAGATCAGCACGACGAGACGAGTTCAAATAGCCATTTCCGTCCGTCCGTCCGTCCGTCTGGATCAACGCAAACTCCTCCTAGACCCTAAGAGCTACAGAGCTGAAATTTAGCATGTAAGCTTGTATATCTCGGATTCAGCCGGATCGGACCACTATATCATATAGCTCCCATACAAACGCCAAAGTCACGAACAGTGACTTTCCTCAATAACTTCGTTATTTTCTGTGCTAAAATACAGTTTATTACGCCTATAAACGACTGTGCCAAATTTGATAAAGAGCGCGTGACTATATCATAGCTCCAATAGGAACGATCGTTGGAAAACAGTGACTTTGATCTATATCTTCGTTATTTTCTACTCTAAGATTGTAGGCCACTCTTTCGCAAACATAACCCTTTTTAGATAAAACGTTCTTCCACATTGATGGCTAATGGGTAAGGAAAGAGTTACCAAAAAAGTTGCAAGGGTATACAAACTTTGACCCGGTCGAAGTTAGCCCCGGCCCTCTGGTTTTTCTATCATTCTTCGATATCTGAAAGATAATGGATAAAGACACGTGAAATGGTACAGTAAATACGATTTTATTTTCCACGTTTTTCATTTTATTAGATATTTTTTTCCTTTAGGTTTATGTATATATATAAAAAGCTACCCTTTAACCCCTAACCCAAACAAAATTGGTTTTCTTTCTCTTTTTTTTTTGTATTTTTTCCATTTAATTTATTTTTTTTTGGTTTTTGCAAAATTTTGTATTGGTTTTGTTTTTTGACTTTGCCATATTTTATATGTTGCACTCCAAATTATCTTTCTTTTTCTTTTTTTCCATATACACACAATTACATTTATAATTTTGCTTTCTTTCTCTTTCTTATTTTCAAGAAGCTTTCAAAAAAAAAGTTATTTTTTAATATTCTTAGGTCTTGGTTTTATAATTTGTATCTTTTGTTTTTGTAGTTTCGTTTTAGGTTCTTTGTTTTCATTTCTCAAGGTATTTAAGGTAGAAAAAGCTCTGACAAGGCGCTTTACTTAACTGGCAACAGAGGCAACGGCTACAAAAGCTCTAATTGTAAGTGAAATCAGGTTAAGAAATGAAATTCGATTTACAAAATTAAAATGCATTTTTATTATCAATATACATAAACATATACAGTTATATATATTGTTGTTGTTGGTTGGAAAAAAAATGTACTTAGAGAATAAATTTCATTACATTTTACATACATACATATATATATATATAATATATTTAATTATGTATATTAAGTGAATATTTCTGTTTTTATTACTTCAGTTTTGTTTTTCGCTTAAATTACTTACAATTCTTGTTAATTTTTACAAAAACTAAAAACTCAAAAGAAAAATTATAAACTTAAAATGAATAAAAATAATGTGGATAATTTGGCATTTTTCTTTTATAGAGACTTACAATTATGTATTTAATATTAAAATGTTTATTTCCATTGATCTCTTTTGTTTTTGTTTTTCAATTTTGAACTTTAATTTCATATTTGTTTTTTTTTGTCTATATCAAAAGATCCCAGACAAATTGAATATTCCCGTTGAGTTAACATTTAAAAAAGCAAAGGAAAAATTTCCAATTCAGAATATAAAAAGACATGATGCTGATTAAAAAATAGCACAGAAGATCTGTTAGAATATATTTAGATCGATCCAAAGTGGATTTGAAGATGTGAAAATGGCTGATTCGTTTCGCCCTAAAGTATGCAACACGCTTTTGCAGTCAAAGAATTAACTATTAGCTGATTGCAATTTTTTATGGGCAATTTGTTATCTAAAGTTTGTTTTCAATTTTTATAAGTTTTCATTATTTCGATCTCTCAAACTTTGATTCATCTTGAAGGGATTTTGAAGTCAAATCAATTTGTCTGGGAACATTTTTTGTGTTTTGAGTGTTAAAGCAGTGTTTCTCAACAAAGAAAAAAAAACGCTAAGCATTATATATTGTAGTAAGTGTATTCATTTGTTTAGGGTCTACTTTTGTTTTTGTTTTGTTGTTGTAATACCATTATATCTCATCTCATAATACACATTGTATGCACACACACACGTTGAGCATTTGTTCGTTCGGTTTTCGTTTTGTTTTGTTTTTTATAAATTATTTAAGTATACCAAATAGGAAACGAAAAATGAAAGATGCAAAGGAAATGAGTTCTTCTCTGAAATGAGCTCTTCCTTCCTTTTTTGTCTAAAAAGTCTTTAGTTCATTGATTTTGTTTTTGTGTGTTTAAGTACCAAATGAAAGATAATGTGCAATATAATGCCAAAACCGATATTGATATCGGTATTTTCTCCCAATAATGCAGACGAAAACTTAAGAGTAATAACTTAATTATGGCATGTTTTTAAGTTAGTTATACTAGTTGTTTAATGATTTTTATTTTGTTTTCATTTAAATGCTAAATAACTGCAATTTTGCGTTTTCATTTTGTTTTTTTGTTTTGTTTTTCGTAAGGCATTAATTTAAGTGAATAAACACATATACATATGTATGTATCTACATACATATATATCCGTTTTTATCCTTTAACTTAGGCTAAGAAGTTTGTGAAAAGTCTGAGGAAAGTAAGGACTAAATCAAGAAAAAGCGATGCAGCGCGAATATATAATTAAGATTTGAACTTAGATGAAGCGATATGGAAACATGAACTTTTTTCTTTCGTATTTGTTGTTGTTGTTCTTAGCTTAATATTATGTATTACATATAAATATATGTATAAACTCTGGCTTACATTGAGTTTCTCGATATCCGTAATGTATGCACGAGTATGTACTTTGTTTGTATGTATAATAAGTATTTGTATGTGTGTATTAGTAAGACATTAAGTATATAGATCAAGAGCTAACTAAAGAATACACAGGTTTAGAAAATTAAAAATTAATCATATTCTTATAATCGTTTTGCTTTCCCAAAAAGAACAAAAAAATTCTTGGTTTTTGGGGCTTTGGCTTATCGTTTTCGTCATTTGTTCATGTTGTGTTGTTGTTGTTGTTGTTGTGAATAATGATTTTTCCATCGATTGTATATATCTTTATTTATATATATATATACTCGTTTTGTTTTTGTAGGTGGCTTTAGGTATTTAGTTAGGTGAGTGAGTAGTTTTTCCATAGCGATCTTCCTAGGCGTATGTGTGATTGTGTGTGTGCGTGTGTATGTCTGTGTGTATGTGTGTGTGTGTGCGTCATTTACACCGCTGAATTTTTGCCTATTATTTCACCACTTCGAGAGTGAACAAATCGTCCATCGAATTCGATTGTTGAGTTCTGCTTAATGCTGCCAGTTGGTGTACGTAGCGGCTCCTTTTCATCTCTGCGAAAGGGGAAAGGAAACAATGGAGACGAACGGAGTTAATAAATTGAAAATATATTCAACACATCTAATAATCTACTACTAATAAATGCCAAGGCAAGAAGAAAGAGAACAAGTGAAAGGATACAAGATAAGTCCAACTCTAAGAGAGGTATCCGCTTATGTATTTACAGATATGAACTTAGTGTTCAGTTTTATCTTAAATCTGCAAATACATACTCGAAATTCAAATAGGACTCATCAAAAGAATGAGTATTTACTAGTACTTACCACAACAAGAACAAGGCTAATTATAGAATTCTAAGGCTAATTGCTACATGATAAAGTGATGACTATGCGTATACTTAATATATAAAATGAATGAAAGTTGACAGTGATAATAACTACAAGAAATTAGGAAATAGGAGAAGACAGATTAGGGAGCAGCTAGGCAAGGCAAGGCAAAGCTTAGAGAGAACTCATAAAGAACGAAAGAAGAAAGGATATGCGAAGAGGTACGTACAATGGCGATGTCATTGGTGATCCGCCCAGTTTAACTGGCGGCGGCAGTGGTAGCGGTGACGGTGGTGGCTCCTTAACCAGCTGTCCACTGCAATAAGGTAGCGGAAAACGCCAACCATAAAGACTGCTTGGTTAAATTTGGTGGTGGTATTGGTTTTGGTTTTGGTATTGGTTTTTTTTGGGGGGTATTGTGTTGGATTGGTTGGTTGATACAATACATATTGAGGTTTTTTTGTGTGTTTGGATTAGGGAGATTTGAAGAGAGAGTATATAATAGATAGATAATGGATAATGTGGATATAAATGTGGTAATGAGATCGATATAGGTCTATGGTGAGAGCCAAGTGATGTTTAATGAATGTTTTCAATGAATAATGTGTGAAATCAAACGACTAAAAGGAAACACTATACTTTGCCATCTAGCAGCTGGGCAGGACATCTCAAGTGGCAGGCTTCAGATCGCAGGAAGAGCGTACTGTCTAGGCACTTTGTGGCAACTACAAAATGTATCTATTCTATAACAACTGTTTGACTGTCTAAAATAAATGTTTCAACGAATGTTTCCTGCAAATCCTCATTCAGTATTTTATCAAATTTCTGATCTTTAAAGCTTCTTCTATTTAAATAGTCAAAAATGATTTTGATTCCTTTTTTTCAATCAATTTCGACTCGAAATATACAAATAATGATCTTTTAGATCAACAAAAGTTCTTAACATAAACTAATTCGGATAATTTCTGTTTAAACAATCTCAAAGTTATATGACTTTAGGAGTTTTCAGCTTAGTTTAGTCTAAGCTAATCACAAAATGAAAGGAAAAACTTACTTACACTCGTCTAATGCAGTTTTGAGATTTCTATCTATCTATCTATCTATCTGATTTCTGATGAGTTCGATCACTTCTTTTAATCAGTTTCAAATTATTTTAGAGGCGAGTAGTAAAAGAAAACTGATCTTGGAAACTTTAAACTGTACATCAAACCCAGAAGTAAAGTCATTAAAAAGTTGAGTCAAGAAAACAACTCATAAATGGCTACCCAACACTAATATTCGTCTAAACAATATATATTAAGATAAAGCCTAATGACCTAATTTGTATATTTAATTCTGCTGCCCAACTGCCAAATAGTTAAGATTTATAATTGTAATTAAGCAACTAAAAAAATGGGGACATTGAAAATTAAATCTAAAGAGTATTTTCGTATGTATGTCTATGTGTGTGTGTGTGAAAACATTTTTAATATTGCACTAAACATATTTTTGTGTTAAAGAGTTTATTTGTGTGTGTGTGTGTGTTAAACGAATATAAAAGGAACTCGAATTTCGATTGAATAGCAAAGATTTGGGACGCGCATAGACCCAGTTGTATTCGAAGTCCGGACGTTGAGAATTTTGGCTTAGTTTGGAAAATTCGTTTAAAAAAGGGGGGTAGAGAAAGAAAGGCCGAATATCACTCATCAGTTTAGTGCAATATTAGATTGTTTTTCGAATGGTTTTGGTTTTAATAGGTATTTGGCTTGGTTTTTGTTTAGATTGTTTGTTGCTGTTGTCGCTTACCTTCCCAATTTGGCTTCATCATCGATTTCCGAGGGCGAACGCTTCGCCTTGCGGCACATGGTGGCCATGACGCCCATGTGCACAGTTATGCAGCACAGCAGATCCACAATGAAGAGCAGCAGAAGGACTCCGCCGACAGCAATGCCCACAATGGCGGCGGACGATAGAACTTGGCGCTCTGCCACTTGGATGACATCGACTCCTAGACCACATCAGTGAAATGTACATATACATATATGGATGATCAATGTGAGAAAAAGAGAGGAAAGCAGAGCGAGAGAGAAAGAGAGAGAGAGTGGGTGGTGGGATGATGCAGAAAGTGTGTGAGGTAAAATTGGATTAGTAAATTGTCATTAATTGAATTTCCATCTATATATATATATATATAGTGTGTATTTTAATGCTTAGTTTGATATATTATTATTGTCTTAATTCAAAATCCGTTCTACACATATAAAGCAGTTTCGACACTGCTTTGCTTTATGTAACTGCTGCAAAATGCATTGTTTGTTGTTATTGTTTTCATGTCCTGTGGCTAGAGCTCAATGCATTTTGCAGCCCTGGCCAAGGCGAAACTGGGGAATGTTAGAAAATGGGGAATATTCTATCCCCAAAAGTAGGCAAAATGCAATGTTTTCAACTGACTATTGCATACTTTAGGGGGCAAGCAATCGCCATTTTACAGTCCCAATTCCGCCACCGAGTTTCGGCTTTCAAATTGCGATCACCTTATCCAGTTTTTTGTTTTTTATTGTAGTAACTTAAATTCTTTTACTATCATTTGTTTTTTTTTTTTTTTTTTGTTTGTATAAACATATTTTACATTTTTGTGTGTGTATTTTCAATAAATAAAAACAAAATAAAAACAAGTGAGAAATGAAACAAAATATAAATAAATCAAAATAAAAATAAATAGCACAAATTTGCACATAAATAAATTTAAACGAAAGCAATAAAATTTTGAGTTTTTTTTTTGTTTTTTGTGATTTCTTAACATGCAATTTTTAGCAAATTTTTAAAGGGGGGAGAAAGACAGAGGAGAGAGAGAGAGAGTGATTGAAAAGGGAGGGACAGAATAAGAGAGAGAGAGATAGTGATAGTTGGGCTGACATTTAATGCCATAATAATTAAATTATATTTAATATTGAGTTGTGTTAGATGAGAAGAATTCTTGTTCAGTTAAAAGCCACAATTAAGCCACAAATTAAACTAAGTTAATAACTAAAAATAAGGAGTCAGATGCCAATATGCAAAATATATATATACATATACATACATATATGTACATATGTATATGTGTTAAATACAAGCCAAAAGCAATAAAGCAATAAGAGTTTGAAACACAAAAGCTAAAAATTTCGGATTCTGCGTTTTTTGTATTCTTTGTTTTTGTACAATACTTAAGAGTGTGTGTGTGTGAGTGTGTGTGTGTGTAGAAGCGTTTTTTGAAATTTTTAAGTAATTAACATTGAAAGTTTACATTTTGTGTGAGAAAGAGAGAGAGTGAGAGTGAGAGAGTGAGTGCATGATTGTGTCTTTTTTTGTTGTTGTTTCATTTCATTTGTTGTTGAAACAATTTACTTTTGTTTTTGTACAAATGTTATAAGGTAATTGTAAAGTTTAGTCTTGCTTAAACTAACTTGAAAATATTTAAGTAATTAGTAATTGTACTTAAGACTAACAATAATACTAACTAGCGAACCGCAAACCGATTAACCACAAATTGTCAATTGGCCAGTAATAAGGAAAATTGAGACGGCGAATTGGCTATTCGATAGAATACGAAGAATGTTTATCCACGCCCCCCACCGCCCCCCTCTAAATCTGCTGTGTGTGTGTGTGTGTGTGTGTCATATTACCTGTAAGAATCCGTATCCTGTACCTTTGCCAACCCACAGAGAACCAACCAGGCACACACACACACACTCACACACACACACACACATGCTCACACTTATTTGTTGTTGTTGTTTTTGTTGGTTTCTTTTTATTTACCCAAAATGAAAATGAAAACAATTAATGCCTTACTAGTTAAAAAGTTTTTCAATGACACTGACACTTATGCAATTCTATTTATATCTATATAAGTATATGTATTCGTGTGTGTGTGTGTGGAGTGTGTGTGTATACATGTCTCATACATATACATATACATATATGATTCGGCGCAATTCTCAAGCAAAATCAAATCTAAATAGAATTCGGCGGCTCGATTTGACTTGAATATTTCTCATTATTCGTTTACTAACTAAAATTATTCACTATATGCATGTGTATGTGTGTGTGTTTGTGTTTGTATCTTGTATATAGGGTATATAAATGTCGTATTAAACATCCATTTCATTACTCTATGCACTTTTTATGGCTCTATATAGAGACATATATATATATGTAGTTTTATATATATATTTGTATACTTATATTTGGCTAAAAAAAAAAAAACAAAAAACAATTTCATAGACATTATGAATTACTTTGTCGATCGCTTTTCATTTTCATTTGAGTTTTCTTTCTCTTTCGCTGGCTAAGTGAAGTTTTAGTAAGTTTTCCATTTTTTTGGTTTTCATTTTTCATAAAAATTTCATTTAAGCTTACACCATGTGAAAAAATTCGTAGTTTGGAAATGTGTGAGTGTGTGTGGTTATAAATATGATCTTTTTTGTTGTATTTTCTTTATTTATTTTATATTTATATATATGTATATATATTACTTAGTTATTTATTGTCCCCTTAACGTATACGAAAACAAATCATTTTTCAACGGTGGAGATTTTTGATTTTAGGGTAAGAAAAAAAAAAAAACAGAGAAAATAAAACGAAAGGATTAAAAACTAAACAACAACAAATTTAGGCTAATATATATGCATCATTTACACTGTGCAACAGAGTAATGCCATGAATCCGATCTTTGTAAATATTTGTATAAGAATTGCATATATGTATGTAGATCTCAAATCACAGTGAGAATCGTGTGTGAAATGTTTCTATATAATTGGATATCGGTGAAAGGCATTCATGACAGGAACACTTGCATTCAAGTGCAATTGTGTGTTGCACAGTGTTAACAAATGGAATTTTCTTCTTTTTTTTTTGGCAGTGTTTTCTTCAGATTCACAATGACTTTGGAAATTGGTTAGTGTCCACATGGACGAGGGGTCATCAGAAGATGGCAAAGCTCACTTCCCCCAAGGATATTCTCTGTATAACGTTTAAGCATAATTCTAAAACTTTTGTCTATTAACTATTAATTAATTTACTTATGGAAGCAAACCGGAAAGTATCGCCTAATTCTTCGATTGAAGATCCGAAGTTCCCTTTTGATTATGTTAGAAAACTAAATAACAAATTAACAAAAGTATATTTTGCTAAATTGGAGTAATAATTGTTCTTTGTTTTTGGTTTTTGCTTTTGGTTTTGGGGTTTTTCTTTTCAGTTTTCTTTGCTGTTGATACGTTATTATTAATATTTTTTGTTTTTGGCATTTGATCTATGTATACATTTTATATGTGAAATATTTGAATGCATTTTTGTACATTTACTTGGAATATCTTAGCACATTAGAAAAAGAATAGAAATAATAATACGTTTAGACCCCACCCAAGTGCTAATAATGTTGTTGTTGTTGTTTTTCTGTTAATGTTTGTTAATAAATCATTTATCGTTTCGTTTCATTGCTTTGATTCGTTTGTTTACACACAAAAACTGTAAGAGAAAAAGGACAACCAGCAGGATCCTCCGTTGTTCATGTTGGAGAGCAGGAAAAGGAGCAGCAGCGGCGACGCCAACAGTTGCAGAGCCATTGGAATTCGAAGCATTGTTGAACTGGATAATGTATAGGGATACGGATTGTCTGTGTTTTTTTTTTTTTTTTCAGTGTTCAAATTTTGGGTTTTTTTTTTTTTTTTTTGATTTTGCCCACAGCATAAAAGAGAGAAAAACAAAGAAAAGTAGTAGAAGAAAAAAGGAAGAAAAGGAAACACACAAAAGAATATTTGTTCTTCATTCGTTAAAACAGAGAGAGAGAGAGAGTGAGAGAGATTGGGGGAGGGAGAGCGAGAGAGACAGAGACGACGAGACTAACGGGCTTATTCTGATTATGCCGTTACGCAATGCCGTAAGAAATTTTACAACACTTTCATTTGAAGTCATCATTGAAAGTGTCAGATGATCTCACCTCGCTGAACGGGGCAAAGGAGAGTGTTCTCTCACAAATGACGTAACGGCATTACGTAAGGGACAGTGGGGAGAATAATTGCGCCGTTGGTGATTGGGTGAAGACAACGTAGACAGGAATTATTGCACATTTTGGACATTTGGTTGTTGTTGTTGTTGTTGTGGTTGGTAAAATGTTTTGATTAGTATCTGGGTTAGTTTGGGTTTCGATATCGGTTCTGCTTAATGTGTGTATGTGTGTGTGTGTGTGTGTGTGTGTGTGTATGTAATATGTCATTAATATGTTTGGTATTACTAAAGCTAATTAGTGTAGCCGGTTACTAAAAGTAAGTTTAGGTTATAAGTTAAGTAGTAGATTAATTTAAGTTAAATAAGTAAAAGAGACAACAACAACACACAGACAGAGACAAAGAAACACAAAATAGAAAGAGACACAGACAAACAAACGAAAATTCACACTACACTACGTAAATATGAGTGAGTGAGACAGCAAGTAGATACTAATAAATACTAATAAAGGACACAAGTACAGTCACAGCAAAACACGCACAGAGAGTAGCAGAGAGAGAGATAGAGATAGTATAAAAGAGAGAAAGACAGAGATAGCGCGAGAAATCTCACTATTGCAATAAAAAAAGAATTACATTGATTTTGTAAATTTTTTTATTTCAATTTGTTTTTTTGTTTTGTTTTTTTCTTAATTTTTTTTTTTCATTATCGCTTAATTAAAAGAAAAAAAAAGTTGCATATACAAGTTACAAGGAAAATCAAAATATGAAAATCAAAAAAAAAAAAAAAAAAAAGTAAGGGAAATGGAACAAACAAAAAGAAAATTAAACGATGAATCATTCAATTCAGTAAAAATTAAATTATTAATAAAGAAAATATAAGTAGTAGTAGACTGGGCATGATGATAATTTTTAAGTAGATATTATTAAAAACTAAAGTTTACATTTCGTTCATTTCGTTTGATATATAAGTCCATATACATATATATGTTCATATATATATATATATTTAGATTTTAAAGTAATTACAATATATCGTTACATGTTTTTCTCATGAATATGCACACACAAAAATATAAAATAAAATTTTAAGAATTAAACTAAATTAGATTTAAGAGCAAAAAAAAAAAACTTGTTTTGTGATTATTTTGTCATCATCTTCATTGATTTTGTGTTTTTGTGTGTTTCAGTTACTTTTCAGGGGAAAAATTAGATTCTACTATAGATTCTTGATTCATATCTCTCGTATCTCGTGTACACACACGCCCACACGCTCACACACACACACACACCCCGCCACAAACATATCGGAATAAACTAATGAGATTAACTTTAAGGATACAAGCAAATGAGCAAGACACATGTATGTATGTGTGTGTGTGTGTGTGTGGGTGGGTGGGTGGGTGGGTGGTGGGCGTGTGTCTGTGAGAGGGGGACAACAACACAAGGTGTGAATGAGACGCATGAGAGTTAAGGACGAGGACAATGCATTTGCAATTCGAGTTACTTTCGATCAATAGATCTCATACATATATTTAAATGATCGTTCAAATCTTTAATGGAAAATATATTAAATCTATATATCCTGGCAATGCAAAGAGTTCCCTCGACAATCGCCTCTTTGATCCTTATGAAGGAACTTCTAAATTCCAATCATGTAGAATGCCTTTTGAGAGACATGTAAATACTTTTGGTAATTCAGTTTTCTCTGTGTGGTTTTTCTTTTGTCTCAGTGTTGTTTTTTCAGGTGATTTTGGTGAGTGAGTTTTATTTATATATATTTTTTTCTTTGATTTCTTGAATTAACTCGCTTGGAATGTACTTAACTCTAAGATTATATACGTATGTATGTATATTATTGAGCAAAATGAAAATTGTTTCTTATCAACTCAACTAAACACAAGAGAGAAAAAAAAAACCCAAAAGCATGCAGCACAAATTATAAGGATTTTGAATTTTTGGCAAAAACAAATGAAAGTGAAAAAGAAAACTAAACAAATTAAGAAACAATAATTATATATGTTATTCTTGCTCCAAAATGTAAATTAAATTTTCAAAACTGAAAAATTCTCTTACACTGAGTACTTGGGAGAAAAAGGTTTCCCGATGAAAAGCAAAAAGAAAAACACTACACAAAATGTATGCAAAAAATGTATGATAGTTCATTTTGGTTTTTCTTTTAAATATATATATATTAATATTTATATATATATCTTATATATGCTGGGCTATAAAACAGTTAGACGATATATATCTTGTTATATGTATACACACACACACATACATATAACATCATATATGTATGCATGTGCATGATGTATTTGCAAGTAAAAAGAGAGAGAGAGAGAGAGAGATAGGTAGATAGATAGAACTGATTCTATATGTATGATAAGTAAATCGAGTCGCATCGAATCGATCAATCGATTGCAGGATATTTGTTTCTTTTTGATTATGGTGATTGATTTGATTTGATTGGTTTGATTGATTTGATTGATTTGATTGATTTGATTTGATTTGATTGGTTGTGGTATGTGTTTTTGTTGTTGTTTTTTAGACTAACATCGAGGTGGCTAGGACACTAAGTAATGTTATGCTTATTGTTGTGGCCAGCGTTGTGATGGTTGTAATTGTTGATGTTGTAATTGTTGATGTTGTTGTTGTTGTTGTTGTGAGATGTTTGTGTAGCGAACTGACGCCGGAATTGAAGCCGGCCGAGTACAGCAATGTGCCAAGATTATTATTAGCAGAATCAGACTCACCTCGTGTCGTCTTCATAATAATAGAAGCTGGCGATGAATACCCAATGGCATTGTGGGCCTTCAGCTCGATGCGATAATAGGTGTTGCCATTCAGATTGGTCATCTCGTATGATGTCGTCTCGACCACATCGACAGTGTGGCATCGATTCTCCAGTTCGGTCCAAGTGCCTGCCATTTTGTTGCCCTATGATATGATACGATATGATGCAAAATGTAAACTTGATCTCGATCATGACCATGAAATGTCTACTTACCGGACAATATTTGATCTGGTAACTATCGATTGGTTCACCATTATCGGCCGGGACACCCCAACGCAACTCGAAATGATCGGAATAGGCTGAGACAACCACCGGCTCCTCCTTGTCGTTCTGGACGGGACTGTGCAATGGCTTCGGCTCCTCTGGGGCCGATCGACGCGGCGTCGACTGCTGCTGATTGACACCCCAATTTCCGAGTCCCACTTGATTGCGTGCAGCGAAACGGAAGCTGTACAAGGTTTGTGGCCTCAGTCCTTCCACAATGTACGGTGAGTCCGGCGACCAGCTGCGATTCAAGGCCGTCGACCAATCCGGATTCAAGGCCTCTTTGTATTGCACACTGAACGCCAAAATGGGCAAGCCCAATTCAGTCGGAGGACCACGAATGTCCCAGGTGATGGTCGTGGCTGTCAATTGACGGGGAACTGCTGCCGAAACAAAGTCGGGAACGCGTGCCTCCTTCAGTTGCATGTCATGCTCGGCAAAGCCATGGATGTTCGTCGCAATGCACTTGTAGGCCGAGTAATATTGCCGTGTCACGGGATGCACAATGAGATCGCTGCGTGGGCCAGTGCCAACTATTTGTAGATTCGTGTCATACAGATCCTTGATATTGCGTCCATTCCAGCGCCATTCGATGGTGGCATTCGGTATGCCCATGGCCAGACAACTCAAGTTCGCCTTGCGCTGCTCCCAGCTGAAAACGGGGGGCAGTTCCTTCATGTGGGTAAAGTCGGGGGCGAATTGCACTGTGATGTGTCCCGTCTTGTAGGCAGTGTCACCCTTATTCCGGGCAATGCACTGATACAGGCCGTCGTCTGAACGCTGGGAGCGGGCAATGCGCAGGGTGCCGGAGCTCTCGCCACGCTCCTCATTGTAATAGGTCTCCAGGACAATGCGATCGTCGTCGTCTTGAATGCCGGGTGCATACTCCTCTTCGGTGCCCCAACGACGGAATGTAATGGCCGGGGCCGGACGACCCTTCGAACGGCAGGTGATGGCAACTTCCTTCTTACTCTCGCCCGTCACATTGTACAGTTCATAGATAGATGGACGCACCAGGACATTCAGCTTGGTCTTCTGATCAACCACACCGGCGGCATTCTTGGCTATGCACGTGTAGGTACCATAATCATCCTGGCTCACCGAGTTCACTGTCAGCAGACCCGTCTGCGGGTTCACTTGGAAACGATCGGCTGTGGCCACATTCTGTTGGGCGGCATCCTTTATCCAGCTTATCTCCGGCACTGGCTTACCGGTCGCAGTGCAATTGGCCGCAAATGGTTTACCCTCCACGGCCTCCAAGGTGGTTGGCAAGTGTGTGATCACCGGACTGATGTAGACCTCCACGCGAATGGTTCGTTCCAGCAGTTCACCCGTCTCGATGACAGCGGCACGGCAAGTGTAGATGCCATCGTCCGTTTCCTGGACATCGCGTATGAGTAGACCATGAGTCTGCACCACATATTTGTCTCCAGTGCGGATCTAAGGCATATCGAATATCGTAATGAGTTCGAGTTACTTATGTGCGAGGGTTGGGAGAAACTGTACTTACCGGATCGCCATTGCGCAACCAATCGATTGTTGGATTGGGATCAGCCTTAACCTCGCACTTGACAACATAATCCTCACCTAGGATGGGGTATTGGTTCTCCGGTGCATTTGTCCAGGTAATGGCAACTGTAAAATAGAACAGCCAATGAGAAACAATGGTGACAACATTCCGGACGAGTAAACAACAATTCAAGCGCATAACTTGGACATTAAATTTTTCCCGTTAAAACCTTTAACGAGGCGTTACCCAATGGCCAGTTAGCCAGTCGGCATGCCAACAAATCTCAGACATACATATACATTGATGTAGCTACATGGCATAGAAAAATGGGGTAGAATAAAAATTGCAAAACTGAAAATTCCAAAATCAAATACTTGCACACACAAAGACAAATACAAATACAAATAGAAATAGAAATACAAATACAAATATGTAAACAGCATCCAACAGATGCCAGGGCCAGGCCAGTTGGATGTAGCTTAAGTCGAAGCCGGACATAGAACACAAGCAGTTGGCCAAGTAAGCAGGGAAATCAAGGCAAAAGACGTTTAACTGAAAAGTTGCAAACTGAATGGTCAAGAAGTTTGTCTCTGCCTTTGTTTTCGGACAAGTTAATTAATTAGCATTATTTTTGGCTAACCAAAGTCAACTCATAATTTAATTAGTGTGGTCCTTTAATGGTCAGAATGTGTGGGTTCTTAGCCCTTAAGGTGTTAATTGCTTAAAATAACTCTCTAGGACTCAAACGATTTGAAGGCGATCGAATATGGTTAGAAACGGAAATTGTTTAATGGGCGTTTAAGGCGTGGCCGTGTGTGAATGTGTGTGTGTGTGTGTGTGTGTGTGGAGTTCAAATATTTGCAGTTTATTTATAAATCAGTGTAATAACAAGCCATCTGTTTGTCTGTCTGCATGTTGACTATCGAATCTTTTGAGCCAAAATGCTTGATGTCCGACATTTTGGTTTGCCCAAAGCATATAGAGAGGGTGAAAGAAGGAAAATAGAAATAAAAACGAGAGGCCAAAGGACTAAGCCAACTCTGCTTGGCGTATAGAAGCTGTTGTACCCTGTGAGAAATGGTTGGCTTCTTAGATTTATGACCAAAACATTTAAGTTTCAAAATAAAGTATACCCGCATTTACCAATTCGTATAGAAGGATGAAATAAACAAGGAGAAAGAGGAGAATAAAAAAATGGAAAGTTTGTATGAAAACATTTTCTATTTCCAATTTTATTGGCAGTGTAAGTCTTGCCTTGTATTGCCCCTTCTGCCTTATCCTGTGTAGCTCTGTCTGTCTCCCTCTGTCTTTTGCCCCCTTTCGTATGCTATAAAATAAATAAAAGTTGCTGCTGCTGCTGTCATTTCTCCTTCTATCGTTGTTTTTTTCCCTTTACTCTTTGCCTTATTTTTCAGTTGAGCCAAAAAGCTCACAATGTGCATGTTGTTGTTGTTGTTGTTGCATTGTCGTAGCGTGTGAGATTTTGTTGTTCAAACACTAGTCGCTGCTTTTCTTTTCGGTTTTTCCCTGTGACGTCTGATGGGCAGCAACACTAACACCAACAACAGAGACACACACACACAAAGGATAAAAATATAGAAAAAGAAAAAACGATGAACTAGTTTACGATTTCATTATTAGTTTGAACAAGGACACAACCGAAGCTGGTCAGGAGCGCCCGGATACTCGGAAATACTTGCTCCAAAAATGTATATACATACATACATACACAGATACAGATACATATATACATAAATACGTATATACCGGGGAGGGAAAAAGAAAGACAAAAAACGACATCACTAACAACTTATTGAAAAAGTTGTCTCGGGGATGCTGCTGCTCCACACCGAGAACAGAGGAAAAGTTATTAAAAAAGCAGCATCGGCAGAGCATGGAAAAAAGTATCAGAGCATTGCCTTGCCCCTTGATAGACGATGACGCTCATGATGCTTGATTGCACTAAAAGGATAGCCAGAAGGGATGATGAAAACCAAAATTAAAGTTCACAAGGAGACACACACACCGACTCTGTGCTGGCGGATCTATTCGGATTTCTTGTCGATCAGTCATCGATATGTACATGACGTTTCAATTATTCAATATACCCAAAAGAATTTTCAAAGATTTTGCATTCGTTTTAATGGCTTTTCAAGTAAAACACGCCAATCTACACGAACAAATGATTGTTTGTTAATAATTAATATGGATTTTGTTTGCTTTTTGTGTCTCAGTGTCCAGTGTCTCGGTGATTTTGCCACTTAAGGCTATGCATTGGACTTTGTGTGTTACACAAAAAGCTTCAATTAGCATTAATTATTCGAATTAGTTGGCCAAAAGAAATGCCTGTGTATTGTGCATGCATATTTAGTTTGTTTTGTGATGAAAATATTTCAGGAATATCATTTATTTATGTTCACATTTGGCATGCCGTTCAACAATCGGAATTTGCACTAATTTGGTCTAATGTCTTTAATGAACGTTCACATTTAATAGACAAGAACACAAGGACTAAGCGCCAAGCCAAGGACCACTTGGGCAATAAGGGCGTGTTGGCACGGATCGGTTTACTCCTGCCGCTGGCCAAAAGGACTTTAAGAGCTTTCGACAAGGCAAACAAATGCAGGCAACCAGGCAGGCAACCAACCGGATGTTTGTTTTCAGCATATGCATTTATTAAAAGCATAAATATTGAAATATTAAGCTGTAACTGGCACAAACAACAACGACATGTAAGTAAACCACTGGGAGACAGACAGACAGACAGTGGTAGTAGTAGTAGATACACAGATATACAGTGCTTCATTGAAGTCTTCGCACAGAGCTATGTTAATTGATTGACTACATTTACTGTCGATTCTCGCAGGACTTCATTCACATCAACTGTCCAAGTGTCCAATTGTCTAATCTTGTCTCTCGTTGATGGGTTGGAAATCAAAGTTAAATCTGTCTTATCATTTGGGAATTGGTAAGAAAAACCTTTCCAAGTTGCTTTCAGTGATCTTTCGGTGCAGCAATTAAACTCTGATGACTGTACGAAAATTTTATTGTTTGACTGTGAATATATTTATACATTGTAAATATCCCCCAAACAGTTCATAAGTGTTTGGTTTTGTTGCAAAAGTAAATCCTTGCAATTCGCCTACAACTCTTGCCTCCTCGTCTCAGTGTTTCTTCATTCCTGGCTCTGGCAACAGTTCTACTCTGCTTATTTGCTTAACTAAATGCAACTTGTGTAAGTTTGTCAACGTTGAAACAACTTAGTTGTTGTTGGTGTTCTTGCGGGTTGGTTAGGTTCCACTGAGCTAGGAGAGCTGAGCTTGACTGAGCTGGAAGATGAAGGGGGCGTAACGGCATTGGTGTTGATAACGAACTACTGCTATATTATGTGTTCGGGGTTTTGTGTGTTGTTGAAAGTTCGGTCAGTTTGGTTTCTGTGGTGCAAAAGAGACTCTGAAGACGAGGAATGCGATTTCATTTTAAATCCAACTAATCGGGGAATTCGATTGGATTGGATTGAAAAGGTTAGTTCGTTTCCGGTTTCAAAAAGAATCGCCCAACACTGGCCGTAAGAACTAATTAGCTTGATGTCAATAATTGCATTGTCCAACACTGCAATTGAAATCATAACCCCAATTCGTTTTCATTCTTCACTGGTATTGTCTTCTGGTCGATACGGATTTCGTGCTCGACCTGCTTCAAAAAAATTGAACCAAACCAACTCAAACAAAGGTAAAGGACATGGTAGACACATCGGGCTGATCTCTCCATTTCCCCTTTCATTCACCGTATGAAATTCGCACTTTGTCCTCATATCAGGAACAAAATTGTAAAGCAGCAAAATATTTGATTTCAATTGAATGTCTCTCAATGGAGTTTACTTTGGTGTCCAGCAGGCCGAGCCTGGCGCCAGTGCCGAGGCCGAGTTACCACTTGTCCAAGTTCCTGGCTGTTTGCACACTAGCACAGGCAAGCAAATGGTCAGAAAGCCATGAACAAAAAGAGGAATAGGATCAGGTACAAGTACATATGTGTGTAGGAGCAGAAGCAGCATAGTTGTTAGCGGATACGTGTGCACGCCAATAGACGGCAGGACCGACAACGAGAGAGTCCAATGAGTGTGTGCAGCGGAGTTCCAACTTTAAATTGCTTAGAAAAATCAATCTCGTAAAAGTTTTTCCTGCCCCAGCCAAGTCTCTAGTCGGGCGCCACTTCTGTGGACTTGGACCACACACAGCTCGAAACAGCAAAGTCAACGAGCCAGCTAACTGTATGTGTGTGTGTGTGTGTGTGTATGGTGTGCCTGCTGCTTATTGAGCAACGTGCTCTTGATATCCTTTTGCTTTGTGTATGGCGCATCAATTTTGTGTTTATATATGTTTACAATACTCTCCTTCTCATACAAATATACTCGAAATGCAGCTCAAGAGCAGTGAGCACTTGAGAAATGCGAATGGACCGAATGAATCATTTTTCTACAATTTTTATTACTTAGTTTAAAAGAAAATTTCAAATTACAGTTCCCAAAAGAAAGCAAGGTTTAAGACTGAACCTATAATTCCTCAAAAACCTGGCTATCCAGAGTCCGATCCAATTAATGGCTAAACAAATCATCACCTGGCAAAAAGATCATCACCTGACGCCAGGTTCAAACGAAGAACGTCAGCTTATGGTCAGAAACGTCTCCTTGACTTAATACCAAAGGAGAGCTGGAGTTCCATAGGCTAGCGTCCTAAAGTGACTGCCCTGATGTAGCAGAATTTCCCTACCCAAATGTGCTTCACTTGGAGGGTCCCAGAAAGGTTATTCTAGCTTCCTACACCAACGATATTGCAATACTCTACAGCTCTCAATGCCTCTCTGAGACGGCAATGGATATCCAGAAAATGACTCCATAACTACTCCCCATCGACATAGTTAGAGGGCGTAACGCTACACCAATCTGCGTAGTCTACATAGTATATTGCGAAGATCATACAGGAAGCATACAGGAACACCATGCGACTCATTACTGATTATAAGTGTCCGGTACACTGTCGAGAAACACTCTTATCAGCAGATGCATTGATCAACTGATTGAATTCAATTCAAGCACTTGAAAATGTTAAAAAACATACTAAAGCTCCCCAAGGTATGCAAGGTATTATCACCATTATGATTCCAGTGAAGTTTTACTTTGGTTGTCGATTCTGAATGAAAACAGAATCTGGTCTTAACTGGATCTAACCATTAAATTCCTCACTGTTGGACACAATTTCTCTAGAGTGTGCAACAGCAGCTGTTGCCGGTGCTTAGAAATAATAATACAATTTATACATATATGAATAATTTTTGAAACTTACCATAAGTTTTAATTGTAACGCTTGTCTCGAGTATTTCGGTATTTGCATACGATGCTGTACAATAATATTTGCCACCCATTTCCACCGACAATGAGGTAATCATTAAAGCTAAACTTTCGCCGGGCAAAGTCTCCGTGTACATTGGTGGTTGGTTCCGTCCCGTTCTAAATACATTTTTGGCCAAAATAAACCAAAGAGAAAGAGAGATGGAGAAAGAGAGAGAGCAGGAGAAGGGTAAGGGTAAGCGAATGCATTAGTAACTTGGTACGTGTTTTTGTTGCTATAATTATAATGTTTATAACAATTGTTATGAGCATTGTCGCTGTTAGTAAGTAAGTATGTATCTATGTAATTGTATGTGTATGTGTGTGTGTCTGTGTGTGTATGGGTGTGTATACAAGTGTTTGTTGCTTTGCTTATTTGCATGTAAATTTTACTTTTCCTTCTATTCTTCTTCTACGCACATTCCTTGCCGTGAAATTTACCATAACAATTACAGAAAATTAAAAAGGAAATTGCATTTGCATTCAGGGTTTTCCTTTCATTCGATGGCGGCAATGGAGGTGGTTGGGTGGTGTTGCTTGGTGTGTTGGTACTCTAAGGGTAAACATGAGGTCATCATCATCTTCTTGAGATGGCATCAGCTGATAAATAAATTTGCTTTGAATAATTCGCAACTTTTCAATTCGAGTCACAAACACGCACAAAACATTCGCCTTAAAAGATAAAACAAAGAGAAGACGAAATATTGCCCCAACTACTAATTAATTAAAAAACTTTTTCTGTTGATCGTCCGAGAACGAACATCGAACGAGGAGCAACCGAAAAAAAGGACCTAAAATATGGAAAACTAATTATGCATAGCGGTTACGATTATGATTTCAGTTGTTGGTCCGTCCGTGTGAGAGAGGCGCACGAAAACCCAAAATAGAAACAAAAACGAGTCAACAAAATGGAAAACTTTCCACAAATGAACAGTTGTTTTATTTTTTCTCCCATTTTTCTCTCTGCGTTTTCGTTTATTTTGGAAAATACCAAACTTGTCCAGCTGGTTACGGCAAAAACGGGCCGAGGCATCCGGGGGCAGCGAAGGGTTGGGTGTGGTGGGGGGAAGATTGGCAGGATTTGGTAACAGGATAAGGCAATGCCTTGGCATATTTTCAGCGTAGTTTGCCGCTGTCGTTGTTGATTTCAATTTTCCTGTCGTCTCTGCTTTTCGTTATGCTGTCTCTACCTCACTTACACCAAGTGGATTCCCTTACTTTTGGCCAAATGTTTGTCACTATCAAAAGAACTAATTAAAGCAAACTTCCGTATTAATAGATACAGGAACCTATATAATATTAAGATGAGCACAAAATGTGCTAAAAATTGCAGCTTTTCATACTTGTTCGTTTGACCTTTCATTGCAATAGGAATCTCTACTAAGATGAAAGAATAACTTCAAATTTTGTGATCCTAAAAACTAAACTTTTAAAGCGTTTTTAATCTATACTTTTTCTGCAAAGCATTCACGATCAAGGAAGGTCTTGTTTGAATAGCCTGGAATGCTATTTGGCATAGTCCTCGTAGATTGCTCTAATTAATGAAGATTAGTTCCTGAAATCAACCACAAGATTGATTCATTGTGAAGCAATCGCTTTTGTCCAACTGATGAAGGAACAAATCCTGTTTACTATCTAGATGAGATTCGGACAAAATCTCTCTTCCCTTTGATTATAGAGTATAGAAACTTTGGTTTTGCCGAAAATGAGGGAGCGTTGCTCGAGTTGGCTGTTTGTCTCTTGCCAACTTTTGTTTTTACGATTGTAATTGGTTTTGTATATTGAAAGTGTACGTGTGTGGGTGTGTGGGCGTGTGGTTGTGGGTGTGTGTGTCTGACGGTGTGTGCGCAACCTGCGTTCGATTTGTTGCCAAAAAAAATACACACCAAAAAATAAAATGCAAAAACGTTGCCTCTGTTTATTTGCTTGGCGCATACACACGCACACACATACACAGAGCGAGAGGGAAGGCAAAGAGAAGGAGAAGGGAAATGGGAAAGGAGCAGGAGGTAAAACCCATGCGAATAGAAAACTCTCCAAAAATTATGCTAACAAAAGCTGTCGACGAGAGAAATACGACCACGTCGAGCCAGCCAGCCAGAAAGAATGAAGACATTGTGCAAGGGCAACAAAAACAAATTCCAAAAAAAATATAAAAAAAAACCCACACACACACACACAAAAGCTGGAAGAAAAAAATTCGCTGCATATTTGCGTTGGATTTTTAATATTGCGCCAAACGGCGTGCATCTAAAAAATAAGAAAAAAAAAAGGACACACATGAAAAGGGAAGAACGCCAAAGTAAGTAAGCAGAAGAACATAGCCTAGGAGGATAAGGGAGGAGCAGAAGCCGCTGATGAAGAGGAAGAAAACCCCGTTACGCATACGTAAAAATCAAATTTTTGATTGTCTCTTGGGTACAATACGTTGACGTTGTCCTTGGCTTTGCTCCTCCTCCACCCCCTTGGGGTATGCTATGGAATTTTTATACTTTTTTTCTTTTTATTGCATTTTCCCTATTTGTGTCGCGTTATTTGCGCTGCTGCCGCTGCTCCTGATGATGACGCCTGATGCTTTTGGTGTTGTTGTTGTTGTTATTGAATACGCAATGAGCTGAGGTTAAGGAGTAGGCCAACTCGCGTCATATGGTGGTAGAATGTTTTCAGTCACTCGAAGGCAAGACAAGCCAAATATTGCCAAAGCCGACAAAAGATAACAAACAACTGGCAATCCATTTGCAAAAGATAATATAGTCACGAGAGCCAAACTCGTAGCAACAATTCGAAGGCATTTGAATGGCTAAAACCAAAAAAAAACCGATTCAAAGTTGAAAAAAAAACTAAATTCAAGTTAGTATAACCTGGGGAATGAGTTTCTCAACCAATCAGAACTGAAGGCGACATATTTGAAACTAAACTTGATTAATCGATTATAGCAAACTTCTGGAACATAAAATTCAGTTTGGAATAAAGAGAGAGTCTTTTAAAGAAAATTCCATCAACCCTTTGATAATTCATCAACTAGAAAAGAGAAAGGCATACAATTTTGAAGCAAAACTCTATTTCCGACAGGAATTGTACATGAAATGAAAACTCCGGGGCTGTCATGATGCTCAAATCCGAACTACAAGCTTCAACCAGGAGTAGTTGTTGCCAGAATGCCAACAGTGCCCATGGCCGCAGAACTATGCCACTTAATCGCTTTAATTAACTCGAGTGGTGAGTATCAAACAGCGAGAACTGGAACCACCACCGAAAAGAAAATAAAAAAAGAACCTATGGAGACCCTCCTATACACTAGTGGCTGGATGTAGTGACTGGGCGGAATTGGTGGCTAGGCAATGGGCCAGTTTTGCTGGTATACAGGGACAGATGGCGAGGGGAGGGAATAACAGGCTTTGTCGGTTTTTGGCGAACTTAATTACATTTCGCGCCTGTAAGTATGCATTGCGAATCCAAAAAAGGCTATTGTGTATTGTGTGGGCGTGGCCTGCACACCAATTTCCTCCCACCTAGACCACACCAAACTCTCCTCAACCACAATCCATGCCGATGCCCACGCAAAGCAATCAAATGTGCAGCTCATGGGTAGGGAGCATCGCCAGAGTTGCCACCCGGTCTCATTGGAGCTGAATTAAGTATTTCATTTTGTGGTTATGTAGGTAAATTGAAAAGTAGCCACCACTAAATCTCACAACGCCGTAGAATTCGGAGCCATAATTAAAAGTGACACAAGGCCACACCGAAGAAGAAGTTTGACTTTAAGCAAGGAAACGAGGCTAATTGGCACGCAAAATAGTAAGTTTCAGTTTGGTTGCTACTGTACTATAACACGCACCTGCACCTACCTACCTACAGAGGGAAGAGCGGAAGAGCCTATTGGGGGCCAATAGTCCGAGTCAGGAATGTGGGGGCTGGGTGTGTGAGCGTGTGAGTGTGTGTGTGTGGGTCTGCTTGAGGGCCGTTCGGTGACTTTTGCAAGTCTCCAGGTAAATTAATTAACACGATTTCCCTTTTACGTACACAAGCGTGAGAGTAGTCGAGTTTGTATAGTCTCTCAGATGGAAGGCAAAAGGGATAGCAATTGTGCAATGTTTGATTTGATTTTGGTCAAAGAACAAGCACAACAACAACTCTACACGACATACTTATGTACATATGTATGTATGTATGTGTGAAGGAAATTCGTATGCAAAGATTTTTCACCAACTTTGTATTTCCTCTTACTCGAAACCATTGGGAATTTTCTACTGCCTGTTGGAAATGTTTGAAGAAACTCAATGATCATCTGATTTGAAAATTAATTCTATATGATTGTCAATTGAATGATGTTGTTGTTGTGGTTGTTGTTGCTGATTGTACTAATGTATTCATGCCTTATTCGAAAGTAAGTTCAACTCGTTAATGAGTCAGTTAGTTAGTTTACACAAATATACAACGATTAAAGCATTTTCATCTAGAGATCGATATGAGATCGCTTGCTTGAACTATTCAAATTAGTCGGAGGCATTTAATGATCTTTATTTAAGTATATAAATGATGTATGCTTGTATGTGTAGATGGATGGATTGACGGTGTGTGTGTGTGTGTGTGTGTGTGTGTGTGTGTGAGTTGAGGCCGCAAAATGCAAATGCAAAAAAACACATAAAATTAAAAGAATAACAAAACGGAACAAATTAAGGGAACACATGCCAGCAATAAAAATTGGGCAGGAAATGGGCTATTATGGTAAATAGTAGGGAATAGAAGTGGGCTACTATGCATGTACGAGTAATAACTATTGTACTTTATATAGTATAAGTATATGCAGGTAGGTTTTAGCAACAGTTCGGCTTTCTGCTTTAAGCTCTTGACCAATGGCCATGAGTGGCCATTGACCAATTGTATGAGCCTGGACATAAAATTTACACTTACACATTTTTTCTATTCCCCTTGGAATCATAAAGTGGATCATAATTGTGCCTACATGTAGGTTTGTGTGTACGTTTGTGTTTATTTGCATGTGTATGGTGTGTGTGTGTGTGTGTGTGTGTATTCGGTACGGTATAATAATAAAATTAAAGAAAATATATATATATATATAAACATAAAAGAAAACTGAAAGAGTCGTATGAGAGAGAAACACACAGAATGTGTGTAGGAAAAGTATTTCTCTATTTCTTTTCAACTTACGGTTTGGGCAAAATGGTGTTATTTAGATTATCCTTCCATTGGAGATCAGCGACCAAGGCCGGTTCGGGAACAGTGGGACGACAGGTGAGTATGAGTGGTTTGCCAACTGGTTTACGTTGGACTTCCTGCATGGGATATATCTCCAAAGTGGGTTTCAGTTCAGCCTGGGTCAGTTCTGCAAATAATGTGCAAAAAAAGAAGAGAGAAAATGGGAAATGAATAAAGAGTAAGTTTTGCGGTTCGTAATTTTTCCAAGTGACTCATTTTCACAGCGAAAAGTAATTTAAATTAATTTTAATTGCCATATGCTTACAAAGGCCAGGGTGGTAGAAGAGCAACAGAAAGAGAGAGAGAACAAGAGAGTGTGGGAGTGGCAGTAGTGTTGGCTGTGGGAGAGGTAAGAGATGAGAGAGAGAGAGAGAGAGAGAGAGGCAAAGCAAACAATCAACCATGTCAGTATGGTATTTTTAATGCATTTTTCTTTTTATGCGAAATTAACTAAAAGTGTGGAAAATATTTATTAAAGTTTTTACATTTATAATTGGCTTCTACAAAAACGTAGCATACTTTTTAGGGCATACATATTACGTATACGTTTCCGTTTCATACGCAAATACATAGCATACTTATTTGGGAAGGTTAAGGCGGCTCTATACAAATTTCACATTTCCGTTTCCATATGGCCAACTTTTTGCTCATTTGCTAATTCCCTTTCAAATATTTATCGTAATTATCGATATCGATTAGTTTCTTTTTTTTTCGAGACAATTTGCATTTACTTTAAACTAAAACTATTTAAACACATTATCGCCTATGGCTGTTAGCTAGTCTGATGTGAAGTTTATATTCAGTTTCAGTTCATTTAAACTAAAATGGAGTTGTTGCTTTTGTTGCTGGTCCCCTTGGAGGAGCCGCTCTCGCATTGTTCATTGCACTTAGCTGGCTAATTACCGCCAATTAAATGCTCATGAAACCCCCATTGTTCTGAGGGTCAAAGACGAACAACCAAAAGCAAAAAGTTAGACAAAAGACACAGAGAGAGAGAGAGAGAGAGAGATGGAGGAAGGGGATGAGTCAGTGGCGGGAGTAGAACTAGCATTTTAATTTTCATGACCATTTACAATGAAATGCCTTTGGGCTATTTGTTTGACATTTTATTGGACAAAAACTCCAACTTCAACTCCACTTGTTGGCAGCAGCGTTTGTCTCTGTCTCTCTCGCACCACATCTTCGCCTCTCATCTTCTCTTTCGCTTTGTGTGTTTGTGTCGCTCTCTAAAGTCAAAGTTTTCGTTTGCCTTTTTGTGCCCATCTCCTTGGCACTTAAACAAGCAAAATTTATGTTCGCCAGGGCAAATATGGACCACATTTCTTTGGCATTTTTATGGAGGGTTAAGGATGCTGCAGCTGCGATCACATTTTTTTTTTCCTCTCCACTACTTGCTGCTCTCCTCTCTCCTCCCTCGTTCCTATTTTTCTTTTTTAGGAATTTTCCTCTACTTGCTAAGTGCATTATTCATTTTAATATAAATGAAAAACAAAAATGCAAATACTCCCACACTCTTTTTATATATTAATTTTTGCTTTTTTTCTCTCTCTTTTTTGTTGGTGGTGGTGGTGGTTGGCGACGAACCAACCAAGTGCATTAAACTGAAAGCAAGTGGCCCTCTTCTTTTGCGTTTGCTGCCAGAGAAAAATTAAATATGAGAAATTTATGCGGCATGGCCTTTTTGCATTGCAATTAATGCCCATGCCCATGCCCCATGCCCATGCCCATGCCAAATGGCTACGTCAACTATAAAACCAACAAAAGCTACAAATACTATAAAGTGCTCGAAATCTTTCACTAATAACGACTAGCCGATGTCCTTTGCTATATCGTAAGCATCTTATATGCAAAGACAGCTTCAAAGGATTCCAAACTCATATGAATAGAAACTTCCCCAATGTGTTTGCTGCTCTGTAATGTCTGAAATAATTCCATATCAATTGAAAGGGGAAATAATGTGAGTTCATTTAATGAAATGAAATTGAATTCGAAAATCAATTCAGAATTGATTTCACTTCTTTGCTCTCCGTAGCTATTCTCAAGTCAAGTTTCAAGACATTATTTCATTGGTTGCCGTTGCTTTTGTAGAGCAACCAAAAGTATGCAACACTTTTTGATATGATAGAAAACTGCTGTTGGTTGTCCTTGCGATGGGACGTATGCTTAATTTGTATTTATTTTATTTTAAATGCATGTTGCATAAATATAAATACACACACACGCACGCACGCATACATATATACTTATATATATTATCTTTGTGTGTGGGATGCTTTTTTTTGGCCGCGCCGCCGCGCCGCATAAATAAAACCGGCGGTTAAGAATTATCACGAGAGATGAGCCAGCAAGCGAGCTCCTTTCCCACCAAAAAGGCAGGAGGAAGGAGGGAGGGAGGGAGGGAGGTAAGTGGGGGATGGGAAAAAGTCGAGACTCCATCCTGGCAGATGCTGATGCAACTGCCGCTGTTCCACTTCTCCATTTCCTTGCGGACTGCACAATTAATTCATTGCACCACCAGGCCAGTGAAAATATTGTTGGAAAACAATTAAAATGGCAAATTATAAATACGCGCCATATAAACTGCGAAATTTTCGACTTTAATGTTAAATGCTAGTTTTTTGTTTATTTTCTCTCCCTCTCTCGCATGTGGTTCCTTTTTTTTATTTTTGAATATTTTTATTGCTTGGCCAGCATAAAGTTAAAATTAATATTTGTTTGCGCAAAGTTTTGCGCAAAAGCTCTACCACCAAAAATTGTTGATTTATGTAATCTACCTCCGCGCTCCGCCCACCGTCCGTTCCGTTCCGCCTCTGACCCGGTGCTTCCTTACATAGCGAAATAGAAGTTAGTTTTGAATTATGGCGGGTAAAAAAATCCTCGAAAATGTGGAAATGTTGCGTAAAAATGTAACAACGCAAAGTTGACCAATAATAATGTCCAATATGGTTTTGGCAATGGATGACCTACGCTCATATGGAGAGATAATGACTAGCAGGCGGACCGAAATGATTTCATTCCATTCGATTACTGCCAATCAACGATTTCGACAATTTCCTTTTGACACACTTTCTTTGTGGCCATTTTGTAATTTCACTCGAGACGTGCTTAAGTGTTAACCTTGCAGTGCGGTCGGTCCTCGTTTGGTGGGAAAGAGTGGTCCGAAAATACAACAACTATCTAACGATAGATAGATGGCCCCAGCTAAATTTAACTCTTATGGAATTGAACGTGCACTGGCTGCACTTGAGCAAGATCAAAGGCAAATGGCGTCTGGCGTTGCCAGATTATCGCCCTTGCTCTCATCCTCGTCCTCGTCCTCGTCCACGTAGGCAACAGCAGCAGGTTAGCCAACTTGGCATGCCACTTAGCCAACAAACCAGAAGAAAAGCAAAAATGAAAATCCAACAATGTACAAGAGTAGAGAGTAGAAAGAAAAACCTATTCAAGGACAAATTTATTTGCACAGTAAAACACATTAAAGGCGGCTGACATGGCAAACATGTTTGGCATATTTGATGGCATACTTTTTAGCCATGCATGCGTGCCAAAAATGAATGCTCTTAACCCCCTCCCCTCCTCCATCTACCATCTCTCGCTCCATTTGTGCATATTTCCTTTGGAAAAACAAAAATTCGTGTTTTATTTGCACTCGTTATAATATTTTTTGGTATCCTTTTGCGGCAGACATGTTTTGTGCGTTGCCGACGGAAGGAAACTGGAACAGGCAACTGCCTCAAGTGGCCAGACTTAACACCCACCAAAACATTTCTGTTTTCACCCCCACCCACGTATTTCTATGCCCTTTGAATTTTTAAATAGGCCAGCCAGCCAGCCAGCCAGCCATCCAGCCAGCCAACGCTCGACAAGGCGACATTTGCCACTGACAATTTTCGCCTTTTTTGTCGTATGATTTGGTTCGGCAAGGACTCAAGTGTTGCGTCAAGAGGATTTTATGATTGTCGGGCGCCTGAATGTCGCCTGTCTGAGTGTATGTGTGTGTGTGTGTGCCATTGCTATCATACCAACACTTGGCACGTGGTAATTGCTAGCGTTTAGATCTAAGACATCGGAATGGCATTTCTGTTGAAAAATTCCTAAACGTATGCTATAGTAATTGCTGGGCATGGAGAGCATAGCATACTTATTTTGATTAGACAAATCTTTCCAACCGACTGATTTTTCATCCATAGTGTGAAAATTTGTATTTAATTAGCCTTTGACTTTTAACTAAACTAAAATGAAAAGCATTAAATAGAATATCCTTGTTGACTTCAAACGATTGCTCATTTTTCATGTACCAAAGTTTGGAAGAGACTCACACACACACACACACACAAAATGACTTTGACAGGCAATTTATAATGTCTAATTGACACAAAAACAGAGAGAAAGAAAGAAACGAAAAACTGAAGGAAAACAACTACAACTGAACAATTGGTTGTTCACATTGATGTTGTTATTGTTGTTGCTGTTACTTTGCCGGTTTGCACTTGAAAAGTTTGGCGACCCAGAAACCCGGAAAAGTGTTACAAACATCTCTCAATCGCCAACCGATGCTAATACAAATGAGGTCATTATGAGAGTTTAGTCAGCAATAGCAGTCGACCAAGAAGGGCTAGAGAGAAAGAGACAGAGAGATGAGGGAACGCGGTGTCAGGCCGGGGGGTTAATGCCAACCAAGTGGCGACAAAGTAGTTAAAGTTTTTATCTCTTTGTTCGCTGCTACAACTTCTTCTTATTTTGCTAGCTTGGCTCAAAACACACAACAAGAACAGAAAAAAAGAACAAAAACAAAAGAAAATGAAGAAAACCCCGCCTCTATGAAATGGCAAATGAAAACTTAATGAGCATTGAAGAACTGGCATCCCATCGAAAAGATGGAGGGCAAAGGGCAACTGAAGATGAAACATTTGCCAAGCATTTGATTTCTTTCCTTAACATCGATAACAAGTGATGAGAGAGCGCCACGACAAAAGCGAAAAGCGATCCACTACCAACCAAATATAAGAGCGGATTTCTTGGGAAATCACCTGCTTTTCGAGGCGGAGTTTTTCTCGTTCGCAGCAAAAGTTTTTCCTTTAAAGGAGCTTATTGGTCAGAATGAAAGCTTCATCTTTAATCTTGGTAGATTTCGCACTTTGCTTGGACTTACTTATGTCACACATGCCGCCAAAAGTAGTTTTCTTAAAGTTACAGGCAAACCAAAAGGGAGCGCAGGGCGAGGGAGCGACACCTCGGATGCTTGTAAGCCAAAAACCCGTCTATTGGCCTGGCAAGGCGGAGAGACTTGGTACTTTTAATTTTTTTTTTTATTCCGCCTTGGGTTTGGATAAAGTTTCCAACCAAAAAACATGGGGGAAAAAAATTAAAAAAAGGCATCCCGAACTTTTTATATCCTTTCACTTACTTAAAGAAACTTTCTGTATGTATTTTTATTTTGTTTTTCCCCCAGCAAAGATCCGCGAAGTGATATTTCGCGATGAGACTTTCTCATACCCTGAAAGGAGACTCTTTCTTCTCTCTGTGTGTGTGTGAGTGTTGCAAACATTGAGCTACAATTAGAATACCTTGTGGAAGAGTAAAAACATTAAGACTAAAAAAAAGAAATGAACAAAAATATATATAAGAAGCAACCGAAAAATAACTTTTCGCTGTAACTTTGTGCCAACAGCGGAGGCAAAACTTTGGTCCTACATAGAAGAGTGGGTGCCTCTAGCAGGACTCCCCTTTCCCTTTCCCCCTGGCCCCTTTTTGACACCAAAGAAGAATAAGAAATAAAACTAACTGCTTACTTAACAAGACATATTCAAGCACTTAAAAGCAAAATAAAAAGCGACTAGATGAAGAGCACTAGGCTCCATGTTTCTTCTCGTCTTGCTTGCATCAGGAACAAACAGCACCAGCAGCGGGACAGGACATCTCTTTGCCATTTTGTGCAAAAGACCCAAACTCTATCGGGCCTTAACACGCCATTTTGTACATATCGCAGAATCTCTGGCATGGCACAGGCCCAGGAACAGCTTGAGTTGGCTTGAATTTGGGTGGCCACACACTCACACACACACACACACACACACAGAAGAACTTTATCAGAGCCAAGTTAACTGAATATGCAAAAATGTAACAGAAAAAAAGCAACACTAAAAACATACACACACACACACACACACACAACTTAAATACAAAAAAAAATCAGACGCGACGAAGGGTTTGTGAGGTCCTCTGAAAGTTTTACGCGCATAATAAGCTTAAGTTTTATTTTTTACTTTTGGTTTTTGGCCAACTTTCAGTTTCTGTGACTACCTATGGATGGCTTCTTTCTGCCCTTTTATGTTTTTCATATTCTTTTTTTTCGAAAACAATGAAAAATGTCTGCAAACAAAAATCAAATATCCCTCACCTTACTCATGTCTGGGAAATTCGTTTTTCATATTTTTCTGACCAGATTTGCTTTCGTTGCAGATGTGAGACTAAGAAACGTGATTGAAAAACTTTTCCGTATAGTTGGCCTTTTGATCCGACAAAAGGACTTTCTTTGCGGACTTGCGGCTGATGGTTTATGATGAAATCAGTTCTATGGAATGATTTCATATGGATGCATATTTTGATAATCACCGAGTGACCTGTAACCTGCAGTTTTTGCCCATTCTTTGCTTTTCTGCTGCTGTCATTTGCCTTTCTCTAGGTTTTGTTTTTTGTTTTTGTCGTTTTTTATACCATACACCCATAGGGTGAAATGGTATATTAAAGTCGCCAAAATGTATGTAACAGGCAGAAGGAAGCTTCTCCGACCCTATAAAGTATATATATTCTTGATCAGGATGAACAGCCGAGTCGATCTAGCCATGTCCGTCTGTCCGTCCGTCCGTCCGTCCGTCCGTCCGTCCGTCCGTCCGTCCGTCCGTCCGTCCGTCCGTCCGTATGAACACGCAGATCTCGGAGACTATAAGAGCTAGAGCCACCAAATTTGGTATGTATACTCGTGTATTATGCACGCGTACAGAGTTAATTGGAATTTCGGCCACGCCCCCTTACGCCCCCAGGAATCACATAAAACTATTTTTCTTAAAAAGTATAACAGCTAGAGACATCAAATTTATTTTGTTTAGTTAGCGCGCAAAAACTGATTGTTCAAACTTTTTGCCACGCCCCCTTACGCCCCCAGGAATCACATAAAACTGTTTTTCTTAAAAAGTATAACAGCTAGAGACATCAAATTTGGTATGCAGATTAGCTTGATAGACGCGCAGATATTGGCTATTTAAAAATTTTGCCACGCCCACTTCCGCCCCCGCAAATTAAACAAAACTGATTTTCTCAAAAACTAACAAAGCTAAAGTCACCAAATTTAGTATGTACACTGGCTTAGTATGCGCGCAGGGTACATCTATTTTCATATTTTGCCACGCCCACTTCCGCCTCCATATTTAAGAAAAAACCGATTTTCTCCTGTAGATTTTTGACTATCGCATTCAAATTCGGCAGACTAATTATTCTTATCTATTTCTACAAAACTACCGAATTTTATTGAAATCGGACTAGAAACATGCAAAATATGCGTATGAACGTATTTTACAAAGCAGTCCACAAGGCCAGAATTGGCCGTTGGCTAGTGGCGGCGCTAGAGTGCTCGTATGTTCGTAGAGTGAGCGAGATAGCACATACTATGAAACATGTAAAAACAATTTAATAGACATACATTTGGTTTTCGAAATTTGAAATATTTGTTTCGCCTGGTGTATGGTATACCCAAGTCGACGAGTCGACTTACTTGCTTCATTATTTTTAATATTTCCATTTTTGTTTTTGCCTCTGCCCGAAAGTTCAATTGCATAAATTAACCAAAAGCACATATTCCACATTTCTCTCTGGTGATGGTTCATTCATTATTGATGCCATTCAATGACAACTCAGAAGGGAGGAGGGGGGCACGGGGTGGGAGAGAGAATGGATGGATAGTGGGCAGAGTGCGCTCTCGCTCGCCAGTGAACTCATTAAAATGCCATTTAATTAATCATCACAGCGACGACCAGACCACGGCGATGACAGAGACGGAGAAGCCAACCAAATGCTATAATTCAACGCGCTTTTCTAATTGTTGTGGTGGACTCTGGGACACGGGGAGGGGGGAGATGCATTCGGGAGAGGGTCGATTGATTCATTCATTCAAAGGGGCTCCGGCATTGGGGATTCTGTCTGTTCTGTCTGTGCATTGCTGCCCGCTCATTAAACATCAACCGAGTGCAGGCTGCATTATAATCAACATTGGATATCACATCATCCAACGACTACAACGACGACGACGATGAGGATGATGACAACGACTCGGTCTTCAATCATTCCATTAACGAGTAAAACTACAATTCTTCTCTTAGTGATGGTAAAAAAATAAACCAATACTTTGAAAGCTCTCTCTCTCTGGCACTAGGCACCTAGAATCTCTCGAGACGAGGTTCGGCCTCGGTTCGGAATGGGCGTAGTTTCAATTAGTTTGTTTCATGTTCAAGTTGTTGCTCAATTGAGTCTTGGAATGGATTCGTTCACCACTCAATCTCAACTTCAGGCTCAACTCACAGTGTCTATCAATCGGGTTATCAATCAAAATTTACTGCCCTCCCTACCTCCTTTTCGCTCACTCTCACTCTGTCTATCATCGAATGGTTTTCCTTCTCGGCTACCTGCTTAAAGTCCGTAAACCTATTTCTATCCTATGTCCACACCCACATTCGCTCGGCAGCCGCATCTACCCCTGGAGGCCAGTTCCAAATTATGCAGCTACGCGACGGGCGAGCACATCGATCAACAATTTTCTAGCAACATCAGCGGCAACGGCAGCCCAAGCGGCAGCTGTCCATCCATCCATCCATCCATCTATTCCATCCGCTCTTGTCCTCAAACATTTTTTTTTTGTTACGTCTTGTTTTTTGTTGTTGTTGTTGTTTCTCCGTCATCAATTTGGTCTTTGATTTGGCTCGTTTGTTTATTTCTTTTCCCGTTTTTAATTCTTGCCCTTTTTCTGCAACGTTTGCATTTGGGATTTGCTGTGGCGTGGCTTTTGGCGTGGGCCCAGGACAATTGAGCTGTCATTGCCTTTACCCACCCAATGATGATGGATGGATCGATGGATAGGGATGCATTCAGGACTTGCCGGATAGATGGATAGATGGACAGGCTAGGCAGGCGAGGCCTGAATTGTTAGATACTACATACTTACTTAAAACATATTGAACTCTGTTGAGTTCCTCTTCAACGATAAAGAATTTCTCTAAAGCACGTGGACGACAACAATCGGAGGGTGTCCAACATGACAGATGGGATGCCTATCACACCTGAGGGGAATTCACTTTTTGGCATCGATTTGTCAGGCATTCAATTGAAAATTGACACTATTAAGGTTATTCAACCATTTGTCTGACTAATGCCCAGCAAACTGTAACTTATGCTTATGCAACTTAGAAAGCCTCAAACAGTACAAATTAATAGTTTTCAACTCATTCTAATGGGTTGCATCAATTGAATGCTGCTGACATCAATTGTCGATGGAACGTTGATCAATTTGCATTATTGTCAAAATGGTCTAGGAACTTAACTTCTACTCATCATCATCAGCATCATCATCATCATCATCAGCATCGTCGAGCAGAAGAAGATTATTGTCTTTGTGATCATTATCAATGCTGAAAATGGAATGCACTGAAGAAGGTTAAGTGACTTGAAGAGAAATGGAAAATGAGAAAAAAGTACTTCTCTATATATTTCAATTGTTTTTGAAAATAAAACACAAAGAGAGACTGGGGGCCAGAGAGAATAGGAGAGGAATAGCTCTCAATTAACATCATCACACAAAGTAATTGACTTCAATTAAAATATTATTCCATTCCACACACAATAGCTCAGACCAAACTGCTCTCTTCAACCAAATAATAGTCATATATATATATTTATACATATATGTAGTACAAAACAATATATGTAAATAAATAAATAAATAATTCACAGTTTTTTTCCTCACTCCAATCCAACTAAATGTACATTTAAATACAAAAAAAGAAAATGTTATTCGTCGCATTGACTTGTATTTACTCTGCAGCAAATGGAAAATATATTTCAAAATAAATTCCTCGAACATGTCTCAAGAGCAAATGCACACTAGCGCCACTAGAGGCCAAAACGTTTGCGTCTATAACTCGTTTATTTTGATGGCAATCTTTATGAAATTTGCTAGTCTCCTAGATATTGGTTAGATCATCTCCTATACTAATTTTGACAATAAAGTGACTTATATTTGAGTAAACGTTTCAAATATTGTAAATGTGTCGGAGAATTGGTAGTTCTAACTAGGTTTACATACAAATTACAATTTTTGAAACAAATCGACTGTTAATAAAGGGAATTTGAATATTTACTTATTGTTAAAAGTGCCGGAAATGCTTTGTAAAACACAAAGGCTCCTCTCTCTATTGCCAAGAGAGTGTGATGTTTAGAGAAAAAAACGATAACATATACGAAATTGTAATTTTGCGCGAAATAACGGCAATTGGTTGATTCATTTTATGAAATTCATTTAATTTGTTCTGGCAGATTAAAAAACATTTCAAATATGCAAAATGGAAACGCGGATCGCTTTGTATGTAGAATTAGTGCAATATGTGTGAACGTGTTTATGCATGTAAATGAGAACGCTTCTAGCCCTATCAGTATGCCTATCTCTTTCTATCCATCGTCAATTAAAATGTGTGGGAGTATATTTTCAATTGGCACTATAATTAACAATTTTACTTATGGGGTTTCATTTTCTACTTGGTTTTCACTGGAAGGATAGAAGGAAGGAAGGGATGCTGGTTGCTGGATGGGGGATGGAAGTGGGAAATGAAAATGGGTTGACATTTTTCTACGGAAATTGAGTAGGTAATGAAAATGTTATATTGAAATTGAATTGCGTTTGTTGCTGAATGTTTTTGCTAATGGATATTGTTTAGGAATTGATTTTATTTTATCAATTTTGCTTGAAATAATTTAATTGAAATATTGAGGGAATGCCAATCATTGTTCTCTTTAAGCCTTTAACAATGTAAATTGAAAATTGGATGGTTTGATGATTGATAGAGTAAAAAAAATTCGAGAAAAAGTGAAAAAAGACACAAACAGCAAAAACTGATGCATAAAAATTTGCTATTTCAACATTATTGCAGGCGTTTAGGTTTAAAGCTATTTGTAACCCTTTCTTCTCCTGCCCTCCCCTCCCCACCCATTACCATCCCTTCCCCCCTTCCCTTGCTGCCATTCGACTTGTTAAATATTTAATTAAAATTCACACAGCAACCGCATTTGGTTCAACTTAAGGAACATAAGATTGTGGAGGGTGGGAGGGAGGCAGAAGACAGGGGGTGGGTGGATGCTGCAGATGGTGGAGATGATGGAGATTTGGGGGTCAAGAAAGTAACAAAATGAAATGCTTTTTGTGGTTCTGGCATTGAAATAAACGAAATGAGCGAAGAGCAGAAGCAGCAGCATCAGCAGTCGGAGGAGGATGTAAGGGGGTGGTGGAAGTGCCTAGGCACTTGAAAATGCCACTGACAACCAAAGAAAATTTATAGCAGAAATTTATGTACCCATTGTTGTTGTTGTTGTTGCTGCTGCTGAACTCCGACAGTCGTAGTCGGACAGTGTAGGGAAAATATTTGCATGCTGTTTATACTTTTATTGCAAAAATATCTTTTACTCTGTTGTCTCCGCTTTGCTTTTATCTCCCCCTCCCCCACTGCACTGCTGTTCCTCCTTGAGCCAAAGATGTGGCCCCAACAGACATGTGTCAGGCGATTCCCCAGTCAAGTCAAGATTTTTTAGAGCCAGAGGAGGGAGAGGACAAAAAAACATATTCATATACATATAAAAAACATATATCTGAATACGCAGTATATATATATGTATGTATATATATTCATGTTCTCAAATGCTGCCGCGCGGCTCATAAATCACTTGGCAAAATGTGCGCGGCGTCTGGTTTGCCGTGGTCCTGATCTCTCTCCGGAGACAAACTGCAATGCGAAAGAGGCCAAGGGGAAACAGCTCGAGAGAGAGAGAGAGATAACAGATGAGACTGGAACAGATCCCTTCTGTCTCCTGTCGACTCCGCCTTTTGCTAATTATACTCTCTAATAAAAAAGACTTTGGTTTTTGCTAGTTACTCTGTTTAGATGAAACTTCTTTAAGGCCATAAAGACTGTTAACTTGGCTTACAGGCGCTTGTAGGGAAATTCCATTTGGAAAGTTGCATGTTAAAAGAGTATATGAAGTTCGACTTCAATGGACCACTTTGGGTTCGAGTGTAGCTGCTGCTGTTCCCTCGTTTTAAATTCTTTTGTTCATGCCTCATTTAAATGCGGCAACTCCCACTGCCACACAGCCACCACTGGCATATTATACCGTTGTTTTCGGTTGCTCGGTTGCTCGGTCGGTCTCCTTTCGGTCGAAAAAAACTTTAATTGTAATAAATTTGCCACATACTTAAGTTATGCCAAAGACAGAGGAGTTGGAGCCAAAGTCTGTTGTTTTTGGACGGGGTTATGTGTGGCTGTCTGGCAATGAAATGCTAAACAGACAGCAAAACAACTTGTTGGCATTTTCCCACTGTCTTTCTGTCGGTGCTCATCTGCCCTCGGGTCACGCCTACCACTCACGGCAGTTGGGGAGTTGTGGGCAGGCTCCAAACTCCAAAAGTGACAAGACATTTTTATGGCACATTTCGTTGTCAGTCAGCCAACAGACAGAGTAATAGAGAGAGAGGGAGAGGAGACAGACAGACAGACAGACAGACAAAACAAACTGTGTAGACCATGGGCAATGAAATTCAAATGAAAAAGCTAATTGAACTCAGTTGAAAATGAAATGAAAATTGAAAGATGTGAAGCAGTCGAAAGTTCCAAATGGCGTAAACAGAAGTCAGCTTGATCTTGAGATGTGATGATGACTCTCAATTGGGGGCACCACCACTATGACCAATATGGAAATGTTATTCAATTTGATTGATGAAAGTTATGCAATCCGGAATCATTTTGAATTTTTTGTGTTGGAACTGCTGGCAATGCTGGCAATTGAATGTAATTTAGGATGAAACCGTTCAAGCCCCACAATATGTGGAGTGCAAATCCTAAGACCATTAATTGGACCAAGGGGTGGGTGGGAGGCAGGAGGCAGATGTGCCTGCAGCTATTGAAAAGCTTCCATCTGAATGCAGACGATGTCGTTGTCGACGACAACGATGCATGTCTTAATAGCATAAGCAGCAATGGGAGTGCTACTTAAGACGTTCCACCGGCTTGCTTAAGGTAAGCACATGCGGCACTGCACTTCTACTTCGACAGTACTTCTTTTCTAGCAAATGGCAATAGATAGAGAGATAACGCTGTCAATGCATTGAAATGAAAGGGATTTGGGGAAAAGCGAAACGACCAAGCTGACGACGACTTCCATCACACACTCACCCACACACTCCCTAAGTTGTGCCACCGACGCGTTGTGCAATGCAACTCTGAACATCACATGGCGCATGAAAAGTGAAGTAGTGTGCAAAGTAAGAGGAAACAAAGTGCAAGGCGGCGATATGTGAGGGAGTCCTCGTCGGTGTAGTCGTCATCGTCATCGTCACGCTTGCAGGGGCCAGCATCCTTTTTAGTGACGCAAACACTATGTATGTACGTCCGTATGTATGCATGTATGTATGTGTAGGTAGGTACCATGGGTATATATGTATGCTTCTTGTGTTTTCTTTTCATCTCACACTATATATTCCCTTCATCGTCTTATACATTTTTATACCCTTGCCAAAAAGGGTATATTAACTAATAAGTGTGCAAAGCATAGAAGGAAACAAGTGTATACATATGTATGTATATTCTCGTTCAGCAGATTTGTTCGTCTGGATTGGAATCAATTCAATCAGATCACTATTCCGGAACGATTGGTCGAGTTTATGGGACGTTCTGTACAGAAGAAGTTGGATCTTTCAGAAGAGTACACAAACTTCAGCACAGCCAATGCCAGTCCCGACCCTCTGGTTTTTTGTTGTATTTCATCAACAGAGCCAGCATAATTTTGCAAGTGCATTCAGTGCCCCATGCAACGAGCGTGTGGCGCTATTAACACTTTTGTCATTATCGGGCTCAAGGGGGACCAGAGTGAGGAGGAAGTAAGCGAAGCAGAGAGAGAGACAAAGAGCGATATAGATGGTGGTCCGCTTAACCATTGCCAGGTACATATATGTATGTAACTCTCCTTCGGCCGTCTGCCCGTCCACAGGGAGGACACCAGCTACGAAAAACGGAAGTCTCAACTTCCGTTTGCCATCTCTACCGTTCCCCATGCCACCTAGCATCTCCCCCTTTCCCGTTGCTGATGAAGCCATTCCGATATAAATGCTGGCGGTCCCATTTTACATATAATGTGCATTGGAGAGGCGGCTGCTAGGCGGCAGGCAGTCAGATCCTGGACCTGGCATGCGTATTCAAGTGTAAGCAAGTTGAAGTGTCATTTCAAATTTGGAGCATGCTGGGGGCTTTCCAGATCCTGGGTGTGTCCGCTGATTAGGGTTGCCATACACCACACAATGGACCCGAATGACATGACGTGTACAAGTGCTTTTATTATCCCACACACACATATAGATACATTCATATACATGTATGTATGTATGTATGTACGCACGTCTAAACGGTTGGGTGGAGTCAGCACTAGAAGGACATTTCTGGGAGAACGGGAATGAACTCTCAATGGAAAATTTAGGTTACTTTTCATCGAGTGCTTTAGCTGATGTCGATGACAGCGATGCAGGCAAATAAAGATTTGAAATTCTAGCCATGTAAATTCAATAAGAATTCGCTTCAAACGTTATCGATAGGTATATTTCCAATATAAACATACATTCAATATTGTAAACAACGAGTATCTATACTTAGTTATTGATTATCTATTCCCAAAATACAACCTCACCTAACCAACTTTGAACTGCTGTAATCGCGAAACGCAATCGCAGACTGCAATTTGCATTTGTTGCCTCGATACAAGATGCATATCGATATCCGATATACATACAAATGACCACTTCCGCATTTGCATCACAACAGCCAAACGAAATGAGAAAGAAAAATGAATTATTTATCGATTTTCCCTTTCTTTTCGTCGCCGATATCGTTTCGGTTCATGGCACGGGGTAATGGTATGCCCAGCACGGCTATTGATGGGGCCAAAACCAAACCGAAGCAGTTCACGCACAATTGATAATCCATATGCATGGAGGCCTCCCCCTACTCCAGATCCCATACATATGGAGATATACATAGCTGTCTGGACATATTGTAATTCATTTTTGACTTTTTTACGTGAGAATTATCTGACGCCAGCCTTAAGATTTATGCAATGAATTTGTGTGTCAATTTTCTCCGTCAATCCCCAATCCATTCACCTTGTTCATCCTTACTATGTGTGTGTGGGTGAGGGTGTGTGGGTGTGAGTGTGGGCACGCAAAGTGGCTAGAGATTGCCGTCGTCGTCGTCGACGTCGACGTTGTCATCGTTGTCCTGGCGCTGATGAGATGAAGTGGAAAATGTGAATTTATATGGACACAAGGATGTAGTAGTACGTCGCGGCATAAGTAATAAAAAGTGAAGAAAAAGAAAGAGAAGGAAAAAACTGGCCTGGCCCGCATCCTTGCCAACACGGATGATGATGATGATGAAGAGGATGAGGATGAGAATGGCGATGACGATGCCCCGTAAAGATAATTTTAACGATGTCGATAAACTTCAATTTCATTGCAGACCGACCAAACTCTGCGTGCCATTTATGAGCAGAGCAGAGCAGGGCAGGGCAAAGCGGCGAAGCAATGGCAACATTTTGGTTGAATGCCATTTAACTGTGTAATATTGGATAATGCGACCGATGACAGAACCAGAGATATATATACCTACATATATACATGCTCGTGAAGCATTTCGATAATTCTTTATTGCATTTGGCCTGATGGAGCAGTTGCACAGTGACTAAGCCTCACTCTCTTTTGGGTTCAAAGATGGAAAAAAAAATGTTTTCTCTTTTGGTTTATTTCCCAAGATTTCTCAACTAACCAAGTTTGGTTTCTTTTGTTTTCTTTCTTGTGGTCGAATGGCAACTGGATGGCAACTAATACTCAAATACTTAAATTGTTTTCAAAACAAATCGATTCTAATTGTTTACCCCTGAATCATTGGACAAATTTCTCACTTTGATCCATATCCATTTGCGGCTTATCATCAATTGCATTGCAAATTGCAAACGACATTCAAGCAATTAACAACAAAAAAGGAAAAAAGTAACCAGATATGATGGCAGTGGCATTTGTTAATACTCTGACGAAGATTCTATGCACTTTTCTCTTGATTTTCTTTTAGTTCTGTATTTACTAATCGATTGATTTCGTTTTCACTTTTAAGTAGGCTTCCTCTAGCATTCGCCTGCCAATTTCGATTCCCTACAATGTCGTGTGAATGGCTCTGCAAAATGCATGTCCCTCATCCTTTGGCAAGGGTATTCAAACATAACCAAAAGAGACAGAAGAGCTATCAAAAATCACAGTCGGCAATCAAATCAGAAACCACTTTGGCTTACAGCAAAATATTCTGGCTGTTAAAAAAACTGAAATCGGTAAAAATACTCCATATATATTGGTAGTTATTTAATAGGTGTAGTCATGCATGCGTGTGTGTGTGTGTGTGTCCCTCTCTGTGTTTGGTTGTGCGTGTCACCGTATTCAATTCATAACCACGTTCTGAATTCTCTCGTCTCCCTCAATAAAACTGCAGGCTATTTGAAGATAAAATTTGTTTCTCTCTGTGGTTAAATGTTGGTTTTATTATCTTCTTTAGTGTTTTTATTTTGGTTTTGCTTCAGTTTATACTCTTATTTAGTGGATGCTTAAGTTTTGGCAAGTCATGCGCCAATACCTAAATATTTAAACATGGGTGAATAAATCCCCTAACCCCATCTTCATCTACTACTTAAACGACTTTCTGAAAGCAAATAAAGTCAATGAATCACAATAATCCAAAATTTTAGTTTAATTAAACTTTAAATCAAAGTCTCTATGATATAGTCTGAACTATCAACACACTGGATTAAGGTCTCTAAAATTGTATTGCCATATTACTGAGAATTTCAACGCTAAAACTAGTTGCGAATCACAACTAAGTGAAAAGAATTTCCAAAATGTTTAAATGTGAAATAAAATTATTCTGTACACAAAGGATATTTCTGTATACTGAAGGATCTTTATCACATTCTTCAACATATTTAAGGATTTTCATCTGACAGAGACAAACTTCTCAAGGATATGCATCTTATTAATCTTCTATTTAATATAATAGCACATATTTATTTACTAAGAACACATTTCAAGTGAAAGAGTATAGGCAAAGACATAAGTTAGGTCTGTCTGCATTTCCGTACGTATCTGCATAAGGATATATGTATGTGAATTTCAAGTATGAGGGCCATATTTTTCCAATAACTTTTCATTTTGATTTTATTATTTAGACTTTGGTTTTTTTTTTTTGTATTGTATCTCGTAGTTTTTCCATTGCCATTGCTGTTGCACATTTTTCATGTCACTAAAAAGGCTTCCACATGCCACGTACGGCCGATATAGTACGGACAACGGACGACGACAACAACAACAACAACAACAACAACAGTGCAACAGACAGAGCTTCCTATATTTCCCTTTTTGTTATTTTTTTTTTTTTTTTTGGCCTGTTTGCCTCCTCTCTTCTATGTTTTCCATATGCAAAAAAAATCGTCAGCCATAATGGCTAGACCATACGCTTTTGCCGTATTCTAACCAATAAAGTGCCGGAAGCAAAGTTCGTTGCATCGATGTATCGTAAATACGTTAACACAACACTTTTTTCTTTTTTTTTTTGCTACTGCCAAACCAACACTATAGTACATGGAAAAAGTTTGAAATCCGAGGAAACGAAAGTGAGGACCCGATTCGATTCAATAGGCGGTGATTATTACATCTATTTGTATAGTACCATCTGAAGTACCATATAGCCGAATCTAATGGCTCCCATTGTGGTTGAGGACCATGGTGTGGGAGGGGGAATCGGTTGGCAATTTACAGCATATAAATATTGGAAAAAAGCAATGTACACACACGCATACAGATGTGTGTCCCTCTCCATTTCTGTCTGTTTTCCACCTCCCGCCCGGAGCCTTTTTTTAGTCTATGTACTAGTAGCCGGGGTCTGGCATTTAATAGGATGTGTCAAGTGCATTGGAAAAGTCTATTTACGCTGCAATTGCAACAGTGGCAAGCTTGCCCCATGCACCACTTATGACCCCCGCCCACCGCATCTTCTTCTTCTAACGGATCTGCTTCTGCTGATGATTTTGTATTTTTAGGATTTGCCACACAATAAATGCAACAAAAATCAGACGACAGAAACGAGGGAATATTGTTTTTCTATGCGGTTTGAAATTTCATTTCATTCCATTTCATTTTGTTTCATTTGATTTTTTTTGAGGGGTTTGACAGGTTTAGTCTGATGGAATTTTTGTTTACCGCAATGAAATGAAACTAACTGAAATTGAATTAAGTGGAAAATGTTGATCTATTAAATGGCACACACACCAACACACACACACAGGAAAGCATTCTCTTTCCTTCTTACTGTGTTTGTGATGCCAGAGTTGTCAAACATAATTAATAATCAAAGTCTGGAAGACATTAAAAGATTTTTCTGTTTTTCCATTTTGGTTTCGGCTTTTGTTTTTGCTCTTCGCATTTTGCTTATTTGTTTGTTTGCTTGCAAGCTGTCGACGACAGCAAAATATTTCGCAGCACATTTAATGATGCGTAAAGTGCTGCAGAGTCCGCCTCTGTCGAAGTCGTGGAGGAGATTGGGTTAAGATGATGGAGGAGATTTGGGTCTAGGGTCTGGAAAACAATTTTGCACTCAAGTGAATTGCTGCAGCATTCTTTCTTGACGCTTGCATGTATCGATAAATCTGCTACGGTGTGTGTGTGTGTGTGTTTGTGTGTGAAAATTGAAAATCAATTAATTATAAGTAGAATGGAGACAGGGGAAAGTCAAGTGGTTACTTAGCTTGTTAGTAGACTTTGGAGGGGAAGAATATGATAAACAGAGTGCCACATACCTGCAAAGAAAGAAAGAAAAATCAATGAATACAAGTCATGAATGAGAGAGAATGAAAAATATACAATGGTACAGTTGCTACTGCTCAGGGTTGCCATATGCGTATATGAATTTGCAATTACTCAGCATTAAAAATGTGCGAAAAGCAGGCAGCCAGGCTGATCGGATGATGTCATCGACAGCAACCAAGAACCAGGACAAACTTTTCCTTTCACTTAAAATGCCAAGCACTGTGTTGTCCTCCATCATCAACACCATCTCTTTTCCCATTGCCCCGCTTGCTAACAATGCGCCCTAATGTATGCTCTGATTTTTGCCTCGCTCTCGTTCCCTCTTTGTCCTCGACAAAACTCAACAAAAAGTAATTGACATTCGTGATTCAGATGCAGTGGCAAAGATAAAAAAACTTGAACGCATCTACAAAAACAATCAAGACATAAAGAGAAGCCATCCCTTTTTCATCTACCCTCCCTCTCCCGATACGCCATACATCACTTCTAACACTGTTCTCTTGTGCCCGCGACCCTCCACACCACACCACACCACACACATCGTTCGCTATTTTGGCTTATGAAAATTGAAAATTTTTGGTCCCCCAATTCGCTTTTCCCCCTCACTAGCGAAAGTTTGTTCTTCTGTCTTGCTCTTCTTTTACTGTAATTCACCAAAATTAAATTCTATTAAGGGGAAAAGTTTTTGCAGTTTTTGGTTTCTTGTTTTTCTTTTTTTTTCTCTTTCGTCCCCCTAAAGTATTCACGCTTATTGCCTTATCAGCTTAATGATAAGGCACTAAGTGATGAGTATTAAAAACAAAAGTGCGAGAGAAAGTTATTTAAATCAAATGATATGAAACGGCGAATATTCTATACTCTGTAAGAGCTGTAATCTTTATCTCAAGATAAAGTGAATTATTTCAAGTCGAATTCAGACATAAATGCTTTCTCCTTCAGAAATGGCTCACTGGCATAATGAAGCTTAGGCAGGAAAGCCATTCCAGGCAGAAGTCTTGTTAACGTTGTTGATGGCTAAAACCATGGTTACACATCTTCTCCGGCTCCTGCCTTGACGACTACTTCTTGTTGTCGCCAAAAGACTTAAACAGTTCATCGGATTTGCATCTTATTAAAATATCCATGGATCTGCCATTAAAGTCTCCATTTCCGCCTTCTTCATTTGCCTGCGCCATTTGCTGGGCTCTTTTGTAATAAAAATAAGAAATACTTTTATTTTTGCAATTGCAATAAGAGAGCAACTGCTGTCTCTGTCCCTGCTGCTGCTGCTGCTGCACCTTTATCAACGATTTACTTCCTCATTGGCTGCAGCCATCGATGTCAACGGCATTCTCAACTCATTCGCATTTACATTTGCACTCCCACTCCCACTCCCACCCTTCCGAGCAGAAGCATTCCACTCTTCCTCATGGTTCTGATGATGTTTCAGTCTTTAGTCAACTTGCGCTGCACTTTCTGTTGCAGTAGTATGTCGATTGAAGCCGCATCGATTTCGCACAGCCGTTACAGTAAAATGATGTAGAAGACCAAAAGAAGTTAAGTACTACTGCCACTGCAGGAACCGAACGAACAAACTCAACTGCGGGGGCTAAGATGGAGTAGTGGTGTGGTCTGGTCTGGTATGGTCTCTGGTCTATCTATCTGCCAACTTTGGTGCACATTAAATGGGTCAACTTGTCTACTTTAGAGCTATACAAATGGGACAATTGTCACTGCATTGACTACGAGAGTCTTAGAAGTGGTTGGGTGGGAGTGGAAGTGGCAGCTACTTAACGTCTTCGTCTTCTTAAATTCCTCTCTCTCTCTCTCTCTCTCTCGTTCTGCTTTTAATGACACTTTTTGCATAAGAAGAAAACTCAAATTTGTTAAACATTTTTAACTTTGAACATTAATCTATTTTAAATTGGCCAAAATGAACTTTTAATTATGCTAGTTTGCAAACGATAGTAAAGACTCTGAGCAGCTGTTACAGTAACAGCAACTGTACTTAATTCATATATGATTTAATCATTAGCAGCAAACAGCAGCTGCAGGTGGTAATAATAATCTTGATGATGTTGATGATTATGATGATGGTGATACAGTTGTGGAGATGAAGCCTAAGCGAAGAGAGACCCCAGACTTGTCAAATTAAATGGAAGACAAAGTCAATTGATGATGAGAAACGAAATTGTAGCTCGAAAATTGTCACAATTGTCGGAAAATGCTTTGAAGTGCAATGTTGCCAGGCTTATTGTTGCTTCTGCTGCTGCTGCTACTGATGCTTTTGCTGTCATGTGGGTGAAGTTTAATTAGACTCTGGAGATGAGAGAAGCCAAACGACAGTTAACTACCTGAATGTGTCTTATTAGTTAATATGTAGTAGAAGGTTTAGTTAATATTCTCGCATAATGAAAGAACTTGTTGTTGGGTTTATTGTACTCTTTGGGTTATGCATGCCAATGGTACGTTTTTTTTTTCATTTCACCCTTTTGCAGTGATTAAAGTTAGTTTTGGGGCCCAAAGGCTATGGGTTAGTCCATTTCATTTGCAGTTCCATCATTCCGTTTCATCCAATTCGAATGAAGGCCAAAGAAGGAGTTTACAGCTACAAAAGAGCCGCATGATTATAACTGTAAATGACAACAATGACAACAATGTGGCCAACAGGCTGCCTCCATACAGGCCCAGAGTTGCCAACCCCATTTAACCACAAAGTGTTGAATATCTCTTGGTGCGCTCCTGTGGCTCTATATTTGCTTTATTTTCTTTTTCCTTTTCCACGATTCTCTCGGTTTGTTGTTCTCCATTTTGTGAGCTCATTTTCTTAATTTCCTTGCAGCGTAAATGTTTATTGCATTGCATTGTTGCTGCTGTTGCTGCTGCTGCTGCTGTTGGTGTTATTGTTATTGTCGCCACCGACCACATTGGCAACACTGGGAGTGTTTTGTTTTTTTCTTGCTCTCTTTTATGATACTGAAAAGTGGCACAACTACAAAAGTTCAGTGCATTTTAAAGCTGTCATAAATAATTTAATCACTGACTTTGTAAGCGAATGAAACCCATAAACAACATTAAAAACTTTTCTGACTGTTAAATGGGTAAGGTTAGGTTGGGTTAGCTGCTCTCTCTCTGGTGCGATAGTATCCCTGCTGACACACAAACACACACACATAGAGAGATCGGAAAATGGTAAGCGTTGGCAACTCTGTCAGCTTCCTGTTTCCGCTGACAGCGACAGTTTTTCAACTGGCCAACTGAAATGCCGGAGCGTACTAACGTTGAAAATATGTGACACAGTGACATGTCGAGTGGAGTGGACACACACACACACACACACACACACTCACATCTCTTACTCATCTGCTTTTCCCTTCTCATTCGAATCAATGCAACAATTCGAAAATCCTCAATGTAGATGTGGGTCCTACACATTATGATGAAAATGATATGGGCCATGGCATTTGCATTGGACAAAGTTTGTTTGCCAAGTGAAATGTGTGCGGCAATATGAGTGATGCGGACCACTATCAGTGGGCCACCTCATATCATCCAGTCTGAATGTCATTTTGGGTCATTTTGCCTGGTTGGGGGGTGGGCTAAGAGACAATCGATTGTTCCGATATGGCTCATTCATTTCCCCTCCTCTTTCAGGGAAAAGCTCTCGATGTTGATTGATATCTAATTAGCGGATGGCATTTCGCTATCCTTTTTACATTTGCAAATTTTAATTTCATTTGAAATTCTGGTTATTCTTTGTGTTTTGCAATCCTTTTACATTCTCCGAATCATCTGTTAGTCAGTCAGTCAGTCACTTGGTGAGTGAAAAAAATAACCTTATGTTGATGCATTCCCATTTTAGCCACGGTTAGCCTTTGGCGTTGGCTATTGTCAAGAGAGGAGGAGTGGAGGAAGGAGGGAGTTGGAGCTGAAGTTGAAGATGGAGAAATGTCAAGCGTGCATAAAAATTATGCAGCTTCTTCGTCTCGTTTCTCGTCTTGGCATTCAGAAAGTTGTTTGAGTAGCAGTCAGCATCATCTCTGAGTCAGAGATGACTCTTGTGACATCTTCTTTTCTGTTTCGTTTGCTTTTTTGCCAGCCAACCATCTAAGTCAAGTCAAGCCGAGCCAAGCCAAGCCAAGCCAAGTCAAGGAGCGTGCATGTAAGATGTCTATCGTTGCCATGGCATTTTGCAGGTCTCAAATTGTTGCCAGGCTTCCACGGATGGTGGCTGGGGACATGTTTGTTGTTGTGTTGTGCTATTGTTGTTGTGGTTGTGCGCCTGTGGAAATGTCACAATGTTCCAGAAATTGAACAATAACAACAGCCACAAAACAACAACACCAGCAGCAGAAGCAGCGACAATTTTTAATGCTGACATGAGCAAAACCATAAGAAACTGGCACGAGGTCAATTTGCGGTTGGCGCTTAATAATTGTGCTGAAAATGGTTAAAAATAGCAACAATTGCAAGTCATTGTAGTAGCTGCTGCAGTTGCTGTTTCAGCTGACTGTGCAATAAGTTTCTATTCGTAGAACCAAACCAGGTTCAGGTCACGCATATGAAAGAAAACTCTGACAAAACTCACAAATTGGGACAAACATACAACTATATACGATATAATTCATAGAATAAGAGAGTTTAACGCTTTATTGAACGACTAAGTACGCAAAATGAATTGGATGACTTGTTTCTGCTAATATATGGTCACACTTTTATGGAGTGTTGGTTAACCAGTGAGTGAAATTGATCCTTGAGTTTCATAAACTACCTAACAATAGTTCAAGGCATCACGTCCTACGTCCTAGATAGTTAGATTTCAGTGTTTAAATGGTTTCACTTTAATTGAGTGTTGGTTAACAAGTAAATTAAATTCGTAAAGACTTTAAGCCCCTGAATTTCTTTAATTTCATTTTGCAGACAGCTGCAACCAAGAATAAACCCATATTTATTTTGTTCTCGCTTTCTATCTTGGTATCTCTATCTAATTTCCTCTAGTCCGTCTAATACCCGGCAACAATTAAACCCAAGTGCAACATCAACAGCCAAACGACTACAGAGCAACAGTAAGAGCAACAACAACAGCAATGAAATGGAATCAACTCTAATGACAAAATCGAGGGCAATCAGGACATAAAAACCCCCCGAAAAAGAAAAACACAAAACTGAAGGAGAGGAACACACAAAAACCGAAAAAAAAAAAAAAAAAGAAATCCAACCAAAAATCTAACAACACGTTTCGGGTAGGTACTTACAACGCGCTTATGGGTTTTCTTTTCTATTCCTTGCTTTCTTCCTTTTTCGGGGGTTTGATGCGGTCGATGCAACATTGCAATTAAAATGCAATTAGAGTGAAAGTGGAAGGGAAGTTAAAGAGCGAAAGAGACAGAGTTGGAACTCTAGGAGGCGTGTCTGTCAGATACAAATGGTTCCCGTTCGACTTTGATCTTATAACTCAATTGAGTGTGAGGCACCTGTGTGTGTATCTTTCTGGATACTTATGGTCTTTTAATTGACCGACTCCAAAGTGGATGCTTTGCTCTGACTATCAAACTATGAAGATTGAGTTATTAAGCGAGATTTAGATAGAGAGTGTGAGAGAAGGTTCCCTTTCCCCACCCGTTCCCGCTCTTCAAATGCTGTTCATAATCCACTTGGTTCCCATGAAATGCTATCATGATAGATGAGTCTCTGTGTTATGTCTGTCTGTCTGGATTTAATGAAATATTAAACTTTTGGTCGATGTTGGCGGCGCCACACAATATCCGCAATTGGGCTAGAATTTCGACAAATTGATTTCACACTTACCCAGATACATATAAATCACAAATACACGCACATATGTACATACATACATACTCTAACTGAAGATCCCAAAACAATGGAGCGAAATAATGCTGATGTCTGCCATCGGGCATTTTGTCATATCATTAAATATGCATAAACCAGAAGCAGCTGAAGCAGCCGAAGCTGAACCAGAGACAGAGAATCATTATGAAATCTTACCAACTCATGGTTTGTCATAATTTCTGTCTATCTGCCTCTCTTCTCTATATGAGAAAGTTTATATAAATTCTATGCTGTTGAAATATTATTGCCCATAAATATAATTTTCTCGTGTGTGTCTTTGTGGAGCTGGGAGCAGGGGGAGAGAGCAAAACATTTTGACCGATGTGGCAAATGTCTGTCGAAATGTACTGCATCTTATCCTCTAGCTCTGAGTTTCTTCATCACAATGCGACTCCATGGCTGGGATGGGATGGCACACAAGGACTTTGTGCCAAAGAAATGACAGAATGAAACAAAAAGTCTTGGCAACTTTTCATATCGATGATACAACTTTCGAGAAAAATTCTTAAATTTGTATAAATAAGGTCGCAGAATACCCTTTACTCTCATTAAATTTCTCTTTGCAGTTGAGCGAATCTTTAGTGTCAAAACTAATAAGTATATTAGATACATACATATGTAGATACATATTTAATTTAAGTTACTCTTATTCGCCTTTTAAACAGCTGGCTGCAGATATTAGGTGGCATCTTTCATAATGCTTTGCATGGTCTCTCAATTAAGTTAGGGTAATTTATAATATAAAATGCATTTTCACATGAAATGTTGTTGTCAAAAACTAATAGTGGATACTTTGTTTTAAATTGGTTTTGGCGACACAACTTTCTTCATATCCCATAAGAAATTGTCTCAGCAACTATTTCAAAAGATGAAAGAAAATTGTATATTTTTGTGTAGTTTTGGCAACTTTGTTTATAATTTGTTTATAAGAGTCCATTGGCAAAAATTCTATATAGATTCCCAGCGTAGCCAATGGACAAACACTCAAAATTGGATGAAACAATAGGGACAAACAAATAAGCAAAATTGTTGAAAACAATTCCGTTGGCTAAACAATGCAATTTATGTGTCAATTTTAGACAAGTCTCTTACACACACACACACACACACACACACACACACATGTTCTGAACGGATACGAGAGAGGAAATGGTGGGGTTTAGATACATATATCAACATCCTCATCACGATCATATCGAAACGGAAAGACAAGGCAAACAAAGCCATGGATATTCGTTTAGCTCTTTGCCTCCTTCTGCCCCTTTCGCCCCTTCCGACCCCTTTTGGACAATTGGGAAGCAGCGGCAGGCAGCAGCAGCCACAGGTCATTCAGATTTTTGCAATCAACAGTCCGAACCGGGCCAGAGCCATCGAGAGTTTTAATAACTTTTGCGCATGCTGGGATAATGATGATGATGATGATGATTATGATGATGACCATGATGAAGATGTTGATGGAAAGATGATGATTTTAAGTTGCTGAGTCGGTTTATTTGGACAGACGATGACAAGGCTGGAACTGTTTGATTTTTATGAGGCCAAACTGTTTGTTGTTCTATTTATACCCTGTAGTTTTCTAGTTTTCAAAGGATGATAGGTGCACTCACAATGTTCAACTTCAATTTGAATTCTCATTCTCATATTGTCATAGACGGAGAATTATAGCTTTACAAAAAGTCAGTCTGTCTGCCGTTAATATGGTCATCTCACAGGAAATTTCCCCTTTGTATGTAATTTTTGATGTTTTGGCCAAATCCGTTTAAAGACACAAACTTCTACGAAAGAAAGTGAATTGAATAACTCATCGAATGATTTGTTACACGGTATTCCTCTGTCGAACACAATTCATTTTCTTCGTTTTCATATTCCCATTGAAATTTCATTTCAGTTTGTGTGTGTTTACAAATCAATTTGACTAATATGGCTGATTGGTTTTTCGTTTTTTTCCTCTACATGTATTTGCTTAGTTCTTTCTCTCTCTCCCTCTCTCTATTGTTTGTTTATTTCTTTTTTAAATAGCATTTTTTTCAAAGCATCTGGTAAGACTGTGTTTTGTATCGCATTTGGCCATTTATTTCGTTGGCGCCCAAATGGCATTCTGATGCACTGTGTCCATCTGAAGTAGTTTGTTGGTGCATCAAATCAATTGGCACATCGTTAAAAACAACAAGCGAGTGCAGTTTTTTGCATTTAATTTTGGTTTTGATTGTGTTTGTGTTACTTTACAGGCATTTAGTATGCCGGAAAGTACGAAAAAGGAAAAAATCACAAAGATTTGAATATTGCCAAATCACAACTGGCCAATGGAAGGGTGTTGTTCGGGGCATATGAAGTATTTGAAATTGTTGATATATATATAGAAATAAATAGTACAAAAATAGAGTGTATCTAGAAGTCGGGGTTACAGTTTTAGAGTATTGAATGCGTTTTTTTATTGGCGTTTGCATTTTCTCCGCTCGAAATGCACCTCGAAAATGCTTTTTTCTTTAGCAATTATTCACGAATACCCACACACACGCACACGCACACACACATATTGGCACACCCCCACTAGAGTAAACTTTTTGAAGCGTATAGTTCGAATAGTCGTCCTCATCCGCCCTAGCAACTTCTCCATCCCCTCGTCCCTCATCCCGCTTAGAATAGTTTGTGTTGTGCAAATTTTGTGAAATCCGTTTGGTTGCGTCCGAAGTATTTAGATATTTGGCTAGCACAAATCGCAGTTTTTCTTCCTTTTTTTTTTTTGTTAGTTCTCTGCTCACTTTCAGATGAATTGGCGAATCGTTTTTTGTGGTTTATGATGCTTGTGCAAATAGAGGAAGTTTCCCCTAAAGTGTTCTTAAAGGCTTTTCAGAGAAGTGAAAATGGGGGAAAGGCAGCTTTAAAAACTATTAGAAACTTGGGAATATTTTCAATTTGATTTTAATTACTAAACCGAATGGCAAAGAGAATAACAAGCATAACCTTTTTGAAGATTTAAAACGGATTCAAATTCCTCGGGTAAGGCTGAAGGAGGAAGGGAGTTCGAGGGGAAGAAAAACCAACATAATAATTTGTTTGTATGTACGCAACGTATTTTTGGTCATAGCCCCATCGACTGATTCTGCTGACCCAGAAATCCATTCATGAGTCGCAGCAGCTGCTCTGCCATCTTCTTCCCATTCCCCAAACTATATGGATGTTAAAAATATCTTTGCAGATGCGTAGATACAAGTTCCGAGAGATACTTGTACATATTTTGGTGTTCGTTTTTATTTTGGCGACACATTTCGTGGGATATTTTTAGGCAACCGATAAAAATTTCATAAAAATCAATTCCAGAATGAGGCGAAATGAGAGAGAGAGAGAGAGAGAGGGAGAGGCAGAGAGAAAGAGAAAGGAGCCGTGTGTCCCCTAAAAAAAAAAGCACTTTGAAGTGTAGCGAGTTGAGAATAAGCCAACTGTCTACCTCTACCTCAGCCCCCCTACCACTGATTCTACCTAGGGCCACAAACGCACAAATTTTCATTCATGTCTAAATCTGTTTCGGTAATGTTTTTGTTGTAGGTGCATAAACAAAACTATAAAATGCTCTCTAGCTGGAAACAGGCGCCACATGAACCTGAACATAGAAAGTTAGAAGGGGAAAATGGCGGAAAAATGCTTTTCTCTCCTCCTTTTTTTCTTCTTAGAGAAAGGGGAGACGCTTTGTTAGTCTTGGGGAAACTTTCAATCCTGTGGGTTAGTATTTGACCCGAATTCATTTTCTAAAAGACTGGGCAACCATTTGGAACAGAATAGGATAGTGAAGAAAGAACCGACGGACCGACCGACCGACCGAGCGAATGAAAGAAACTTGTGAATGGAAATCAGGAATGGGCCATCGAATGGCTCGTTCCCGCCTGACCTGGTCTAGTCTAGATTGCTTCGTTCGCAGCGTTGTTGTTAAGCTAGATTGAATTCTGTTTTGGGGCTAATTGGGTTTAGTTCATGTCAACCAACTACAAACAGGTAAGCATTTAATAAATGTTTATTAATTCGTAAATTTGTAAATGACAATGGCCATTGGCATGTTTTTACGTTTTGGCCCTTAAATGGGTAAATTAAATAGTTTTCATCTGACTGAACTCGATTTCCTTTTCATGTTTCATGGTTAAGCCGAGCAATTATGTGTTAAGTTCAACTCTGTAATGCTAATTGATGAGAATTACTTGATAGTTAGTTCAATGGAACAATAACAATAATTGCTCATTTCAATAGTATGACGAATCTATTTGTCGTTGGCTTCTATGTAAATTGTGTTTATATATGGATATCTTGGCTTTCTTGTCTCCAATATGTACATATGTGTATTTTTGTCATCAATTGACCTTTGACACCAATAACATAGAGACAAAAACAGACACAGAGAGAGAGAAAGAGAGAGAGAGAGACATGTTTCCTAATATATTCAATGTCAATGCAGCTGTTTAGTTTGACAAAAAACAAGCCATCGACACAGACAATTGTTGCTACTCCTCCGCACCCTGTCTTCTGCTCCTCTATTGCCCCTCGTGCATGTGTGTTTATGTAAATGCTCGAGGGGAAGACATTGACTCCGACTCCTACACACAAACATACATGCATACCCACAAGAGGAGGGAGAGACACGCGTGTCAAATTTGATTGCCTCTTTTGGCATGTTCACACCTCAAACAACACACACATACACATCAGGAAAAAGGATGCCACTTCCCAGCTTTGATGAGAGTCCTCCATTTGGCATGTAGGTATGTAAATTTATGCCTATGCGTGTGTGTGTGTGTCTCTTTCTGAGCCTTTGCTGTCTTCTACATATATTAAAATTTATGGCCTGCAATTAGTGGGAGGAACTTTAGATGGGACCCAAAGACATGGGGCTACCGGGACATGGTGAGGATGTGGCGGGGAGATTGGATGTTTGTCACATTGCATTGTCACCTCCTAATGACTTGACGGCATTTGAACATAAACAGACCATAAAAATATCCAACAATCGTGTCGATTACCATTCATTTTGAAGGACTCGAATCGAATACCCAAGACATTTCGCTGTCGAGTGATTTAAGGTGCGAACATTCTTCGAATTTGATGTATGACACTTACCTAGAACGATATAGAGCAGAACATATGGAAGAAATTAGTCAAAAGTTCTATAAATAGGTAAACAGACTAAAGCTAGGCAAAAAAAAAAAAAGTTAAAACAAGTCCAACTCAACAATTAACTTGATTCGTTCACTTTTTTCAGAGATGTTTTCTTAGAAAGTTTGTCTAAGTTTTAGTAATGAAAAACTGGTTCCATTAACTAACTAACATACGCTTGATAAGTTTCACTTGCCTTTGCCTCAATTAATTTTAGTCGGAGCACAAAAACAAAGTCAAAATATTTGAATGTTATGTAGCCATTGGAATTGTGGCATCCCTATCTCCTCTTTGCTGAATGCTGAAATGTTTATTTCAATTATTTGGGTTTAGTTAATTGAGGCTCCAGTCAACCAAACTAGGCACACACATGCCAGCCAAAATAATTTAGTTAAATTATTTCCCACAGTCGACGAACACAAAGCCAAGCTGACTTTTTCCCCTCCTCCACCCACTTTGATATATTGTGGCAAGTGGCTTTGTCTTTGTCCACAGAAGCCTAGAGAAACGGAAAGGGAAACCGAAATTGTAACCGAAACTGAGATCCAGCCCCAACCACTTAAGTCGTTGCTGTTGCCGTTGCCGTTCTCGGCAAAGGGCCAATCCCTCCCTAGTGAGGGAATGAGTTTTTCGGGTTGCAATAAATTTCCCAAGCAGTTTATAAAAATAGAAGTACTTCGAGTGGTGCAGCAGCATCCCATGCATATAAATGCTAGAGTATGCTGTTCCCTAGACGACAACAAAACGCTTAAATAAACCCATAATGAGAAGGCATAGGGGAAACAACAGCAACAACAACAACAACAACAAAAATGCAACTTATAGATGCAATTAGTGTTAAAAATAGCAAAGAGAAGGGAGAATAGGTGGCACTTATTAGCTATATTTAGCACAAAGGAACTATAAAGGTTCTTCTCTTGTTGTTGTTGTTGTTGTCATCTACTCTAAGTTGGCAAATCAGTATATACGAAGTATGATTTGATTTGATTCAACTTTGTTTATTCAAACCATCTGCAACTAATCAGTTTCCGATAAAAGAAGACAACAACAACAAAAATTACAAGATTTATTCAGTAGAAATATTTTTTGGTAATGGAAAAAGCCGAAATCTAAATATTTCAAGTCGAGTCAAACATATTTTTCCAATTAGAAATGACAGGGAGCGGCTGTCAGTCACAGAACCCGTAGACCCAGAGACCCAGAGACCACCACAACCACCGCCTCATCCCACCCTATACCACCAATAGCTATTCTGAACCATAGGCACTTTAGCTTTACGGCTGTCTAAATACAGCTGTGAGCTTTCCCTAGGATAAATGGAAGCACAAGGCACAAGGACATTAAATGCAATCAAATGAAATGAAAATGTTAACTATTCTGTTTACATAATATGTCAATTAATGTTGAACATTGCGAGAAAAAGAGACAAATGAATAGAGAGTGCAGAGAGAGAGACAGGGAGACAGAGAGGGAGACGAGGAGGTGGAGAATAAATTGGGCATAACAATTTATGTTTTGCCATCACCCGCTGCCTTTTTAGAGATTCAATCTTGGCATAGTTTTAATGGCGCTACGCCTAAACAACATTATCGATTCCAGGCGGGGGGTTGCTTCACGGCATGACTTCACTACTCAAATGGGGTGGGATAGAGTGAGAGCGAGGGATGTTTACTAGATACAAAAATAAGAAAATATTAATTTGATTTTTGCAGCCGCATAAATCAGAGAGCCAGCCAAGAAATATATAAAATGTCATACGACTTTGCTTGAGCCAAGTCAGAGCCAGATTAGAGATGACACTGTGAGTCGTGAGTGGAGAGTCGTCTCGAATCTGCAATCTGAAGTCACTCTGAAGTGGATTTTTTGGATGAGTCAATCAGTCATCAGTGTGCAGTTTTGTCCACCTCCAACAGTACTTGGCATCTTTCTATTGTTCCTAATTCAAAATCTATCTCACTTGTAATCTAGCCTTGCTCCTTTTATGTCTTTGTCTTTTTGGTCTTAGCACTTTGCCAAATTGCGAATCTGATTTATGGCAAAAGGCATTTCCATTTCTGGCAGCATTGTTAACACTTCATTTAAGATGAAATATCCCATAGATCAGCTAGCCAGTTCGGTCTTTCTCAGTCTCGTTCTCGCTCTCTTTCCTGCCCATGCATTTCAATTAGCATTAATCTCTAAGTTTTTCTGCTGCCACCGCGGTGGTTGGTGGAAGACCCCTCAACCCTCTTGTCAACCCACTAAGTACGGGATCTAAAAAACTAAAGTCTCTTTGCCACATTAAGCACATTTGTTGTCATTTTGTCACTTTCTTAGTGCTTTCCCTTTCCCTCTCCCCCTCTCTCTCGCTGAAGTCTCATAATTATTGTTTACAATTCAATTTTTTCGGATTACCACAAAGATAGGGTCGTCGTCACATGACGGGCTAAAATGTTTGCCTGGCTTAGAGATGGGTCTGTTTAGATATGAAAAGATTTCTGATTGTCTACGTTGCATTTTCTGTTTTTTTTTTTTTTTGGCTTGCTATTAAGATTATTATTCTGTAAATTTGATAAAAATTAGGAATAACTAAATTGAAATCGGTTTCTTGATAACGAAATCTAAGCTCACATAGAAAATTTGAAAATTCCATTGAATTGAGTTATCTTTTCTACATCAAAATGATGATGGACTCGCCTTTGAAAGGGGTGTCCAGTTGTGTTTTTTGTTCTGTTCATTAGTTCAGCTTAGTTAGCCGCTTAAAAAAGAACTTAACTATTTACCATGGACCTTGTTTTTAACTTCCTGTAAGGGAGAACACAAAAAAAAACATTAAATGAGCAAACTTTTTCCTCTCAACTTCCTGTGGGAGATCAAATCACCTGTTCTCTCTGCTCTTACCTACATAACATGTCGAGGTAAATGTTTATTTTTTATTTTTTTTCTCAATATTTCGTCATTATCGATGAATACAGTGTTACGCATCGCTAAACCCATATCAGGGTACAGGCAGATGGAGGCGCAGACAGAGGATGAGGCGGAGACGGAGTCAGAAACACCTGTTGTTGTCGGTTGAGTCCATCAGAAGCAGCCAAACTTTGCACGCTTCGTTTGGCTGCATTAAACTGAGAAATTGAATTAAGAAAATAATACCAACAAAAAACACAGAGCTCCACAAAAAAATATGTGAAATGTAGTAGAAAAAAAGTCGAAGGAAACAACAAACAACACAAATGCTTTTATGATTCATTGAGTGCCAAATGGTAAGAGAGCAGCCATACAACTTCCGCACAAAGTACAACAAAAAATACAAAAAAAATATATAAAAATAAATAAAAAATTGTATTGAAACAGCCGTGAGGCGTTTTGTCTTTCTCATTTTTCCTCTTGGTAAAGAAGAGACAGAGAGAGAGAGAGAGAAGGAGGACTTCAACTTCAAATGTTTGTTGTGTTTTTTGTGTTGACAAATTGCGGCGGGAAAAGAAAAACCTAAGTGCCCCGGCACTGCGGGATGGGGACTGGCACTGGGGACAAAGGAAGTCATTAGGCAGCCTCTTGACGGTGAACAAAAACAAAAAAAAGTGAAGTCAAGAGGTTGTCAAAATGAAAGTTCCTAGCCAAAATAATTTAATTTACAGTTTGCCAAATTGTTGTTTGACAGCTTCGATAGAAACAAAGTCTCCCTACTTCTTCTTCTTCTTCTTTAATGCAGTACATCATTTCATCGTTTGGGAATACCCTTAATAAGTTCTACGGCTAATTGGTTAGTCGATAACCGAAAAAGTAACGACCAGAGTACACGCTTCCCTCGATTCTCGAATTGAATAATTAATAAATCAAAAAATTTATTAGGCCGCAACACGCGCACGCGTACGTCCGTTCACTAGAGGGCCGGACGGACGGATCGACAGATGGATGAAGACCCTGCAAATGGTTGCATCGACATCATTTCAACATTTTCCGCCTATTTGTTTGCAACAAACAAAATTAAAACAATCATAAAAATAAAAGTGAGAGGGAAACAACAAGCACAGGGAACAGGAATGAATGGAGGAGGGCCACTCCTTTTTGGTCATCAACCAAGCGACCAAACGACCAACAGACCAACGAACCAACCCTCCGACAAATGATTCAATGGAAGCCGTTAAAGCGACACGCGTCAGAAATCAAATGTCAAAAACCTAGAGCCAAGTATTGATGGGGACCAGGGAACAGGGAGATCCCTCATCCGCATCCGCATCCCTAGACGCCTTTTGTAGCCAATTGCTTGGCGCACACTTAAGCAATTTTCGATATATTCCCCTCAATTCTATCCCCGTTTGTGTGTGTGTGTGTTGAAGGCATTGTGCATTAACAATTACTTTTATTCGTTTGTCATGGAACATTGTTAGAGCCGAATTAATAAAACTAAATTAAAGATATCTGATTATGAAATATTCTCCAACTAGCCTAGCCCAGACTAATTATTCCGAAGTGGGAAAGATTCTCTTACGAAAAAATGTATCTAGTTAAGAGTGTAGCAATTGGGGAGAGTTGAAGGTAAGGGGAAACACACAAACTGTAATCAAATCCTTAAGAAAGAACATTCAAAAGATACAGAATTCTGCACAAAACCGCCGTCAGTCGAAACGCAAGCAAGCAAGAAGAAAAAAATAAAACTGAATCAGCAAAATTTAATCATCTTACCCATTGTCAGGGACTGTCTCCCATTTACGGTTTGCTGCAAAGAGCTTAAAAACATAAAACCCGAAAACAACAACGACAACAACAACGATGATGATGAGCAATTCAGAAGAACAATCTTTGCCAACCATAAGTTACCTCTCTCGTCCAGCAACGGGAACGAAAGAATCTCAGGCATCTGAAAATGTAAATGAAATTTCACTTTTGTGCCAGCATTTGAATGAATTCTGCAGCTACAGGTACCCAAAGAAGAGTTAAGGAGGAAGTCGAGTCAAACCATTAATCTTTGGCACTGGCCATCCTAAGGGCAAACCCTTAGGTTCGCTGCCGCCCGCAGCATATCATGATGGCGAGCTGACTCAGTTTATCCCACCAAAAATGCATGTTGAGGGTTATTAATGGGTTAAGCTAATTATTGACAGTGATGGGTGCTGCCTGCCTGGATGGCACTGGAATGGAGATCTGACTAATGTCTGACTCTTACTCTTACACAGAACACTATGACTGGACTGGACGGAGTTGGGATGGGAGGCTGAGCTCCGTTTTATCTTCCAACAAGAACAACAACAATAACAATCAATTTAAAATTCTTTCCAATACATTTGGTGCGCAAATTATGCATGACAAATGTTTAAAAGTTCATGACTAAAATGCAAACAAAGAGCAGAGAAGAGCAGAAAACGGACAGCAATGATGATGACGACAACGACGACGACGACGACAACGAGAGAGTTGATGGAATTGATGAAGGGGAAGGGCTAACCGGGATAGCGGGCACCACATTTACAGGATTGTTTAAGACTCTGGGAGAATGGGATGCCTTCGAACAAGTTTAGCGTCATTTTGCGAAAGGCGCATGTGAAAAATTGCCATAAAATTATGAAAATGTACGCTCCAACTATGGCCAAGGATGGTGTGGACAAGCGGGCACAAAGTGCTGGAGGTGCTGGATAGTGGGTAACAATTCGCACAACCAACCAGTCGACCACTCATTCAGTCAGCCATAGTGGCGTCGGCCTCCTCGTTGACGTTGGCGTTGGCGTTGGGCTTTGGCTTTGACTAAAAGTTCTCAAAGTTTTACCATGGGATAGTTTTTTTTTTTTTTTTTTTTTGGTTGCTTGGAGTTTCTTGCTTGGTTGGTTGGATGGTTGGTTAGTTCGACAGTCAAATGTAGCAGCATCTCAGGGCCATGGGAAAGTAAGTGAGGAAAGTTCGACATAAAGTTAAAGAACTAGTTCATTAAATTGAATAAAAAAGTTCCCGAAACTAGTTTATGAAGTAAATGAAACTAGATTAGTCAAAAAACAGAAGAAGCAAAATAAACGACTAAACGACACGATGAGTTCAATTTGCTAACTTGAATGTTTCAATTGCCCAAGTTTGGAGCACTTCAAAAGCAAAGTAACACTTGTTCCTGCTGGTAATCGTAATTATTGGAACTAGTTTTACGAATCTCTCTACTGGTTCCTAGTTTGAGTGATTCCTTGCTTAAAAACGTTTGCAACTTGTTTTCATTATTAAATTTAAAGCTGTCCTGTAGCTCGTTCCCACTCCCACACACACACACAAAATGTGAGCTCACGTAGCTAGATTTTATACCATGAACTAATATGGTGATAGGGTATATTAAGGTCGTCAAAACTAAGCTTTTCCGACCACATAAAGTTTATATACTCTTGATCAGTCGGAGCGAGTCGAGTTCGGTCTTATATATACTGTTGCTTCACTTGGTGCATGGTATACCGAAGTCGGTCAGATGACTTCCATCAAGCCAAGGTTACTCTGAGACTGTCTAGCCGGACTATTCTACACTCTAGCTAAAATTCCTTTTGATGGTAAACAAAAACTGTTGAATCAGTGCCGGAAAGGTTTGGAGAGTTCAATTGTTGAGAATGCCTTGAATATGCTCTGCCAAAATTTATGCAAGGGTATGAAAAGATGCAACGCAACAAATTCGAGCAACAGGAGGAGGCCAAAAACGTTGATAATGACGTTTCCGAGCACTGAGCACGTCATGTGAATGGGAATGGGAATGTTATGTGGCAGTGGTGGGTTGAATGCCTGGATGCCAGAATATGGCCATAGAAGGTGGAGGGAGGGGAGGAACAGAGGACGCAGAGTGAGCAACGGCACCGGCAACTCTTGGCGAAGAGGTTTATTTGGTTAAATGCTGAAAATTGCCATAAGCAGCGGAACGAGAGGAAGAGGTAAAGAGGAGGATGATGCACTTTTCGTTTTTTCCTCCTCTCCATTTGTATGTGTGTGTGGTGTGTGTGTGTGTGTGTGTGTGTGTGTGTGGGGGGACTGTGATGAGATGCAGCTGATAGTTGGAGCTTAATGGTGGGAACAAAACACAAAATGAGGAAGAGCTGCACCAGGAGCAGAAAGAGAATGAGGGGGAGTGGGAATAATGTAAGGTAAATGCTTGAGTTTGGATTTCGGGGCGTGAGTGGCAGTGAGTAGCTAGGAGAGTTAATGAGTGGGACAAAAGTTTTTCCTTTCCTTTTTTTCCCATCCAAGCACAGAAATTATATGTATATACATATGCACATGTACATACGTAGGTGGATGGGTTGGTGAATAGGTAGATTCTCGATGTGTATAGTTTTTTGTATTATTTTTTTTTTATATTTTATTTTGGTCAGAAGGAGGATTATGCAAAGTCGAGCACAGAGCAATTTCAATTTCCAAGCAAGCCAAAATGAAATCCAATGAAAACAATTGACCTGACAGAACAGAAAAATTCTTTTGCCAACAGTTGAATTGCCTGTCCGTCCATCTCACCAGCCCCCCCACAACCCCTGTCACCTATCACCTCTCTCTCCCTGTGTCTATAACCCAGCGATAGCCATGATAGCTGTGTGAAGAACTTTTGGAGTTGCGGTGCATCCATGGAAAAGTATGTGGCCATAGTCTACACACACACACACACACTGAATCGACAATTGCCGGACAATGCACAAAAGTACACTTCAAAAATGCGAAATAGAAGAAGAATTGATTAAAAGAGTAAAAGAATGGAGGCGAAAGGGGATAGAGATGGGGATGGGAAAAATTAAATGAATCGAGGGTGGCAGACGGAGCAGGACCTGGCAAACAATTGACCTCGTACCTGTAGTATCTGATACCTTACCTCATGCACTTTGCATTACCAATTACAGAAGCGCAAAAAGGAAATACAAAAACCAAAACGTAACAAAATGAAAACCCTTCGGAGCCAAGAGAACAAAACAAACCAAACGTCAATAGGTATGACAATTGACGCCGCAATCAAGAGGAAGGAAGGTAGATCCGGACAGGGCAAATACGGGGCGAATAAAAATTAGATTTGTCCTAGGGTTTGGTTTCTTTTTTTCTGTGGATTCAACCTGATCGAAATTCATATGCACATACATATATACTTATGTATGTATGTGTATCTCATAGGTATCGGCGAGGCTCACCTCGCACTCTCTAAAGGTTCTACCTAGTTGCTTAGTTGCGCAATTGCTTAGCTTTCTCTGCTTTTGGTTTAAGTGTAGGCAAATGTAGATACTGCTGGTTGGTGGCAGTCGATCTCATTGTTATGCAATTGCAAAATGCAAGTCAATTAAAAACATGCAACCCCATTTGGATTAAGGCCAAAGGCATAGATGGGTGTAATGGTTAGTACATATGGCTGGCTGACTGCATGGTTGGCGACGGATATCATTGACCTTACGAACTCGGAGACTAAACGCTAGTAAGGAAGAGCCACCAAAGCGACGGAGAGGCGAGAGAGTAAGACATAATCCAATTAGCAATTAGTTGTGTATGCCAGGCGTCATCAGGTTACCCTACCTGCACCTGAACACATACGCACACACACACACACACACACGACACAGACACATATACTACTGTCTTTTAGATGGCTCAATAGATAGGCAGCCAGGCGGCATATACTTGTCCAGGTAGAGTCCCTTTGTCTGGGACTGGGACGATGTCTGGACGATGGGTATGGGTCTGTGTCTGTGTGCCATGAATGCCAATCAGAGGCGATGGGTCGAACAATCGGATGGGGAGGGGGTAGACAAGAAGTTGTCTAATAACTCAATTTCGTATGCCACGGGATGCAGCCCGCACTTGTAAGGCCTGGCACGTCACAGTGGCAACTTCCTGTCCTGTGGAGATCCCTCTCTGTCTCTGTCTTTCTCTCCCCCACTCTCCTGATTTCCCACATTTTTTAGTAGGCTTTTGATTCTACAATCAAAATACATGTTCATATACACACGTCTATAAAATTTGTACTCAGTGCATATCTTAAACTAAAACAAACACACGTATATTTGGAAATCAAATAGGAAAACAAAAATTATATTTTTCGGCTTTTGCAATTGTTTTGTTTTCTCTTTGTGCAAATTTTGGGCTCAATTTTATCCGAGTGGTAGTAAAGGAACAACGAAGCTCTCTCTGACTTTCTTCATCAACTCTGGATACGGCCCCTTCTAATCCTCGTGCTCCGGGTCTCGCATCCATTCGATTCGATTCTTTTGCTGTGTGCATTAATCGAATATTTGTATATGTTTGACTTGTGTTTCTAAGCAGTTTTTGGGTAAGTCATCTTAAATTTGAATTGAAAACTAAACTGCGGGATATGGGGCAAAGGGGGGGAACGGAGAACGTAGAAGAGGGCTGGTGCTTATGCGGGTTTCAAAAGGATTGAGTGTGTGGGGAAAGAGGGCGGGCTATCATTGGACATATAACTATATACATCTGTTTCTTCCATTTAAAAATCTTTCATTACCTCCCCCCACACTTCTCTCCTCTCTCTCTCTCTCTGTGGCACATATAATAATAAGTTTTGCAGTGAAAACTTTAACAGCCCAACACGCTTGACTTCGAGGTGGTGCACAGTGCTTCGGTGGCGACGCCGTGGAGGGCCACGTTGGCCGCCAATTTGTGCTGCCCCTGTAATTATAACATTTTCGGCTTGGGTTCATTTGCATGAAACAATGCTAACTAATTATGCGCAAGTATTTCCTTTTATTTTTACTTTTTTTGCGCTTCTTTCGTGTTTTTATGTGTATTGTGTGTTTAATTTTTCCTTCCATTTCTTTTGGATCAACTCTTTTCTTCACAGACATGTGCAACAGTAGCAGCAGGCAGGCAGGCAGGCAGGCTCCCATTATTTGTGAGTTAATCATGGGAATCCTTGGGGGCACTACCCCCCTCCTTTCACTCTCTCTCTCTCTCTCTGCTTCGCTTTTGTTTTTGGCCACACAACAATAAGCAGCAACTTAATCCATAATGTTATACTTTTCTTTTAATTAAAGCAAAATGCTTTGCTTAAATCGAGCCGAGAGTAAAAAAGGAACAACAATAACAACGAAAAACCTTAACAATAATGTGTACCTACTACAAAAGACAATTGTGCCTTTGCTTCGACGGCAAGTGGCTCTTCTTGTTGTTGCCGGTTGAGTGGGGTGGGGCGGGGCGGGGGAGGGGAAAAAAGACTCTAAAGAAAAATGCCCCTTTTTTCTTTACTGGATTAAAATTAAAACGAGAGAAAATCGTGGCAGGCATAGAAAAAGAAAGAACAACTGCAGGCGACAGAAAGAGTTGAGAGAGAAGTCTTAGCAGGAGGGGGAGTGGATACAGAGACAGAGACAGAGACTGAGATGGGAGACTATAAAAGAGACAAGCAACAATTCTTTTCTACGCACGGCCAGGCCAGACTTGCAACATAATTGGAATTTCCTTTTTCCTCTTAGTGTCCGTCTGTCTGTCTGTCTGTCGGTATCTGTGTTTAAACTCTGGATGTGTGTGTGTGTTTCTGCTTTAAGAGCTTCAAAAGACTGGCGCTTGACCATAAGCTTCTTCATCTCTATACAATGAGCGAAGAGCCATGCCAAGCCCAGCCAAGCAACCTGATGTGGCCCAAGGGCCGCTGACTTTATCAGACTCCCTAACTGAGAGAATGGAGACGTAGAGACAGGAAGAGAAACGGGCCAAACGAAAGGAAAAATTGGCAAAGTTATGCACAAAATTCCAAGAACAAAAATTTAAATGCAGTCAAGATACAAAAAACGAAAACCAAGTTGATTTTTTTTCGTCAAAAGTCGACTTCCCTCTTTCAACAGATCACTCAGTGTCTGTCCCGGCTTACCCGTACAAATCGTTTGTCCCTCTGTGTCACTAGAAGAATTTTCCAAGCTTTAGTTGACGAAACAAATGGTAAAATCTTAGAAACAACCGTCAATAAGAGCAGAAAAGAGAAAGTTCCATTTAAAACCAAGTTAAAATTTTGAGATTTAACAACTATTTTGAAGAAGAGGGGGACGGAGCGTTTTCAAGTCGTTAGAATTATGCATACATTCAGCCTACATTTAAAACTAAGTGAAACGAACCCGCATTTCAATTGTCAGTTTTGCCCGTTTCCCAGCACAAACGACGAACCTACACACAGAGGAGGGAGAGGGGAAAAGCTTCGCCCAATTAGGCTAGTTTGAGGCGCAGGCAGCTAATTAGAACCATCTACTACACTTGCCCTTCTGACGGACAGACGGACGGACTGACGGACACATTCCGCTGTCGAATCTGAAACAAACTGTTTTCACATAGCGGCCATAAAAAAGAGATATATGGAACGGCGGGCCGCGTTTAATGCAACAAAGGCACAAGAACAACATTCAAACAGCAAAAAGAAGTGAAAAAGGTCAACGATGGGAGTTTCTTCTTGTTCAAAATCCGCTTGCGTTAATTAATTCTGCTTAATTTTTTCAGTGTTTTTTAGAGAAAGACAGAGAGACACACAAAAAAATGATTCGACAAATTAAGCGGATGTGGTAATTGTCGGCCGGTTTTCTCTCTCTCTCCGTTTCTCTCTTTTTCTATGTGTGTGTGCAGAGGTCAATGACTAACAAAACGCTTTCTTTCATCTATCTTTCAGTTAGAGAGTCAATCCAGCAATGGGCAATGCATTTGGAAGTTATCCCTTTAACGAGAAGACTGAGGGCGGCGGCGATGGAAAGAAATATAACCTCTTAAGCATCCTTGGCATACGTACGGCCAATGATAGCGATGACTATGAATTGCGTATCTATGGTTCGTCCTTCACCAAAGCGCCACCATCAGCAGCAATACCACCACCAGCACCACCACCACCACCGCCACCAGCACCAACTTCTTCGACGACTACTACCACATCTGATGAGCCAGTGATTTGGAGACGTTGGGCAGATCAATTGAGTGACAAATCAGTGAAGGGTAATCCTGGTACAGTGGCCGATTTACATCGACTCTGTCGTGATATCCAACCGGTACCATTCGACGGTGTGAAGATAATCAAAAACAATCCTTTGAATGACAATTTCGGCGTAGGACATGCCGTAACATTGTCGCAGCCCGGCTACTCGTCGTATCAGCTCAATGTCAGTTACACTGGCGACCATCACCACATTGTGACCGGAGAGAACTTTCCCGTGCTCACGGGCGAAATCGATGCCAAGGGGAATCTGACGGCCACGATTACCAACTATTTGTCGGCGCGCATACGCAGTAAATTCAATGCCACCTTGGTCGATTCAGAAATAGTGCAGAGTCAACTGACCACGGATTACTTGGGCAACGATTTCACCTTTTCGTTGATACTGAGCAATGTGGACTTGAGGCAACGTACCGGTGTGATAGTGGCCTCATACCTGCAGGAATGGATGCCACCACTATCAGTCGGTGTGGAGCTTATCTATCAAACTGATGAAACAGTGCCGGGCGGTCAGGCGGCCGTTGTATCCGCTGTGGCTCGCTATCAGAAAGGCAATAAGCAATGGTCGGGATCGATTAGTCTCAATTCATTGGAATTGTGCTATTCTCAGACATATGGCAAATGCTTGCGTGCCAGTGTGGAAATGCAGGCGGATATACTGAAACGTCAGGCGGTTGGACGTTTAGCCTATCATTGCACTTTACCGAAGGCTCAATTCAATTTTCGTGGTTGCATCGATACGCGTGGAGTGATTAGCGGGTTGTGGGAGAAGCGTTTGGAGCCATTTCCAATGTTGTGGGTGGTTGCTGCTAAAATGAATCAGGTGACGGATAATTTTCTTTTAGGCATTGGCTTGGTCTTGGATTAGTCAACAATAAGCAGTGAATTAGACAGACCAAGAGACCGAGAGAGACATAGAGGCAGCAAGAAGAGAGCAGAGAGGTCTGATATTTATTAAAGACTTTTATATATGTATGTATATGTACGTGTGTTGTAGGTACCTTGTCTTATTCCCTATACAATATATACAAAAAGAACAGAAAGAAGATACAAAATAACCTTTGGCAACTTTTATTTAGTAATTAACCCAGTTTATAACAAGTATTTGCGACACCTCTCACAATCAGTCATCTGTCAAATCTTTTGGCCATGATAGAAATCTCGCTGTTGTAACATAGATTCACCATTAACCTTTATCTAGAAACTTTTTGCCGTTTCATAATTTTTGTCACTAAGCACCAGCACCAGCACCAGCCCCAGCACCAGAAGATTATAAATATTTGCACAACTTTTTGCTTTTATGGCCCTCTTCTGAGAGAAGAGTCAGGTGGTAGTAGTTGCCCCAAATGGTAGTAGGAGTTACTTATGTATTCATATTCAATGGCATCGTTTAGTTCAAACAAAATGACTTTCAACAAATGTCACAATTATGTACCAACTTGTCGTGTCTGCCGTTGTCTCTGTCTCCTGTTTTGGTATAATATCTTTTACCCCAGGGCCCTACTAATCGCTCTACAAATTAATGAGACCCATATACATATTTATGATATTTGCCTAGTTAGCTAGGCTCTATCTAAACTACGTTTGTCTGGACACTAACGAAGCGTCGGTGTGATGACGATAATGGCGAGTTTGGGAATAAATATTGACACAAGAGTTCACAAGACGACGACGACGACAGCGACAACAACAACGAGGCTCTGTTTGTGTGATAAGTAATTTTTGTTTTGGGATGTTATTTTTTCGGATGTATTTACTTTGTGCCAGGCACCAAGTACGTGAATAGGCGGCCGTTTCATGGTCACACAGGTAGTGTTGGTAGTAGAGAGAAGGAACATCACATATCATCACTCTGGTCTTCAGATATGAAAGTCCCGCAGTCGTTGTTTTTCTGCTAACTCATTGCGTGGCCTGATTCTCAGTATTGGCAGCTATTGGCTTCCCCTTTGGTGGGATTCATTAAATTTCTTTTTTGATATATGTTTAGGCGTGTAAAATGGCTTGATCGTGTCTATATGGCTGCTCTACTTGACCAATTTGTTGTTAATTTTGAATTTATGCGCCGAATGAAACAGGAATGTTCTCCACTAATTATCCCCCCGTCCCAATCTCCACCATGTCCATGCCACACTTTACAACCCTATCTCATTGTAGTACGCGTCGTTCGTGTCTAATTATAAACGCATAAACTCGAGCAAAACAAAATGGGCAAAAAATGGCAAAATGCATTAGAGAAGAACGTTATTGAGTTACTCACCTATAAACGAGCTGCCGCACAACATCACAAAGGCGATGAAAGCGAGTGGACTCACACGCTGCTTTGGTGTTTGTCCCATTTTGAGTTTTTTGTGTTTTAGTTTTGTTTCTTGTGTTTGTTCCTTCTTATTTGCACAATTAAATTCAGTTACACAGAAGCACACGAAAAAAAAAAATGTTGTGGAAAAAATATTTAAACAATTATTTTGTGGTCGAGTTTGGCTTTAATATGATTTTAATTCCATATGTTTGGTTCCGTTCTTCTTTGTTTTCAGTTGGTGGCGTGTCGATCTGCAAGAATCAATTGAGAGAAAAGAAAATAACGGTGTTAGTACGTTTCTAATCTAACGAGTAAAGACTATTTAAATGATTGGCATAGATTGCAAAAAAGAGAGTTCAATGAGTTGCCAAAACCTAACGAGATTGCTAGTTTCATTGTAACGAGTACAATATGTTGAACGAGATATCTCGTTAGCGAGTCGAACCAAGAAATACATATTATTTAGCTAATAGGGGTATAAGACAAAGTAAAATAGATTTCAATCTTTGAATGACTTGCCAAAAAATGGCGAACGAGTAAATGTTCAACGAGATATCTCGTTAATGAGTCCAAATGAAATGCAAGCATATGTTAAGGGGCTCGTCTTGGGCAATAAAGTTTGCCTTTAGCTCACATATGCACATATTTACATATGAAGTTGACCTTAAGTCAATTACTACAAATGGCAAATGTTGGCCTTTTGCATTATGTCTCTGAAGAGTGGCAGAGAAGGCAGGCATTGTCTGGGGAGCGTCATTGCAGTGGAGAAGTTGTTGTTGTTGTTGTTGTAGTTCCTCTGCGTCACACTCGAACGATTTTGGTGGCGAGAGTGTGACGACTTGTCTTAGTGACTCTGTGTGTCTGTGTGTGTATGAATGAATGTCTGTGGCATGGTATTGCCTTTGTCTTGACTCTTTGCATTCTTAAGTTGGCAGTAGAACTAAAGCCAAAAACCTGATGCCATGCTACCACTTCTTGGCCAGTTTTTGTAACGGAAATTGGCTTGACTCTCTTACTGACTGGCAATCGGAAACACGTTGTAGTAGCACACAGACAAAGGTACAGGTAAAGTTGGAGAGTGTCAGAGAGATATATATAGAGAGAGAGAGAGAGTACTAATACTAAGAGACACAGAGGGAGCCGGCAATCGAAGTGTGCCTGTACGCATACTTAAATAGATATGTATACAGAAGAAAATGAAATAAAACATGATGGCATTCTTCCAACATATTTTCATTCTTTATGATTTCTCAATATGTATTTTGTTTTATGTATTTATCAGATAGCGAACCACTGCGATAAGGGCTCTCCCGCTCTTTACATACAATCTATCAGTCTGTGGCTCTCCGTCTTCGTGACTCACTATCGGTATATTGGATCTAAATTCATTTGGCGAGTGTCCTTGACTTGGCCAACAATTGGGTGGCTCAACCGTCCAATTACCCCGTTTATCATTGGCCATAAAAATTTAATCAATATTTCACTGGAGGCCTTGACATTTTCCACTTTTCCTCATTTCCATTTTATGTCAAGAAAATTATATAAAATTACTTGGAAATGAAAACCTTCCCAAATATGCCTTATACAAATAACAATTGGTCTTGGGTTAGGGAAAACTTTCCACCTCTCTGTGTGATGGGTGAGAAAAATTTTGTGGTCAGCCTCAGGAGGAAAAAAATATGAAATATGCATGTGGCGGTGGGGGAAAAAACTGAAAACTAGTTCAAATTAAATAAAAGTAAAAAAAACTATTCAGAAAACAAATGTGAAATATTTTTTAACCATTGGCAAAATGTTCATGGAAATTCAGGTGTGTCGTCTGTCGTTCCCATAATTAACTTTTCGAAAATATTTTAAAAAGCAAAAAATGCCAAACTAATGGCAAAAATTGTTCACACTGTTCAGGAAGTACATACTCAAAAGGCTTGGGAAATTTCGAACATGTTTTTAGTTTTATTACCATGCAAACTTTTCAAAAATATTTAATAGAAAACTTAAGACAGACAATTTCTCATACAGCTATTCTTCGAAAAGACGAAGAAGAAATATTGAAACCACACAAAACTGTAAAAAAAAGAATGACTGAATGATTGCCAATCAATGTGGGCCAAAAGGGTGCACATTAAGATTTAAGAGAAAGAAAAGTTGGAAGAACAAAAAATGATCAATTCACTGTCATCATGCGCTTTGGCTGGCTTTTCACTTCATTTCAAAGTTTTTCCCCCGAACAATTTTTCATTTTGTTGATGTCGACAAGGGGGGCGGTCGGCGGAATTCTCTTGAATGTTTTGTTGCCTTTTCTAATTTGCTTTTTTTTTTGTTTATTGTTTTGTCGTATTTTTGTTTTGTTAATTATGTCTATAGTTTTTTGTGGCTCACTGTGGGTTAAGCATGTCGAACACGTTAATAACGCACAGAGAGGCAACACTACAACACGGCACAGCAGCAGCAGCAGACGCAGCAGCGGCGCAACTTGGGCGTCATTTCAGAGTGGGGTCCAAAAACCTGTTTGCAACGTCACTTAATTTTTTTATTTTTCTTTCTTTTGTTAACTTTGTTTATAAATGTATGTATGTATAAAAAAAAATTGTATTTCTATTTTTCCATCTTTGTTTGCTTTTTAAAAAGAACTCTGCACTTTTCTGTTTCTGCATTCTGTTTTTGTGTAGTTTTTTATTGCTAACAAATTGATCGAGTTTTTTTCGACCAGCACGTGACTCAGACAGAGGAAATAACAATAAAAAAAACAGGAAAAAAAAAAATGTTAGCCCAGTGGGGACAAAATATAGATGAGTAATTCGCCTCATAGGTTTTCATAGATCTCAGGAATTTGGTATTTGGTTTTTGTCGTCTCTTATTTTTAGACAAAAAATTTGTTGTCTAATGTGTCAACAAAACGGGGGCGAAAATTAAGAATCTGTTTCTGTTGTTGTTGTTCTTTAGTAGTAGTATAATTATTACCAATTTTGTGAATTGTCTAACTGGCACACACGTACGTATAGACGCACATACACAAGAAGACAAAGAGACACACGTACAGTACGAGGCACTGAGATACGCGCCGCACACAACTGCAGTTGGAGGAACGCGCGCGCCCGTTAAAAGTTAACAAACAACTAACACTCCAAAGTTAGCCAGCAACAGTGACTCCGAGAACGGGCGAACTGAACACTACTGTGAGAGCGAGCGGCCACAGAACGGAGAGCCAGCGAGAGAGTCAACAAAAACACACACAGCACAGACTGTGTGAGCCAGAGATAATGCGAGGCTCTACAACTCGACACGTTCGCCGTTGAAATACAACTGAAAGCGGCCCGCGTTGGCGTCGTGCGATGGAAATGGAAATGCCGCCAGATGATGGTGATGGCCGGAGACGACGTTCGAAAATGTTGCTAAGCATGTTGCCAGTGCTCGCAGCACTAAGCCGACAACATGGCAAGGGGGTGTCTGAGGGCGGAGAGTGGGTGAGCGAGCATGAGAGTGTGTGAGAGCCGGGGCTCTGACGATTCATTGTCACGGTGCATTGCATGGTGGTGTTTTACCGTTAGCGCAACAAAGGCCCGCTCTTCGTTTTGTTAACTTTAACTAAACTGGTCGCAAGTTGAAAGGCTAAGAAGTGTATTCCATTTGGCAAGCGGTTGTTTAATATCATTTCTTTATTTCACGTTTTGACATTTGTCAAAATGTTGAAATCATCATGAAATATAGGTGAACCCATCTTGGTGGAGTAGAACTTTGGGATATTAACTATAGAGCCTTGATCGAAACATACGATTGAAGTATCTTTCTAGAGAAGAAAGAGCCCCCAGAGAGTCTTTCACTTTCGCCTAAGTATTGACGCTTTGTTAAAATTGAACACCATTTTGGAATGTTCTCGTACCACGGTACATTGTTTTTTCAACTGTTTGAGTGGCCTTAGCAACATGTTGCTAAGCAACATTCTTGACTTTACGTGAGATGTCTGTGTGTGTTTGTGTGTGTGAGAGAGTCTCTCCACTTTAATTATTACGAGTATTTACTTGTTTTATGAGCAAGTAAGTTTCCTAACTTGATGAATATGATTTTCTTTGTCTTGTTTTTTTTTTTTTTTATTGAGCTCGTTTTTGTTGGGCAATGAAGAACTTATCCACATGATTCTGGCCGCCACTTGTTGCCCATTTTCGAAATTGTGGATCAAGCAACATTTCGACATTGGCAACATTTCAGTCGGCTGGTTTAATTGCTGGCATCGTCGTCCATGTCAATTAAGGGTACGGATCGTACAGAACTAAAAACAACTTTGGCTAAATGGGGAAAATGCTATCTTGTGTGTGTGTGTGTGTGTGTGTGGAAAATGGAGCGTTACGTTTGAATGCGTTCGACTGCAATTTACTAAATGCAATTGCGTAGAGCTGACAGATGCCCGAAGATACATACAAGGATAGAAAGGATACACACGGAGGGAACAGCAGCTAGAAACTCTGTGTATCTGTATCCGAATCTGTATCTGCAGTTATCATTGTTGTTTTGTTTTGTTTTTATTTTCGAGGCATTGCCAAGCAATTTATCAACGGTCGCATCCTCACACCCCCGCCGCCGCTGACGGCGCCGCCACCCTCCTGCCTTCCCTTCGATGAGCAATAAGTGATTTATAGAATTGTTATTTTGTCGTTCATGTCGCACTTTCGCTGCGCTTTTATTTATTGCCATCGCCGAAAACCTAGCCAAATGACTAGCCATCGCGATTCTGAAGTGTGTTAATTTTATTTCAATTTTTTTGTGTAGCGAATTTCCCAAACCTGATGAACCGAAACAGTGCGTGTGTGTGTGTGTGTGTGTGGGAAATGTATTCTTCTTATCTTAAAATCCAATACAATTTTTATCCCTCACTGTCAATTCTGCATGCCCAATTTGCTAATAGATTTGCCCGCTCCAACTTCAGTTAAGATAATGTGATGGGAAAATGTTAGGGCTCTGCTAGGCTGGAATATATCCTATATACTCAACTGAGAGATCATTTAAGCTTAAATCAACTTGACCCTTGACCACCTGCGGGCTTTTAAGAAATGAACTTCCTGCCTAAAGCCAGAAAATTATAGTACGGGTGGTCCCCGATACAGTACGGTGCGGCTTGGCTATGGTTTGTGTTCTCCATACAGTAATTACTGCTCAGAAAGTATCTCTATATTTGATCCAATTTGTGATTGGACAGATTGCGGCGATCTAATACACCTGCATACATAGTCAGTCCAGGGAGACGATGATGATGAAGACGATGATGCTGGTGCATCATCATCATTATCAGTGAAAAGACAAATACTCTCAAATTACACAGACCCTTTTGAGGTCGTATCAGCCTAATGATTATAAAATGGTTAATAACTCTATAAGCAATTTAAGGCATGTCGATTCTTTCTCTCTCCCTTTATTGTTCCTCCACTCATCGCATTTCATCCATTATATTCTATGTGTAGTAGGTAGTCTCAGTTACCTTCTCAGTGGGCAAAAAAGATGAAGAAAAACCAACGAAGCCAAGAAACCATGCTGCTCCGCTCTGCTCTGTTCTCCTTCTGCATCCGTTCAAAATCTGAATTCGGGACACAAAAGCCACAAAAGCGACTGACTGACTGACAGGTTTTGTCTGCGCCAGGAATCCTAACTTCACACAAATGCAATTCCATCTAGCAGCACGATGGAGGGGACGGGGAGGAATGATGACCGAGAAGAGCATCCATCGACTGACTGACTAATGATGCCGACAGATAAAACTCCATTTGGAAACAAAAATACAACAAAAAAACGAGCCAACGAAATGGATGGAAGCAATGATGAATTATTGTTTTCGAATTGAACACAATGGAAGGAATACATATTATATAGGATGCAGCATCCATTATCCTATATAGAGATGTGTGAAAAAGTGCCAAGCCAAAGAATAGAAGAAATAAATTGATTTTTAAATATGCAATTTATAAGTTGATTTTTCAATTGTTCCAATGGCCATTCCATTGTCCACATGTCGGTCGAGATCAAAAAGCTTTTCATATAACTGAAAAAGGAGTTTCATCAAATAAAGTCCTACTTAAGTATATTCTCTTTGGACGCTAATTAAGTACAGTTCGACTGGTTGATATTTGTTAGATATATTCTCATTCCCTGTGATACAGAGGGTGGGAGGTGGATGGAGGACAAAGTAAAACTTTAACTACCCAAGTTAATTTCATTTAATTAAATCGATTCATAAGCAAAGCAACAGGAAACGTTTACCCGGTCACAGTTCTTCAGACCATTCCCCGGTTTAACCCCATCCAAAGAAATACCATTCGGGCCTTCCCCTCCTGCCCCTTACACCCGCTCTAAAACAAAGTTGAACGCGCAATAATTTTTGGCAATTTAATTGAAAACTAAAATGGCAACGTAACCAAGGGATGATGTCGCCGTCGAGTCGTAGTCCTCCTCGTCTTTGACCCATTTTGCGCAATTCGTGGCAAATGTTTTAAAACAATGCACAAATGGTGGGCGGGGCAGGCTATAAGGACCTCCTGCTGGTGCCTTGGCCACGCGTACACACACCCGAGAGAAGAAACAAACAGAAAAGTGGACAAATGGACATAGTCACGCGCCAGCCAAAAGGTCAACAGACAAACAGCACAGACTGTGATGAGGGTCGCTTTTCTCTTCGCTTTAGATTCCAAAATCTAACGAAATGGTCATTACTTTTGCGGGCTTGGGTGTGCGTGTGCGTGTGTGTGTGCTGGCAAAACAAATCAAAAGGAAAATTCGCACCCAACAATTGCATAGTTTTTAATTTTTGCGGTCACCTCATTGCGCCCCGCCCTCAGCGCCTCGGACAGCGGAAGTCGAAACAGAACCGGGACAGGAACGAAGCGGATGCTGTTGCCGCTGTGAATTTCTGTTCCGGTTGCGGTCGATGCCAGGAGGCAGTCAGACAGATGGACGGACAGACAGACAGGCAGGCATGAGGGTGAACCTAAACCCTTGGGCTAATCAACTCATTAAAGGTCAACAGTTCAACTATGCCCCGCCTCGTTCGCCGCGTCGCAGAGTTTACAACTGTTGTGACAGTTTGCAATGACTTTAACTGATCCAAACTGAATTCCAGACCTCAATCCCCTAACATTGTTTATGGTGAAAATATTCAAAAATTGTTTAGCAACATTTCTTTTCTGCCATAGATAGATTAAACCCAATCCCTGAGCGGGTCAAGTGATGCCGGAATACCTAGTCGATAATGCTGGGTAGGAGCAAGTTTGTCACAAACTGATAAGACCTATTCGAGAGATACATATATTAGACTGATACTGGTTTCCTTTCATTTATGAAAACACGCAGTTTGAATTGTTATTGTTTAACGTATATACATATTCGGAAATGATGTCCTATTAGAGTAATTGTTCCGATGCGAATGTGCGACAAATTGAAGATTGTCGAAGTTAAGCCACACTGGAACATTTTCATTTGAAAGTTGGCATAGTTTTCAGTTTGTCAGATGACTTATATGTATATATCGATTCCTTTTTCCTGCATCCGATCTCGATGTCCATACTTTACTTTTCAAAATGAGATTACATGAGGATTCAAGTTAACTGATGCCAAGGCACAAATATTTCAGATCTCTCAATATAGAATCCGGTTATAAAGACTCCGCTTATAACGTCCGTCCGTTCGATGAGTGATTGGTTGGTCCCGATACAAGCTTATATGAAAGGGCCTTCGGTTAGTACGTCTTTCGAATATAACGAGCGTCATTATAACCGGATTCTACTGTATAACTAAATGACCCAATAATCTTTGGTCCTGCTTTAATAACAAAAGATCGCAATTCGTATCTCTTTCTACCTCCCTCACTCTTATAGCTGCCTAATGAGTTCTTAGTCTTTTTGATTCGTATATCATCTGATTGGATCGATTCGAAAAATTGTTCTTGGAGGCAGTTTAGTACCCTATCTTTTGCCGTCTTGGGGTCTATATAGAACAAACAAAGTCGTAGACAAATATTGAGACAGACATCCATACATCTGTTTGCTTTCTTAGAAATGATTGCTGATAATTCAGAGATAAGCTGAAACCGAACTGAAAGAACGCTGAAAATAACGCAAATTAAAGTCGCCAAAATATATGTAAATAAGTCTGTAAACCAGATTAAGGCAAATAAAAAGTCAGTACAGTAAAACCCCTCTGTAGGCAACATAAAATCGCGCAGAAATTTGCATGGATTTGTATTCAGTATCTTCTTATTTTCATTAACTTCCTAGAATTTAGGTAATTGATTACTTTTCTATTGAAGGTTTGTCTAGTTTGTCCATCTCCATCAATAATCAAAAGGCGATCTAGTCAAGCCCTTCTCTGAGATGAGAAAAAATAAACAAAAAATCTGCCCTTTTAAAAGCGTTCCTGGTCAATGAGCAAACGGCCAAAAGTTTAGCGCTCACTTTTCAAATCACTTCAAGTAAACAATGCACAACTGGGCCAACCGACAAATCTTGACATTCAGACACATTTGGGCTGCGATTTGAAGGCGACATTGGACAGGACAGACAGCCTGCAAGATGATGCCGAGGCTGGCAATGGCGTGTCGGGTGTATGCGGATGAGGACGATGTCAAGGTACCGGCCAAGCGTCACAGATGCCAGGGACGGACGCCCCGCCCCCTCAACTGAGGGTCTAGCTAGAGGTAGAGGACAATTAGCGTCGGCCGCAGCTAATTATGGCCATGTAGCCGCGGGTGGTGGCCAATGACCACGACCCCATGGACCAAGGACTACTATGTATGTACCTTTAGTATGTGTTTGGATGCTGCCATAGACTGACTGATGGTGGTGGTAATGGTAGCCTTGGCATCATCCCGGCTCACTTGCGGTTCAATGCACCACGGACCGAATTTCACTTTTCCTTTTTTTCTCCACGTTGACATTTTTCGCATAGTGGAGAGAGGAGAGGAGAGCAGGCGGGGGGCGAGTGTAGGAATGGGGATGGTGAAGGAGGCGTTGTGAAACCCTTAATTAACTTTCGGGTGCAAATATTGTGCCAGGATGGACCCAAGACCAAGGCGAAAAAGAGAACCCACTAATCCAGGACAACTGCGTTTTGTTTGTTTTCATTGTTGCCGTTGTTGTTGTTGCTGTGGTTGTGTTGTTGTGCAATGTGAGCTGTGCTGGGCACAGGGACATTTGAGAAGGAAAAAGCCAGAAACCCACACAAACAAAAGGAATCCCAAATTGGGAGTACATAATACGAGAAGGACGTCATCTACTATGTCCCTCTCCCATGTCACACGTTTTGTGTGTGTGTGTGTTTAAGTTCTTTGGTTGCCATGTCGCGTGCTCTTCCACCATCATCATCATCATTCTCATCCAAATCATCGTCCTTATGCATGGAAAGTGAAAACGCCAACATCTATGGTCCTTCTCTGATGGCGCTGGTGGCTGATCAAAAGTGAAACTGCCCGCTTACATCTACACAAATATCATGAGTGATTCTGGAACACCTTCAATTTCCTTTGACAACTGCTGTTGATTACAGAATGTTACACTGAGAGAAAAAAAACAGAAAGTCTTTGTGATCTTTGCTCTTGCTAATTGGGTCAATCTTTCAAGTTTAACTCGATTACTGTTGACACATCTAAGGCCTTAGTAGATGAGTACTTACTAAATTGAAGGAGGATTAATTGCAGCATTTCTCTCCTTGTATATATAATAAACCAATTTTACACCTACTCAAGCAAATGTGAAGGTAATTTCAGTTGCCAAACCGCAAGCATCCTGCTGGCAATGAAGGCAACGATAACTACGACATTAATAGTGACTACACACCCTGACACCCACAAACACAGGCAAATCCACACACACACACACACACCCACACACGAACACAGGCGAGTACACCTGACTGACCAATGCAACCTTATTGTGCCTGGTGCACACACTCATTATAGCATGTGGTCACACACAAAGTATGTCGGATGTCGTATGTCTGCCTGAACTACACCCTGATGGAAAGTTGCTTCGGTACGAGCCGTTTGATTAGGTAAGGGAAACGTCTTACCTGGACCATATTCATTATGAAATGAGTTTCTAAAATCAGCTTAGCCCATCAGAAGTTGACAGAGGCAACAGAAATACCTGGCCAAGCGTACGCGAATTATAATTATAAGTAAATTCTATAAAGCGGCGAACAAACGATACAATAGAGAGCTTATAGCTATCGATTCGTTGGCAAAATGACACACAAGCAGCTGAATACCCTTTCTTCAACCTTAAAAGTTTTCGACCTAGGCGACCAGACAGGAAACAAAAAGGAAAACCCCTTGTGGAAAAATTCAACCAGGAATGTGTCGGATATTGCGCCAACATTAAACGCATGTGGGTACCGAATGGACGGCAGTTGGTTGAGCAAAAGGAATTTAATAGGACAAAATGTGAGAGAAGGGAAGAATTTGGGCGTGTGGTCAACACGGCGCTGGAATGGGGAATCATGGATGACATGGCACGACAACAGACAACAGACTGCGCTGTCTTTAATAACATAGAACTTGGCCATTTACTTTTTGATCAAACTTAAATGAGTGACAATATCTCAATGGTGCCAATAGAGATATTCCTTCAAAGGATTTCAAAACACTAAGAAGCGGTTTTCAAATATTTGCAAAGAATGGCATTTTCGGGTTTTCCAAAAAAATTAACATAATCTCATGAATCGCACGTTGATGTAAATAAATTGAAGGGAAGTTTTCACTCCCACGGTTGGGTTTACATCCGATTATTCGGAAACGGAAGACTGCTGCAACAGAGAACTGTAAAAGTAAATAATTTTCTTTTGTTTAAGCAAATAAAAGCCTCAATTTCAGCTGCGTCTTAATTTCATTCGGCATTACATAATAATCAGAGACAGAGCGAGAAAGATAGAGAGAAGGAAAACCACTTTGTGTTTCTCTACCATGTTGATTGTTCTCTATTCCTTCCATACATATATGTTTTCTTATTTTTTTTATGACCCGACAAAAGAAGACATACCCACCAACCGACCGGCAGACCTTTCAACCAACCAACCACAGACAGACCGACCCTCGTGAAATTCGCTAGAAAACGCACAGAAAATAAAACAAAAAGCCGCCACGTGGTAATTACAAATATTGACATTTCCTTTTCAGACCGAAACCAAGACAGCAAAAAGAGAAAGCACGGATCTGGGCCTGGTCGTCAGTTGCCTATATGAACGACACATTCATGGTTCTGTGTATGCATATGCGCGTGTGTGTGTGTGTAAATAGAGAAAGGTATGTACATAGGTAACTTTATACCATTCCCAAAAATTGAGTGAATCGAACAATGGCCACGCTCTGTGCCCCTCTGGATCATCATCACAATCATCATCAATAGAACCACTCATAGCTGTTGTGTGCTTTTTGGGTTTTACTTATTGTTAGATTAGGTTCTAGCGATCGGATTACGTTGGCCAGCATTTCACACGCTACTTGGGTTTGCCTCCCAATTTTGCTCATTTCCTAATGGAGACGACCAATTGACCAGTTTGTATATTCCAAATATTAATTTTTATTAAAGAGAAAAGTGGTTAGATTAAAGATCAATCATAGAGGACAGTATGCCCAGCTATTTAAAGGTTCGAGCGAGAGGGGGAAGGAGAGGGATCAAATCGATCAAACACTTGTACCTTTCCTAACATCCTACAACTCCCTGCAATTCGCTCATTCCCCACTTTTCACAGCTTAAGCGGATTAGGTTACAATGAACGTGTAAAGGACAAAAAAAAGGAAGCAATGCGCCAGTGGTTCAGTGGTTGAGAACACACAGTTCAACAACACAATAGGCTAACGTAACAAAAAAATAAAAAGGGAACAGGGAAGACACTAAGGTACACGGGGCGGCTCAGTTCATTGTCAGCTGTGAGAGGGCGTGACAAGAGCCGGTGGCGGTTTTGAGCGTCATGTGCCAAGTGGATTTGCAGCTTGTAATCCTTGTTACAAAACAATAAGGGACAGCCCATTCGGATACATAAAAATTGCATCAGGTCATTGTCAATGCGATTTTGATTAATTTTCTAGGAATAACGAGACGTTAGTTAAATGTAACTTAAGTTTTTTGCTTGAGTCTTTTGAATTTCGCTATCTCTCTGTCTCTTTCGGTTTTTGGATGCACTCATTAGGCTTATTTCGTTAGCCACTTGGATATTCCATAGACCAGAAGACAAATGCTTCCCGAAATGCTTTACTCTGTTCTGTCTCAAGAGCCACTATCAAAAGTGCTCTGAGGCATGCAGAAGCATGTTTCCATCAAATTGTGAGTACAGTCTGCAACAATTTAATAAGCATAGTCTACTTTACAGCGCCACAGCGAACAGCATCTGCCACTGCCCATCAAATTGAAACGACTACGACTACTTGGGATAAAAACGGGGAAAGACACACGAAAAACCAGAGCACAACACTTTGCCATGACCGACCATGTCATCGATTGATAATGATGAGGGTCATTTGGTGATAAAAGCTTTTTATGTGTGTGCCCGCCTGCCCCTCAGTCCTCAGTCCTTTGTCCTTTGTCCACATCCATGCAGAAGCATAAGCAAGTGCGTCGCGCGTGGCATCATAAAACGCAGCGGGAACATCGAAAATGATTAAATTTTTCAGCCCTTTCTCTGTGAAAGGGATCGCTTAAAGTGAGGGGTGCTTTCCAAGCAGAAGGGAAGTGCTCGTAAATAATAATTTCAGCACATTCGCTCATCGAACAAGCAGAAGGGTTGCCTCTCCTTAAATGAAACATTATTTTGTAATGCAAAGAACAAAATAATAATAAATGATTTTCATTGGCTGCATTCCCATGCAAGACGGCCAAACCAACATCTTTTCAAGTATAACATTTTCGACATTAACTGCACGTCCGGTTTAGTATGTTTTTTTTTTTTGGTTGTGTTTATCTTGACGACGAATTTGATATTTAAATTGTTGAATCCATGAATTGTATTTGTTTGTTTTCTAAAGTGCTTTGTGTGGCTCAATATTTTTTTCTCTTTTAATTGTTTGTCGTTCCTTAAGCATTTCACTTTTTCTCGCAGAGGTCATGGAAAAGTAAAAGTTTAAAGACTAAAAATTACATTTACGAAAATTTCCTGGTCCAAATGTAAAGAAATTTAAAGGTAATTCGAATATGAAACCAATTCTATTTAAAGCTAACCTCGATCGCGCCGAAGTTTGTATACCCTTGCAAGTTTTTTTGTGTTACTCTTCCTATTATACTTATAGCCGTCAAAGAAAAAAAAAGGTTTTGTCTAAAAAGTATAAAGGCGTTCGTGATGGTATAGTGACCCGATCCGGTGAATCCGAGATATAAAACCTGTGCACTATATACAAGCAGCTCTATAGCCTTAACAGTCAAGAAGAAGTTTGCGCTGATTCAGATGGCCGGACATGGCTAATCAAACTCGTCTCATCGTGCTTATCAGGAATAAATGTACATTTTTCTATGCGTTGCCTACTATTTATCAAAATTAAATGTTTCTTTTTAAAAGGGTATAAAAATAATGCGAAAGAATAAATTCCTATTTGTTCGCGATTCTAAGGATGCTTTCTTTTATGTCGATTAATTCTTAAATTTTAAAACATCAATTAAAGAAAAAGTTCTAGATTTTCCTACATTTGGGATAGGGCAATGTTCCTCCTGCATAGGGCCCCTGGGAGCATGCTATGGATTATTTTGCCTTAGTACTTCATGCAGCTTCATTCGGTCACTTGCCAGCATAAAAGTATGCCATACCAAATTAAATTTAACCAACTTTCGACTCCATTTGCCTAATCCAATATTTCCTCCATTCCCCAAGACTCGCACCACTCTGGCCCCACCGCAGCATTGCACTATGGTCTGGATGTCGATTTTTTTGGCATAAAGTCCAAATTTTCATGAAAAGATTCGGTGGTTTTGGTAATTGATTATGAAAGTAGATACCCTGAGCATAAAATACCGTTAAAAAAAAAAAATTTTTAATGGCATCCCTGCGTTCGTACCAGGGTCTCAAAGTCAGACGTGTGCTTTGTGCGTAATCGACATTTGGAAAGTAAAAAAAAAACCTAAAGTTTAAAGTGCCACCATTTGTGGAATTTTGCACATAAAAATAATTTAAAATATGGAAAATATACGTCAAGGTATGTAGTTTTTTATGTATATATTTATTTTATGTGTAGTACTAGGATTTAAGTGTTGTGTAATGTCCAATAAATGTGTATTTTTTTTAGAAAATTGTTTTGCGTTCTCTGTGTTTCGTGGAATAGAACTAACGAGCTGACACCTGCTGACAAAAAGTAATGACACAAGTTGGTACCTATATATGTCGTCTTTGATCGCAAACTAATGCCTTCGCCCCGTTTTTCCCCCTTTTCCATTAATTTGATAATATTCATCAAGTTCGAATTTTGTCATAAAGAACTCATCGATATTTGGTGCAGCAACAATCGAGAAATAAAATCTGTATCAGAATGGATCTACAGTAAAGTCAACAATAACCATCTGGAATACGAAAAAATAAAAGAAATAGATAAAAAAAAAGTAATTTTGAATCATTCATTAAAATAACCTATTGAAATGCAACCAAATGTTGGAACGATTTATGTCCAAGCATTCTAATTGGCTGGAATCTAAAATATCAATAGTTGTTAATGAAAATTGTAAGACACCAAAGACAACAGGACGTCCACCTTTATCTTATGCAAATGCAGGGGCACGATTAAAAAGGAAACTGGCTTGTGAGCTTGCAAATGAGACTAATCTCAACACGTATCTTCTTGTGCATGCTGCAGTTTCTGCTACCAAAGAATGCAGAAAGGATGCGGCGTTTGTTCTAAAAAAACTTTAACAACACCTGAATACTCAACTGAAACGAGAAACCGACGTCAAATACCCATTCCACTTACTCCAGATGAAGCTTTAGCTTAGCTCCTAGAAAATTCACTTAATAAACAGACGATCACATTCAAGGAAAGATAGTCGAGTCAATACAATGAGTGACATTTTTCATAGAGCCATGGATTCCTCGGATCCATTACTATAGAGTGTCTGTTTGAAGGAGAGGGAAAGGAAAAACCCGAAAAAACTCTTCCCAAAGAAGTTTTAAGTCTTCTGGAGTTACCGTCTACTGAAGATATAGATTTATCTGGAAATGAATCGGACTTACAATCTGATTGTGATTCTAATTCTGAGGAGAACATTCACGACAAAGAGCTAGAAGAAGAAGACGATGCCAATGAAACACCACAAAAATTTTTTAAATCTATTTTCTTCATACCACTTTTCTACACTACCAAATATGAGACAAATAAAATTTTTTAACTATTTATTTTGTGCATGTTTATAATTATTAATTGGTCAAAACAGTTCCGAATATTTAAAAATGCAGCCTGAAAGTATGCAATCGGGTCAAATTTTATAGTTTTCGACAAATCGCGGTAAAGCCATGGTGCAATTCCAAAAAAAAAAAAAAATTGAAAATTTCTTTAAGTATTTCCAGCATGCTTGCAAAATTTCAACTCTCTAGCATTCAAACTGTAGTTTATGCCAAAAAAATCGAAATCCAGACCATAGTGCATTGTATAAGTATATTAATTTACTTTTGTTATCCTTGAGAGTAGAGTATTTTGTGTCAATGTGAGATATTTGAAAGCATCTTCGACTACATAAAAACATTAAAGTTTGCTTTATCCCAAAAGAATCGCAAATGCTGATATAAAATTTTACCACTAATTCTTAATCCATTTCCAGTTATCTGCTAAATAACTTATACTATATGCATTGGAAAACCTTTACAAGGGTATTCAAAATTTGACTCTGTTTTATGCTTCTCTTTGTAACTAACGTGCAAGACGTATTAAAATCAACTTAATTAAATTGTAATTGGATATACTTTTCCTTTTTGTGCTTAATTTTTTTTTTGTTGATTTTTCTTTTGCCACAAACAAAATGCGTGATGTCGCTTTTACTCACACTTAAACCCACACACACACACACACACACATATTGTGACTCTGGAAGGAGCTAGAGACACGTGTCAGAGGAGGTTGGGCGGTTGTGTTTGGTGTTGCTGTTGGTGTTGGTTGGTGGTTGTTAATAAGCAGCTCATCCCGCGAATGGCTTTAAAGTTGTGGACACGCTCTCATTTACTCCTATCTTCTCCAGTACGCAACAACCAACCTCTTCTCCGACGAGATGACATGACTGCCCTTCTTGTTTATGCAACGAAACTAATTTAAAGTGCTTCATGCGGCGGTCGCTTAATCCGCCGTCGGTCTCCGCCTCTTCGTCTCTCTCTGTGTGATAACTTTGTTAAGTTCTTGTTATTGTTGTTATTGTTGACACGCATGTGGAGGCCAAATAATAAACAATATAGTTAGTAATTAAATGGCAGAGCCACGTGTCAAAATGAAGCCAAAAAAAACATATATATATAAGGAAAAAGAAACTCATCAACTGTCAGAGGACAAGTCAATTAAATTGTCAGCGAATAGCTGAATGGGTGACATATTGTGTTTAAATTGTCGTTTTTCTTTCGCCTAAACAAGTATATATACATAGCATATACTACTCATAGTGTTTTACTCAAATGTACCCACTTTTAGGCTTTTTCTTCTTTAGCTTCTTAAGAGATAATTCACTTTTCAATTAAAAAGATCGACTGCTTTTTGTATATGGAATTTTGTATCTGTTCTTGGACTCCAATAAAATGATCTCTTTGAAGTCCACCCAACTTCAAGTATTCTCAATATAACATCATTTCACGTACAACAATAACATTTTGGTGACCCCGACGTTCGATTTCCACAACAAACTACAAATTAATTTGTTTACAAACTAAGTTATTTTGGTTGACATGTAATTATAGATATATATCTGTATAGTTCTATGGAATTATTGGTTATTATTATTATACATACTACATCCTACGTTTGTAAATACTCTGAGCTCATTGGCAGTCCTGCTTACTGAATTGTTGGTTAGGAAAGTTTTTCGTCACTCGGCACTAAACTAATTTATTTTCAATATTCAATTCACAAAATTGAGCACGTCTAATGGCAATTGGCAGACCATGCATATTTGTGGCTTCATTACGGTTGAAAATTGTGTAAACTACATACACACACTCACTCATAGAGAATACTGAATAACTAAGCGTTTGTGCTGTTTTTTCTGTTGCCGCCTTTTAGGCGCACAGTTAGAAATTCTATTTTCATGGGCTTTTCAGTCAACGTTAATGTCCACAACTGCCATCAAAATATCTTCACACATACATACATACATATATGTATTTGGAATTGTATTGTATATACATATTTGCAAAAATAAATTGTGGAAAATCTTTTTACGAATTTAATTTCATTTGTTTACGACTTAATGAAAAGCCACAAAGCTTTTGCCAATGGGCTTTGTCTGTCAGAGTTTCAGTTTCCATGTGTCTGTGTGTGTGTGGGTGTTTACACATACAAACATCAGGGCAAATACAAAATTTATAGCTCGTATTTTTGGCACAATTAAGATTTGCTCACATAAACGTCCAAGTTGTCAGCATTAAGTGCTTTTGGCTCAAAAACTTTTAATTGAAATAATTTGTTTAGGCCTCGGTTTGAAGCATTCAAGATTGTTGGAGGGTTTGGGGGGCTAATCCCAAGTACAAACACTAGAGTCGTTTGAGGACATATTTTTAGGACTTTATTCTTTGTATTTCTTTTATCACACAGGTAAAGCTAAAGCCGTTTTTTTTTTTTTTTTTGGTAGGAAGACAATAGTTGCTTTAGGGACTTAGTAAATGTATCCCTTATCGTTTTTGAATTTATAGCAGAAACGTTTAAAACAAATTCGCGTTCTTACTGTTGTCGAGGATGTGCTGGCAGTCGTCGAACTGGAGGATGATGAAGACGACGATGATGATGATGAGGAACTCGAGGTGGAACTATCGACGGTGGTGCCATTGGCAGTCGTTGTGGCAACTGTTGTCGTGGATTGGGTTACATTGATGGGCAATGTTGTAGTCTCGATGGTTGTGCCATTTACAGCGGTTGTTGTTGTTGTTGGAGCACTAGTTGTTGAGTTCTCCGTTTCCAAATCCAAAAAGTTCATCAATACATCCATGAATTTCAATATGGAACCACGATCTTCTGAGGTAAACGTTTGTGCTGATGCCGTTGGGCCAATTAAAGACCAACTACATAGTAAGGCGACTATGGAGAAGAGAACGTAGTGTTGATTCAGCATTGATGAGGCGGCAACTTTCATTGTTAGTCAAATGTTCTAACTGGACAAATTGAAGGTCAATTTGTTGCATTTATATAGACGCCCAAATGTGTGCCAAAAAACTGACCAAATGTTTCCCATATCTCTATGCGGAAATCACTCAAACGAAGCTCGTCAAGTCACGTGCGACGAAAAAACCCCAAAAATATATATCTTTATATATACATAGATACATACATACATATGTCTTTGCAGATATTCTTGTCAAATTAAGCACTACGTGTTAGTTACTTATGTTATGGTAATAAGTCAACTTTTTTGGTATTCTTTTTTTTTCAAAATTGTTTATCTAATACTTCAGAATGATTTCAAAGTGAATGAAATTCACAAAGTGAACGAAATTTAAGAGTGAATGAAGACTAAGCATGAGTAATCAGCTATCATCTTGAAATAGTTTTGGCATGACTTTACCAAGTCAACAAATTCTCATCTATTTAGTTAGATAAGGTAATTTTTTGGCCAAGTTCTGTAAGGCAAATTTTATAGTTCTCATACTTGGATTTAAATAATTTGAGTAAGAAATAATATAAATAATTTGTTTACCTGGTAAAACGAATTGTCTTTTCAAAGTTTTTGTTGAAATTTCCAAGTACTATGATTTAGTTTCTTAAGTTAATTAAGGAATCTGCACAGTTTTTTCTATTTTCCAATCTTGTTATGGAACTGAACAGAATATATTGAATAGGTATATATAATTTGTGTAAAATGAAAACAAGGCGCAAAGTATGGATAACAGATATTCCTAAAAAATCGTCAGCAGTATCTGGGTAACAAAAACTTAATGATTGTCGTGTTCATCAGCTTAGTAAGTCTGTGTTGATTCTATTTATCATTCAACATTTTGGGCCAACTCAGGGCGACTAACACAAATGCATCAATTGAATGCATGTGTGTAGATTGGCAGATAAACCAAAACATGCTGCTGGAGGGAGACAATGCATGGCAAAAGAATGCTGAAATGTTTGTTGTTGACTCTGTTGACAGCATCTGAAAATCAAACGAGCCATCTGTGAGCACGTCTTGCGGCATGCCAATAATGTGGAGTGGAGAGACAAAGCCAAAAACGATTATCTCTGTTTCGGCCAGAGTTCGTTATCAGCGAATGCTTTGGACCTGCATTTACTCACACAACGCATAGGTCGATGATAATCATCGGCCCGAGATTGGGGGTATAAAAGCGAATGGCATACAGCTTAGATATATCAATCGCTCATAAAACGCATAGTTGAGCAATCACAAAACGGGACAACAATATGTGGCGTCTTCAGCTATTCCTTGTGCTCTCCAGCAGCTTTCTCATACCGCATGAGGCAAAGCCCGCAACGCGTTCGCCATTCACCTCATCGACATCGACATCGACATCGGCTGCGATATCACCGACTGCGATACCTTCGTTTGGGGTTCGCCAAGTAACGAATGTTGGTCGTTTGGCGGCCAAAGATCTGGCTGATCTGCTATTGGCCAGTGTGCAGGCACGGAATGCCAAAATGACTCCATTCCAGGAAGCGACCATGAAAACACTTCGCAGCATTGAACCCAAAGAGTCGGGAGTTGTGTGGCTTCATGTGGGCATGGATGTGATAATCGATCAGCTGATAGGAGGTCAAGCCGAAACCAGCTGCGGCAGAATTATTAAGAAAATCGAGAAATCCATGGACAAGAATAGCCTAACACTGAGCTTGAGATCCTTTTTGGCCCTCTGTACATTCAATAGTATCACTTGTAGCCAGAAGGAAGTGGTCCAAATCATAAAGACAACGACGGCGCAGAGCGAATTGTCGGCAATGCTACGAGAAGAAGGTGTCGGAGGTAGCCGGAATATTCGTACGGCAACGAATAGCCAATCCATAAATGACGCCGCTTTCCGAGATGACCGTGAATCCGTTTTGGCTTTCCTACAGGCCAGAAAGCTACCGGAGTTGAGAGCCATTTTAATGACACTCTTGAAAGTGTGCGGCGCATCAAACAGAGAGACGAATAATATACTTAACAATCTAACAGAAAGTAAGTAAAGTAACTAGTAACTAGTTATTAACTAATCAAATTCACATTGCTCATTATGTATGTACATTTCAGTGGCTCCTAATGGCATGAATGTCGTGCAGATGAAAGCTTTCAGTATGTTGACCACCTCACTAATGGATAGTCTTGAAGCCATTGCCCGAGGCGAGCAAACTGCCTTCTGTGCGGCATCACCGGATAGTTGGTTAGTCCGTTTTCTCAATATGGGCGTTGGAAAGGTGGTCCTTCTGGGCCTGATGACTGCTCTCGACCGCACCATAGTCACTCCACCACCCACAGCCAACAATGTAGCCAATGTAGCAGATCTCAATAGCCTCAATGGTGGTGATGTTTCAGCCAACGATGCAAAATTTGCCAAAACATCGGTGCCATTTAAACGATCCAGTTTGCCTGGATCCCTGTTGGACAGTATTGTAAACAAGGCTGGCGGTACATCTTCGAGTCTTCCAGCGGTGGGTAATGTTCTAGGCAGTCTCAACTCGGCCACAGGAAACAACGATTCACAAAATGGATTAGTCAATGCTCTTGTTCCCCTTAATGCTGGAATTCCCGTAGCAAGTACCGGCACAACTTTAGTGTCAGGAAATTCTGGTTCCTCAACAGGAAGCTCTTCAGTTATTGGTAAGCGATTAAGTCAGTTAAATGAGACTGATCCATTTATTAATTTTTGATGTTAACCTATTCTAGGGGATCTCAACTCGGCCACAGGAAACAACGTTTCACAAAAGGGATTAGTCAATGCTCTTGTTCCCCTTAATGCTGGAATTCCCGTAGCAAGTACCGGCACAACTTTAGTGTCAGGAAGTTCTGGTTCCTCAACAGGAAGCTCTTCAGTTATTGGTAAGCGATTAAGTCAGTTATATGAGACTGATCCATTCATTAATTTTTGATGTTAACCTATTCTAGGGGATCTCAACTCGGCCACAGGAAACAACGTTTCACAAAACGGATTAGTCAATGCTCTTGTTCCCCTTAATGCTGGAATTCCCGTAGCAAGTAGTCAGACAATTGTAGTGAAAGAAAGTTCTGGATCCTCTGGAACGGGAGCAGGAAGTTCAACGGGAAGCTCTTCAGGAACTTCTTCAAGCGGTTCAAGTGGTACACCGAGCACTTCCGGAAGTTCCTCAAGCTCAACTGGTTCCAGTGGTGTTGGTTCTGCTAGATCAGTCATTATTGGAAATGACAATACTGAAGGCAATTTGGTCGATCTCGCTGTTCCCGCCAATGCAAACGTACTTGCTCTTAATAATATTGTAAGCTCTGTGACTGGAGACGGTGCTGGCACGGTGATTGGCAATGAGATTAAAAGTAAGTAATCTTAAAGCATGTTGAAATTTCAGCTAATTTATGGTGTTTCTTTTTTACACCTAGGCGGTCCAAGTACATTCATTAAGGGCGATAGAAATAAGGTTCTGACTGGAGTTAAGGGAACAGTACCAGTTAATGCCCTTGTCGCAGCACTTAATAGCGTGACCAGCGTTGTCAATAACAAATCAAAGACGAGTGGAAGCACCAGTTCAAGTGGCAGCACTTCTTCTGGTGGCAAAACATCGTCTGGTAGCACTTCCACGGGTAGCACTTCTTCAACTAGTGGATCATCTTCCTCATCCTCAACAGGTTCTACAGGCACCTTAATTGGCAATGATGTTACCCGTAAGTTTTTTTCGGTTATCACAAACTTTCTCGAGGCTCACCAAATATTGTTTTACTCTTTTCAGAACGAGGTTCTACAATCACAGGCAACAATAATGCTATTACAAAGCTTTTGGATGCTGGTCTTCCGATTGCAGCCAATGTTTTGGCTGCTAATAACATCGTCAATAAAGGTAGTACTTCTTCACAGGGTGGATCATCCTCCTCCTCCTCAGGCACCTTAATTGGCAATGATGTTACCCGTAAGTTTTTGCGGTTATCACAAACTTTCTCGAGGTTAACCAAATATCGATTTATTCCTTTCAGAACGAGGTTCTACAATCACAGGCAACAATAATGCTATTACAAAGCTATTGAATGTTGGTCTGCCGATTGCAGCCAATGTTTTGGCTGCTAATAACATCCTCAATAAGGGTAGCACTTCTTCGACGAGTGGATCATCCTCCTCCTCCTCAGGCACCTTAATTGGCAATGATGTTACCCGTAAGTTTTTGCGGTTATCACAAACTTTCTCGAGGTTAACCAAATATCGATTTATTCCTTTCAGAACGAGGTTCTACAATCACAGGCAACAATAATGCTATTACAAAGCTATTGGATGTTGGTCTGCCGATTGCAGCCAATGTTTTGGCTGCTAATAACATCGTCAATAAGGGTAGCACTTCTTCACAGGGTGGATCATCCTCCTCCTCCTCAGGCACCTTAATTGGCAATGATGTTAATCGTAAGTTTCTTTGGTTTTTACAAACTCTCTTGAAGCATACTAATATCGATTTTCTCTCTGTAGAAAGAGGCACCACGATTACAGGCGACAATAATGATATTACGAAGCTTTTGAATCTTGATCTGCCAGTTGTAGCCGATGTTTTGGCAGCTAATAACATCGTCAGTAAGGGTAGCAATGGTGGTGGCACTTTACTCGGAAACTCTTTAACAACCAAAGGCGATGTGATAAAGGGTAATTCAAACAATATTGTACAGTTGGTTAATGTGGACGGTGATATTCTACTGGAAGTTATGGCCTTGACTGGACTATCTGGCAGCGGCAAATCTGGTACACAGATCGGCAATAAACTTACAAGTAAGCAAGAACTTTAAATAACGAAAATTCGGACATCTAATGCGGATCAATCATGTTGAAATTACAGAGGGTCCTCGTCAAATCGTTGTGGGCAACAACAATCGCATTGTGAAATTAGTTAATGTGGATGCCGATATCCTAGCCAACGTCGATTTGCTCAACTCCATAAGAGGTAGTGGAGCTGCCTGTATTGGTAATCGCCAGAAATGTAAGTTTCAGTGTTAACAAATCGCCAAAAAGTATCGATTTTAATTCCATTGAGTTGCATTTGTCTTTTATTCAGCTGGACCCGATACAGAGATTGTGGGAAATGATAATAGCATCGTTAAAGTGGTCGATTTGGATTTGAATGTATTGGCCAATGTCGATCTATTGAATTCCATTATCAATAATGTTGGAAATGATTGCCCCACTGAAGAACCAATTACCGATACACCCACAGAGCCACCGACTCAGCCCCCTACTGAGCCTCCTACTCAGCCACCTACTGAGCCACCCACACAGCCTCCTACAGAGTCGCCATATGGACCACCAACCAGTGCACCACCAACAAATGCTCCACCAACAAATGCTCCACCAACAAATGCTCCACCTACAAATGCACCACCAACCAATGCTCCACCAACAAATGCACCACCCACAAATGCACCACCCACAAATCAACCTCCTACCAACGCCCCACCTACCAATGCTCCACCAACCAATGCCCCACCCACCCGTCCACCCAGTCCTAATCCCAACAATTGTTATCGCCGCTATTGCCGCAAGTGGAGGACTCGTCCCAGCTATCTCTGCCAAAAGAACTGCGGCGGCAAGTTGATATACAGACCCTAAAAGGGAACTCCATAACACACCACACCACAGAAATCTGTTATTTAAATCTTTATAATATTATTTATTTTGTTGTTTAATTTAAAAAGAAAAAAGAAACTAAATACATATTGAATCGTTTTCGTAAATTATTCATTATGATGACTTTGAGTTTTCTTTTCCCCACCTCCACCCCCAGAAACATGAAAGGTAAACAAAATGCAATTACTTTCCCAAAGAACATAAAACGAAGAATCTATCTATTCAGCAAAACAACAGATTTCTGAAATAATTATCCTCAGATCTCTACCAGTCTAGTCTATGGATGTAGTTTTCGTCCAAGCCAAGGCCATAATTGTTACAGCTTGTAAAATTAGCTAGTCATTATTGCTTTTTTTTTTCCATCTTTTGACCGATCTGAGTAACTAACTTTTAACTGATTCGGGTACCCTGATTCAGACTGCATACATGGTTTTTGTCTATTATGTCCAGATTTTTTGAAATCAGGGGATCTGGTGTTGGAAAGTCATAACATTTTTTTTAACTTTTTAGCAGATTTCAGAATATTCTGTGTAAGAAAAATAGCTCTTGTTTGCAAATATTACTAATAAAGAATTGTTAAAACGCATAAGACTTCCATAATTCTTAAAAATTGAAAAGCAGACAATTCTTGAATACTTTTTGGTTCAAATTTAAATCATTATAGACCTATATCATGTGTAAGATATTATATAACAAAGAAGTATCTCTTTGATATTTTGTAAATTGCCAATAAATTATACTTAATATATTAAGAAGTTAAAATAAAACTGTTTGGAGCATTTTATTGTGTTTATATTATACAATAAAATACTGCAAATGCGGTCAATTTGAATAATTTCAACACGCTTTTCTCGAAAACCTAACGTGATGGACAAAAACTAAGCATAGGGCCGCTATCAGCACCCTTCAATTACTATAGGACACTTTTTCATGACCTCAAAAATGTCGGCATGGGTACTTAGTGAAAAATTTCAGTTAAATTTTAAGCTGTAGGACCTCAAAAGAGGCAAAATTAACAATATTTTTTTACCACAGGTTATGAACTATGATCAACAGAGCAACAGTAGGTTTTCAATTATGCGTAGTTTCAAATTTTTCAGTATAAAATTGAATTATTTAAAAAAACGGATCGTTCAATTGATATAAAATAATTTCAAAACGAATTTTTGGTAAATATTTACTTCAGCTACTCGAGATTTCAGTGTTAAAAAGTGGAAAAATTGGCTAAAACTAGATTTCAGTATTGCCAAGCGCTATTTTTTATTTGGCGCGTTGTTTGACCGCCCTGGTATCCAAATATTTTACTCTAAATTATAAATTCGAGGAATATTCGGCTGCTCGGGCTACCTCAACAATTTGACAGTTTTTTTTAGCCGGGAACAGCTACTTCCAACTAAAGTCCCGCTAAAAACAAAAATGTTCTTTTGTTAATTGCACAAAAACTACGAAATAAATCGCCAAGAAGCCCCTGAGGAAGTGTTCGTTGAATTTTTTTCTTTCGTTTGATACCAAATTTATGTAGTTTAAGCGCGTTAAGTAAATATTTACCCTGAGAGGGGGGAATAGAAAAAGTTTAAAGTTTCAATATTTTTATCTTAAATTTGCAAATTTTTTGTATTATTTTACATGTAAATACTCACTTCTATCTGGATATGTATGTATCTACATATGTATGTATATAAAAATTGCAGTATGGGAATATGAAAAGCTCACTCACGCACACACACAGTCACACAGATTGTGGCCTATACTTGGGTATTTCCAAGAATGCGACTTCTTTGTGCATTTGACGAAAGTATCAACCGATTGCAATACGGATTGATTTGTTAATTCAATGCAGATAATTACCTAATGCCGATTTATAAAGTTTTAAGCACAAAACACAAAATGTAAAACCAATTTACAAGCGAACGCACTTTCGCGATGAAATGAAACTGCAAGTGTTGCCAGATCTTTTAAGACCAGCTCGGATCATATTAGCTATAAGCTTGTTCTGAAATCGGCTACATTTTCCTGCTAAGCCCGCTGCACTAGAAACTAGCTGTTATTAGTTTAAAATTGCCGCCAATAAGAAAGAGAGCTGAAGCTAATTTTGGAAAGGTTTGTTATTGTCACTGCAAGTTCACTGAAAGTGCCGATAATGCTGAGCTCAACTTATTGAATACAGGGTATTGTAACTGAAACCGAAACCGAACCCGAAAAAGTAAAAGAAAAGTTTGAAGTCAACACAAACAGAGGGAAATTGTAAAACGGAACTGTGTATAAATAAAAGATAACATTATTAACACCCAAGAGCCCAAGTCAAGTTAGACAAATGGGCGTCAGCTCCAATACGGAAAACGAAAAGCGAAAAACTTTGCCCCCATCTCTGAACTTCCCATGCCAGAACGTGCCTTCATTCCCCCCTTCCGCTCTCACACCTCTGTCTTTTATGCCATATGAAATCATAATGAAAGCAATAAAAGTTTGCCCCCAAAAATAAAAAACAAAGCAACAACCAAACGAAATATATTAAAAAACCCACCGAGTATTAAAGAAAGAAGCTGCAAGCTTCAGGTGACGGCGACGGTGACGGTGACGGGTCTGTCGCCCGCCCCGTACACTCATAATTGATGACCTGAGTAATTTGTTATGGTTATGGAAACGTGTACCAAATGCAAAACGCCATCCGAAACCCAGACCCAGAATTATGAGAGCAATTATACAATTTGAAGCCGCCCGTTGGTCGGAAGAGCTTATAATGATAAGCACCCACTTTGAACGACTGTTCGGAGTACAGAGCCCACTAGGCGGATGCAGGGGTCTACCCCTGCCAACGGAGTGAGCGATGGGCATACTTCGAAATATAAACTTGGACCATAACAGCCTGTAAGACGACTTCCTTTCATAATATACTTAATGGCCTATATGTTAGCACCCATTAACATGGACCGAAAGTCGGCAAAATATTTCCATCTAACAATAAGTAAGCAAAAACTTGGATCGCAGAATTATTTTATTATTAGATATTGTTTTTAGCGATCCATTAATCTATGTACATATGTATTATTTATTTTGCTCCCCTTTTCCAGGCTTCTTCCAGGGCAGCAAATTGAAACATTCGAATGGATAAAGCGTTGACGAGGGATCAGTGGGTTACACACACACACACACACACGCATGTATGTATGTATATATGTTGGGGTGGTTGGGGGTGCTGCTCCCAGAGAGTTTGAGGGATGTTAGTGGAAAACATCTTCTTGTTTCCTTTCAACCATGAAGTCACATCGAAAGCAACAGCAAAAATGAAGAAAAAAAAAGGAATTTTGTTTACGCTTTTTAATTTTTGCTTTATTGTGCGCAAGTTATTTTCTAACCTGTATACACACACACACACACACATACATATAGACAGTCAGGTGTGTGTGTGTGCGGTTACCTGCTGGCAACAAAAACATGTCAGTGCCCCTCGGGTCATGATATCCCCCCACTTCTCCGCAATTCTAATGCTCCCGTGGCGAATGCTTTGCCATTTTTATCGTGGTCCCTTTTTTACCCTGTTCCTTATTGGAAGTAAGAGGGTATATAAGCGGGAAGTAAGGGACTGATTCATTTCACTAAGGTAAAAGGATCTCAATTTGTTAATCGAGAAGTTAGATGGTTGCCTATGTTCGCTTTGAACAGTTTTCCAAATTTTGGCATCATCGATAAGCCCTTTGACTACAGGGTAGCTTAAATTCATTTTCTTTTCCTTGTTGTTGTTGCTCTTTTCTAATACATTTATATGACCGTTTTCATTCATTTCTGTTTTGCCCGTTTTCCGCTTACATTCATCTATCATGGTCATGTCGTGTGGAGGAGCTGTTTGGGGAGTTATGGGCGGTATTACGGCAGATATTTGCAGTTGTTTTCTTGTCTATCCTTTGTAAGCAACGGTTCCCCACTTCCCCCCTTTTGTTGAACTTATTTTTGCATAGTTCCAACGTGTTCAAATTCTGGACTTGTCTATTGAAGGGGAATCCCCTTGTACACTTCCAATTCAAGCGATTATGAGTAACGATTTCCGTTGAGTGGGCCAATCTTTGTACTTTGTACTAGCCCCCCAGGCATGATAGAGTTTTGCACAAAATCCAATTCTGTCTAGTGTCCTGGATAGGTGAAAGTAATCAAAGCAATTCTTCCATTGAATTGTAACTACGAAATATGTATATATTTATAGAGTTGATGTTATTTTTGATAAACTCTACGCCATGCTCCAAATGGACAACCCCAATCCCATTCTTCCGGTTACACAGACATACACATATACATACATACATATAGACACCCAAATGACTCATCAAAGACACATGTGACCATAGGCAAGGAAGAAAGTCGTTTGAAAAGGGAGCTGAATGAATGAAAGAGAGAATGACTTTGAAAAGAAATATACACAAAATACACAAACCAAATTACGACCTATTTTTCGGTTTTGTCCCAAGCAAACCAAACATCCAACCACCCACACAACCACCCGGCTAGCCTATACACCACACACATACACACACACACACAAACACAAAGTCTATAAAAATCCACAAATAAAATGTCATTTGCCTGGTACGTGCCTGGCATCTACTTATAAACTAAATTAAGGATAACATTTGAAAAATTTGCACAAAATAAAATCAAGCTGCTGGGGCGAAAGAAAAGACGATCCAAAGACCAGGATCCCATGCCATAGAATCACCCAGAACAAGCGAGGGATACGAATCGCGGGCCGTTGTCCTGAATGCTTAAGTTGCGAAAAGGGAACGAATGAGGCCAACAATAGCAGAGGAAGGGGGGCGGGGACAAGGAGCCATGGATGATGCGAGAACAAGAAAAAACAGAATGGAAATAAAATATACATACAATAATTTAAATTGCTTTACAATGAAACCCTAAAAATGTCAATGGAAAGCGGCGCGCTATTTGCTTTTTCTATTTATTTCCTCTCTTTCCCCCCCCCTCGCCCTCCTGCCCACCACTCCCCTGCTGGTCCTTGACAAAGCTCTTACACTTCTTAGTATGCAAAGTGCCGCCTTTGCATTTTCTTTTAACCATTTTTTTTTTTTTTTTTGTTTCTGTTCATCTATTTTTCTGTTTTCTATTTGTTTGCATTTTCTTTTCATTTTCATCGCCATTGAAAGAGAAGTGGATAATATGTATTAACTTCTGTCTGAATGTCTGTCCATATGGATGTATAAAAGCGGGGAGAAGTTCACTCCCAATAACCTGTGTCCATTCACCTGCATCTGGTTCTGCCATTAGTGGTTTACAGCAGTTGGAATTGCTGTTAGTTTAATTAATTGTATAATTGCAAGTGCTCGATTAGTAACTCTTTACTTTTGCTTACTGGTTCATTGGGTCTTGTCAATCGAGCTAAGCCAATCCAACTGGGGTCAACGCCCCTCAACCCACGCTGGACATCAGGGCATCTGGGGGATCTATTAGCAGCTGCTGACTCATCGGACAAAGTCTGAAAATCCAATCAAACAACAAGGATGTTAACACGTACGCCATGTGCAAAATACATATACATACATATATCAACAAGCAGGTCCAGGCACTATACATACTCAACTCAATTCAACTCAACTACTTAGCCGGCAGAACCCCAAAAACATTTGCACTGCATTTAAAAAACATTTGCGGTTTTTATGCTTAATCATCGCCATCATCACCATCATCATCATCATCATCCAGAGCATCATTATCGTCATTGGCATCATCGGATGGTGGTCATCTCTGAGTCTGTCTGCAGCATCCAGGTTTTCCCCCTCTCATTCTGTTTGCTCATCTAATTCTCCGCGTGCTACTTTACTTATTTTTTTCCTATGGCTTCTGTTTTTGTTTCTTGTTTATTCCCAGCACGCTTGTATATATTAATAAAAATGCATTAGTTCACATTTATTTTCAACATAAAACCGTGTAAAAGTGTGCTAAAGGAGGGCGCCCAGCGTCCCGGGGGGCAGGTTGAGTGAAGCTACAAGACGAACAAGATTTACTCGACCACCGCAATGCGCCTCTTTCGCTCTGTGTAGTCATTTAAAGCTTAGGGACTTTTACTTTTACCTCAAAAGTCCGATGAAAGCAAAATAATGTACATGACAAAAGCGAGGGTTTCCCGTCCACAGCCCATAGCCCACAGACAGCTACACCACTCCCCCCATCCTACAGCCATACCACCCAGCAACCACCACCCCTCCACCATTCATCCGTATCCTTCATGCTCCGTCCTCGATTCTCATCTTAGCGACGACCTGTGCACTTTCGCTCTCGCTGTGTCTATGCTGCTCGTAAATTTTAGATATTCGTAGCACGTGCAAATTATGTACAATAATATATATACTTTATATATAAAAATATATAGACAAAGTATATACATACATACATATATGTATGTATGTCTGTACATACATATATAAAAAAGTGAACCGAAACGAAAGTAAGATGAAAACGGGCGCAAATGTTGCACGAAAACTTGTATATCTACAAGTTGCATGACCAACCTGAATCTACACACACACACACACACACACACTCATTGTGTGTGTTCGAGAGAAGGCTTTACCCGAAATAAGGGGGGCAAGCAGGGGGAGTTTGGAGCGGTATGTCGAATGGGCATGGGAATGGCAGATACATGCGGAACTTGTCTGACAAGTACATAAACATGTCTGCGCCTAAAAGTCTGTTGCATTTTATTTATACACACACACACACACACACAGACAGATATTTATATGTCTACGTCTATGTATATGGCCAAAAAGTTTTGTAAATATCGATTGCGTTAGCCAACGGCAGTAACATCAATCCTTGAAAGTATGAAGAGGGAGAGATTCACATAAACTGTGACAAGATTGGGCCATTGGCCACCGATAAAAATAACCAACCAAAGTAGTGACTCGTTCTAAGTGCTCAGTGGCTAATTATAAATGCCCATCAAATGTCGTTAAATGTTCGTTTTAGAAGCCATCAACTAAATTGATGGATAGCATAACCATAGTCCTAAATTAACTAGGAGAAGGTGTTGCTATTCGGCTTGTGGGCTAACACGGCTAGGTCAAGTTATGGTAGGCTATATAAGTATATGATTGATCGGAGTTTCCAAAATATCTTAAGTTGTGTATACACACAAATTCATTTTAGCTCTCCAAGAAAAGCTTTCGAAGTGATCTTTGTTTTTGGTCGATGCTAGCTGATTAAGGTTCAGTGTGTAATTTGTTGTTTGCCAGTCAATTCACACAATTTTCAAATCAAAGTCCAATAAAAAACATCTCAGTTTTTGGTTTTACAGTATATCTGGGACGGATAAGCATTAATAAACATGCCGTTATTCCTTAAGTTAGTTAGGAAGCGAGATGGCGCGTTTAAAGGAGGGATTATTACCCCTCGATAGGCGATTGGACAAGATTTAATGCATAATCCGGAATAAGACAGATCAGATCTGCGGCCCTGGATCAGACTTCTACCCATGTATATCATATAGCTCACATTTAAACGTTGAAATCAAGAATCATTAAGAAGGTCCTCATACATTTTTTTTTTTGGCGTTTTTTGGCGGAAACAAAGTTTAATAAGAAGAAACATTTTCGTTTGTAAAAGTATCTAAACCATATAAAGTGTTCTCTAGGAACAAGCAACATTCTTCTCTCTCTTTCTTAGCTTTTTCGATGAAAAATCCACATCCACATTCTTTTGAAAGATGGACAAGAATCCAGAAGGTGATCTTCGATTTTTTTGTCAACAGAAGGAGGAACACAACTTTGAGCACCTGGTTCACCTGGGTATGTTCAAGTCGAAGGCAAATATAGGTACATACCACAGAGTCCTGAACATTTTTGTATGTAGAGCTAATATATGTTTTTACACCCTTGCAAAAAGGGTATATAAATTTTGGTCAGAAGTGTGCAACGTATAGAAAGAAGCATCTCCGACAATACAAAGTATATATATTCTTGATCAGCACGACGAGACGAGTTCAAATAGCCATGTCCGTCCGTCCGTTCGTCTGGATCAACGCAAACTCCTCCTAGACCGTAAGAGCTACAGAGCTGAAATTTTGCATGTAGGCTTGTATATAGTGCACAGGATTCAGCCGGATCGGACCACTATATCATATAGCTTCCATACAAACCCCAAAGTCACGAACAGTGACTTTTCTCAATAACTTCGTTATTTTCTGTGCTATTGTCGTGAAACTTAATATTAGAGAGTTTATTACGCCTATAAATTACTGTGCCATTTGATCAAGATCGGGTGACTGTATCTTATAGCTCACATAGGAACGATCGGTGGAAAACAGTGACTATGATCAATATCTTCGCTATTTCCTATGATTCTTTCGCAAACATAAGCCTTTTTTAGATAAAAGAATTCCACATTGATGGCTAATGGGTAAGGAAAGAGTTAACAAAAAAGTTGCAAGGGTATACAAACTTTGACGCGGTCGAAGTTAGCCCCGGCCCTCTGGTTTTATTTTATACCACTGTTGACTCAATCTTTAATGACTGTGTATTCCTAGTGGCGTCTTCTGTGGTGTCGCCAAAATCACCATGGTTTACGCGGGACTGTCAAAACTGAAGAATCTTAAGTCTAGGTAGTACAAAAAGTATAAAGTCACGGGTCTATCATCGGATCTTTCTCGTTACTTGGTTGCTAAATCGAAGCGAAATTCTATCTCCCTTCCATCGTTTGCACTTACATAGTACGACTCTAGTCAGATATATCCATATCCTATACCGAAATCCAACTGCATTCTTAATCCTATTATAACGGAAGGTTTGGTAGCTAAGGAACTAATGACGATTAAGCCATTGTACTCACCGGGCCCAGACGGTATTCCCGTTCTGTACGGAGTCATTGTGCTCGCCTTTACTTAAGCTCCTTGAGTTGTCCGTTACACTGTCCTGCTTTTCAACTATATGGAAGGATTCATTTATTTTACCTCTTCACAACATGAGTTTTTCAAGAATAGGTCTACCACAACTACCCTTTTTCAGTCTACATCCTTTGTTATCCAAGGTTTTCGGAAACAAAAGCGAACTGATTTCAGTAAGGCTTTCGTTTCGGAAAACCATGCCTTACTATTACATAAGCTGAATTTAGATGGCTTTCCGGATGCTCTGCTTGCTTGGATTTCACAATATCTAAGCAATAGGAGGCAGAGGGTTCTTTTTAGGTCCTCTCTTTCCAAGATCATTTCTGTTGAATCGGGTGTCCCACAGGGCAGTCACCTTGGCCCATGACCATTTTTATTAATGATCTCTCCAGTGTCCTTTGGTATGCCGATGATGTAAAAATCGCTAATCGCATCGTAGACTCTCTTTTATGCCATACCCTGCAAGCTGACCTGAATGCTTTTCAGAGGTGGTGTAGGGCTTACGCTAAACTGTTCTAAGTGCAAAATGATGTTCTTTTATAGAGGTTCTCTCTAATCAGCAAGTTACTTTTTAAATAATTTCCCGTTAGAAGGAGTTAATAATACTTCTTTGGTTGTAAAAGATTTGGGGATCTTAATAGACCGCAAACTTAGTTTTAATCAGCATATATCAACTAAAGTTAGTGGGGCTAAGAGTGTTTTTGGCTTCATAAAGCGTTGGTCGAAGGAGTTCAAGGATCCATATACTACCGAAATAATTTATACTTTTTTAGTCCGCCCCATATTGGAGTATGGATCTTGGCCTCCTCAATATGAGTTTTATCAAAACAGATTAGAATCTGTACAAAAACAGTTTTTACTGGGATCCAACTGTACAACTTCCATCTTATTCTAGTCGAATTCAGTTAATTAACCTTCCTTCTTTAACTAACCGTAGAACTTTGCTTGGTGTAACTTTTCTTTACAAACTTTTGAATGCGGAGATTGACTCTTCCGAGCTGTTGAGCCAAATTAACATTTATGTTCCATCTATAAGGACCCGCTATGTAGTGACTACAACAGACTGTGGCACGTTATCGGTTCCGAAACTTCGCTTCCGGGTATAAAAACTGCGTTCCGGTCCTTCTTTATTTTAACCTATCCTGTTTTCTTTTTATATGTAACCTATTATCTTATTACATTTAATATTTTCTATTCCTTTAGTTAAATTTATGTAATACGCCTTTGCCCTTAGGTCGCGGTAAAACCGCGTCGAAGTTTGTATACCCTTGCAAGTTTTTTGTTACTCTTTCCTTACCAATGGTCTTTAAAGTGGAAAAACGCTTTAAAGGCTTTCTTTGAAGTCTGATGTTTGCGAAGGGTATAAAAATCAACAAATATCAACAGACAAACACATCGATTAATAATTTACTTAGCTTCGCCTTTGTTTATATTAACCCTTAGAAGTGAGCATCTTTCGAATCATCTTGGTGTACATCAAACTCCTCACGATCGTAGACACACTCTTTCTCTCCCCTTCCGACCCAAATCTGAAGTTAGTCAAGTTAGTTTCAGTTTAAATTTTTTTTTTTTACGTTTTTTTTACATTGCTCAAGTGTGATTAATAATTTTTTTTCAAAAGAAAAGAAAAATGTTGATGATGGCTTCTGGTGAATTCTTAATAGAAACGACGTTTGATCTTCTTCGTCAATTTTATTTTGGGGAAAGTAGCCTCACGAACCATGACTGGAATACGCGAGATCTGATTGTCCATGGAGTTGCTCGACTTGCCCTTCGCATCAAAGAAATCAAAATCAGTCTTCATTTTAGCAAAGGTCGGCTTGGTTGTGGTATCCGACAGAGTCTCCCATTCGGTGTCGTCCAGCTGCTCCTCCGACTGTGGCGCATCGTTGTGAATGCACATTGAAAAGTGCTTCTCCTTCAATGAGACTGAAGTCTGGGCCGAAATCGTGCGTTGATTTCCGGCCGATACGGCATCCTGGTTCTCGTCAAGTTCCACTACGGACATACGGTTCATCTGAAACCAGAAGCTCCTTCTTATGTTGATTTGCTTCCCTGTCTGCAACAAATAACAAATTTGTGTCATCCCTCTCTGTCTCTCTCGCTCGCTCTCGCTCTCTCTCTCTCTCTCTCTCTCTCTCTCTCTCTCTCTCTCTCGGTGACCGAGAGCACTTTGCACTTACCCACTGCGTATATATCTCAAAGACGATCCAGGCAAATACGAATCCGAATACGAATATGTATCCGAATACGTACCGAGTCGTCTCGCCATCAAAGTGTGCTAGTCCGAACCAGCATTTCTCCAGGATATCCTCAGCTTTTTCAATAAAGGACTCCCACCGCGGTTTCGGTTCTGACTCCACAGCGCTTCGGAAAACTGAGAAAAGGTTAAACATTTTATAAAATATATATTTTAGTTTGTCTTTTTCCGATTTTTCTCTGCTGGTTCCTTAACTTAGAATGAATATTTTTTTCTGGCATGCCTTGGGGTAAACACTTTTTGGTCATACACCAGCCTACTTGGATGATGTTTGGTTTTTTTTCGGTTTTAAAATTGTTTTTCCCTCTAGTCATCCGCCTACTTGAACAGATGCAGACACACATTATTGACGCTCATGCATAGAGGGAGATCCGACGGAACAAAATTATACAGAGTTGGTCCCATGATCCATGAGGTGGTCCATGCAGGGAAGGGCAACTCCTGGCCCAATCCTGTCTATTAAGGGTGGAATCCGTATGTACTTATTGGACAAGATCAAAAATATCGACAGACAATATAGCTTTGTTTTTGTTTATATTATATATATATTTTTATACCCTTGCAAAAAGGGTTTATTAATTTTGGTCAGAAGTGTGCAACGCATATAAGGAAGCATTTTCGTGAACACAGCTGTATATATTCTTGATCAGCACGACGAGACGAGTTCAAATAGCCATGTCCGTCCGTCTGGATCAACATAAACTCCTCCTAGACCGTAAGAGCTACAGAGCTGAAATTTTGCATTTAGGCTTGTATATACAGCAGGGGTTGTATATCTCAGGGGTTGTATTCAGCCGGATCGGACCACTATATCATATAGCTCCCACCCAAACTGCAAAGTCACAAACAGTGTCTTTTCTCAATAACTCCGTTATTTTCTGTGCTAATGTCGTGAAACTTAATATTAGAGAGTTTATTACGCCTATAAACTACTGTGCCAAATTTGATCAAGATCGGGTGACTATATCATATACATAGCTCCCATAGGAACGATCGGTGGAAAACAGTGACAATGATCAATATCTTCGTTATTTCCTATGATTGTAGGCCATTCTTTCGCAAACATAAGCCTTTTTTAGATAAAACGTTCTTCCACATTGATGGCTAATGGGTAAGGAAAGAGTTACCAAAAAAGTTGCAAGGGTATACAAACTTTGACCCGGTCGAAGTTAGCCCCGGCCCTCTGGTTATTAATGATCTCTCCAGAATCCTTTGGTATGCCGATGATGTAAAAATCGCTAATCGCATCGTAGACTCTCTTTTATGCCATACCCTGCAAGCTGACCTGAATGCTTTTCAGGGGTGGTGTAGGGCTTACGCTAAACTGTTCTAAGTGCAAAATGATGTTCTTTTATAGAGGTTCTCTCTAATCAGCAAGTTACTTTTTAAATAATTTCCCGTTAGAAGGAGTTAATAATACTTCTTTGGTTGTAAAAGATTTGGGGATCTTAATAGACCGCAAACTTAGTTTTAATCAGCATATATCGACTAAAGTTAGTGGGGCTAAGAGTGTTTTTGGCTTCATAAAGCGTTGGTCGAAGGAGTTCAAGGATCCATATACTACCAAAATACTTCATACTTCTTTGGTCCGCCCCATATTGGAGTATGGATCTTGGCCTCCTCAATATGAGTTTTATCAAAACAAATTAGAATCTGTACAAAAACAGTTTTTACTGGGATCCAACTGTACAACTTCCATCTTATTCTAGTCGAATTCAGTTAATTAACCTTCCTTCTTTAACTAACCGTAGAACTTTGCTTGGTGTAACTTTTCTTTACAAACTTTTGAATGCGGAGATTGACTCTTCCGAGCTGTTGAGCCAAATTAACATTTATGTTCCATCTATAAGGACCCGCTATGTAGTGACTACAACAGACTGTGGCACGTTATCGGTTCCGAAACTTCGCTTCCGGGTATAAAAACTGCGTTCCGGTCCTTCTTTATTTTAACCTATCCTGTTTTCTTTTTTATATGTAACCTATTATCTTATTACATTTAATATTTTCTATTCCTTTAGTTAAATTTATGTAATACGCCTTTGCCCTTAGGTCGCGGTAAAACCGCGTCGAAGTTTGTATACCCTTGCAAGTTTTTTGTTACTCTTTCCTTACCAATGGTCTTCAAAGTGGAAAAACGCTTTAAAGGGTTTCTTTGAAGTCTGATGTTTGCGAAGGGTATAAAAATCAACAAATATCAACAGACAAACACATCGATTAATAATTTACTTAGCTTCGCCTTTGTTTATATTAACCCTTAGAAGTGAGCATCTTTCGAATCATCTTGGTGTACATCAAACTCCTCACGATCGTAGACACACTCTTTCTCTCCCCTTCCGACCCAAATCTGAAGTTAGTCAAGTTAGTTTCAGTTTAAATTTTTTTTTTTTTACGTTTTTTTTACATTGCTCAAGTGTGATTAATAATTTTTTTTCAAAAGAAAAGAAAAATGTTGATGATGGCTTCTGGTGAATTCTTAATAGAAACGACGTTTGATCTTCTTCGTCAATTTTATTTTGGGGAAAGTAGCCTCACGAACCATGACTGGAATACGCGAGATCTGATTGTCCATGGAGTTGCTCGACTTGCCCTTCGCATCAAAGAAATCAAAATCAGTCTTCATTTTAGCAAAGGTCGGCTTGGTTGTGGTATCCGACAGAGTCTCCCATTCGGTGTCGTCCAGCTGCTCCTCCGACTGTGGCGCATCGTTGTGAATGCACATTGAAAAGTGCTTCTCCTTCAATGAGACTGAAGTCTGGGCCGAAATCGTGCGTTGATTTCCGGCCGATACGGCATCCTGGTTCTCGTCAAGTTCCACTACGGACATACGGTTCATCTGAAACCAGAAGCTCCTTCTTATGTTGATTTGCTTCCCTGTCTGCAACAAATAACAAATTTGTGTCATCCCTCTCTGTCTCTCTCGCTCGCTCTCGCTCTCTCTCTCTCTCTCTGGTGACCGAGAGCACTTTGCACTTACCCACTGCGTATATATCTCAAAGACGATCCAGGCAAATACGAATCCGAATACGAATATGTATCCGAATACGTACCGAGTCGTCTCGCCATCAAAGTGTGCTAGTCCGAACCAGCATTTCTCCAGGATATCCTCAGCTTTTTCAATAAAGGACTCCCACCGCGGTTTCGGTTCTGACTCCACAGCGCTTCGGAAAACTGAGAAAAGGTTAAACATTTTATAAAATATATATTTTAGTTTGTCTTTTTCCGATTTTTCTCTGCTGGTTCCTTGACTACGAATGAATATTTTTTTCTGGCATGCCTTGGGGGAAACACTTTTTGGTCATACACCAGCCTACTTGGATGATGTTTGGTTTTTTTTCGGTTTTAAAATTGTTTTTTCCCTCTAGTCATCCGCCTACTTGAACAGATGCAGACACACATTATTGACGCTCATGCATAGAGAGAAGAGATCCGACGGATCAAAATTATACAGAGTTGGTCCCATGATCCATGAGTTGGTCCATGCAGGGAAGGGCAACTCCTGGCCCAATCCTGTCTATTAAGGATGGAATCCGTATGTACTTATTGGACAAGATCAAAAATATCGACAGACAATATAGCTTTGTTTTGTTTATATTATATACCTATATATTTTTATACCCTTGCAAAAAGGGTATATTAATTTTGGTCAGAAGTGTGCAACGCATATAAGGAAGCATTTTCGTGAACACAGCTGTATATATTCTTGATCAGCACGACGAGACGAGTTCAAATAGCCATGTCCGTCCGTCTGGATCAACATAAACTCCTCCTAGACCGTAAGAGCTACAGAGCTGAAATTTTGCATGTAGGCTTGTATATACTGCAGGGGTTGTATATCTCAGGGGTTGTATTCAGCCGGATCGGACCACTATATCATATAGCTCCCATACAAACCCCAAAGTCACGAACAGTGACTTTTCTCAATAACTTCGTTATTTTCTGTGCTATTGTCGTGAAACTTAATATTAGAGAGTTTATTACGCCTATAAATTACTGTGCCATTTGATCAAGATCGGGTGACTGTATCTTAGAGCTCACATAAGAACGATCGGTGGAAAACAGTGACTATGATTCGCTATTTCCTATGATTCTTTCGCAAACATAAGCCTTTTTAGATAAAACGTTCTTCCACATTGATGGCTAATAGGTAAGGAAAGACTTACCAAAAAAGTTGCAGGGGTTTGCCCAGAAAAGTTGTTTTGAGGGGATAAGTACCTACCTAAGGAAAGACAATCTTCCATTTTATATGTATATATTTATATACGAATGTATATATGTATATATTTATATACACTTAGAGATAAAGCTGGATTCTGTAAAACTTTAAGCTTTTTTATTTAAGCCATGTTTTTTAAAGCGGTGACCGTAAATTCTCAAAAATTACGGAACTGATTCCTTTAGTCTTTATACCCTCAGAAAAGGGTATATTGATTTCTTTGCAACGCATGGAAGAAAACATCTCCGACCATATAAAGTATATATACTTTTGACCAGCACAGCGAGATGAGTTCATATTCATGTCGACCCGTCTGTCCTTTCTAAACCGTAAGAGCCACAGAAATGTCATGAGGGCTTCTATATATGCAGCGGTTAAATATCACAAACTCAGCCAAGTCAGGTCACTATATGAAGTTAGCAGAAGTTAGCTCCGGCAACCGTTTCATCATGGAGGTTGCTTTATTAAAGGAGTCTATATCTCAATCCTTGCATTTAAACCGGCTGGAGTTCAATCTTACAAAAGAACACGATAAAGGTGAGTAGGTTGTCTGTATACCTATTTCAAGCACTACCAAGTTTTATCATCGTCAAAGCTAAAACTAGTTGGGAATTGTAACTGAATGAAGCGAAAAAGATTGGCGAAGCCTAAAAGTAGGCACAGGCTTTTGTGCTATGAAAAATTAGTGTAGTTTCTTCCTTCCTTCTTAGTTCAAGATCTATTAGTTCATATACGGTATGTCTAACCAGGTATAATTTTAAATCTACCTTATATATTGTTATCCATGTGTATAGATTCCCTTTAAATATCTCTCTTCCTCTTTCAAAGTATGGAAATTCTCGGAGTTCTCTCCTTGTACTATAGAAACACGTGTGGAAATTAAAATTTTAGAGAAGTATAACCCAACTGAAATTGCAAAAAATGTAAAAATTTAATAAATTTTTTAATTTTTTAAAGAATTCTCTTAGAGGAATAAACCATATCAGTTTGCTCTCTCTCTCTCTCTCTCACTCTGTCTCTCTCTCTCTCTGACCCCTTCGAGTACAGCGGGCTATAATAAAAGAAGAACAACTCAAAACTTTTTTTTACTTCTTCAACTATTCGCATTACCCGCAAGCCTTTTCGCAGTGTTTGGCGGAAGTGCTGAGGGGGGAAAAAAGGCACACAGCAACCTAGAAGGGCTACCAATTTTCTTTTTTCCTGTCTCTCCTGTCGTTTTGGCACCCATGGTATTTATTTACGGCGTTTTTTTTAACGCTAAGCTCAGTCAGACAGATAGACAGAAATCAGCGATAGAGAACGGAGGAGAAAGCAGTTACAGTGAGTCAGATATGGAGGAGGTGGGGGCTGGTGGGTCTTGGCGCTTGCTTACCTGTATCATGGGGGGCGTGAAGGCCCAAACTCCATTTCCCCTGAATCCATCCCCCGTCACCCGACCAACATAGACAATCACGACAAGGAAAAAAAAGAGGCCCGGAACGATGCTATTGTTCAATTTTTTGTTCCTTTTTGTTTGTTGCTCAACTTAATGGGCGTTGTTGGTGTTGTGAGGTAGACAAAAGGCGCCAACACTTTTGCATCACTTCGATTGTAATTTCATGCCCGAATTATCCTTGGGGAGACATTTACCCTAAACGAAGCAGCACACTCACACGTAGAGAGAGAGAGAGAGAGAGAGAGAGAAAAAACACACATAGAGAAATGTATATAAATTTCAATAGCCAAGCGTCGAAAAGGAAAAGTCAAAAGTGCGGGAAATTACGGGGCAGGGAGGTTGAGATGGTTGGGAGGTTGCCGGTTCTCAGGTAAGTCTTGTCTCAATACAATGGAACACCACACAGACACACACACACACATACACCTTTATTATTATTTTTACACTTAACTTCCGGTTTACGCCTATTATCCCGCCCCCCGGCCCCGGTTTATCCAACACCAACACTCCCCACACATTTTCCACTCCTGCCAGTCCTGTGCACCCTGTGGCATCAAATTACAAAATACAGCGTTCTTCGTGCCTCAGTTGCTGCCCCCAACCCCAACCCCAACTCCAACTCCTGTTTCTGCTCCTCATTCAGGTTGAAGAAGTTATTGTCTGGCATGTTTTGGCTGCTCCTCGTGTGGTTGTTGTTGCTGTTGCTGCTGCTGCACACGTTCGTTCCGCATAGTTCCGTTCCCTTTGATATGCCCACAAGAAAAGGTGTCACCAGAGAGACAGAGAGAAATGGAGGTTGAGATGCAGAGACTCGGTGAATAACAGGGCGAAGAAAGTCCACATGACTTCGCCTTGGCATACTTCCTTTTCCCTTGTGTCTTCACACTTAACAATTTTTCAACCCATTGTCAGGAGTATCTAAAAGATGCCTTTTTTCTCTCTCTCTTCATATTTACGCCATTCGTGAGTCCAAGGAATATGTTTCTTTCGAAATTCCAATCAAAATGATTGAATACATCTTATCAAGTTTCACCTTAAATGTATTTTACGGAATCACCAACTTCTTATGGCTCAAATTATAATCCCAAACATATAGATTTGATTTTAAGATCTGGCGCAGACCTGCTAAATGAAAACTATCCCCGCAGACTAGAAAGATTGCATCCTCTGGATCTACCTTTCAGGCCTGATCCTCGCTGGTAGGGCTAGTCTCCTCGGTCTCAGCAGATGATGATAGAAGACCCACCGGGTCTTTTGCCAATGCCATGTTTTTTCAACGAATTTAATCTGTGTCCAAGTCTGGACAGATTTTTAATATTGTAGCTAATTAAAGTATGACCAGAGGGCGGGGGCTAACTTCGACCGCGTCAACGTTTGTATACCCTTGCATATCCTTACCAATGGTCTTCAAAGTGAAAAATAGGGTTTCTTTAATGTCTAATGTTTGCGAAACGGCTTACATACGAAAAAACGAAGTTATTGATCATAGTCACTGTTTTCCACCGATTGCTCCTATGGGAGCTATAAGATATAGATATACATCTAGATATATAGATACAAAAAACTGACAAAAGTTTAATTTGAAAGCAATCGCGTTAAAAGTAACGAAGTTATTTACAAAAGTCACTGTTTGCGACCGATCGTTCCTATAAGAGCTATATGATATAGTCACCCGATCTTGATCAAATTTGGCACAGTAGTTTATAGGCGAAATTAACTCTCTAATATTAAGTTTCCCGACAATAGCTCTGAAAATAACGAAGTTATTAATCTATATCTATAGCTGAATCCGAGATATACAAGCTTACATGCTAAATTTCAGCTCTGTAGCTCTTAGGGTCTAGGAGGAGTTTTCGTTGATCCAGACGGACGGACATGGCTATTTGAACTCGTCTCGTCGTGCTGATCTAGCGTTGCACACTTCTGACCAAAATTAATATACCCTTTTTGCAAGGGTATAAAAATATCGACAGACAAACACATCGATTAATAATTTACTTAGCTTCGCCTTTGTTTATATTAACCCTTAGAAGTGAGCATCTTTCGAGTCATCTCGAAGGAAATCAAACTCCTCACGATCGTAGACACACTCTTTCTCTCCCCTTCCGACCCAAATCTGAAGTTAGTCAAGTTAGTTTCAGTTTAAATTTTTTTTTTTTTACGTTTTTTTTACATTGCTCAAGTGTGATTAATAATTTTTTTCAAAAGAAAAGAAAAATGTTGATGATGGCTTCTGGTGAATTCTTAATAGAAACGACGTTTGATCTTCTTCGTCAATTTTATTTTGGGGAAAGTAGCCTCACGAACCATGACTGGAATACGCGAGATCTGATTGTCCATGGAGTTGCTCGACTTGCCCTTCGCATCAAAGAAATCAAAATCAGTCTTCATTTTAGCAAAGGTCGGCTTGGTTGTGGTATCCGACAGAGTCTCCCATTCGGTGTCGTCCAGCTGCTCCTCCGACTGTGGCGCATCGTTGTGAATGCACATTGAAAAGTGCTTCTCCTTCAATGAGACTGAAGTCTGGGCCGAAATCGTGCGTTGATTTCCGGCCGATACGGCATCCTGGTTCTCGTCAAGTTCCACTACGGACATACGGTTCATCTGAAACCAGAAGCTCCTCCTTATGTTGATTTGCTTCCCTGTCTGCAACAAATAACAAATTTGTGTCATCCCTCTCTGTCTCTCACTATCTCTATCTCTCTCTCTTTGCACTTTGCACTTACCCACTGCGTATATATCTCAAAGACGATCCAGGCAAATACGAATCCGAGTACGAATATGTATCCGAATACGTACCGAGTCGTCTCGCCATCAAAGTGTGCTAGTCCGAACCAGCATTTCTCCAGGATATCCTCAGCTTTTTCAATAAAGGACTCCCACCGCGGTTTCGGTTCTGACTCCACAGCGCTTCGAAAAACTGAGAAAAGGTTAAACATTTTATAAAATATATATTTTAGTTTGTCTTTTTCCGATTTTTCTCTGCTAGTTCCTTAACTTAGAATGAATATTTTTTTCTGGCATGCCTTGGGGTAAACACTTTTTGGTCATAAACCAGGCTACTTGGATGATGTTTTTTTTTTTTTTCGGTTTTAAAATTGTTTTTCCCTCTAGTCATCCGCCTACTTGAACAGATGCAGACACACATTATTGACGCTCATGCATGGAGATCCGACGGAACAAAATTATACAGAGTTGGTCCCATGATCCATGAGGTGGTCCATGCAGGGAAGGGCAACTCCTGGCCCAATCCTGTCTATTAAGGGTGGAATCCGTATGTACTTATTGGACAAGATCAAAAATATCGACAGACAATATAGCTTTGTTTTTGTTTATATTATATATATATTTTTATACCCTTGCAAAAAGGGTATATTAATTTTGGTCAGAAGTGTGCAACGCATAGAAGAAACATTTCCGACCATACAAAGTATATATATTCTTGATCAGAGTCACCGTTTTTCTCGGTAATCCTTTGGGTGCTATAAGATATAGTCACCCAATCTTGATCAAATTTGGCAAACTGTATAATAGCACAGAAAATAACGAAGTTATTGAGAAAAGCCACTGTTCGTGACTTTGGCGTTTGTATGGGAGCTATATGGTATAGTGGTCCGATCCGGCTGAATCCGAGATATACAAGCTTACATGCAAAATTTCAGCTCTGTAGCTCTTAGGGTCTAGGAGAAGTTTGCGTTGATCCAGACGGACGGACAGACGGACGGACGGACGGACATGGCTATTTGAACTCGTCTCGTCATGCTGATCAAGAATATATATACTTTATGTTGTCGGAAATGCTTCGTTCTATGCGTTGCACACTTCTGACCAAAATTAATATACCCTTTTTGCAAGGGTATAAAAATCCAGGACCAGAACTTAAGTGCACTTCACCGAAAGTTTTTGCCCAAAAAAAACTTTCTTTTTTCATTCTACTTCTAAAATATTATTGAATTTACGACCGATTACTACTAGAAAAGCTTTATGATAGTTGAAAATTTAGGCGATTTTCACATTTGAATATTAGGAATTGGAAAATATAAACGGCTATTAAGAAATAAAAGTTCATCTAACTTTTGAGAAGTCAAGAAGAGACAAAGAGAAAGGGTTTCGAATACTATTTAGAATATTACAAATCCAAACCCGCAGAACTTATTAGTTTTATATAATTATTTAAATTAAGTTAGTTCTTAGTTGAGACAAAAGAAGAATTTGATTTAAATTTGACTTTCAATCAAAGATTCAAAAATTCTCAGTTCATTTACCAGCTTTAAATTGTCTTTGCTGGAACTAGCTTTCAAGGGTTAATAAACCATAATATGTAGCTGAATGAAGGCTTATACCGATTCATGGACTTGGGTGACGCTATATACAAAACCTACCCGACAATTGTCCTTGATTTTTTAACATAACAACATTCTATTCTGATATATCTTTTAAAGATATGGTATGACCATTCTAACAATGGATTCTATAGCAAAGTCTGCGATGAAACAGACAACATTCTCACCTTTATATAGTCATAAGATTAATCGACCTTAAGGTGGTTGAAATCCAGATTTGATTAACTTCAAAAAGGTCGAAATCCGGACAAGAAATATTTATGTATAAATAAAACGTAAAACTTTCAAAAATTATGGTTTTAAATTTGGAAATTCTAATTTATTTTACCGTCTTTCGAAAGACTTTTTGGTTTATGTCTTTATATATACGGAATAATAATATAAACTGATATTGCATTTGTTGTTTTTTCGATGTTGTCTTTATCAAGTGCCATCGATTGACTTTGTTTGGAATTTGTTTAACTAAATCGAGAGAATTCACTAATGCCAAAATTGATTTGAAGTATCAGATGAAAAACAAACAGCTACAAACGGTCCTTAGTCCTGCACAAAGAAGCACAAAGTCGACTGCTAACTTTGATTGATGCGCTGTAACTTTGCGTGAAATTGCACACCTCCATCTCTTCCACGTCCCTTCACACACACCCAACACACACACAGAAACACAGAAACAACCATAAAAAGAAAGAAAGGGAAAGGGGAAAGGAATAACGAGTAAAGCCAAAACAAAAGCCAAGGCCAAAAGCGGAAGGAAACACTCAGTGCACGCAACATAGGCAGCTGGCAGCTACCTTCAATGCCAACTTGAGCTTTAAAATAGGAAATTAAAATTCGAATACCATACAGAACTGAAATCCGCCACCCAGGTATATCAGTGTGTGTGTGTGTCTATATGTGTGTAGCCACTAAGTGTGCTTTAACTTTTTGCCTTCGACTATGACTCTGTCTCTCTTCCTGCTCTGACTGCGATAAAAATAAATTAAGCCACAAATTGCAATTTAATTTAAGGTTTTCTTTACTCTGCACACACACACACACACACACACACACACACACACACACACACACACACACACACACACACACACACACACAGAGCACATACATATAAAGTTGAAACGTTTTTTGTTATCTTTTTTGGGGCATATTAAAATATCTTGCCACATATTTGGTTTGTGTAGGTGTCGCCTTCTATTTCTGGCCAAGACTTGTGGCAGTCTTTTTCTTTCCTCCTCCTCCTTCCTTTCCTCCTACCACTCACCTACTGATTCATCGTGTGTATGTGTGTGTGTGTGTTAAAAATTTATGGCATTGCAATTGCAAATATAATTAAAATTTTCAACTCGCTGTACGCCAACGCTTCCCAGAGCTTCAGGACCAGAAGCAGCCTTATCCTGGCTTTGCTTGGGTTGCTCTCGGTTTGTTTTTTGTTTCTTTTTGTCGTTCGAAAATATTTTGACATTTATTATATTTTTAGCGGTTGTCATTTTTTGGGTAGACCTCCTAATTGAAGCTTAGTGGCATTGAGAAATTTAATTGGAATTGTTTTCTACTTCAAATGCTGAAGTATTTCTCATTCCCAAAATGGGTGGCAATCAGGTCAGCCAGTCAGCTAGGAAGCTACTGGGATCTATGTATGTGTGATTGAAATATTGGGTGATTTAGTGGATCGTTTTTTAAATTACATTGATTTGGTGATTTGTTGTGAATGGAGCTTACACATTTCCTATAACCAGAGTTCAATTGGAACTCTATTCTATATAATTAGCATTAAAGCATATTTAAATCTATTTAGTATATATGTACATTTGTGTGTACAATTGCTAATTTGAATTCAAGTTTAGACAAATATTTCCATTTGTATTTAACTAAATGTGGTTAATGTTTCGTCTGTTTCTTGATAAGGTGATTTTCCTTTTTGTTATTTGAATCGTTTGAGCACTTTGATTTCTAATTGATGAGATAATTAATGATAACGATTAGTTTTGCTTTTCAATCCTACCAATTTGTTAATAATTAGGTAAGATATGGGGGGAAATAAAGACGAACTATTTCTTAAGATCAACTAATTGGAACATCTTAGACTAGTACACACTTCACATCTGGCCCAGATGTAGTTTCTTGGCTTGACTTGTTTGTAGATAGAGTAGTTTTCTTAAAAATTGTATGCAAATTATTTATAGCTTATAACGACAGAATATTGCCTGTTCCTTGCGTATCTTTATAACTGGCACCTATTATACATTTTAAAAGAAAAACCTGAAGCCTAAAAGTATGCAAAATGGCAATATTTTATTGCTGTAGTTAAAATCGTGATCGCATGCGAAAAAATTAAACAAAGTTCTGTTTTAGACCTACTAATATATGTACATAATGAAAAAATTTCAGATCTTGTGTATTTATAATGAAGTTTATGCCAAAGAACTCAAGTCTTCTGAGCATTCTTTCCCACAACACACTTCCATGACAACATAGCGTATACGTGATCACAGGAAACACAGTTTTGAGAGCTGTGAATAAAATCAACAATACAAATATTTAGTTAGAATATGATTAAAAAGAACAAAATCATTTTATTAGTTTTGCTGATTGATCCCGAATATGTACTCAGGTTTCTATAGTTCATGAGATATAGGTACGATCCTGAATTTTGATGGAAAAGTAAATAACATCGAATCCTTTAAGCCGATTTTCATTATTCATTTGGATTGGATGGAGAAAAGAATTTCTTACGACAACGACAACTAAAAGACAATAGAGTTCATGTTTTCTTTCATATTTCTCGATTTTGATGGCATTCTACAGCTCCATTTTATATTACCGACCTGATTCGGTGATACTTCATTAAAAACTATGGATTATTATCCTTTAAATGAGATACTTTAAGTAAATATTAGAAACAGAATGGCCAACCTAAATACCATTTTACTAACTCTTTAACTATATTTTATATTTTAGGCATCAGTTGATGATTTTCTTTCATGTTTATAAATATACCAAAATAATTGTTAAATTTTAAAAGAGTAATTTATGAGTTTGAGTCATTTGACGAATCAGCCAGGCATACAATAGATTTGTAATTTGTACTTTTTACCCTTCGAGAGGGTATTATAAACTTAGTCAGATGTCTGAGACGAGGGAGAGAAAGAGACCTGTCCGACCCTATGAAGTTTTCATAACATTTTAGTTGGTCATTTGATCTTGTGAATTCCAAATAGTTGTTTGATTTACTTGAATTACTTTTTGGATTGGCTTCTGGTAATTGCTGACTTGGCGCGAGAGTATCTACAATTCGTTGTTGCTTTAAGTGTTGGTTTTGCTGTGTGTCTCCCTTTTATAGATAAATAAACCGATATCCTTGTTGTTATTGTTGTATCCGTATTCGGGGAGCAAACTTGGCAATTTTATGCTTCAATTTCCGCTTCCTGTAAGGAGTAAGCAAAATAAGTATCTATGTATGTATGTACCTTTTGTATGTCTGTGCATACTTTTGTGCAATCATCATGGCGTGGCGTCATTGGCAATTGAGTTACACACACACACACACAGACACACACACACACACAAAACACAATGAGAACGAAATAGAAGGAGACTGGCAATGCGATACTAATGCGGCCCGTGTATCTGTTCCTTCTTCTTGTTTCCTTTATTTATTTTTTTTTATAGTCGAAATGGGGGAGTGGTTCACCTGTGTGTGTGTGCGCGAACCACATAAACTTCCCCTACTTTTGCGAACATATTTTTCCTTTTCTTTATTTTCTTTTCTTTACTTTTTGTGTGTGTGTGTGTGTTGTTGTGTTTAGTTTTTACAACTGACTTGGCCGTCGACTTTAGTGACATTTGACATTTGATATGCCTTAATCAACTATAAAAGTTTGTCGTAGACAAAGACGTTTCGGTGGGGCACCACCAATTTAGACGACCGCACATAAAATTGCTGTTGCTGCTGCAACATGCAGCAACATGTGGCCATAAAAGAGACGTTCTTTCTGTGATGTACATAGAACTGAATGTGGTAGGGGAGGTGGAACGTATCTGGCTGATCCGCCGCAAATGCTTCTAAATAAATAATACCCACTATATTCCGCTCGAAGCTTTCAACTTGTGGAAGACGATGCCAGGCGACGGAGGGTAGGTGATTGCTAACCCAATCAACCAGCAAGCCAGCCAGTAGTCTAGCCATCAATTTGCCAAAAAGGAAGGGAGAGTGAGCGAGGGTGCGGGTCAGGGGGCAGCAGTTTAACTATGAGCAACAATCATCATTTGAACAATGTTGCTTATTGTCAATACATGAATTATTTTCAACATATTGTTCGAATATGAGTGAGTTAGGACTCCACCCACATTGTACCATTAGTTCGAGTCTTCAAAATGGTTAAAGAAGGCAGCAACTTTGAATGGAATTTAATCATTTTATTCTATTCATTTTGTTGCTGCAAATGTATAAGCTTCTTAGGTCCACACACGCAGCACAGGATGATGGTCTTGGCAATTCTTTCTGACCGTTTCCGTTTGCGTTCATTTCGGTTTCTGGGGTCCATTGACCTCTTTCTTTTCGATTGGTTCTAGAACTAGATGAATTATCAATTCAAAATGTCGTTATGTAATGAATGTTTTTCCTAATATGGATGATGGAGAGTAAATTATTTGGTTCATTTGCATTTGTCGAGTTGGCGACGAGCGTGACAGTGGCCAATGTTGGGTTTTGGTTTTGGCCCTGGGTCTGGGCTTGAGTTGAGGTTTTCCTGGTTTTTTTTTTTTCGGTGGGTGATGGGTGGTTGGTGTTGGGCTCCATTGAGTTCTGGTGGTGACTTTTACAAACGATAATTAATGAAATGTGACATGCATGGATGGGGGCCTTTCAGAGCGAAGAGTACTGACTTCTGGCCGCTAGGACATGTGTGTGTGTGTGTATATTGAGAGTGTATTGATGAGTGGCAGCAGCGACTCTGTCTCTCTCCCTCTATCTCTTTTTACCGAAGTGAATGCTCTTAATAAGAAATCGTTTTAATTGAGTTTGCATGTTTATGGCTTGAGTTGTACACTTTTTCTCTCTCTGTCTGTGTGTGTGTGTGTGTGTGCTTGTGTACAGCTTCAGGATACCCTGCAATTACTTTAAAAGCTTCATGGCTAAATGCCCATTGAAGCTTCTGCCTGGGGCAATGATGTTGGCCACATATTGTCATGTACAATGGCATCATTTGTGGGTTGGGTTTTGACAACGACAACAACATCAAATGTAACCGCATGCTGCTTCTGTTACCGCCGCCTGATGAGGGTCAATTGTCCATTACTCTGTCTCTGTGTGTGTGTGTGTGTGTCAGTGTCTGTGTGAGTGTGTTTATGGGGGGCTGCCTTCATCGTCCAGGCCGGTCAAAATGGTAGGTGACTGCACACATGTGGCGTCCCATTCTCTTCCTCTGGTTTCGGCTGTCTAGCAACTTTTGACATGCCATCCCATACACAAGTTTATAGGTGGCCTTGCCTGGGATTGAAGTATCCATTAAGGGAACCTTCCGTATCACTTCTGGTGCTGCTGCCGTGCATCTGTGGCATAATTATTTCTTGATTATGTAAATCATGCATAAAGACCGTACATCTAAATCCATCCTCCATTCCTCTCTTCTTGGCAAAAAGTCTATTAAAATGGTGGGAGGAGTGATATTTAGTGGAATGTTGTCACCCAACAATTTCTAAGACAATTAGTTAAAACTTTGTAAAGCAATTTATAACTTGATAATGAGAAAACCCTTAAAAGAGAAGCCAATAGGACCCACACACACACACACACACACACAACCAACACTTGAAAATGATTTCGAATTCTCGAAAATACTCTTCTTCCTTTAAGAGGGCATAAAAGGATGGAACGCAAAGGAAAGGAAAGAGTTAAGCACAGACTTTTGGTGTCAGCATTTATATTTATCCATTGAGACAAGGACACAAGGCAAGTAAAAGGAGCAACGCGTCTGCTTTCTTTTTCTGCCTCCAGTGCAGCTTCTGCTCCTGTTTGTGCAACAAAGCAAATTGCTGTAATCCATTTTCCCCAGGCTGCATCATCTGCTGTTGCTGCTTGCCAAGTTGTTGCTACCGTCTTGCGATGTTTTGTTTGTTATCAAATGAAATGGATTTTTATTAGATTTATGCTTGTAAAGAAGATTTAAATTTATTTCTGTCTTGGTCTTGGTTTTTTCAACTTCTTTTATATGTCTCTATGTTAAAGATTAATGAGCATTTTGCTCCAAAGAAATGAGAACAAAGAATCTAAATATGAAAGCAAGAGATGCAATAAAAAGATAATAAATGCGTTTGGGTTTCTGTCATAAGTGCCCCAAGACGAAGTAAGAGATGTTTAACCTCTTTAAGCACTCGATTCTTAAAGTCAATCTTTGCCCAATGTACATCTATATTTATGTCAGACATAGCCACAGTAACAAGGTTGTAAAGCAAAGATTTTCAATTCGTATTCAGCATTGACTTTCGAGTAAAAGTTTCTACCCATTTTTGTCAGACATGCAAGAAAATGGAACAATGGATGGCAGAAGGGAGATGAGGATGGGGATGGGGATGGCTTGTCAAAGCTATAAAATGTGCAACTAATACGATTACAAGAGCTGAGGGCATCTCCATGACTAGGTGGACTGTTGACAGAAGGACACACATGTTAAGCAAGTTAAAGTTTGCCACATGCCATTCCTCACCCAAGCCCATGGCCACTCCTCCCTTTCTCCTCTCTCTGTTTTTTTGGTGTGTTTTGTTTTTTCTTTTTATTCTTTAAAGCCAAGTCAAATATATTTTAAATTATGATAAATTGACTTTCGGGTAAGAAAGTTGACTTGAGTCAACGACAACGCAGAAGGCAGCCGCTTTGGAACTTCACTCAAAGTTCAAATTGTTGGTGTTCGGGTGTTTGGGTGTTCGGTGGGTCTATGTGGGTGGGTGGGGTTCGTTTGGTTCGTTGTCATCTTATTATGCAGAGTCGGGCAAAGCGTGACAATGAGACAATGTCGTCGTCCTCATTGCTAGGCAAGAGTGCATTACAGTGCGGAAAGCGTGTGCTAGTTGAATTTATTGTACTCCACTCGACGCCGACGACGACGACGACGACGACTCTGGATCCTTCCTCTGTCCAAGAGCAATTTGCAGTTTTACGCTTACTTAAATTGTGTCTAAAATGACAAGGGGCATTCGGGGGTTGTTTCGTTTGTTCGTTATATATATAAAAATGTTTTTGTTTTATTTTGTTTTTAGCATGAGCCTAAAAGGGTTACAAGTACCAACCGAGAGATAGAGAGAGTCCACCCCATAGAGCCATGCCATGGTGTCGATGGGAAAGGGCAACTTCCGCGTGTCGGCGTAAAATTTTTTATTGTTATGGAGTTCAGTTGAGTTGAGTTGGCAGCGTTCTGTTCAGTTATGCCATGTTTATGTTATCTCCTTCATCTGTGGGACACAATCGATATTAATATTGGGCATACAAATTGAAAATTATGGCCGCAAGGGTTCCAGGCGAAACCCGCATGTAGAGAAGCGGGGAGAATGAAGTGGATTACGAGCAATCAGTAAAACGGAACAGAAACGGAACGAAACGTGATCGTGCAACGTGATCCAAAAAAATCGCGTACATTTGCCATAATTCAGCTTATTAGACAGCCAAGGCCAAAAACCCTTTTAATGCCATAAACTGGGAACTGGGTAAAACGTACTACGAAAGATTTTGAAGTATTTTTCACTTGCACACTCATTTGTATGGAGTTTTGAGGGCGACAGAATGCTCAAACTTAGAATTTGGGGGCAAAATTCAAGATTTGCGTCCCTCGCACTCTTTGATGTCCCATTCATTTGCATTCGACAATCATTTTCGAAATTAAACTGAATGCATTAACTAAAAAGGGAAATAACCACAGATCCAAGATTCTATCTCCTATCGTGCAGAGACCGAAGAGACAGAAAGAGAAAAAAGAAAACAACACCACACATATCCAATGTATGCCCAAAAACAATCGGAAGTCCCCATTCCAGTCCAACCATCCCTGTAGGAAGCCAACCCCCATATGGGCCCAAACCATATGAGGTTTGTGGTGGGCAACCACCCACCAACTTGAATGTGTGTGCGAGTGTGTGTGTGTGGGTTATTTGAGACCAAGTCTGCGGCCTGTTACGTAATGTGATAAGAATGTGTGCCATCCCCAATTTCCATTCCCGTTCCCATTCCCATTCCTCCAGTCGATGACCCATTCCTCCTGCATTAGGTTGCTTTTATTTTCTGAAAGCATTTGCATAATTTTATTTGTTTTTATTTTACCAATTTTCAATTGAATTTTGACATTAGATGCTCCTGTTTTGGACCCAAAGGCCAACGAACTTATGAAATTTGTCATGCCTTCCACTCCCCTCCCTCCCTAACGAAAGAAAATTCCCAGGAGCAAAAAAAATATCTAACAAATTGCCGAGATTTGCTTTTAGCTTTTTGGCTTTATGGTTTTACCTGACCAGACCGACTGACTAGCTGACTGACTGACTGAAGGACTGACTGACCAGCCGAAGGAATGGAATGCGAGCAAAATGAATCATTTCATGCGTAGATTAAGAGTCTTCGTCCTCTTCGTTTTTCTAGTCTTTGTTGGACTGCCTTTTGTTGGATTCTGCTAATTGCGGGAACTTTGCTGTCATCTCCTTGCCGGGCATTAAAAAATAAAATGGAATCCTCTGCCAAAAGCGAAGGGCCGGAGCGGAATGGAAGGCAAAGATTGTGCGGCATCGTGTAATGTATATAAAATGCGCAACATTGAAGCGACGCCCAAAGGAATTTCCTGACATTTTTTAATTTTACACTTGACTGAATGGTCGACGGGAGCCAAACAGCTCCCCCAACCAGCCTCCCCTCCGCCGTAGCCATCAAACTCACAGGATTACATCAGATTATGCGAGTGTGCGCTGTAGGTATATCACATCAACGAAAAGGAAAAAGGAAACAAAATATTTTTGACATGCACATGTAGAAAACGTTATATTTCATATATATCAAATACAATTTGTTGGATTTTTCTTCGGTCTGATTCCGCTTTTTCATGTTTCTCTCCTGTGTAGCGTTGACAACCAAAATCAAAGAAAACTAACGAGTTCAAGGATCGATTATCCATTGATTTCATGTGCATTTATTGAGAGAAGTGTGCTCTCATATTTATATTTGAAAAATACCAAAAGGACACACAAACCAATTTATGCGGGAGATAAAACCATTACTAATCCAACTTTTGTTGAAAATGCATTTCAATTGCATCTGTCTGGTGGCTCGTTGAGGTGTGAATCGATTTGCAGAAATCTCCCGTTCAAGGGTTAGAATGCCGAAATTAATAACATCCTTAACTTAAATATTTATTTGGTAAAGCCTTGGACAGTTCAATTGATTGCTTCTTACTAATCGTTAGCCCAATTATTGTATTAAAGTTCTGTTCAATAGTATCCCTAGAAATGGGTCTCCACTTCACTTGGAGATACAGATATTCCTTGTGATCCGGTTCGCATATTCAAAATCCATTACCTAACGAGAAGAATTTCTTTCCAATCGAAAACTTAGAAATTATCTTAATGATGTGAAGTTTCCCCTAAGCCTACTTTAGAACGACTGCTAAGTATATTTCTACTACGATAGTTCTCATATATTGAATTTCGATCGCTGGTTTTTATGGCAGCTACATACATATTAAAATAGTCCAATCATACGAATTGTCAGATTAGATCTCAATAAGGAAATAAGATACTTAAAACCAAATTTCCATTCCTGTGGCTTTTCAATTGAAGGTGTAAAGTTAGCATTAGTTTTACAACTATGGCCTTCGACTTAGGCGAAAAACATCCATGCATCCATCCATCCTCTAGAATGGATTTCGAATCCAGCTGCCTAAGTGACTGGGCTACTCGGACAACTCATCAACCGAGGACTGCAGGGCATAAACTTAATAAGAACTAATAGATAATCGATTTTTTTGACATTATAAGTTTATTATGTCTATAAATGAGTGTACAAAATTTGATTAAGATCGAGGACCGGGAAGTCTCTTCCTGGTGATGGGGAAATTGTCCACTAACTCAGAACATAACAGTCAGGAACACTTTCGTTTTCATGTGTACCAATTGCTTTTAATGGATTAGATATTATAAACGGCGAAAATAGTTTCTATTTCTTGGTTGGGTGGAATAAAGTAGTAAAATATAGTGCACAGATAAGGACGAGTACAGTATTTTGAAGAACACTTGCCAACAGTACAATACAATAGTAGTGTTGGAAATGTTTCATGCACTCATGCAGACCTCGAGTTTCTAATAAAACAATTTAAACTTAATTAATGTTAATATGATTGCTTTAAGTACTTACTTTTCAGTTTTTCACTCATCTTGCTGGACTCGGGGTTGTATAAGCTAAGCCATATGCAAATTGAACTCAAGTGTATCCCTCTGATTCGACAACTAACTAATTATGCAGTTATGCTGGCAACCCTGATATCTCTATTTACATAACCCACATCCCAACCCACATCCAGAAAGACACAGCTAGACCTGGACCTGACGCTGATGGCGTTGCGTGCAAGCGACACGTGGCCCTTGTACAATACGTTTTGCCTTCGTTTCAAAAGTGAAATAAGTATATTAAGTCATTTGCATATATTTGTTGTTTGTATTGGCAAACATCATCAGCAACAACCAGAGGATATTTGTTATTAACTTTCTTTAATTTGTTTGTTTTGGCGGTTATGTCGGTTTCCAAAATCCAGCCTAGCATGGCAAATTTCTGTTGATCATAGCGGTTTTTCCGCATTTCATTTTCCTTTCTCCTCTTCTTGTTCTGCCTCTTAGGATTGGGATTTTCATTTTGCTATTTGTTTGTGCTTCTCGGGTCTAAAGGGTCTTATTAATTGCAATTCGCATCACTCATCCAGTGGAACTACTTGAGACAACGGCCAAAAAGGAAGCCATAAATAATGCCAAGGACTGGATTCTCTTCAGGCTTCTGGTTCTGGTTCTGTTTCTGTTGGCTGCTGGCTTCTATCTGCTGCTGCCAACAAGAAGACAAGTACAAGAAATTTGTGTTCCATTTAATTGCTGGGGTGGTACGGTTAAGCAAGGATAAGCAATGGCATCTACCAGTACAGTGGAATGAAATGTTAAAGTGGAAATTTAGTTTGCATAAATTATGCGAGGAAGTCTTCAGACCCCCCATCCCCATGACCATGCCATCCTCACCATCTTGCCCCATAGAAATGCCGAAAACTTTGCCATCATCATGTACGTGCACAGACTGACCCCAAAGTAAGATATTCCCCGTTTACTTGATTTCTCTTTCTGTATCTGATTATCGCCATCTCGTCTGTCTGTCGTCTGGCCGTCTGACTCTACTCCAGCTTCTCCTTTCCCCCATTTTCGTCTGTCTTCTGTCTGTGCGTTGTCTCGACGCCTGTCTGTTCCAATAGCCATTGAGTTGGGTTCTTCTGATGGCGCTGCCGCTGTTTGTCCAACTTTCCATTTTGCGTGGGGGCTTTTCCTTTTCGTTTGGCTTTGGTCCCTGCACATCCGCATAACGGAAGTTCCTTTCTATGCTGTACTAAATGGCATTTCCGTCGCACTCACCCACACACACACACATACGTTTAGCTCGTTTGTATACTTTTGTGATTTCACCTGCCCTTTCTACTTCCGGTTACTACTTGATATATGCATTGCTTGATTTGATTAGAATTGATTTCGTTGCTTATGAGATGGAAAAACCAGAGCAAAAGTAATTTTTATGCGTTACCAGAAGACATGACAAAATTCTTGCCTTCGTTTTATTCTTTTTCACAATCAACATCAACTTTCACGTTCTCCATCTTTTTCTCGCTGACTCCTCATCAAGATTTAGCCGACGCTTCTTTAACTACATATGCTTAGCCACCTCCTCGTCTGCTGTGGCCTTTACTGTGCTGCTGTTTACCAGTTCGGCCAATGATTCATCGGAGACCGGGAGTCCCTTCGCAACTTGCACACAGTCCAGACGTGTTATATTCTCGCGAAAATTGGTCCGCTCTAAATCCTCCTTGGAGTTTGGCGGATCGTTTGAATATTCCTTACTGAGGCAATATTATTTGCTTACCACACTTTCGACATGGACCTCCACTTCTCATTAAAAGGTATTCGCCATCATTTAGAATTTGCGTCCCGATTTCATACCCTTGAGAAATATGCACAATTAGCGCTTAGTTTTCAAACTGATATGTGCGAGTGAGAGAGATAGACATGTATTTTGTTTGAGATGGCCATACACGTATGGACCTTCAATTATGACAGTGAGAGGGATAGCCACCGACTTAGATATGTTCCAGAAAGAAAGCATAGTAATGTCCTTAATCACTTATTAGCTAAGATACAAAAGATACAAAAAGAGTTTCCAAGTATGATCCATATGATCTGGATGACATTAGATGTCTAAGTGCAACTGAAAAAGAGGATAGAATATGAAATATAATTTCACATAGCTGAAGTTAAATTCCTTGATATTTACTTAATATGATCGTTGTAATTTTGTAGTAAGTTTACGATTTCTTTTGCCATTTGGTTTTGGAATCACTGCCACCTACTAACATATTTTTCATTCACAGAGTGCGAAAGAGAAAAAGAGAGAGAGAGAGTTGTTAATTGCCAACTTTGTGCCTCCTCCCCCATCCGAAGCCCTTTATTTTTCTTCCACACACAGCAACATCATAAACAAAAACCAATTTCCGTCCATGGCCATGGCTTTAGGGCAAAGCAATAAAACTTTAGCTTCAACATCAGCTCCAACTTCAATGCTTCAACCTACACAACACAAGAAGTTGAGTTTTTGGCCTGTTTTTGCAGCGGCGGCAGCAAAGTATGCAATAACAAAAACGGCAAAAGAACTTTGCAAAGAGAGCAGCAGTAGCAGCAGCAGCAGTAGCAACAGCAGCTTGGCAACCCTGGCCAGGCTAAAAAGTAGGCAACACAAACCAGACCAAAAACCAAAACAATCTTGACCAGGCAAAGTTTTTTATATGTAGGTTTCATTTTTCTTATAGACATCTTCGTTTTGCTTAACCCCAAAGCAGACCGCATCCTGCATAGCAGCCACATCCACATCCACATCTACATCGGCATCCCCACAGTCTTTTTTGGCAATTGAACAGGACAACAAAACTTGAAAAGGACTTGGGGTAAAAACTAAGTCTCGGGCGAAAGTAAAAACACCGCATAGACTGACAGTCCACTGTCAAAACTTTTTGATTATCTTAATTGCGATTACCAAACGAACTCTCATCCCCATTCTGCCACTTTCTTTCTAACCCCAATAGACAGGCTCATACACACATACACGTACACATACACATACTTATATATATATATATTTATATATGTATAATCGGAAACAAAAAGCGTCTGGCATTGGGCAGACGGTGGATGGTTTATCTTCCGTTGAAATTAACAAGATTGACCCCCAAATAAAAGAAATGGGGCTATCAAAGCAGAAAAAATAGGGAAAAAAATACAACGAAATACAGAAAGACGAAAACAAGTATCCAAAAACTTTTTCGTAACCCCCCCACCCAAAAATCATCTTCCACCACTGCTGTGCGTGTGTGTGTGTATCAGTTGAGTGCAATTACAATTCCATTTTGGAAACAAAAATAATAGTTTTGTGCAAATTTCTGATTATATTGGGGACCTGAAAATGCCCTCTTGGGTAAAGAGCCCAAAAAGCACAGAATACCTAACTTTAAAGACGCCTTAAAGTATGCTATAATATTTATAATTGCTGCTCATTGATTTCAATCCACAGAAAATGTAGAGCAAAAACTTTGCACAATTCATGTTCATTTTGTGCATAACACAGGCCGACATTTTTGAGGTCATGAAAAAAGTGTTTAAAGTTCAATAGGTCTTCTATAGTAATTGGGGGGTGCTGATCACGGCCGTGTACTTATTTTTTCTCCATCACGTCAGGATTTCGAAAAAAATGCGTTCAAATTATTCAAAATGACCTAATTTGCAATATATTTTTCCATGATATAAGCATAATATTGTACTAAAAACATTATTATTTTATCCTATTAATATATTAGGCTTGATTAAAAAGGAATTTACAAAATATGAAAGAGTTATTTCTTTGTTATAATGGATAATCTTACACTCCGGATATACTTCTATAATGAGTAAAATTTCAACCAAAAAGTATGCTATAGGGATTTCAAGAATTGTCTGCTTTTAAATTTTAAAGAATTGTGGGAATTTGCTGCGTCTTACAAATTGTATATTAGTTATATGTGCAAACAAGAACTAATTTTTTTACACAAAATATTCTAAAATCCGTAAAAAAAGTTGAAAATTTTTGTTTAAACTTTCTATAGTATACTTTTGGGTGCCTATTTTTCAACCCCAGATCTCCAGATTTCACAAAATCTAGACGTGATGGACAAAAACCAAGTATGCAGTTAGAATCAGCGTACCCGAATTAGTTAAGAACACCTCTCAAGTTAACGTCAGCAAAAATCATGTCGGCCTGTGTAATCAATTGCAGCAACATTTTATGCAAACATTGAATCAACACAATTTCAATTCGTTTCATTCACAGGTGAGTGGAAATGGCACGGTAACGATTACGGTTCGGGTGAGGGGGGCAAATTTTCGTGGCATCAGCATAACATTTTTAGCGATTGCTAAATGAAAATAAACAAGCAACAGAAATTATTATTATTATTATTACTCGTCCATATGGTGTATGTTTGTTTGACACGTGAATAAAGGTTTATCTCGGCTCATCTTCTTTTTGCTGGCTTCAATTTGTTTAAATTTGATCCAAATTTGATTGCTCTGTCATGGCAACCCATTTAAAGGGATTGCAACAATTAAAACAAGTTTGACGTCGACAGCGAATACATTTATCGAAAATATACATAAATTAGGAACTTTTCTGTTAATGTGCAAAGGAAATTGCATTTAACTTATTAAACTCAAGTAAGATGGAAATTTTCATTTGTTCTCTCTCTCTGAACGAATGTTTCTTTCAATGTGCAAGTAGAAATTTTAGGCATAATTCTACAAATGTTCCTATTATTACTCTACATTCTAAAAATTCGACAAAATATGTTCCTTGGTTCGAGGTCTGTTTTTATTCTTTATTGATTCGAAAGTCTACCCCAAAAAAGGGATGCTGTTTGCGCACAAGGATAAATCGACCCAGGATAGTGTGAAAATAAAGTTTAAGACGGCGACAGATTTAGCTTTAAAGGAATTGTTGATCTGATCACATTCTGAATTTCTAAATTTTTATACCCTTGCAAAAAGGGTATATTAATTTTGGTCAGAAGTGTGCAACGCATAGAACGAAGAATCTCCGACCATACAAAGTATATATATTTTTGATCAGCACGACGAGACGAGTTCAAATAGCCATGTCCGTCCGTCCGTCCGTCTGGATCAACGCAAACTCCTCCTAGACCGTAAGAGCTACAGAGCTGAAATTTTGCAGGTAGGCTTGTATATACTGCAGGGGTTGTATATCTCGGATTCAGCCGGATCGGACCATTATATCATATAGCTCCCATACAATCCCCAAAGTCACGAACAGTGACTTTTCTCAAGAACTCCGTTATTTTCTGTGCTATTGTCGTGAAACTTAATATTATACAGTTTATTACGCCTATAAACGACTGCACCAAATTTAATCAAGATCGGGTGACTATATCTTATATCTCCCATAGAATTACGCCGAAAAACGGTGACTCTGATCAAGAATTTAATTTAAAAAAAATTAATATACCCTTTTTGCAAGGGTATAAAAATATATATATAATATAAACAAAAACAAATATACATAATATTGTCTGTCGATATTTTTGATCTTGTCCAATAAGTACATACGGATTCCACCCTTAATAGACAGGATTGGGCCAGGAGTTGCCCTTCTCTGCATGGACCACCTCATGGATCATGGGACCAACTCTGTATAATTTTGATCCGTCGGATCTCTCTCTATTCATGAGCGTCAATAATGTGTGTCTGCATCTGTTCAAGTAGGCGGATGACTAGAGGGAAAAACAATTTTAAAACCGAAAATAACCAAACATCATCCAAGTAGGCTGGTGTATGACCAAAAAGTGTTTACCCCAAGGCATGCCAGAAAAAAATATTCATTCTAAGTTAAGGAACCAGCAGAGAAAAATCGGAAAAAGACAAACTAAAATATATATTTTATAAAATGTTTAACCTTTTCTCAGTTTTCCGAAGCGCTGTGGAGTCAGAACCGAAACCGCGGTGGGAGTCCTTTATTGAAAAAGCTGAGGATATCCTGGAGAAATGCTGGTTCGGACTAGCACACTTTGATGGCGAGACGACTCGGTACGTATTCGGATACATATTCGTATTCGGATTCGTATTTGCCTGGATCGTCTTTGAGATATATACGCAGTGGGTAAGTGCAAAGTGCTCTCGGTCACCGAGAGAGAGAGAGAGAGAGAGAGAGAGCGAGCGAGCGAGAGAGACAGAGAGGGATGACACAAATTTGTTATTTGTTGCAGACAGGGAAGCAAATCAACAAAGGGAGGAGCTTCTGGTTCCAGATGAACAGTATGTCCGTAGTGGAACTTGACGAGAACCAGGATGCCGTATCGGCCGGAAATCAACGCACGATTTCGGCCCAGACTTCAGTCTCATTGAAGGAGAAGCACTTTTCAATGTGCATTCACAACGATGCGCCACAGTCGGAGGAGCAGCTGGACGACACCGAATGGGAGACTCTGTCGGATACCACAACCAAGCCGACCTTTGCTAAAATGAAGACTGATTTTGATTTCTTTGATGCGAAGGGCAAGTCGAGCAACTCCATGGACGATCAGATCTCGCGTATTCCAGTCATGGTTCGTGAGGCTACTTTCCCCAAAATAAAATTGACGAAGAAGATCAAACGTCGTTTCTATTAAGAATTCACCAGAAGCCATCATCAACATTTTTCTTTTCTTTTGAAAAAAATTATTAATCACACTTGAGCAATGTAAAAAAAACGTAAAAAAAAAAAATTTAAACTGAAACTAACTTGACTAACTTCAGATTTGGGTCGGAAGGGGAGAGAAAGAGTGTGTCTACGATCGTGAGGAGTTTGATGTACACCAAGATGATTCGAAAGATGCTCACTTCTAAGGGTTAATATAAACGAAGCTAAGTAAATTAATAATCGATGTGTTTGTCTGTTCATATTTTTATACCCTTGAAAAAGGGTATATTAATTTTGGTCAGAAGTGTGCAACGCTTGATCAGCACGACGAGACGAGTTAAAATAGCCTTTTTCGTACGTCCGTCCGTCCGTCTGGATCAACTTAAACTCCTCCTAGACCGTAAGAGCTACAGAGCTGAAATTTTGCATGTAGGCTTGTATATACTGCAGGGGTTGTATATCTCAGGGGTTGTATTCAGCCGGATCGGACCACTATATCATATAGCTCCCATACAAACCCCAAAGTCACGAACAGTGACTTTTCTCAATAACTCCGTTATTTTCTGTGCTAATGTCGTGAAACTTAATATTAGAGAGTTTATTACGCCTATAAACTACTGTGCCAAATTTGATCAAGATCGGGTGACTATATCATATACATAGCTCCCATAGGAACGATCGGTGGAAAACAGTGACTTTGATCAATATCTTCGTTATTTCCTATGATTGTAGGCCATTCTTTCGCAAACATAAGCCTTTTTAGATAAAACGTTTCTCCACATTGATGGCTAATGGGTAAGGAAAGAGTTACCAAAAAAGTTGCAAGGGTATACAAACTTTGACCCGGTCGAAGTTAGCCCCGGCCCTCTGGTTTTATTTTATACCACTGTTGACTCAATCTTTAATGACTGTGTATTCCTAGTGGCGTCTTCTTTTGTGTCGCTAAAATCACAATGGTTTACGCGGGGCTGTCAAAACTGAAGAATCTTAAGTCTAGGTAGTACAAAAAGTATAAAGTCACGGGTCTATCATCGGATCTTTCTCGTTACTTGGTTGCTAATTCTAATTTTAAATGCTATAATAATTACTTACTTGTAAGTTGCAATTCTTCGAAAATCCCAAGGGGTTCTATAGTTTCGTTAACTCAAAGCGAAATTCTACTACCCTTGCATCGATACCACTTACATATCCACTAAGTACTACTCTAGTCAGATATATCCATATCCTATACCGAAATCCAACTGCATTCTTAATCCTATTATAACGGAAAGTTTGGTAGCTAAGGAACTAATGACGATTAAGCCATTGTACTCACCGGGCCCAGACGGTATTCCCGTTCTGTACGGAGTCATTGTGCTCGCCTTTACTTAAGCTCCTTGAGTTGTCCGTTACACTGTCCTGCTTTTCAACTATATGGAAGGATTCATTTATTTTACCTCTTCACAACATGAGTTTTTCAAGAATAGGTCTACCACAACTACCCTTTTTCAGTCTACATCCTTTGTTATCCAAGGTTTTTGGAAACAAAAGCGAACTGATTTCAGTAAGGCTTTCGTTTCGGAAAACCATGCCTTACTATTACATAAGCTGAATTTAGATGGCTTTCCGGATGCTCTGCTTGCTTGGATTTCACAATATCTAAGCAATAGGAGGCAGAGGGTTCTTTTTAGGTCCTCTCTTTCCAAGATCATTTCTGTTGAATCGGGAGTCCCACAGGCCAGTCACCTTGGCCCATGACTATTCACCATTTTTATACCATACACCCATAGGGTGAAATGGTATATTAAAGTCGCCAAAATGTATGTAACAGGCAGAAGGAAGCTTCTCCGACCCTATAAAGTATATATATTCTTGATCAGGATCAACAGCCGAGTCGATCTAGCCATGTCCGTCTGTCCGTCCGTCCGTCCGTCCGTCCGTCTGTATGAACACGCAGATCTCGGAGACTATAAGAGCTAGAGCCACCAAATTTGGTATGTATACTCGTGTAGTATGCACATGTTCAGCATTAATTGGAATTTCGGACACGCCCCCTTACGCCCCCAGGAATCACATAAAACTGTTTTTCTTAAAAAGTATGACAGCTAGAGACATCAAATTTAGTTTGTATACCCGATTAGTTAGTGCGCAGAAATTAACTGTTCAAACTTTTTGCCACGCCCCCTTACGCCCCCAGGAATCACACAAAACTGTTTTTCTTAAAAAGTATAATAGCTAGAGACATCAAATTTGGTTTATATGCTCGGTTAGTTAGCGCGCAGAAACTAATTGTTTAAACTTTTTGCCACGCCCTCTTCCGCCCCCGGAATTTACATAAAAGTGATTTCCTTAAAAACTATGATAGCTACCGACATCAAATTTAGTATGTAGACTAGCTTAATAGACGCGCAGATATTGGCTATTTAAACATTTTGCCACGCCCACTTCCGCCCCCGTAAATTAAACAAAACTGATTTTATCAAAAACTAACAAAGCTAAAGTCACCAAATTTAGTATGTATACTGGCATAGTATGCGCAGAGAATTTAGATATTTTCACATTTTGCCACGCCCACTTCCGCCTCCATAATTAAGAAAAAACCGATTTCCTCCTGTAGTTTTTTGACTATCGCATTCAAATTCGGCACAATTAATTAACAATTAATCTTATCTATTTCTACCAAACTATCAAATTTTATTGAAATCGGACTAGAAACATGTAAAATATGCGTATGAACGTATTTTACTACGCGGTCCACAAGGCCAGAATCGGACGTTGGCTAGTAGCGGCGCTAGAGTGCTCGTGTGTTTGTAGAGTGAGCGAGATAGCACATAGTATAAGACATGTAAAAACAATTTAATAGACATACATTTGGTCTTCGAAATTTGAAATATTTGTTTCACCAGGTGTATGGTATACCCAAGTCGACGAGTCGACTTACTTGCTTCATTTATTATTAATGATCTCTCCAGTGTCCTTTGGTATGCCGATGATGTAAAAATCGCTAATCGCATTGGTCAAGATTCGATTTTTTTTTACATTTTATCCCAATGCTCGGGAACGGACGAATTTAGAGGCTAGATAACTTCCAAACATTTGTAGCTCTTTCAATTCTAAGAAACTTTGCTAAAGAAAGTTTGTAAAGAAAACGAATATTTTAGAAGTTAGAAGAAAATGAAAAAAACATCCTTTTCGAAAAAAATGGCAACTTTGATGAAAAACTTCCGCAAAAAATTTTGTATGAAAGACGTAGTATTCTGTGCTGTCTGACTTTCATCATTTCAAACTGACAATGACACACGATAAGTTAATGCATTTTGGAACCAGATTCAGATAACATTAATCGAAATTAATATTCGGAACAGGATTATTGAAACCATTTCTTGGGAAGCAAAAATTAACATTCGAAAATACTCAATCTCAGATGTTTTGGATACTACGAATTGGTGTGTTAGGTAGGTTTATTATGATCTCGACTGCTTTGGGTTGCCCCACCTTCCCCTACACATGTTTATACATACCCAATTATGAAACTCCAAGAAGGTGTCTTATGTTTTCATCTCTGTCTACGAAAATGACAAGATAAACCACTTTGTAATGGTGACAAAAATATATGTACATATACATGCATAAATAGAGAGAGATGAGACTCTTTACATATTTTTGCTATTCACTCTTTATGCAAATAATAGGCACAATGTGTCATTTGGATACTGGATAACAACGTTTCCTTTTCCCCTGCCCCTTGTTGTTGTTGTTCCTTTGTAGATGACAGGATGATGCGCGGATGAGTCGCATGTCCCACAGAAACCGCCATGTTGCGTACTTTTTGTTTTTGTCGTCCATTTCGTTAGTCTATGATGGATCACATGTACATACATATGTATGTCTGTATGTATGTATATTGATAGGGAGGGGTATAAAATATATATAAAATATTGGCTGTCTACGAGAAGGAGAACCAAAAACGAAAACCGTCACCGAAACCTGGGATTTCAATTTATATGCAAATGATATGCAGACGACAAGACAAAATGTTGCCACATTCTATGTATGTAGAAGTAAGTTAAATATATAAGTACATACATATGAATACATTATGTACATACATACATACATATGGATTGCTTTTGGTTTTAATCATATTTATTAAAAATGTAATTACATCAGATACTTTCATATACATACATATATACACGGCCAATTTCGTCTCGGTTTCCGTATCGGTTTCCGTTTCGGTGGTTCTTTTTTGTGTGCTTCGTTTTCAGGTAAAGTAGCGTATACCCTCGGCATCGTCGTCTCGAACGTCATAACTGCTGCTGCCATAATTGCCATAGCTCTTTGGACACGACTTCTGTGTGACCTCCTCCTGGTATTGCTCCACTTCATCTTCGTCCTCGTTGTCGTCCTCCTGCTCGGCTGAATAAGCAGCTGCTGTGGTCTGGTCCTTCTCATAGCCATAACAGCAACTTGTCGCCGTGGTTGACTTTTGTTTCTTAGTTTTTTTGTTCGTCTTTTTGCTTAGCTTTTCATCCAACAGCTCTAGCTCTTTGTCCTTTTTATCCTCAAAGAAATTGAGCTCTTTTTGCTTCTTCTCCTCCCACCACTGCTTGAACTTCTCCCACTCGTTCAGTTTCTTTTCCTCTTTGGCCTCCTCCTTGGCACCAAATAAATTGAGAAAATCCAGCTTCTTGAGCAGCTCCTTATCCTTTTTGGCCTCAAACCAGTTCAGCTCTTTCTCTTTCTTTGCATCAAAAGCCTCTTTCTCGGCCTCCAGTTTCTCCATCAGATTCTCCAGTTTGGGTAGCTTCACCAGCCAACCCTGGGCAAAGCCAATAGCTAAAAATATATGTATGTGCATTCTATGTCATCATTCACCATAACTTCAACTAACTAACTAACCAACCAGCTAGTTAGTCGTTCGCCTCAACTTACCCATACAGGCCAGCAGCAGCCACATCAATTGTTGTCCAAATCTTTGCATGTTCTCAATGTCTCTGACTTTTTTGGACACTGCGTTGTGACTACTTATAACCCGAAATAAGACACTCTCGACTCTCCAGAGGGCACGTGCTAGATAAGCCACATGTGCAAGATTTGTCCAGACCCCAGCCCCCCATACGAGTGTGTGAACTTCCACAGATTGTGTGACTTTCTGATATTGCATTAATTTAGTATTTTATGAATGCAGCCATTATTGATAAGGCTGGGCAAAGTTTAAGAATGACAGAAACTATATTGCAAACTATTTGTAATTCGATCCGATTCCCAATGGAAAGTTATAACTTCTGACCAAATCTAAAGACATTTCCATTATTACCTATTCCAAATCAGACTGATTTGTACACGATTGGCATTTTGTTTTTGCAACTGTGACACGTTAACGTGTCCATTTGATGCCATTGATCTGGGTCTCGTCTAAGAGTAGACGCACACAGTTCAACGGCCTCGCCCCTTGCCACCTCCTCCTGCTGCTCCTTCTTGACCCAGTCCCCAGCTGTCACTTTGATTAGTAAGTGAATTATTTTTCCTAAGAGCAGCCAGTGAGAGTAATAATTTCTCCACTAGGTTTGGGGGATGAGGATGGAAAAGAAAGCTGAGAAAAACTTTCGTCCGGCAGGCAACATTTGTGCGCAGATTTTAATGACCCGAATGGGCGAATGGGTGAGTGGGTGACTGAGGGGTCAGGATAGTATCGGTGGTGGTGGTGGTTCAACTTTAATTGCATGCGTTGCAAGGCGGTGCTAATTGACTTGGCTGCTGGCCATTATCGGGTTGGGTCAATTGCCAAGGAGGGGAGAAATATAGGACGATAGTGAGACGATGAGGTTGAAGGCGATGGGAATGAGGGTGGGGGGGTGGTAACAGCATGTTGTGATGTGTTGAAAGTGGAAGTTAAATTGTATTTGTTTAGTGCGCCTCATGGACATGTGGCCATGTGGGTATGTGGCCATGTCTAGGCCAGTAAAATTCCCAAATCTTGGACTCCGAACTCACAGGCAAAATATGTATGTTCTCTTTGAGTGAGTGTTTGTGTGTGCAGGTGTGGGTGTGGGTGTGTGTGTGTGTGCTTGGCTATTTGTGTTGAACAAACAGTTTGCTAAATTAATTGCACACCAAATTGTTTATTTGCCTGTTTGTATGTAGTTTTTGCCTTCTATTTAGTTTGTTACCATGCCCGAAAGGAGTAAAGGTAAAAGGTTGTTATAAGGATACGGGTAAAGGTAGGTGGCCACAAATGTTGATTCGTCCTTTAATTGTGCTCCTTTCGTCCAATCATTAAATCTAATCTCAATTACAATCAATAATGAAAGTAATTGGTTTTATAATTGAGTTGGTTCAATCTCTCCAAGAATATATTGATTGTCCTTAAATTTAAAAAAATAACAGTAACTTTATAAGACTTTTGCTAGTTATTCCTTTGGGAAAGTTCCATAGGATTTGAATTAACCTATGTAGTTACCTAACGTAGATTTGGTATCGATAATAGTCTCACTTTATCGATTACTTTAAACATTGAATAAATATTGTTAACTTTCTGGACTAAAATCATTTAACCGATTGCTTGAGAAATTGCAAAAGTTTTAAGTTATGCTTTATATTGGGCACATTGCCTTTATTTTGATTTAAACTACATCTAAAATTAACTATAGAATATGTGTTTTTGATTTAGTCTTACGATTTCCCGTCTACTGTGGTATCCGTTGATTATGAATGTTGCCCAGATTAAGGGGCAGGCCAGGCAGAGGTTCAAGAACGCCATTGGCGGCTAATTCAACAATTTGATCATACTCATCGCTTGAGTTCAGAAAGTTGGATGTGGGATCGGCTGTGGTGGTGCTGGTGGTGGTGCTTGTTGTGCTACGACGGCGCCACTTCTTACCATGGCGCCCTTTGCGGCCTTTTCGGTGGCGACGATATGGCTTATTTGTCGTCGTTATTTTGCTATAGGGATAAGGTAATTTCGTGGAGAGATAATACGATTCAGTTGTTGTTGCTGGCGCCACTGTGCTGGTGGTTGTTGTTGTGGTGCTAGTTGACGTAGTTGCTCCTGTGGTGCTAGTTGATGTTGTTGCGGGTGTTGTTGTGGTACTAGTGGATGTTGTTGCCGCTGTGGTGGATGTTGTTGCTGGTGTTGTTGAGGTACTAGTTGATGCTGTTGCTGCTGTGGTACTAGTTGTTGCCGCTATGGTAGTGGTAGATGTTGTTGCGGGTGTTGTTGTGGTGCTGGTGGATGTTGTTGCTGCTGTGGTGGATGTTGTTGCTGGTGTTGTTGAGGTACTAGTTGATGTTGTTGCTGCTGCAGTACTAGTTGATGTTGTTGCTGGTGTTGTTGAGGTACTAGTTGATGCTGTTGCTGGTGTTGTTGAGGTACTAGTTGATGTTGTTGCTGCTGCAGTACTAGTTGATGTTGTTGCTGGTGTTGTTGAGGTACTAGTTGATGCTGTTGCTGGTGTTGTTGATGTACTAGTGGATGTCGTTGCTGCAGCAGTACTAGTGGATGTTGTTGCGGGTGTTGTTGTGGTGCTAGTGAATGTTGTTGCTGCTGTGGTACTAGTGGATGTTGTTGCCGCTGTGGTGGATGTTGTTGCTGGTGTTGTTGAGGTACTAGCGGATGTTGTTGCTGGTGTTGTTGAGGTACTAGTTGATGCTGTTGCTGCTGTGGTACTAGTTGTTGCCGCTATGGTAGTGGTAGATGTTGTTGCGGGTGTTGTTGTGGTGCTGGTGGATGTTGTTGCTGCTGTGGTACTAGTAGATGTTGTTGCTGCTGTGGTGGATGTTGTTGCTGGTGTTGTTGAGGTACTAGTGGATGTTGTTGCCGCTGTGGTGGATGTTGTTGCTGGTGTTGTTGAGGTACTAGTTGATGCCGTTGCTGCTGTGGTACTAGTTGTTGCCGCTATGGTAGTGGTAGATGTTGTTGCGGGTGTTGTTGTGGTGCTGGTGGATGTTGTTGCTGCTGTGGTGGATGTTGTTGCTGGTGTTGTTGAGGTACTAGTTGATGTTGTTGCTGCAGCAGTAGTAGTGGATGTTGTTGCTGGTGTTGTTGAGGTACTGGTTGATGTTGTTGCTGCTGTCGTGCTAGTCGATGTTGTTGCGGATGTTGTTGTGGTGCTTGTCGAAGTGCTGGATGATGTAGTTTCCGATGTCGTTGTCTCTGTATCACTGTCTGTTGCTGCCGCCGCAATAATCTCACTGATATTGATCGTTATTGTTTCATTCACACGCGTCGCTCCATTCGCCGACTGAAGCGTATTGTTCGAGCTGACAATCGTTGCCACAAATGTAGAGTTTTGAGCGGAACATGGTTGACAAATGGCTGCTGGGAACAAATCGAAATAGAAATCAATTAGAAATTAGTCAGTTGCCACACACAGACACACACACACGCATACAGAGGCATGCATATATTATACTAATTACCTAATGTTGTCACCACAACTAGAGCAATTAAACAGCTACGTGACGGCATCATCATCCTTTTGGCTGGAATTTCTCGCATTTCCTTAATTAGCTTTCGGTTTGCTTATTTGATGGGGTTTTGTATGGTTTTATTTTGTATTTTGTATGCTGCTGTTGCTGATGTTCTTTTTGTTGTCGTTGTCGTTGCCGTTGTCTCTGGTGGCTGGCTCTGGGAGTTGCTGCTCTATAAATTTGGTTAATTAAACTGATTTTCAAAGTATTCATCTGGTTCATTTTTATATCGGACATGTGCGGAAACATCGAGTGAATTGTACGTGATATGGCTGAACTCGATTCGGTTATCAAATCAGCTTGTAGCACTTGTCTGTCGATAGACATCTTGATAACTGATTACCGAAAATGTATAGAACTCTCAGAGATTCCCATTCGACCCATTTGACCACTCTCCCATTCTGTTCGACGTTGCATTCCGGAAGCATTTGACAAATTTTCTTGGTTCGGTCACGTAAACTTGGTCAGCAGGCAAATGGGTGCGGAGGCAAATGATTTTATTAATTCAATCAGAGATGGCCATCAATCGGCCAGTCAATATCAACCATTTAGCCAGGTACATGACGGTAGAAGGCAGAAGGGCAGAGGGGGGAGAAAAAGTAAATACTCAACAACTAATTAGGTATAATGGGGAAAATAAAAGTTAAATAGACAATGTTTTATTAATGTTCGTGTGAAAAAATGCCAAACAATTTTAATTAAGTATTTACATGTGTTGTTGTTGTTGTCTTTTTTCTTTCTCTGTTTTGTTATTACTTTTTACGTTTTACGTTTTCACGTTTTTATTTCGCATTGGCATTACCCACAACATGCGAAATTTTAATTATTCAACATGAACGTGACGAAACGTAAATGTTTTAAAACTAAAAAACAAAAACACAAAAAACATTTTGTAATACACAAACAAACTGAGCTCAGAGCAAATGCAATGGCATGATAGCAAGAGAGAGCAAGTGTCAAAAAAAAGGGAATATTAAATCTAATTTAGTACATGCAAATCTATGGATGTTATGAGACGATTACCTTTAGATATCTCATATGTATGTGCCTTTAAAGTGAACGTCATGTGCTATAAATTGTCTAAATAGTCGATTGTCAGAGTTTAGAACGTGCTTTTAGGCCGTTTCACCGAATACTGTATAAGCCATATTTGGACTATATAAGCCAACATTGGATCCCATTCCGAAATCAGTTCGATTGTTCAATTCGCTCTAACAACATGTTCAACAAAACCTTTTTCGTTGCTTTGCTCTTGTGCGGTTAGTAGGGCGGAGAATTAAATGAATTAATTAAAATTGATTGATTGATTTTGCAAATCTTTTCACTTGCAGCCTGCTACCTGGGCACCATCTCTGCTGCCCCCCAAGGCTCCATACTTAGCAGCCTCCCTGGCGGCTCAGTTGTCAGTGGTCTAACTGGTGGTTCTGGTTCGCCATTGGGCTCGCTTGGTGGATTGGCCGCTGGACTGCCCGCTGGAGCCGGAGCCGTCACTGGACTGGCCACTGGACTCGCGGGTGGCGCCCTACCAGGTGGAGTGCTTGGCTAAATGAAATATAAAAAAAAATCCAAATAGCTGAAATCATTTACTAAATTCAATTTTTGTTAACAATTTTGTGAAACGTATTAGAAAGAGAGTAAAAAATAAATATTTTGAAAGTTCTGCATTAATATTAAAGCATTTTCCTTTAATTTCCATATCTAATGTGGTGTCCTGACTGGCAATGTCCTTCGCAGGAGTCCGCACCATTTTGTTTTTTCCTTCATTTAATTAACAGAATATATTCTCTGCCAACGATAAAGCTCTTTACTCTTTACTCTTTATGGCTTAAATTTCCCCCTTCTCCTGTTTTCCAATCTTCTGTGCACATCATCCATCAATTAATTGACTGCATTACGACCCCAAACTTTTTCAGTTCCTTTCTCTCGCGCTCCCGTTCTCTTAATCAACAGATTGCTTATGCCGCTCACATATCGATTGCATCTTTGATTAGTGCACGGAGGAGAAACAAAGAGATGACAGAAGTTCATTAACTGTCACACACAAATATGTCAAATGAAGGTGGTCCATATGTCAGAACTCGGCACTCTGCAAAAACGGAGCCAGACCCAATTGAAATACAACATTGGAGTCAAGCCAAGCCAAGCCAAGCCATCCTACCATTCAACCATCATCAGACCAAAACAAAAAAGAACAAAAAAATGTTACATAAAAATTTCTAATCCATTTGCCCGATACTTATGCACGCCTGCACTCGAGGGATTAATAAGTGTAGCTGTTTGTATGTACGTATGTATGGGGGACCGTCTCCAACTCCAACTCCATCACCATCTCCTCAGCTCCTCAGCTTGTGAACGCTCATGGAATTGTTTCAACCACCATTGAGAGTAGCGAAAGCCACGCGACAACACAGCCAAATCAATTTCGACTGTCAACTGTCAATCAGGCAGCAATTCAATCACGCAACGCACTGGGAGTCCTTGCCACAGCCATCCTGTGCATACCGCACACAACAGCATCTTAAAGGTCGCTCACTCTTCTCCAGGCTTTGGCTTAAATTATTCAAAGTAACAACTTTGGCTACAGCCATTATTAATGTTTGGCCCTAAAGTCACAAGCATTTGCACAAGAGATTTTTATGAATTACACACGGGTTGCTGGTGTCGTTTATGAATCGGGTTGGCATCGGGTTGGCTTACCATATGTACATATCTACATAAAGTTATTCGTACAGATTTTTATTGGCTAAGTATTATGATTACCATTTACAACTCGGCAAAGGTCTTGCATATGCATTACAACTGGTCACAGCTTGCCAAAAAAAAAAAAAAGAAAGAAGAAAACAGGAAAGGGGAAAGGTTCTTAGACAAGGGGTGAGACGACTATAGAAGGAGGTGGAGAGTTGCTTGCGACCCCAACTCTTTGCCGAGTTTTCCCTACTGGTTTTCTTCATTCATTCTTGGTTTTCTTTTTCTTCTCTCTCTCTTGTCGATGGCAAAATTTCGCAGTCAAAACACATGTCACGTATTTTGCTCGTAATTATGGCAAACGTGAGAAATTTCGTTAAGATTTTCTTAACACATTTTCTTGCATGTTTGTTGTAGTTATGTTTCTTGGCTGTTCTCATACCCTTACCAAGGGTACATTGCATTTTTGAGTAGATTCTATCAGCGACATTCTTAAATAATTTTCGATATGAAATTCTTAAAGAATTTGTTATAACAGCTTAACAATTCCTTAAGTTTTTCTTCATGTCGGTCTAAATTTTGCCTTCTTTCGACTTCCTTGAGCAGGGCAAAGTTTATCATTCTCCATGGACTAGGCAATTTTAAAGGGTATACTAAATTTAGGCAAACTTGGCCATGTCAACTTTCCTTATGTTTGGAAATAATTTTTGGCATTTTTGTTTAACACTCTGGTGTGACCCCTTTTTCTTCGATTTTATGCCCCACAGGTAGTCACGTCACGTCAAGAATTATAGAAAATATTTCCCTCACACACACACACACACACACAAAAGACACACACAGTAACTCTATGTGAATCACACACATTTAGCCATTTATTTGACTCTGATTTCACATTACAACAATTTATTTATCTTTAATTTTTTGCAGCTCCTGCATAAGTTTGCCAATTAATTGCTGCACTTGGGCAACAAAATTTTTAATTATGTCACGACGAGTCGGTCGCTCCGTCGTCGTCGGCGTCGTTGAATTCGATGTTTCAGCCATTGCCCAAGCGGTGACTATAAGAGTATAGAAATTAGATTTGTCCATTGAAAATTGTGAAAATACTTACAGCAGATTATGGTAAGGTATATGATTTGTTTCACGTGCATTCTGCTTCAAATTGGCAACTGAAGTGAAGCCATGGCCAACAGGGTTAATACATATATGAGGGCCATGAAAGGTTAACTGCCTCGTTTTCTCTGAAGGCTCACGTAATTGAGATATGGTGTCTCTCTTTAGGAATGCTGCAAAATGTACTAGAATCTATATTCTGGTTATGTATACGTTTGTACTTGAAAAGTTGGGGGTTCCAACCGATGGAATTTGGTCGGAGGATTGGAGGGGACTGACGAGAAATTTAGAAAACATAAACTACACAAAACTTATTTAACATTTATACAAGTGGTTGAACTATTCTCCCGAAGGGCAGGGACCATGGCGCTGCACGGAACTAGAAGCACTCGGGGTGCGCCACGACTGGCGATTCTGATTTACACGCCGGGCTATGTGACGCAGTTCTATGGGCACTTCATGCATTCCAGCCTCCAATATGTCAATCAATTGAGTGGCCTTGAAGCTGTCAATATTGCGAGTGATATAGCTAATGCAGTTGCCAACGCGCCCGCAGAGGGCAGTACGTTCGACGCGCAGCACATAGTCGGCTATGTTTGGCGGGAAGTCGTAGTTGACCACGTGACTGCAACTAAGAGGGAAAATGTGAGGACTGCATGAGAAAACTGAGTGATCAAAAACTCACATAGCATCTTCGATATCCAGGCTGTGGGCGACCTGATCGGTGGCTACGATTATGCGTAGATAACCGCGACCTATGTCAGTCAGAATCTGCCAACGCTCCTCGTGCCCGAGCAGACCATGCAAACAGGCGTTTATCAAGTTGTTGATGGTCAGCTGTAGGGATAGCTCAGCGGCTCGTTCTTTGGTGCTGCAGAAGATTATGACATTGTCGTAAGGGGACATTTGACCCAGTAAACTCATCAATTTGCCGAACTTCTCGTGCTCATGGAGGATACAAGCGAATTGCCGCACCATTTTGTTTGACTCGGATCTGTCAATACCTTGCTTTGGATCTGGGCGGGGCCCAACGCAGACCCAAACGGGGCGCAGAGTGAGTCTATGGGCAAAGCGATGTATCTGGGCATCCCACCTAATGGACATTATGACGGTCTGCCGATCCATTCTCATACTCTCGGCAATGCGATACAAATACGGCTCGAGGCCCATTGCCAACATGCGAAAAGCGCCGTCTATAATGAACAAACTTATGTCATTCAGATGAAGATCCTCGGAATCGAGCAGTTCGGCAATGCGGACAGGAGTTCCAATTATCCATTGCACACGGTGATCTAACTCCGAATATGTATCTGTTGAGCCATCCACCAGAAGGAGACTAAGCAGGAAATTAACGAAAATTAAGGAAAAATCTGGACGATAATGTGCCTCGATCCAAACTCAACTTACGAACATATCTGGCCATTGCTAAAGTTCTCCAACTCCAACTCCACCTGCATGGCCGCTTCTCGTGTGGGCACTAGGACAAGCACATCAGCTCCTGAACTGGGTAATCCAGGGTGTCGCCTTAGTCGGAGGGTGTGCAGCAATGAGGGGCAAAATGTAGGTCAATGTTTTGCCCATGCCGGTACGAGTTACGCCAACTAGATCATGACCCTGTAGCAAAATGGGCCAACCTTGAGCTTGAATGGCCGTGGGTCGATCAAAGCGTTGTTTAAGCTGTTGGGCCCAGTTGTTTCCATACTGGACAAAGGCCTGCTCAAAAAGCCAAACAGGTCTCGGCCAGCAGAAGCCGAAGCCCTCGCAGCTATTGCACACCACCAAAATCTGATTTGCGTCGCGTAGAGCCACCACGACGGCCTCGCTAAGAGCGGTTACCTCCGGGGATTCGTGATATATGAATGCGAACTCCCTGGCTGGAAATGGAAACTTCCTGCGAGAGATCCCAGGAATCGATTGTCTGCGCCAGCTGTTATTATTGTTGTTGTAGCCACCAGCTGATTGTCGGGCTGTTTGTTGCATGGATGACCGTTTACCCCGATATTGGTTCTCGGAGATAGTCTTACAAATGTCGACCAGGGCGTCGTTCACCTGGCTTTGCAGCCGTCCACGCACAATCAGCAGAAGGCGCATTCGATCCAGATAGACAGCCACATTGTATTGACGTTCCACTCGCATCACAGTGCTCCCAGCCCTGCCCAGTATGGCGCCAATGTCCTGGCTGCAGATTTCGAGGCTTTTGCGATAGGGTCGCGGTTCCGGGTTCGATGTTGAGGTCACCCTGTAGCGAGACCCTTCCTTTGGCAGGGTACTCATATGAGATGGTGCCACTGGAGGGATCATACCCACACCCACTGCCGCTGGTGGCGTGGGCAAAAGCGAACGTCGCGCCGCACTTGACTGACCTACCGACGTGGACGTGGACATGGAGTTGGACGATGGTGATGTCGACTGGGCGGTCTTAGAACCGGACCTCAATTCAGTTGTCCTCAGCGGCATATTCTTTTGCCGCAACAGCGTCACATTGCGGAATCGGCTATTGTAAAAGGAGCGACTCCTGATTGGCACTTGCGACCAGTCAACGCCCATCTCGCCTTCCGATTCGGAATTGCGAACAGAAGACATGTGTGCCTTCAGGATAAAAAGTGTTACTAAAACTTGTATTTAAAAATTGTTCATCTACAAAAAAAGACTCGTAAAATAGAATTAAATAGAAAAACTCCCGCACGTGAGAAATTTTAGTTGTGTATAAAGAAACGAAGGAAAACTGTGTACATTACAATTTTCGAACTGACTTGGCACACTAGATTGTATGGGATTTTCAATCTGAATTCCCCCCTTTATCCGATTTAAGGTTAGAGACAACTTTCTTCTCAATTTGCCAACAGACAATTACATGACATCGTCCTCTTCGAGCCAATCTCGGCTCGTGCACACAAAGGAACCAATCGAAAGTTATATCAACATATATCCCACGGTATTGATTGCTTTGACAAATCTCTGAGAAGGCTCGGGTGATTTCATTACAAAAAAGCGAACCCAAACTTGAGTTGTTGGGTCTCAACAAAACCACAAAAAGCATTATTCAGCAGGATAAAGCGGGCAGAAGTACAACAAATGCAGCTTCTATTCCCCAATGCGAAAGTAATAGACCATCAAGAAGAACAGCAGAAACAGGAACAGAAGGGACCAAAAGAAAAGGAACTGCTTAGAGTGGGTGGAGCAGGGGTTGGGTGGGGGATGGTTTTAAGATGCTTTGGGTGTGTGTGTGTGTGTGTGTGTGTATGGAAAATTAAATTCAATTGTGTGACAAGTTAATCCTATTTCTCATCTTCCAACTTTTATTTAAGCTTCATTCTTTATGCATTACATGTGAACGAGTGTGAGTCAACAGACAGACCTAGTCAGGAGTTGTCTGGGTTGGATGGTAGGCAGTCAATCAATCAGTCTGTCAGTCAGTTACACCGTCAGCCAGTCATCCAGTCAGCCAGTCATACGCTGTCACAAATGTTTGATATGTGGATGCTGTGAAAGCGAGCCCAAAAAGTGAAAGCGAAGGGTTGCACGCTCTGACCGTGCCCGTCTCAGTCTCAGTTGTAGTCCCAGACCCAATTCCCAGGGGTTCTCTCTCTCTCTCTCTCTTCTCTCGCTTTCTGCCTCTCTCAGCAACACTTCATTAAACGCATAAAGCAATAAAATGTGCTCTTGATGAAGAAAACAAAGGATACCCCCGCACCCAAGCACTGCAAGCAACCTTCAAACCCCAAGCCCCAGACCGAACTTGAAAATGCTTCCACTGTCTGACAGCTGCTCAATGTTGCTGGTTGCCATTGCCATTGCCTGTTAATGGCGGCAGACAAACCCGGAATTTCAACTCGAATCCCCGTACGAGTGACTTCTATTGAAGCTAATGGTAACTGTCTGTCTGTTTCTGTTTCTGTGTCGGTGTCTATGTCTTTCCTCCTTTGATTGATATACACGCGCTTCGAAATGTATACTAAGCTTTCCCTCATCTTTGCCTTAGAAACTCAAAGAATTTTCAAGTTGATTTTGATGAAATTTAAAGTTTGTTATTTAAAGCATATTTAGTTTATGATTAATACAAGCAGCAGCAATGCAATTGTTGTGAACAATGGAATGGAATTGTTATAACTTTCATTGGAAACTCCAACAACGACGACGACGACGACTATGTGACGCAGATTGAATCGCTCTTTCAGCTCCCATGTCAGGCAAATAGCAATAATCCTTAGAAACAATAGTTGCCATCTCTTTGTCACGCCTATCTTAATCTCATTCCAGTATTTTTAGCTCTTGTCGCCAACATTGTCATCATCGTCATCCTCATCATCATCATCAACACATCGTCATCATTGTCATCTTCATCATCAGCAGCCGCAGAGTCATTGCCATTGTCATCGGGGGTCCAGCAGGGTTATTTTTGGTACGTTGGTAGGCAGGAGATGATTTCCGCATCTGCGATGCTTATAATACAGTAGCCGAGATGTATCTTTATTACGGTAATTGCTCATTGAACAGGAAATTATTATATGCGTGCGTGTTCTATAGTCATTGAGTCTACGTTTTGCCATCGTCTGCCTGTCAGCCATATAAACAAGCTAAAAGGGATAATAATGATAATAATGATGATAATAATAATAGCACAATATGTGATTGATGTGAGCTGGTGATGGGGCCACTGCCGAGATGGTGTATTCGGCTAGGAATTGCATCATGACCAATCAACCAAATCACAATAATAATTTGTTATCAAGCTTACAAAATACAAAATACTCAGCGACCGCCCACACACACACACACATACGCACGTTTCGTCCTTCCAATTCAAGGCTCCTCCCGGGATACTCCCCTTCGCCCTCTCTCTACCTCCTCTCTCCGTATTTATGATCTGTTTACAATGTGGGCAACTCCTGATTCTCCGGGCTATCGCCATCGCCTTGGCCAAGCTGCCCAGTGGCCTGAGTTGGACGTCGCCAGTTCCACACAAGGATGCCATCTCCGCCGCCAATATCGAAATGGACACTCTGGCGTTGCAGAACGATGCGCATACTCATCATGAAACGTTCAATATTAACTTGATTCGGGTGTGGCAAGGGCATGGCCACGTCGAGCTCTTGGCCCTGTGCCAGCAATGGTTCCCGCTCTCGATCTGGGTCCTGTTCCTGTCCTAGATTATCACCCTGTTCCTGCTCTTGATTGTCCCGCTGCTCTTGATTGTCCCGCTGCTCTTGATTGTCCCGCTGCTCTTGATTGTCCTGTTCTTGCAGTTGCTGGATAGCCAACAATGGGAATTCAATCGCCTCCACTTGCTCTCGCTGTTGTTGTTGCCGATGCTGTTCCTCCTGAAGACTTTCCTGGTGAAGTTGCTGCAATTGCTGGATCTGGTCTGGCTGAAGGTCTCCCGGCTCGAGCTCTGCCTGCTGGAGATGTTCATCCTGCAGCTCTTGCTCCTGAAGAAGTTGTAACTGTTGTAACAGATCTTGATGCAGTTGTTGGTGCAGTTCTTGCCCCAGTTGTCGCTGCAGTTGTTCCTGCAAAAGCTGTCGAAGTTGCTCTTGTCGCAGGTCATCCTGTTGCAGGTCTAGCTCTTCCTGCAGCTGTTGTAACAGATCTTGATGCAGTTGTTGTCGGATCTCTCCCTCTACTTCTTGCTCTTGCTGCTCGAGCTGTGCTCCTTGTAGCTTTTCCGGCTGAATCAGATATTGCCGAGCTAGTTCCATTTCTTCTTGCTGGAGTACTTCATCTTGGAGCTCTAACTGCCGGATCTGCTCTCGAAGCTCTTCATGCTGGAGTTCTTGTTGATCAAGATCTTGCTGCAGCTGTCGTAACAGATCTTGATGAAATTGTTGCTCCCGAAGCTGTCGGTTCTGATGTCCTACTTCTTCTTGCTCTTGCTGCTCAATTGCTTCTTGGATGACTTCCAGCTGAGCCTGCTGCAACTGATCTTGTGGCAGTTGTTGTTGCTGCTGCTGCTGAAGCCGTTCCTCTAAATTGTTTGCAGGGTCATACCGATGCTGTCGAAAAGGATTCATCGTCTGTATTTGTGTACACTTTTGCTCTGTATTTCTCTGTTTTATATATCTGGAATTTTGGATTATCAAAAGCTAAAGTGAGAAATTCTATATAGCCGACAGTTTTACATACACATCTAAATAAAAGGAAAGCCAAAGCTAAGTAGATTTAAAAAAATAAACACAACAACAACACAAAAAGTGTGATAAGAAGATGTATTGAAATCCCGACAGAAATCACGGATGGAAATATCTAATTGAAAAAAACGAAAGTTATTGAAAAGAAATGCAATCGAATGAATACTCCAGGACTAGGATAAAAGCATCAGGAGCAAGACAAGTCACACGCCTGGGAATCAAAATGCAGGCAAATGTCTATCCGCATAGTCCGGTGTGTGTGTGTGTGTGTGATAGGTCGGTGTGGGGGTTGCAAGTGGGTGGATGGGTTGGTGGGTTGGGTGGCTGGTTGGTTGACTGGACAAAAGGCGTACAATATGCCATGTTGATGACATGAACAACGATGAAAGAAGTATTATAGTAGCTACAGCTACAGCAGCAGTTGCTGATGTTGATGCTGTTCCAAAGCCTCAGGGGACAGTGGCGACAGCAGCAGGACACTTTACTTGCCATCTTTCAGTTTCTGTTGCCGTTTCTGTTTCTACTTTTCGCTGCTGGATGGATCGGTTGTGCATGCTGGATGGCAAAACCTGAAAATGTGAAAACCAAAATTAAATTTACATCATACATGGCAAAAAAAATAGAAAAAAGGAAAAAACAATATGGGGAAAGTATCTAGAAGGGGCAAACTGGAGCAACATGTGAGGGTGAACAGCATTAGAGACCAGCGAAAGCCATCAGGGGTGCGTTCCATTGTAATTTTATTAGGTGAGAAATGTGGGTGTTACACTCTCCCCGTGTCCGTGTATGTGTCGTTTGTGTGTGAGGGTTTATGGTGGTAGAACAAATAAATAAGCAAAATATGGTCGGTTAACTCGCTGGGGCTCATGCCACTCGGTGGCACAGTGCGTTTCCGTTTCCGTTGCGTTCCATTTCGTTTCGTTTCATTTCGTTTCGCCAGGCCCCCGGGCGGCACATTAAATTAGTTTTGACACGTAAATGCGTTTAGTAGCGCGCAGAGAGTTTTGTGCCCTTATTTCATCGCCCCCACATCCCCTTCCAATGCCTCTTTCCCGCCATCAGGGCAACCACCACATTGCGATGCTTGGGCTATGCTTTATAGGGTATTCCAAGCATTTTGTAGCATAATTTTAGGCTGTCACACTGAAATATGCGAATAAATTACAAATGGCAAGCAAAATGCAAGAAAATTTATGACCATGTTGGAATAGGGGAACCAAAATCCGCCACCCCTGGTCAAATTCCAATTAACCTAAAACTAAATGAATACAATTACTAACCTATTGTTTGGTGCAGTCAAATCAAATTCAAGTCAAAAGTTAATCATAATGAAAGTGTGTAGTAATTAATTTTCATTGGTAATAACAATTTGCCCCTGCTTGTGCATATACCTTTTTTAAAATACTTCTTTCCTTTCCCTCCATTTACTACGTATGTATGTATGTTTGTGTGTGCCAGAGATTATCTTGGTATTCCTTTTTCAGTAACACATTTCTATCTCTCTCTGTCTCTCTCTCTCTCTCTCTCAATCTACGTGACAATGCATCAAGTAAACTGTGAACTATTAACGTTTAAACTTGGCTTTGCTTGAATCGTGCACAAACTTCAATGGCCAAGGCATGCAGTCTTTCTCCCATACATTCCCATTCCCACAAGCTACAATGATAAATGACAACACACCTCAGTCTCTGACTCCTCGGACTGACCTTATCCCATATCCCAGACCTCTAGTCCGGTCCAGTCCAGTCCAGTCCAGTCCGTTTCGAAACTCTCCATCTCTGGCCAACAGTTATGTTATGGCATGCGGTACAAAGTGAAGTTCCCTCTGTGTGTACATTCTGGTTACTGGTACTGGTAGTAAATGCTTTCACTGAAGAACAATGGCTGTGACTACATACCATCGCACACACACACACACACACAAACTGACGAGGGCTAGTTAATAAGTAATTTCTCTGGTTAAGTTTGCCTAATTTGATAGAAGATGCTACTTAGACTTTTGCTGGGGTTAACCCTCGATCAAAAGCGAATATACTTACTCAAAGGTCTAATGTCTGAGGTGCGAGGTCCCCTCTCTTAAGCCTTAAATCAGCCACCGTTGATGAGTGATATTTATGAATCACATGAGTACACTAAATCATCACTGGACATGGGACAAACTGCTCACTGGTCGCCATGCTCGCTGGGAATGGGCTTAAGCAGAAAGGAGCGTGAGATTCGCATGTTGTGCCGGATAATTGCTAAGTTGTTGTGGCCATTTTTGTTTACACACACACACACACACACACACACATAAACATACATACACAATACAAACAAGTTCAATGGACTGCCATAAATGCAAGCAAACACCAGGAGGAGATCGATATAGAAATAGAAATGGTAAAATGTAGCTGGTATTGGATCCTAGTCACAAATCCCAAGAACATGCAGGTACAGGATGGGAAGAGAGAGAGAGAAAGAGAGAGAGTGTGAAAGAGAGAAAGTCCTCAGCCCAGCAACAACTTGCAACGATAATTGCTAAGGTCCAACATGAAACTCAATTATAATGCATTATAAAAGGGAGACTAAAATGAGAGGGAGAGTGAGAGTGAGAGAGATAGAGAAAATACAAAAATAAAGAAAACAGAAGCGAATATGGCCATGACACAAGAGCGTGTCCATCAGTTCTCGACAAAGGGAAGCTCCCTTTTAGCTGACGCCAGTCTCGATTCCAGTTCCACTTCTCGGCCATTCGAGGCAGTGCCACGTCATTCAGTCGTTGACTCGCCATGTTGAGGCATTTGTTGGGCTTTAAGGAGCCTGAAGCTGGGAGCAGAAGTTGAGTTGCGTTGCTATGCTGATTATCAACCGAATACTTTTGCCCTCGCCCTGTCCAACCATTCAGTGTTTACCCATTTCATCAACATTCACAACAGCAGAAGCAACAGCATCCCATGTCCCATTCTGCCTTTCACCCACCACACCCCACCACACCACACCACACCACACCACTCAATGCACTCACATTCACCGCCCGCCGTTTCGTTGGCGCCACTTTGTCGCGACGCTTTTTTATAATTGAAGCAAATTGTTAGTCGAGTTGGCATTCACTCGTCGACGGCGACGACAACAGCAGCAACGACGCCGCCGCCGTCCATCGACCATCCTCTCCCCATCCTTCTGATGTACCACTCCATTCACCATCCGCTATCCACCATCCGCCATCCGCCTTTCTTTTTGCATTCTGTCAGGCGCCTTCATTTCCTGCCTTTGCCGCCCCTTTCACCACCATTCCACCCACTGTTTGCTGGGGCTTTTGTAGCATTCCAATTACAAAACAATCATGATGAGCTCTATATATTTTGTAAGAACAACAGCAACAAATGGCAACAACTGGCATTGCATCAACAATAGTTAGTTAGCTGAACAAGTGGATGGATGAAATGGGGATGGGGATGGCGATGCGAATGGGGAATGAAAATGGAGAGCAAACTACATACACATAATACTTTGTAGTTAGATAACTAGAAAACAGCGAGTTAACAACTTCTCCACTTGATCATTAGACTATCATGGGCTACAAGTAATTGGATGAAATAATAATATTAATTCGCGTGCTTTGGCCGCCTCCTCACACGACACTTATTATTAAACTACAATTTTTTATTTTACCCGAATTGTTTGCAAATAAATATAAATCATTTGGAACCCATAACAACTCAAATTTGTGATTAACACGTTTTAGAAAAAGGAAAAAAAACTTCAATTAAATTAATCAATAATAACGTGGCAGGAATCGCTCGAAATTTACCAAAATAAATATATATGTACATATATGTAGGTAGGTACACGTATATATCCGATACACATCTCCATTTTTCAGAGGCAGCCCACGAGTCAGGGAGTCCGCAAATTGAAGGACCATTTCGGCTATTTGGCTTGGTTGATGGATCGGCAGCGATACGGGAAACCGGAATATGCAAAACGGGCCACCTATGTGTACATACATATATGCAAGTATATATATACATACTTATATCTATCGATCAATCGGAGCAAAGTCGAGCGATTGCGTTTTCAAAATTAGGTAAATATGCATATTGGTATAGAAGCAGTTGTGGATGCGGATATACATATGTATGTAAGTGGTTCCACGCCCGCATCACACACGAAAAAAAAACACAGTAAATCCAAAATCGGGGGGGCGGGGAGGGTGGACCGCAGTATCAGCATCGGGCGGACCTCCTGCCCACTGTTAAAATGTTCAGTTTTCTTTGGTCTTCTTTTTCTCTCTCTTTGTTGGGTTTGATCGTCGTCCTTGTCCTTGTCATCATCGTTCATAATCATAATCGTTGTCATCGTTCAAGTAATCGTAAATCGGTCATCGGTCATCGTCAATATCAATTAGAATTGTGCGACTGTTGGGGGATGGTGGAGCCTAACGCTTGCGCCACGACAGCGGCTCCTTCTCCAGCTCCTTGGCCCGCTGTGCTGCCTCTTGATTGCGTCGCATTATCTCCACCTGCTCCAGTTCCGATAGCAATGTATAACGATTGCCATCCTTGCGTAAGTACCCATTAGTAACGGCCGAGTGCAATGTGTGCGGCACATGACGCTTCAGATCCGCCTCCGTCCGTTGCAAGCGAACCGACAGTGTGCTAATGATCTCAGGATAGCTAACTGAGCGATTCAGCTCACGCATCAGACCCAGCACCGCATTGAAAAGATCCGGCAGGGGTTGGCGACGCCACCGCGAAGTCTGGCCATGTCCATGCCCATTTCCATGTCCACTTCCATTTCCATTTCCATGTCCAGATTTCTGCACCAAGACCTGCGACGAGCTCACGTGCGGTGTCTGCAGCAGGGGCTGCGATTGGCTGGATATCGGCAGTCCCAATAATCCCTGTTTACGTGATGGTGTGAAACTGGCTGCGGCCACATTCAGCTGGAAATCGCACGGCTCGGACGGTGTGTTCAATACATGAGACGATCCGAACTGCGATGGTGCGCTGTAGGTTGGCTTGGGCAGGAGTCCCATATGGGTTTGTATCTGTTGCTGTTGCTGCTGCTGATGCTGATGCTGATGATGTTGATGCGGTGAATGTTGCTGATGGAGTTGATGCTGATGATGATGCTGATACTGATGTTGATGCTGATGATGTTGATGTTGCGGCGTCTGCAACAAATGCTGATATTGCTGCTGTTGCTGCGAGTTGGATCCCAATCCATAATGTTGTTGCATAGCCGCAACGGAGCTGCCACCGCGGAGTTTGTATGCCGAGGCCGAGGCATTCAGCGTGGAATTTGCTGCCAATTCGACCTGAGGATCGAACATATAGGACGAACTCCCCCGATGGACTTGTTGAGGGATGATAACTCGTTTGATTTCCCAGCGTACGGGTCTTGATCTCACGCATGCCAGACACCACAGCCAGAGAATCACCATTATCCATACCATGGGCATACGTCTGGCCATGTGTATAGGTAAAATGATGTCCCTGTCCCTGCCCCTGACCCCCACCACCACCAGCGTTGGATCCACTGCTGCTGCTATCATAATGATGGCCCAAACTCAGACTGTTGTCGCCACTGAGGGCACGTTCCATTTGGATTTGCATCTGCTGCATCTGGGTTTGGTGACTGTGGCTACGACTGTGATGGTGATGGTAATTGTGATTGTGATGATGTTCATGATCTCCGGATACCTTGAAATTGTGATTGTTGCTACCACCATTATGATGATTGTTATTATTGTTAATGTTGTTGTTGCTGTTGTGATTCATCTTGTGGCCATGACCAAATTTCTGGCCATAGCTCTGGCTCAATATGATGCCATGTTTGCCAACAATCGTATGTTTGGGAGTATCACCTAAATTTAAATGCAGATTCTCCATCTTCTACTCCCCAGTGCTTCTTATCCTCTTCTGTCTTGTCTTCTTCCTGTTATCCTTTTCGCTCGAACGAGCAGCGACGGCGGCGGAGTGATTCGTTCAGGACTTTTGGTTTATCTGCTAAGCTCTTTTTTTCTTCTTCCTTGCCTTGTTTATGGGTGTTTTCTTATTTCTTCCTTTTTGTTTGTTCTTGTTTTTGTTAGTTTAAATGTTTATGTTTTACTACTATTATAATTATTTTGTTGTATGTATGTGTGTGTGGTAAAAAGATAACGGATAGCGAAAGCGAACGCAGGCAGGCAAAACTATCGTCGTGACTTTTAGCAACTCTTGAGAAGGCCCAAAATTACCCAACAGTTAAACACGGTATGGTTACGTTAATTTATAACAGTTTTTTGTGTGCTGCCGAAAGAGAAATTTTGCCGATAGAATTAAAGGGGGTGTATGTGTATGTATATAATACCAGGGCTAAGTGAAGTCTATAGGGCGACTGCTAAGTTATCTGTCGATTTCAATGTTTACCCGCCCTCTTGTCCGGAAAAAATTTAACAAAAAAAGAGTGTTTCGATATATCCACTGTGTCACACACACACACACACACGCACACGAAAAATGCTGAATTGGAATTGACTGAATCAAAATACACAAATTTCCATGTCAAATTTTCCCTACTTGCCCAAAAAGGGCAACGCTCACTCAAATTCAACCGATTTACAAAGTTATGCCCTAAATAAATAAGAGAACGGGCGGCCAACATGATGCGATGAGGAGAGAAAAGTCATTGGAATCGCAACCTTTTGTTAGAGAGAGGGAGAGAGAGAGAGAGAGAGAGAGAGAGAAAGACGTGCCCCAGCCCCAAGGGCATCAGAGTAAGAGTCCTTAAAGGGCGTCCTACTTACCAACTAACTCAACCCAACAAGTGGAATCAGAAGAGAAAACACGCATTGTCGGTTACCCAACACTGGAATCGTTGGGGTCACCACCATGAACAAGCTATGACAGTGTAAAGGTTAAACGCTAAAGCTGATGAAAATTGATAGTTATAAATAGAGCTGCTTTCGAATAAGACAAGACCTCCGAATTATTTAATTGAATATTCCTGTTTACCAAGACTCACGTTTTAAAAGACGAGACCTGGCTTAAGGGGAATTAGCAAACACAAACGATTTAACTACCGTATTTCTCCTGTTCAACACTAAATTCGTTGGGTTGACCAACCCAAGACAAATGAGCACATCAAAAACATTCCAATTTAGTGAATTTTGTGTGGTTCATTTCGGATCAGTCTCCTCTAATTTTACAATTTTCAAATTACGCACCGCAAAAATCTCATTTAAGTGAGCAAGTCAAGTCACTGGTCTCTGTCTCTCTCTCTCTGTCTCTGAATTCACACGCACACACTCCTACACACACACACACACACACAGTACTAAATGAACTGGCCCCGAGAGTGGGTGTATGGAGAGGGCGTGGGTGTGGGCAATGGTAATGCACTTGCCATGCTCGCTTGGCCCGGCCAACGGGCGTGAAAATAACCAGACACAGAACACATGCCAGGACAAGTGCCAAGATAGCAAGCAGGTTGCCATTTGACGAGGAGACAGTGGTAAAGATGGGGCAAGAGGAGGTTAGAGAAGAGGGAGTTGTTGCAACAGTCTAAACAGGTATTAACACATATGATGCTGGGTCCAGAGCCAAGCAAAGGAAGAAAATGTGTGTGCCGGAATGCGTATGTCTGTGTGTGTGTGCGTGTGTTTGCAGGTGCCAGGTCAACGGTTTGTACGGCGCTTGACTAAGGACATCATAAGCGTGACTAAACCTCAAATGTAGTGACCTACGGGGGCGGGGAAGGAGAGTGCCTGTGTCCTGCATCCTGTTTAGAGCCTTTAAATACCAGTTGCTATCACGACAATCAGTGCCCTCCCCCATGTGTGCCCTGACAAATGACACCAATAATAACACTCAGTTCGACCAAGGCAGAGTGAGGGAGTAGGACTTCTGCGGTTCGCCAGCCTGACAGCAAATCAAACATATGCGATACGCGATTGGGGTCAAACCACTAACATCTTAGTTACCATTTCGCAATGTTGATATAACCATACAAGCTTAGTCGCACTTTAAGTCCACAAAGCAAGGGGGTGCGAGAAGGTTAAATAACCTTATTTAACGCTGTGTTATGCCAACTGCAAGAACCCACGGACTTAAGTCGCATAAGCTCATAGACAAATGGACCAAGAGCTACCTGAAAACACCTTGACAACTGAATCAAATACAAAGGCAATAGTAATCCGTGTAGCGGCGAAATCGGCAGATTCTATAACCACGAATGACTATTCTCCACCATTGAATAACACGTAGGCTTTAAATTAAATCAATTTTTTATGAGTTCTGATTGTCTACACATTCTGGTTAAGCTTTTCCCGGGTCACTCCATTTTCCGTTGTAGTCTTCTGGGTCTCAGATCAGTTTTAGTCACACTTGTCTCTTCTTCCGTTTCAGTGCCTGGTTGAGCGCTGCTAGGCTGTATGCTTTCACTTGCCAGAGTTGTCATCTCTGGCGTCCGATGGCGAACGCTCTCTGAAGTCTCGGCCTCATTATCAGCCTTCCGTGCATGTGTAGACGGATGCTGTTCTCCAGCTCCTTTCGATGTGCTCTGCTCATCTCTTGACCTTTGTTCCAACTTTAATGCATCAGGACTCTTCGTTGTTTCGGCAACTGCAACTGCAACTGGCAATTTATTAAATGTTTTGATATCGCGCGGCTCATTGGGGTCCAAACGATTTTGCACTATAGAGTAGCGAAAGTTTTTCACTCGCAAATAACCATAGATCAGGGCATCTTGAAGGCTGACGGTTATTTGTCGCTTCAGTTCCTCATCGGAACGATCCATGCGCTCGGAAACAGCTTCGACAATCTCATGATGGGTCAATGGATGATCTGCCTCGGCAATCACTTTGAGAACATTGCTGAACAGATTCGGTATAAGTTGACGGCGCGGAGCACTGTTAAATCCCCTATGTATCATTTCGTATTTAGGATGAAGACTACAACAAATTTTGTACACTACTTATCAGAAAAACAAAACACTGAATGAAATCTCAAGGAGAATGTGTTTAGAGAAATCCCAAAAATATTTTTTAAACGAATTTAAGTTAAATATTTCGACTTCTTAAGCAGATTGCCTTCTCTTTCAATACAGACCAGAACCGGAGACAGAAATATCGATTTGCAGTTAAAGTCGCTCTGCATAAGTATGGGTGTGCGTATGTGTGTGTGAGGGTAATCAAGTACAAATGCGGCAAAAACATTCCGAAAAAAACGAATTTAACTGCCAAAAACTCCAAAAAAACCCCAAATGAATGGCCACGAAAATTTGCATAAAACCAACAACGACAACAACCAAACAGCCGGAGCGAGAGAGTACGAAAAGTGAAGGCGAATGAGAGGGCATGATGTCGCGACATCTCATCATTGTCCTTAGTCCTTCTCTCCGTGCTCTTGTTCCTTCGTATCGTTGTTTTAGTTGTTATTGTTTGAGGGTCCTGTTATGTCTGGCACGTGTCGCAATGAAAAATTTTGTGCTTGCTGGAGATTTCATTCGACAATAAACCGCAATTCTGATTGAAATCTACTTCAAGGATTTCCGCATTGAATGGACCTCAAACGGAAGCCAAAATGCGCCCAAAAAAGTGTTTCAGGTAGATTGTGCTTCTCTCTCGCCCTTCTCTCAATCTCTTTTTTTCTCAGCCGATTCTTTTCGATTAAACGCAACTGTCAGACCTGATTACCAACTAGATTGCAAAGTGTGAAACTTTTGTTCCATATCCCGTTCGTTTTCGTGGCTTGACAGTGTTGGAAAACCCATTTGCTTGCAAATGTATTAAAATAGAGACTTAAATAAAATGAAATCCATCTTACCATGCATCAAGCAAAACCCTAATCTAAATTCATAAGTTATACGATTTAAAGTTTAAGGAATTTATCCTTTGCTTATCCAGAACTTCTTAAAACATTGTAAAACGTTTTCCGAAGAGAAAAATTTCCAAAATTTCCATTTGTTTAAATATTATCTATGGAGAAGAATGTTGATTACATAATAAATGCATGGCTTGTCTAATTTATAGTTTAATTACTCATTTTTGTGACGACGTCCACACGTCGTATGAGCGATATGATATTTTTATGACATCTAGGCTTCCCTTGCAATGAAAAACTTGTTAGTTAGTGTTGAGGTCCATGTAGTTACTTATGTATGTGCAAAACATACTTACTTCTGTGAGTGTAACTTTAACTAATCTGACGCAAGTGATTCGGCTAAGCTCCAAATGTGGCTAGTAACAATTAAAACCAGCCAAAGTTGGCCTGGCCAACTTAGTCTACAAAAGCCCCGTTTTCCGTCCATGCAATTAACTTAAGCTTCACTCCTTCCCTCGATGGCGCGAGCTCATTTATCCATTTGGGGGAGTGATGTAAGAGTTATGACTTACAAACAGGCAAGCAGGGAGCATCTTGGCAGAAGGAAAAGAAAATAATTTATTTTACGATTAGTGAGTGGACATCATTTCAGAGAGCGAAGGAGAGCCGGTGGGTCGCCATTGATGCGTGTAAATACTATAAGAAGGGTCGGTCTGGTCCGGACCGTTCAGATCCGGTGTGGTCGAGTGGTTGAGTGACCAACCGTAAGTGATTCTTGTCTGGGACTGAATGGCGACGCTGGCGTCAGCATTACCGATGCAAAAACTATTTTTGAAAGCGGTGAGTTACGTGGAAAATCGATAGAAATTGAATAAAATATAATTTTACATCTTTTTTACCATTCATTCGTTATGATTCCTTTCAGCTTGGCGTCACTTAAAGGAAAACACACAGGGCCTAGAACCATTTCTCATTTAGATATTATCATTATACGTTTTGCAACTCGAATGCGAAAAAGTTTTCTATTACTTTCATTAGTTCGCAGCTGTGTGGGATGCCCTCACTCCTCCCTCCCCAAGCTCAGTAGACACAATGGTTGTGGATGTGTGTGTGTATATTGGCATCCTGGGATTGCAGTTTGAGTGTCGATTTGTTTTCCGTTGTTGTTGAGATTTATTAAATGCCACACGCAATGATGATGAAAGTTGGAAGTTCCCGTGCACTCGACCACACAGTCGTCGGACACAGGCACATCCAACGAATCATTCCCCATTACACCCAACCCCGCATCCTAGGCATCGTCTCACTAATCTAATTTGCAGTTATTGGCGGCCAGATTAGCACGCCACACCATGCCACATATGTGTGTAATGCGAATCGCGTGCGTCACAGAGGAAACAAAAAATGTATTGCCTATAATTTGGGGCACAGTATGAGAGGGAGATGAAAATGGAGTTGATGTTGGTCCTATAGAAAGGACAGTAGCGGATTTGCTCTAGAACCTTGCAAAGCTGGGCCTAGGGCGGCAAATCTAAGCAATCAACTTATTTCGTTCACTTAAAGTCTGTAGTCTCTTCACTGAGTTTTTCATTTCCTCTTGTCTGCAAAGAATAATCATTCGAGTAATTGACTAATTGTCATTCATATTCGCCTTTCCTTGTATGAAACAACATTGATTCAAATACTTTGTACTTTGAGTACCCCCAATATTGAAAATAAGTAAAAGTTTTACTTACAAATGTGTTATTCCGCCACTGGCAAGGTATTTGGAGGAAGTGGCAGATCTTGAGTTTTAGCTTCGGTTTAAAGGCTCAGTTTTAGCCTGGCCAACATTAGTCTGAGCTGTGCGAGTACAAAACGTAATGAAAAATATCAAAGAAGTTAAATTCGGCTATGCCGAAGTTTATATACCCTTGCAGTCCTTGACAATAATAATTTCACATGTTCAAAATTTGTTTTCTGCAACTCAATTCATTAATATACAAACAAAACAATTTTACTCTTCATACTATGTACAATTTGTTCTTCTTCTTCCCTCATTCCCTAAGCAAAGCAACGCACGCATACACATACAGTTCATCAAATTTGGTTTATATGCTCGGTTAGTTAGCGCGCAGAAACTAATTGTTTAAACTTTTTGCCACGCCCCCTTCCGCCCCCGGAATTTACATAAAAGTGATTTCCTTAAAAACTATGATAGCTACCGACATCAAATTTAGTATGTAGACTAGCTCAATAGACGCGCAGATATTGGCTATTTAAACATTTTGCCACGCCCACTTCCGCCCCCGTAAATTAAACAAAACTGATTTTATCAAAAACTAACAAAGCTAAAGTCACCAAATTTAGTATGTATACTGGCATAGTATGCGCAGAGAATTAAGATATTTTCACATTTTGCCACGCCCACTTCCGCCTCCATAATTTAGAAAAAAACGATTTCCTCCTTTAGTTTTTTGACTATCGTATTTAAATTTGGCATACTAGTTTATCTTACCTATTTCTACCAAACTATCAAATTTTATTGAAATCGGACTAGAAACATGTAAAATATGCGTATGAACGTATTTTACTACGCGGTCCACAAGGCCAGAATTGGACGTTGGCTAGTAGCGGCGCTAGAGTGCTCGTGTGTTTGTAGAGTGAGCGAGATAGCACATAGTATAAGACATGTAAAAACAATTTAATAGACATACATTTGGTCTTCGAAATTTGAAATATTTGTTTCACCAGGTGTATGGTATACCCAAGTCGACGAGTCGACTTACTTGCTTCATGTTCTATTTATCCGATCAGGGTCAAATTTTGGGATCTGAGATTTTATATCAAATTCTATTATATTGGTAAATTTCATGGGGATACTCCAATTTTTGCAAAAATTTTTGTTCCAGAGTTATATGATATAGTAGTCCGATCCCAAAGATTTTCATACTTTATCTCACCCGGGTAAAAAAAAGCTCCCAAAAAAATTTCATCCCGATAGCTCTTAAGATGGCTGAGTAAAACGCGTACGCACCGACGGACAGACGGACATGGCTATATCGACTTAGCTTCTCATGCTGATCAAGAATATATATACTTTATGGGGTCGGAAACGTCTCCTTCTGTGCGTTACAAACATCTGACCAATTTTATAATACCCTCTGCAAGGGTATAATGATGTCAGTTTCATAAGATTTGGCCAAGTTCGCTGTGCATATGAGTATTTGAATGTGTGTGTGTGTGTGTTTCTCAGTGTGTGTTCGATTCCATTGTTGTCTATACAGACATAGTACATCCATGTGTGTGTTATGGGAAAAGTTTTGCCCACTCAGAGAAGGCAATTTCAGATGGCAACAGCAACACATGGTCTTGAAAACTTGAAGAAAGGCATATTTATTATACTTTAAGAGGAATTCTTTCAATGTATTACAGTGTATAGAGAGTACGCGTGTCTGTGTGTGTGTGTAGCTCTTGAAAAAGTAGTTTGCTCTGACAATAAGACATTAAGGGAATTGTTTCAATATTTCGTTGATACATACTTTTGTTTATTGCCCACCCCTTCGAAAGAAAAAATGGAAACATTGTGACAACGTTTAGTAATAAAATGCCCAAAAACACTCATTGGATGATATCACTTTGTATAGCAGTTAAAGGAGTTTGTGAATCACGCAATATAAACTACCTCACGGATAATGTGCTTATTAAATTCAACTTCCAACACATATTTTCCATTAAGTGTTTGGTCCACGATGGCAATTCAATAGCAATTCCAGTCAAGTCAATTTAGTGTGAACAATACCTATTTGTGGCTCTAGATTATTTGTATCTGTGTATATGCGTTTTTCCACACATCCATGCGATAATAGTGCTCAGCCAACTTCCACCCAACAGTTCGGTTCAATTCACTTCAGTTCAGTTCACTGTCATTTACTGGAACGAGCTTCCATTGTCAGACTGTCAGCTCAGCAACTAGCAAACAACTGACAACGCCTATCAAATTAAGCAAAACAAAATTGCATTATGGCAAAAAGTTGCAACCAGTGCACAAACGATGGGCGATGAGCGGCTTACAGCAGGGGGAAAGGGGCTGGTGGGTGGAGAGAAGGAGGCGTGTCATGACGACGGCACCACCAAAATTATTCATTGCACACTATGCGGTCCAGACAATTTATGCTAATCAACATCAATCGATTTGCATGCCATGCATGGCCAAAGGATAAACGTTGTCCCTTCTGCCCAACCATCGTTAGTCCCCGACATTGCTGCACACTCCTCCAATCAACCAACCAACCAACCAACCAACCAACCATCCAACCAAGCAAGCAACCGACCCACGTTTGTCCAGCTTACTACTGTTTATTAGGCGGTTCCGATGGCTGTGGTTCAATGGCTACCACAAGTGTATGAGGAACTCCTATTGTCTGCATGGCAGAGTCGTTCGGTTCGGTTTTGCGTTGCTGTTTTCGGAGCTTGCCCCAAAGTGGACAATCACGGCATGTGGGTAATGGGTAATTGCATATGGAATGGAGGTGGTGGGAGACTGCGACAGCAATAATTTCATTTCTGTTTATAAAAGAAATGCAAAAAAAATTGAGTTAATATGTGAAAAAGTGTGAGTGTGTGGTGAGAATGACATTTTCGAAAGAACAACAAGAAATGCACCACGACTTAAGATTACCCTTTCTTGAAATATGTTTAGGTTAACAACTAATTGTAATACTTTTACTCTTAAATTTGAGACAAATCTAGAAAACAATAAACTTGCTGATCGGTCGAGGGGTTTGCATCCTTCCAGATGAAAAGGCAGGCATACGGACGGAAGCTGATCAAGAATATATATTTATATTGTATATTCTTCTTTGCGTTACATACTTCAGACTAAAATGAATGTACACTTTTTGCCTGGGTTCAAAAATGTTGAAAAATTCATTTGGCCTACCCATATTAAGGTTAATTTAATTTCGCTTTAACTTATTTTTAATTGAAACTCATTATGTCTGTTCGCTTCAGACAAAATAATATAAATTGTGCCAACAAGAAAACATTTTCTTATTTTACCCATGACACATGTAATATGGTTAGCTGCTATTGGCAATAGAATAAGCTTAATAGAACAAATCAAACTAAAAACCAAAAGAGGGTAAATAACAATAGGGGCCAATTCGCAAGGACTTCGAAAACTCATCTCATCAAAGGGCTTCACTTGCTCTATTCTAAACATTCTTATCATTATTTATCCATCCTAAATCTAATCACAATTATAACAACTAACAGACTCTCAAATATACCCTTTGATTTTTCAACTCATTGCAGCTGAGTATGGAGAATGACTGCCACCCCAGCTTCGTTTCATCTTTACGTAAGCCTCTCGACCTTTACAAATACCCACGCTACTCCACTTATCCACGTGGCCGTCGCTTTGCAGTTTATAGACGAAGCTTAGGCACACATGTTGTCATCAGTGCCAACATCATCATAATGATCATTACCATCATCATCATCATTGTTGTCGTTGTCGTCGCACTACCATCATCTAGTCATGTTCGCCCAGAGGCCCCATCGAGTGTGCTCATGAATTTTCGACAGTACAGCAAATGAACCTCTTCTCCCACAGCCACCCAAACAAAGTTGAAACAGGGCAGCAACAGATGCAACATTCACAGTACATATTTTAGATAAACCAAAAAAAAAATTGCATTTATGTACGTAAACTTACTTGATTCTTGAATCTTTTTTATGTATTCGTAGTTGGAATAAATGAGACGCCAAAGAGTAAGCAAATATACTTGATGGAAAGCAGAGTTAATATGCCTAACAGATGAAGCTAAATATTTAGATGATATTCGAACACTTCCGTCGATGTATGAAGGTGAAGAGGAGCAACTGAAAATGTATGTATTGGGCAGGCGATTGTTTTTAGAAATTCTCCGAGATTTACTAGTAGGTTGAGATCTATTATTCAAATACTCTCATATGCCGACACGACATTGAATAGGAACACGACAGAATTAATATACATATGCTTAGAAATAAATAGAAATATATATTTAAATTTCACCAAAATTCCCAAAGAAACTTGAAAGTTAAGAGCAGTTTTTCTTTTTCCTTTTTGTTTTCGTTTTCCTTTTGCTTTTCTTTTTGGACCAGGAGAATAATGGATTTCTGATTAGTTTGATAATCTTAGCTACAATACACTGATAAATAAATACAAGTATATTTCGTATAAACATATTAGACGGACAGTTGATCCAAAGGATAACATGAACATGCTGAGAGATCCACCCACGTTCAAGGAGGTGGCCAAAATTTTCATTGTTGGTATGCATTGAGAAGAAACCTGTTTGCTGATTACAATTCTAACGACACTTTCCACAAAGGAATCACACTTAGATCGTATCTCGTGGACAATGCCAGCTGCAGCGATGAGAAACAGCAGACGACCAGCTTGGGTCATGAGATATCCCGTCGCATTGCCGTGGCTGTTTTTGGACTGACCGATCGTCATCTTTTAGCCAGACGAGTGGCCGCCTCGCGACGACGCATTTGGCAAATGTCGCCAGAGCGCATAAAGGACTACGATGTTCAGAATAAGAAGAGGGCAGCGGAGAGGAAGTTGCAACTCAATCAGAGTGTGAATCAGTTTGCTGTAAAAGCGGCTCCAGCGAGTGTTAGCCAATAAATCGAGCATATTACTCTGGGCAAAGCATTTTTACTTTCTCCCACTCTCTCTCGCTCTAATTTGCCACATCTAGGAGCAGCCTTTGGAATTCCGACACTATTTGTAAATTACGTTCATGGATATGGCATTATGCTAGCGCCTTCTCTACTCCATCGTATCCATTCAATTTTTGGCAATGAACTTCAGTGAGATGCAGACCAGGGCGGGGGGCACATCCTGGCACATCCTGCATGTGTAGAAAGCAACAGGATTGAGTCAGGTGTGTGTGTGTGTGTGTGTGGGGTGTGGGTGTGGGTGGATGTAAAGATTTCTAAAGCCTGTGACTGGCTTTGTCCTTGCTTAATTGTCTGCAAGGACAACTGGCTGGCTTCCTGCAGAGCTCTCCCTCTCTTTCCCTCTCCACCTGTCTTTCAACCACAAGAGTTGCATAATTTTTGCAATTGTCCCTAGAAAGCAGTCGCATGACATAACTTGAAACCAGCATCCTTCTGTTTTTCCTGCTTCTCCTGCTTCTCTTCTGCTTGGGTAACTTAATTTGCAAGACAAAACTTTTTTGAGTGTAAATAATTGTCCAAGTTGAAAAAGAAAGAACACAACCACAAAAAAATCGTTCCATTTCCCATTTCCACATGTATATACACATGTATCTACTCTTCCCCACACTGTGGGCACAGTTTCTTTTGACTTTTGAATGTTCCTTTTTCCAACTGTTTTGTTTTATATTTCTTATGTCTCATTTTTTTCAAGTGTACCAATTAGTTGTATATTCATTGCTAGACCAAATCTAGAAGGCCTTGCATATTAACTTCAACATTTCTGACAACTGTCAGTAGGTGTAAAAGCAAGTAAACTCAAATTATTTCTCTCTCACCTGTGAACCAAAGAGGTCCTTTCGTCTGGATTGTATTTCTACCTTTACAAATATATAAATTCATATTTTTGGCCTTTTCTTTTTAACTAAAAATTGTCGATCTCGAAATGGCTTATGTGAACCAAAATTTACACATGGTCCGCTCCAACCTTAATCCGGCCGCAAAAGCCTTCGAGTACAAATCATCCTCGAACAAGAAAGTGGCCAATGTGCAGCCGAATCTGCGTGACCTGTCGCTTAACCCATTGGCCAAGGTATTTGTCTACAAGTTTGCCGAAGAGGGCGCCTCTGCTGCATGTCCAGGTAAGTCGAGGAGACGATTCATTTTAGCTGAAAAATCTTACCCTTTAATTTACTTTCATTGCCACAGCTAACTATAACAATCGAGGCCAACGTGGCAAAGATGGCGACAAGGAATCGTTGTTGGTTTACTATCAGCCAGCTCCGCATATCTATCCGATAATCAATGGGCACATTGTTAAGCTGATTGATAGCCAGACTGGTGCTCCCTTGGTGGGCACAGGTGATAATGCGTCTACACCCTTGCTTGTCTATCCGCAGGATTCGGACTTTCAGTATGATGAGAATGCGCAAATGTTGCAACAATATGCCTTCGAAACCATACCGTATATGCCACCTCCCTATATTCCGACGCATCCCTATGTAGTGCCTGGGCCGCAGCAACAACAGAAACAACAGCCTCAGCCACAACCTCAGAAGAAGAAGCCGCAGAAGCCACCACCACCAAAGTGTCCTGCATGCCGTCGTGCACCCAACTATCGCAAGAAAAATAAGAATGCCTACAATCAACTTGAGAAGGAGATGACGCTAGCGTTCCAAAACAATTCGCGAGGCCCCAGCGTTTATCAGGCTCTTCTGAAACTGATAGCCGACATCAAGAGACCAATCTCGTATACCGAGATCCTAGACGCCCTTGCCGAACGTCTTCAGCGTACCGATATTGAGATGAAACGCGTGGTGCCTGCAGCCCTCCATCAGGCAATTTTAATGGGCTATCTACGTAAAGTGGACAACCAAAATGAGAAGCCCGAATAGAATAGTGGAAGAAGGAGAGTGAGAGGGAGTGGGAGTGGGAGTGGGAAAGGGAAAGTCAAGGAAGAAACATTTTTAATAGTTCTTTCTACTTTCACATTTCAATTGTCAATCGCATTGCTCGTATATCTGACGTGTCTAAATAAATGCCATCAAGTGTGACGTAACGTAATGAAGTGACATGACGTTACGTAACAAATGGTATTCGAATCCACTTAACTAGTGCATAGTTTAAATGTTGCAAATTCTTTCTTTTTCTTTTTTTCTTTTATTTTTGGTTCATCCGTTTCTTTCATCTTCATCATGATGATTGCAATCACTGCTCGTCCGCATTGCGCTTCGATCCTTTTTTTTTTTTGTACAATTTCTTTTTGCATTGACGAATTTATGGGGTTTTCTCTCGTACCTGGTTCCCGCATTTTTAATGCATTTGACACCCAGGACACACGATGGCAAAACAAAAACCCTCATCAAAGTGTCGTTTGTGATTTGCCCTTGGGGAGCAATGGTGGATAGATGTATTCGTGTGTGTGTGGGAGGCGAGGCAGGAGAAGATGAAGGCGTCACCTGGAAAACTGGCAAACCAGTCGACTGTTTTTTAGAAAAGTTCTTTCGTTGGAAAAATAAAAGTGCTTTAAGGGGCCGCCCCCCTTCCCATCCATTAAACACTTTGATCAGAGCAAGCGATTTAATAGGATTTTGGAGCGCATTTATGAAAACAAAAGATGTACATAGATGCCCGCCGGCGAGGTAAGTGAGAAATGGGCCAAGAAACGAACATAAGTTCGTTGCGGGGAAGGTCTAATTTTATTAATGTTGCCAATTTTCAATGGCTGGCAGAATCATTTAAGTACAAGTACACCACCAGCAGGTAAGTTCATACATACCCCCCTGTTCAAGCAAATGGGTTTGGTGTTTGGGGGGGATTCTCGACTTGAAAGACGAGGGGTAAAACGTGGCAATAAATGTGTTGCTTACGCGTGAAATTAAATATGAAATATTTAAGAGCTGCCTCCTCTGACTTTCTTTCATTCTGTCTGCCGCTAGAATGGGGAGAGACAGAGAGAAAGCGATGCCGAGAACCAAGGATAACGAAAGGAGGATGGAAGGCGTCGTAGCTAATTAATAATTTTTAGGCAATTCAGCAATATGCCGGTAAAAGCAGGTGCTGCCAGTTCAGCCACCCATCTATCCACCCACCCACTCGTTCAGTCGCTTAACCGTCTTCCACCACACTTGTTCCTCCTTTGCTGGCTGGGCAAAGTTTCACTTGACTTGATTAAGTTGCTTTTTAATGAAGTTCAAAGTGATTTCAGTTGCAATTAATGCCCAGCACAAGGAAGTAACTTCAACAAAAGAGCCACCCATCCTCCCACACACAGACAACCCCTTAAAAGGTGGCCCTTGATTGATGGTTAATGTAGATGAGATATGAAAAGTGTGTCCCACAGCCAAGAAGTGAAAAACTATTTCCTCCTACAGAGAAGTCTCTAATCCAGTCCCTTCAGCATGTCAATCACAGCCCATGTTCAACAATTGAAACGATGTCAAGCTAATTTAATAATACTACATAATACATTTGATTAATTGATATCCATATATGATTCTAGTTGACACAAGAATATTTGTTGGAGGAAAATCAAAAACTCCGAAACTCCAAATTCATTACAAATTACACAAATTTATACAAAATTTCCATGATACATGAATTTCCATTTCTCTTGTGATAAATAAAAACTTACAGAAGATTTCGAACTGAAGGGCGTCAAGTTAATACGAACAGAACACAGACAGTGGATTGGGCCATATTGATTCGTCTTCTCACCCTGATCAGGAATATACAAACATATATAGCTTGTTGTCGGGAACGACTTCTTTCTGTCTACCGGGTTTATAAAGATCTTCTTACCTTCAGGTTTAAACACACCAAAAATTGAATCCCATCTATTTTTTCATACTTATTTGTATACCCTATTATATACTCAGATGTAATGCAGAGAAGGAGACGACCCCAATAAATATATATATATTCTTGATCAGCATGAGGAGACGAGTCGTTATAGCCAAGTCCTTGCATCGGTCCGATTGAATCAACTAGATTTTAATTGCTTATGTATGTTGTCATGTGTTTTAACTACTTTTTACCTAATTCTGATTACTTGAACTTGACAATCTGTCGGATCGAACTACTATAACATACATATGTACATATATAGTTCCAATTGCCAATTATCTGCAGGAATTTATGAACTTCGACACAGCCGAAAGGGTATATAGCCTTGCCTGTTTGTTTGTCTGTCCGTCTGATCCTCTAAGACCTTAGAGTAATAAAACTTTTATTAACTATGCCAAATTTGGTCAAGATCGGTTGGACAAAACAAATTTTGATCACAAAAACTTTGTTGCTTCTTTTGCGATTGTCACCAAAGACAATGTTGATCAAATCGTATAACTTTATTTTGTAGCTGACGCTTCTTCGCTTCGACTCCTGTAAGGGTATACAATGTTCGGCGCGGCTGAAGTTCACCTTCGGCCGTCTGGTTTAAATGAAAATTGATTAATTTCGAGTTTCCACTAAACGAACTAGCGAGTTTATAATCGAGTTCCATATCTCTTCTCTGTGTACATGATCTGATGAACTTACTTTGAAAGCAAATGCAATGTTAATTATTGCGTGGGATGACCCTACTTGCCACACCTTTTACACATAAACCCGCAGGACAAGGTTAGCTTTGCTAGCCGAGAGCAACAAGAGTATGTAGGGGGCCATTGGCAGGCCATGGAAGGGATCCAACAATGTCTGGTCTCTGTCACAGCATGTCAATTTCAATTTGACATTCATTTAACTGTGCGTAGGCGGGGGGGTAACAGGGTGCCCGGTGGGTGTGGGTGTGGGTTGGGATTGTGGACGTGGGTGTGTATGCGTAATAAGCCACATTCGTTTATTTTAAAACCGCTCCAATTGTTACACACTTGCGTTTGCAATTGAATATCCATTCAGGCAAGCTTTAGCTGCTTCTTCTTCACTCTCCCTTTTTGCACACTTTCTGTGTGTGGTCAGCAATTTGATGTTGCGTATGCACACCACGTGCCCCCCATGCCCCATCCAGTGCTGGGCCCGCACCCTGTCTTGCATGCATCCACCCCTCGGGGCAACATTTTGTGGTTTTCATTGCTGTTTTCGTTGTGGCAGAAATCCTTTTCCGTTGGACACGCCGGCAACACTGTATGTATGCATGGCGGGAAGGGGAGTCTGGATGTGGGTTGGATGCGGATTCGGTATTCGGCACCGGGAACCACGCACGACTACATTGTCAAACTTTTGTGTGTCATTATTGTGGCTGTTGGCGGTTGCTCTGCGTTACTGTTGCTGTTGCTGCTGCTGCTGTCCTTCATTGTCCTTGGCCATGTTTGTTGTTGCGGGTTATTAAAAACTTTTACCGCTCTCTCACATAGTCACTCAGACAGTCAGAGCTCCCACACCTTTAAACAAAAAAAACGACCATTGAACATCAGGCATCTGGCAACCGCCAGAGTTACTCGGTTTTCGTTTTCATTGTGAATGTTAATTACTACAGCGACAACCAACTGAAGGAACTGAAGTCCCTGGCTTCTTGTTGTCTACCATTTGCCGCATTCCCCACTGGAAAACCCTTTCTGCTGCTGCTGCTGCTGCTGCTGGTCATGATAATGACGACGCGTCGCGACGCCAGACGCCAGATGATGAATTTATTCTTTTGGAGCCACAACCACAATAATCAAACTTATTTACTTTATGTGACTTTTATGTGAATTGAATTCGAGGAAATGTGTCAGCCCAAGTGGGTAATTTATCCATTGAATAACATACAGCAAGTCCACACAAACGCAATCCACAAATTCTGTTAACCACCAGTGTTGGCAAACGTTACTAAACGTTGTGTTGATCTAACTCTCTAGCTACAACGTGGTGGCAACTCTCCTAAAGTTCTAAAATCCAATCTGTGATCTCAGTTCTGAATCTAATTGAATTTAAAGTTTTCTAGCAGCGCCAACTAATTAATAAGCGCCCATTTATGTAGGTGAATTACTTTGTTTCTTTTCTGTTTTTTGTTGTTGTTTTGTTGGCCAAAGTAGAAGCTTAAAATTCTAATTACCATGCCAGAGGGCACAGGTGAAGCCTCTCTCTCCGCTGCTGCCACCTCTTGTCCCAACATATCCACAGCTGGAGAACTCCAACAGCCCTAAGCCATACAACTGCAATTGCAATTTTGTTCGTATGCAAAAAAGAGGAAAAAACGAAATGAAAAGAAGAAGATGAGAAAAAACAGGACAAGTTTTTGCACGTCGCAGGACGCAGCTGTTTCGCGGCAAATCTTTTGTCATGTTCCTGTGGTGGAAAACGGAAGAAAAACGACGACAAGGAGAAACGACAAGCAAGCGGAGCCGGGGGAGGGACAGAGAGGAAAGGCGAATCTCTGGCATAAGCTTCGCTTGTAAATATTTTGATATGTGCTGTCATGGGGACCGACTGGCTGGCAGGTAACTACACCCAACACCCACGTGTTGAGTGTCCTCCATGCAGGAACAGAAAGGATAAAAATGGTTACTGCAAAATGTACAACAATTGCATTCCACACATTGACGTAGTGAGGGAGGGAGCCGAGCAGAGATCCTTCATATTCATCCATCTCTACGTCCATGATAAGGTTGCAATTGAGCATTGCAATGCCCCTAAGCTGTTTGTCTCTTAACTTGCTCTTTTTTTTGTTGTCGCTTTCGCTGTTTCTCTATTCGTTTGTCTCTCTCTCTCTCTCTCTCTCTCTCTCGTATCTCTGTGAAACTTGCCAAATATTTTGGCTAGTTTGTCAACAGACTAATTCAAGTTCCATTTGCCATCCACAAAGAGCAAAGTTGACTTTTGCTTCTTAAATCTTATGGTTGCCTTGATCTACACAAAGTATCCACATATGTATGTACATCCATATATATATATGTATATGTATGTATGTATACATAAGTATATTGTTTGCTAAGCCGAGGTTAAGGCCTTCTCCTTTGCAAGAAGTTCTCCGCTCATTGTCTTTTTCCGTTTGGGGTCTCACGTATTCACGTACAAAATAATTATAGCGCAAGTACGTGTCTCGCATATTCAACCAAACTAACACAATGATGATGGTCCAGACGCCGTCGACGCCGACGACGACGAGGAGGAAGAGTAAACTTCAGCTCCAACTTCCCCGTCCACATTCTCATCTTCCCCCATCGTTCGTTAGGCTGACTGGCTCAAGCCCTTTTTGCCATTTTGTTGCCATATTTATTTTGTGTGCGGGAAGCCATTTTTAGGCATATGAAGATGGCGACAAAGTTGCAACAAGCAAAAAAAAAAAAAGCAGAAAGGAAAATGGGGAAAAGCAAACGAAAACTTGTTTAGTTTTTTACATTCTCGTGTCCCCCTTTCGCTTGCCTTTTTCCAGTACTTCATTTGCCACATGTCAACAATTTTATTTTGGACAAGAAAAGTACCCAAGGCTTATATCTGTTTAGTTAAAAATGGTTCAAAAAAACGTGGTAAAACTCTTTCTCTCTCAAAGATAGAGAGAACATAGCTTCACACTCAATGAGAGCCAAGTCAGTGATCGGTAAGAATAGAACGAGCGTAAAAGGCAGTCGAAAATATTTTGAATTCCGGACTAAAATCCAATTTTTTGAGCACTGCACTAAATAAACCCGCACTAAGTCATCATCCACATCACAAAAAGCAAATCGAAATGCTGATTCTATAAGTCTTCTATGAGTATATTCTATAAATTTGAAAAAAAGCCTTAAAAAGAGTTTTCTAAAGATGATCAGATTTCAAAATAGCATTTCTGAAGTCGCTGTCATCTTCATTGTCATTGAACCGAGTAGAACACGGCTATAATGGTTCCCAAGATTCCCCTACGATTTTTCATCGTTATACCCGGAAGACTCAGATCTATCCAGAATTTCTGATTGACAGTCACTTGATATAGTTTAAACAAAGGTGTCCTTGGAAGGTTGCCAACAAATCGCCACACAATTGCTAATAAGGACATGATAGTCCAGTACATACTTGGAAATCGATAGCTCAGTTTTACGAGCACTATTACTGAAACAGGTTGAATTGTAAAGAATAAAAGAAATAAGTTTTAATGGGTATCAACTTTTCGTCGCGATAACCAGACGGAAGCTAGTCGCAGAGTTGTGATACCCACTGTACTTCTACTGTACTCAAATGATTTAAGAATTTAATCTTTCATAAACTTTGATAGGCAATAATAAATCAGTTTATTTATTTTCCTTACAAATGTTCTTCATTAATGTTTGTTCTTGGATTGCATCAGTTTCGCTGACAAATGAAGTAAGGGAAACCTAATGAAAATGGAAAACTATGAATAGGAAAACAATTTCCATTCCCATTTCAATTGTCAACTCTTATATTTCAATTAATTTCCCTGTTCTTTTCTTTAAATTTGTTTTCTCTCTTTGGATACTTGCGTGGATTTTGAGTCTCTTGTGTTTCTGGAAACATTTGCAGTGTGGGATTTGGATACTCATATTTCCCCCATAGCTGGTGGGGATTAAGCAATGAAGTTGATTTTCTATTTTTCTGTTCTTTTGGCTAGATGAGTCCACGTGTCTTTGATTCAAACTTGACATTGCCATTATCCCTACTCCTGATCTGCTGCTCATCTTTCGAAAAATGCTTAAAAGCAAAAGCAAGCCATAACAGGCTTTAATTAAATCAGTTTTAATTAATGCAAAATGGGAATTTCAAAAGACATCGTCTACAACGGCTAGACATGAAAAACAGAGAAAGGACTTCCGGGCCCTTTCCCCTCACTCCCTCGACTTCAAAAACCGACAACAAGGATAACAACAACAAGAACAACAATAACATCAGCAACAACAACGTTTTGTTCTCGCATAATTACAACTCAATTGTAATCCAATTTTGGCTAGGCATATAAATCGGATTTCATTTGTGTGACACGCCTATGTTTTTGGGGTTGAGTTTGGTTTGATGGTCGGTGGTGAATGGATTGGGGTTTGGGTTTGGGTTTGCGTTCGGGTTCGGGCTCGAGTTGGGTGTGGCCTCCAACAGATTGACTGGTGTCTGTGTCAACTTTTTCAGTGTCAAATAAATAAACTTTTGACAGTTGGCAGACAGGCCACGGAGGGGCGGCCAGTGTTGGGGGGGTTTAGAGAGACCAAACCACAACATCTATCTGAAATACCTAAATTAGTCCAAAATAAAGCATTAAAACTTTAAAGATTTAACCAAATTAATAATAACGAAAAGAAAAGGAAGTTAACAACATTTTACCTGAAAGTGTATATCAACATTTAAAAATAAACTAATATTTTAACTAAAAATATAGACAAACTTTTCGAAATTTAAAAAAACATCTGAAGTTCTCAATTGGAAGCAAATGTGCATCAACTTATTCAAAAATTCCTCATTTTTAGGATCGTTTTTAAATCAATTTCAATAAATTGTTTGGTTAACAGCTTCAATCATTGAATGAGTGAACATAATCAGTTAATTTTTTACTCTTTTTACTCAAAAACATAGAATACTTAGTTCTTGATTATACATCCTGATCAGAGAGCTCAGAAAACAAGGAAAAGAACAGAAGAGTCAGTGAATCGACTGATAAAGTGAGTAAGCAACTGAGTCCAAAAGAGCTATCCGCTATCTTGGCGTGTGGATACGGAAACTCGACTAACCTTTCGGGAACACCTAGCAAACATTCAGGAGAAGGCATCTGTATGCGTGCGTTCGTTTTCAAGGATCCTCTTAAACACGAGGGGCCCAAAACAAGAGACGAGAAAGCTGCTGACGACAGTACACAGATCCATTGTACTTTATGCGGCTCGGATCTGGAAATCGGCTTTATTAGTAGAAAGCTACAGCAGGGGCGTACGGTCAACCCACAGACTTTGTGCACTCAGAGTCTGCTGCGCGTTTAGAACGGTATCTGACGACGCAGTATTAGTGTTAGCTGGGATGCTGCCACTTGACATTCAGGCGGATGAAGACACAGTCGTAGCTGCAGCACCTAGTGATAAGCCCTCGAAGAAACTGGCACGCGCACGGGCTAGAGGCAGAAGCCTATTAACATGGCAGAGAAGATGGGACGCGTCACAGAAGGGCAGATGGACCCACCTGCTGATCCCAAATATAGAGAAGTGGTTAGGCAGGAAGCATGGGTCAGTAAATTTCTACCTAACCCAGATACTTAGCGGGCATGGATGCTTTAGGCAATATCTCCATCGCTTTGGACACGAAGAATCGCCTATGTGCACAGTCTGCAGCGATAACAGCGTAGAAGACGCACAACATATTCTTTTCAGGTGTCGGCGCTATGAGTCCCAAAGAAGGCACCTAGAACTCACTGCAGGGGCTAGATTAACGGTGAACAACCTCGTGGATTCAATGGTTGGCAGCCCACAAACATGGGAAGCGGTCAACAACTTTGCAGCATATGTAATGCGGGATCAACGACAATCCGGACGCATGAGAGCTGGAGCGTCGTAGAGAGAGCCACCGACCCTAGGAAGCAATTCCCACGAGGACGTCCCCTACGATCAAGCTCCCTTTATGACATCTTTTTTCCTATGTATATATCTATCTATACCTATCAATAAAGGAATAAAAAAAAAAAAAAACAAACACATACACATTCACCTACACCCTCGCGTTGATTGCTCAAAACCAAAATCAACCAACCATGAGACCAACAACTAGCAGTAGCAGCAGCAGCAGCACAAGCCTCAAAAGTTGGAATGGGAAGACAACCGTAGGAGAAGCCGAGGAGTGGCTACAATTTGTGGCAGGCAACGCATGGCCATGTCAACAGAGTACCACAGAGATAGACGACCATAAATATGAATGCATGCCTTAAACGGTGGCTGACGGAGGAAGGGAGGAGGCGATACTGAAACTGAAGCTAAAGCTGATGCTGGTTTTGCCATCATCCGGTCCAGCTTGTTATTTACAGAACAGCTCTGAGATCGTGTGGCATAATTTAAGCACCTTGTTTAGCCACTGTTTATGGTTTTGTCGTGTCACCATATGTGTGTCTGTGTATATGTGCGGTCGTGTGTGTGTGTGTGTTTGAATCTTTTGAGGTCATGGGGTCAATGATGTCTTTGCCCCTCTGTTGGCTAACGGCTGCGCCCTTGCGGAGCCCCAAACTGCTCGTCTTATATGATGCGGCCTTCGGATGATTTCCACCGAGGCGGCTTCGAGGCACTTGCGATTGGCAAGAAATGAGATGACCAGGTTGACTTCAATCGGTTGCTTTATTTTCTTAACCTAAAAACTATAGTACAATTGTCGGCGGGCACAGAAGGTGCAACCGCATCGACCGAGATTAATTTCAAGAGTAAAAATCACGTGCAGCAAATCACGCTGTCTTTTACAAAATTCAAAGTTCTGGAAATTTCCATAGGAGAAATAAGAAAGAAAAGAATTGAAGTAACGGATCTCCAAGTTTGTCACTTCAAAGTAACTTGCGCTGTTCTTGGTCTCTCTCTCTCTCTCTTCGTTCGTTTTCTCTTTTTAGCAAAGAGAGTCTGGCTTCAGTTGCAGCTTAAACATTCTCCCCCTTTGATGATGACGATCTTCATCATCAAATTCACGTCTGGAAGACTCCTGCGAAAAGAAAACTGAAACGAGAAAGTAACAATTTAACGCTTAGGTGTAGGAATGGTGTCATTCTCTATCCAATTCTCCTGAATAGGCAAAGGACAGAGTTTGGCTACCGGTCGTTTCATGAGTCCTTTGACTGTCTTCAAAGTCCCCACTCTCACTAGTCCATCGGGTCCTGCATGTGTCTCCATAACCCGACCTAGAGGCCATTGATGAGAAGGGAAACGTTCGTCCCTGATGAGCACTATGCATCCAACTGTTAGATTTTGCTTGGTCTGCAGCCATTTTGGTCTCCTTTGTAATCGTGATAAATATTCCGAGTTCCATCTTCTCCAAAACTGCTGTGCATAATATTGACAATTCTTCCATCGATCAATCAGAGTAACTTTAGCCAATTCCGGAGCAGGAGGTGCTAAAGGCGCTTCACCCATCAGAAAGTGACCGGGTGTTAATACCATTAAATCGTCAGGATCATTTGATAGGGGACATAACGGTCTTGAATTTAAGCAAGATTCAATCTGTGCCAATACAGTTGCCATTTCCTCGAATGTTAAAACTTGTTCTCCGAGAGTTCTCTTCAGATGATACTTCATGGACTTCACTCCAGCCTCCCACAATCCACCAAAGTGTGGCGCTGATGGTGGGTTGAAATTCCAGTTGATTCCTTTTCTCAATAATGTTGGCGCAATATGTTTCGTAATGTACGAACAATATGCCAGTTTGTCCACTTGCAATTTTTTGTTGGCTCCAATAAAATTAGTACAGCAGTCACTATAAACGTCTGTGCATAGGCCACGTCTGCCAATGAAACGGTTAAATGCTCCTATAAACGCATCTGAGGTCAGATCTCCAACTGGTTCCAAATGAATGGCCTTTGTCACTAGACATACGAATACAGCAATATATCCCTTCTGGGATACACGTCCTCTTCCTTTGCAGGGCGAAATATTTACGGTCCAGCGTAGTCCACTCCAACGGATGAGAATGCTCTAGAAGGGCGTACCCGTACTGGTGGTAACATTCCCATTTTCTGACCTGCAAATTGAGGCTTCATCTTAAAACATGTGATACATTTATGAATTCCAAACCGAACTGCATTGCGTCCATTAACAATCCAGAATTTCTTCCTTATAAAATTCAGCGTTAGTGAGGTTCCACCATGCAAGGTGCAAATATGACTGTAAGATATGACGAGATCTGTGAAAGGATGTTTATACGGTAATATATAAGGATATTTTTCATTTATGGGCAACAGGCAATCTCGGAGCCTGCCTCCGAGACGTAAAACACGTTTGTTCGAATCAAAATACGGATTAAGAGACAGGAGTATGCTGTCCTTCGCTATTACCCTGCCTTCCGATAGCGCCTTCCATTCAGAGTTAAAACAATCCTTCTGCACCATCCTAATCAATTCACGTAGGCCCTCTTCTAATTCCACAATTGAGAGTCCAGATCCTCTTCGTTCTGCCACAGATGTTCGACAATTATATACGAAACGTTTTATATATGATATAATCCAGACGAGTCGTGTATACGATGAATACTTGCTGATAAATGCTACACTTGGCATTTCTTCCACTGATATCTTATGGCACGTCACCCTTTTTGACTTCAGTGTCAACAACCGACAGCGAATCCTGATCAATAGCATTACAAGGCCATTCGATGTCCGATCCTTGTAGCCATGATGGCCCATGCCACCATAATTCACACGATGCCAACTTGGTTGCACTCATGCCACGGCTTAGATAATCTGCAGGGTTATCTTTCGAGGCGACGTGTCTCCATTGCCTTTCGTCTGAGATTTCCAGGATTTTGTTTATTCGATTGGACACAAATACTTTCCAGTTGGCAGCTCCACCACGGATCCAACTGATGGTTATCATAGAATCTGACCAAAAAATAGTGTTCGAATAATTAATGTTAATTCTTAGATTCTCCTTTAGATACTTATACATTTTGGCTGCTTCAAGCGCAGCACATAACTCTGCCCTAGGTATGGTTAGTTGTTGTTTAGTTGGCGATACTCTCCCCTTTGACAATAGCAACTCTGTGTGATACTTATCCTCTCCAATTGGGAAGCGCAAGTAAGCCGTAGCTCCATATGCTCGTGACGAGGCATCGCAAAACAGGTGCAATTCAGCCACACCACCCGGTAGCCCCCATGTAACATGCCGTGGTATTCGTATAGTTACTATGTTTGGTAACTCTTTTACGAATTTCTCCCATTCTCTCTTAATAGTGTCCGGTGGTGTGCTATCCCAGCCAATTTTCTCCTTCCACAGTTGCTGCATGAGAATTTTGGCAGTAATCATTATCGGACTAAGCCATCCCATGGGATCAAACAGTCGTGCAATTGCTGATAGTATTGTCCTCTTTGTTGGTGAGGTCATTGGTGGAACGACATGCAAAGCAAAACGGAACTCATCTTCTTTGGGACTCCAGTATAGAACTAACGTGCGAATAGTATCATTACCTTCCATGTGTAACAATCTGCTTGATTCTCGATGCTCAACTGGTATGTTCTCTAATAGCTTTGTGCAATTACTCGCCCACTTCCGTAGTTCGAATGTACCACTACGAAGCACTCCAATCACTTGGTTCTTGACATCCTCCGTTTCTGCAATACTGTCGCCACCAGACAGTATGTCATCTACATACATTTGATGATTTATAACATCCACAGCCAGTGGATACTTCTCGCATTCATCCATAGCTAATTGTTTCATAACTCTCATGGCTAAATAAGGTGCGGAGCTCGTTCCAAACATCACCGTTGTGCAGTCATATTCTTCCACATAATCACTTGTGTCCGGATTCCATAGAATACGCTGGTACTGCGCGTCGTCGGGTGGAATATTAATACATCTGTACATTTTTTCAACATCCGCCATAAATACCCATTTTAGCCCTCGCCAATTGAGAATGATTCCTTGAAGATGTACGTGCAATTTTGGACCTATTGCTAGAATCTCATTAAGCGATTTTCCATTACTCGTCTTGCTCGATCCATCGAAGACAACTCGTACCTTCGTAGTTGATGACGATTCCTTTATGACTGGGTGATGCGGTAGGTAGCAATGATCGACTCCCCCCAATGCAGGATTGCCCGTCTTACTAGCCCATGACGTTACACGTTCCATTTGACCCAGCTCCAGATACTCATTTATCGTGCCAACATAAGCGTTCTTCAAACTCGCATCGTTACGCAACCGTCTGTCCAGAGAATGTAATCGTTTTAACGCGCTCTTATATGATTCTCCAATTACCATTGATTCGTCCAAGTATGTTAGAAAAGGAAGACGAACAACATATTTCCCAGACGGCATTCGGCTATGTGTCTTAACGAAGAAATCTTCGCACCAGTTATCCTCTACTGAAACCCCCCGTGGCTCCTCGTCGAATTGTTCTAGCTCCCAAAACTTACATAACAATTGTTCAAGTATCTCATCAGCTTCCTTCCTTCGTACCGTTATGGTGTAGGACGATCTCCTACCAGATTCTTGATTCGTTTTTCCTGATACAATATATCCCAAATGCGTACTTTGCGCCAGAGGCATACCACGTATTCCTCGATGCACTTCTCCCAACATCAGCTCATCGTAGACGTCATTTCCGAACAAAATATCAACTCCTTGTGGACTGAAGAAGTTAGGGTCGGCCAACGGTAAGCCCTTCAGATGAGTCCACTCTTCAAACGGCAGTCGTTTGATTGGCATGCGCTTACTCACTAGAGGTATTACTGACGCGAGCAGCTTGTATTTCGCATGTGGGTTGTAGATTGATCTTATGACTAGCTCCACCTCTGCTGCCGCATCTGTAATTTTTGTATCTGCTAATCCAGTAATCGTGATGTGAGCCTGTTTGCGCCGTAAACGTAGCTGCTGAGCTGCATTCTCTGAAATGAACGAAACTTGTGAACCTTGATCCAAAAACGCTCTAAACTGTAAGGGATAGCCTTCTATCGACTCTACCCACACCATTGCTGTTGGTAATAAAACCTCGTCTTTGTGCCTTACCGCAGTTTCTGTTGTACTCTTTCCAATTAAAGCATTCGCAGATGCTGTTGGGATAACTCCCTTCCTTAGTGTGCCAAGCGGCCTCTCGCATCCTGATTTGTCTACATGGAGTAGTGTATGATGCCGTCCTTGACATTTTTCACAATTTACCGCACTGTCACATGCATCTATTCGGTGATTTGGTCTAAGGCATCGAAAACACAGTCGATGCCTCACTACACACGCCTTTCGTTCCGATAGCCTCATCTCCTGGAATATCCTGCATACTCCGATAAGGTGTGCATCCCCTTGACACACAATGCATAGGTCTGTCTCTCGAGTAACAAATGAAGCCTTTGTGTAGTTCTGGTTAGCTCGTAACCCATGTACACCTGGCTTTGCATTCCGATGTCTATCCCGTGATAGAGTTCCCTCGATATTACCTGCTGACGCCGTAATCATTGTTCTGTACTGTGTTTCAAGATACTGACTGAGCTCCTCAAAGCTCGGCAGATTCTGCGTTGAAGATATTGACCGCTCCCAATCCACTCTTAATTGATTCGGTAATCTCTTCATCATGTAGTACACTAAAATTTCAGACTGTTGTCGCACATCCACACCAGTCTTCTCCAATGAATTCACACATGAGCGGGAAGTTTGCACAAATCTTCTCAAACTTTCCGCATCTCCATATTTTATTGGTAATTGCTGATCGAACACATCCATGTAATGTAAAAATAACACTCGTTTGTTATCATACAAATTTATCAACATTCTCCAAGCCACTTCATAGTTCGCCGCTATTAGCGTTAGATGTTCAATATCCTTAGCTGCGTCTCCAACCAACGAATCCTTCAAATAATGAAAAAGATGTAAGTCCGTCAGCTTGTCGCAGTGGTGTACTCTTGTTAAAAACACCTCTTTAAACGCCGGCCACTCAATAAATTTCCCGCTGAAGGTAGGCAGTTTAACTGTTGGGAGTTTCACTTCCTCCAAACATGGTCCCATTTGTTCATGCACCGTCTGATGCAAACAAGACTCATCAAATGCAGTCGACGCCGGGATTCTCCGATCCTTATGTCTCTGCAATTCATTTCGAATCTCAGCTACTCCCATTATGTAGGTTTCTTCGAAACAGTCTCTGATGTCTTTGTCGAAATATCTGCCCTTTATTTCCGCATTATCTCGTTCTTGAATCAGTTGGTGATGATTGCGCTGAAAATCTGCGTGAAGGTGGGCAATCGAGTCCAATCTGGCTTCCAGATGACTCTCGGTATGTCCCGACTCCTCCGATTTATATCGCGCCAATGACTTCTCCAGCGAAGTGAGCAATGTGATTTGCTCCGTAGCCAACGGTAACAGTTTTTCAGCCATAATGAACACCTACCCAAACACATCAACGTTAAATTGTACTCACCCGAATCAGTCTATCCACTGGCAATCACACTCTAAATCCAATCGCCAAGATCATTCCTCCCGGGTTTTGGCACCAAAAAATATGTTGGCTAACGGCTGCGCCCTTGCGGAGCCCCAAACTGCTCGTCTTATATGATGCGGCCTTCGGATGATTTCCACCGAGGCGGCTTCGAGGCACTTGCGATTGGCAAGAAATGAGATGACCAGGTTGACTTCAATCGGTTGCTTTATTTTCTTAACCTAAAAACTATAGTACAATTGTCGGCGGGCACAGAAGGTGCAACCGCATCGACCGAGATTAATTTCAAGAGTAAAAATCACGTGCAGCAAACCACGCTGTCTTTTACAAAATTCAAAGTTCTGGAAATTTCCATAGGAGAAATAAGAAAGAAAAGAATTGAAGTAACGGATCTCCAAGTTTGTCACTTCAAAGTAACTTGCGCTGTTCTTGGTCTCTCTCTCTCTCTCTTCGTTCGTTTTCTCTTTTTAGCAAAGAGAGTCTGGCTTCAGTTGCAGCTTAAACACCCTCGAAACATTCCATTCAATGCTACAGGCATGGTGACACTTTAAATAATTTATAAATGGGGCAAATGAAAATACAATTTTTTACTCGTTTCGTTTTGTTTAAGTTGGCCACGCCCCCTTCCCCACATATATACATACATACATACCAACCAACAAACAAATCAACGCGACAAAAGTTGAAGTCCTTAAAACGATTTGACTGCTGTCAGCATTAAGTTTGTTTTCTCCTTCATTTTCCTTCGTTTTTCTTTTACAGGGGGCCCTCTGAGTAAGTACAAGGTATGAAATTGTAAAATAAAAACCACTGGAGGTGGTTGCGTGGTTAAGTTGAGTATGTTGACTGCCTGGCATTATGCAAACAGTCAGAGAGTGCGCCACGCAGATCCCCTTTTTCCTCTACCTCTCTATCACTTTTTCGGTTATCCTTTTTGGTCCTGTTGTCTTTTCTTCTTCGTGGCGCACTCAACGCGCGTGTTCGTCGCACTTTTTGATGTTGAGACTTTGCAAACATTGTCGAATATGTGGTGTGTGACGGGGTGCGTACGTGAAGAAAGGTTGACGCCTGCCAGGTTAAAGATTTTGCCATTGCAACATTTATGATTTTTATATTCATATATAATAATGGAAAGTTTTATTTCTATTAAACAAGTGATAAGAGAAAAATTTAAAACAAAAACTTTGCTTATTTTATGTAACTTAATTTTTGAAAATTATCGTTTCTCTGCTATATCTTAGTACCTTTATATATTATATATGTGGGAATGGGTCGAGAGACGAGAAGCGGTCGATTGTACTGAACCAGTTCAGAGGTGCATAATTTAAAGTTTATCAACGATATCGATGACAAACCATCGATATCAATTGAGAAAAGAGTTCTATGGCGTCAAGTTGTGTCGACCGGTTGTGCTCCTCGTGGCTGCTCGAATAAGAAGAGTGTAGTTATGTGGTAATTAAAAGATAAATGTATAAAGAAATAATGTTGAATAAAACTGATTGATTGTGAGAAAAAACGGCCTAGAAATTCGGGAGGAAAAAGTGGGATTGCACTAACAGTCCCACAAATTGGTGTCAGAAATGGGATTGCACTAACAGTCCCACAAATTGGTGTCAGAAATGGGATTGCACTAACAGTCCCACAAATTGGTGTCAGAAGTGAGATATGTACATTTACATAGTGCATCGAACTTACGTGCAGTTAAAAGATGTTGTTAAATAAAGAACACTAATAATTAAAACAAATCGTTCGAAGCGAAAAATTCATTAAAATTGAGTCGCCAAAGACAGAAAGTTCGGAAAAAATGTACAAAGAGCGGTAAAAAAAAAAACACACCAATTGATGAATGCTTGTATGTTAGAGAGAGACAGCGAAACGTCCAAGTTCAAGTGAGAGTGAAAAGTGTGGAGGTGCGAACAGTACAGAACCCTGAAGTTTGCGTGGCAAAGAGGCTGAAAACGCAAAGAGATTGACGATCGTTGGTATTTTGCACAAATTTACGTGGCAATGAGGCTGATATAGCGTAATTTTGGTAAATGTGTTGAAGTATCGTCGTGGGAACTATTCACTGAGATGGTAGATTTATGTGGCAAATGGCCTGGAACATAGAATCTATGTGGTGAGCAGCTGTACCTAGAGTGGGAAATTCTTGAGAATTGTCGGCAAGAGAAGTTACAACAATTGGCGGCAAGAGCGAGAAAGCATTAGACGCACAAGTTTGGCGGCGTCAGTGGAAAAATTTGTACAAGAGCGAGGCATCGGCATTGGCGTCACGAGCGAGACATCGGCATTGGCGTCACGAGCGAGACATCGGCATTGGCGTCACGAGCGAGACAGCGTTAGTGAGAGCATTCGTGAAAGATCGGCATATCAGCAGAATTGGCGCGAATAAACGGCGTTGGTGAGTCAACATGAGCGAGCGAGAAGGCAACATAGTGGTGAGCCAGATGTTTATGTTAATTAACAGTATGTAAACAGAACGAAAAATGTTATAATTTAAATTGAGTTGATGCAATCATTAAATTAAATCAAGATAAATTTATGTCAAAATTATAACTAATAATTTAAAGATTGGCTTGAATAAAAGTAAAGTAAATTAATGTTGATTCGAAAGTAAAGTAAATTAATGTTGATTCAAAAGTAAAGTAAATAAATTTGGAATTCAAAAGTGAAGTAAATAAATTTGGAATTAAAAGAAAAGTAAATGTTAAAAGAGAAATAATTATATTTTGAAATTGCTAAAAGAAGAGAAAATTAAATTACTAACATTACTCTATTGTTAGTAATTTAATTTTCTCTTATTATACTTTTGTAAAATATATTGAAATTTCAGCTGTAACGAGTAAGCTACGACGAATACAAAATGAATAGAGACGAAGTATTAAGTTTAAATGTAAATGAGCTCAAAGCAAAGTTAGCCAGTTTGAATTTGGCAATAACTGGTAGAAAGCAATCGTTGCAAGATCGTCTTCTCGAACATTTCGGTTTGGTGGCTGACGAAGTCGAGGTTGAATCCGAAAGTGATGATGCGGGATCATTTCAGTCTACGGCACCAACTGTAGTTAGAAATAATTTTACTTTGCGCGACATTGAGGATTCTCTTTCTTCGTTCAATGGGTCAGGTCAACCGTCTATAGAAAATTGGTTACGGGATTTTGAAGATAATGCAGAAGCAGTTCAATGGAACTCTTTACAGAAATTTATCTATGCGAAGCAATTATTAAAAGGTGCAGCAAAAGTTTTTGTGCGTAGTGAGCGAGGAGTGACTGATTGGATATCATTAAAAAGAATTTTGTTAAGCGAGTTCGGCGCAGAAGTATCAGCAATTGAAGTACATAAATTGTTGCGAAATAGACGTAAACGCCCAAATGAAGATTTTCGTGAGTACCTTTATAGTCTGAGGGAAATAGGCAGTTCCATATATTTAGATGAAGCTAGTCTTATAGAATATTTCATAGAAGGAATACCTGATTCAAAAGCTAACAAAAGTAACTTGTATCAGGCAAAGACAGTCATTCAGCTGAAGGAACAGATTACAATTTACGAAAAGGTTTACTTTGGTCACCCTCAAGTGGTAAATAGAAATAGAAATCATAATGAGAAGGATGATAAAAAAGGGGAAATATCTAAACAACCGAGAAAATGCTATAAGTGTGGCGAAGTATCTCATTTGATGAGTGAGTGTCCGAAGATTAAGTGCTTTAAATGCGATCAGATAGGGCATAAAGCATCAGTATGCCCGACACGTAAACACCTAAAAAGGAATACAGTAGGGCTAGTACAATGTCAAAAGAAATCAATGTAAAAGGAAAAGCTATTTTCAAAACAATATCATGTGGAAACGTTGAGCTGTCTGCACTCATAGATACAGGATGTGATCTATGTTTAATAAGAGATGATATTATTAGAAAACTTCATGGTATAGAATTAAACGATGAACGAAACCGTTTATTGGGAGTGTGTAAAAGTGAGTTAAATACTATAGGTAGTTTTAAAGCGCAGGTGACTATTGATGGTCTTCAATGGCCCTTAACGTTCCACGTTTATAGAAAAGAGGATATTGACTACGAAGTAGTGATTGGAAACAACATTTTAGAATTAGCTAATTTGGTTATCACAAAAGGAAATGCTACTTTTAAGCCTAGAGAAGTAGAAGTGATGCCAAACACAGAAGCGAAAGAAACTGTACACAATGAAGAAGTGAAAACTCCGAAGGGTATGTTACAGGAATTTGAGAGTTTGTGTTTATTAGCTGAAGAAGAAAAGAGTGAAATAGATTTGTGCCATTTAACTAAATCGGACGTCAAAGAAGTCAAGCAGCTTATTCACAGTTATGTACCACAGTCTTCAAAGAAGAGTCCAGTCGAAATGAAAATATTATTGAGTGACGAATGCCCAGTATACGAACGGCCAAGGCGTTTATCTTTCGTTGATAAAGGTATCGTGGACTCAACAGTAGAAAAATGGTTAACCGAGGGTATCATTCAACCAAGTACATCAGAATATGCGTCTGCTATAATTCTTGTTCCAAAAAAGGATGGAGGAAAAAGACTTTGCTGTGATTATAGACGTTTGAATGCTAAGATTGTAAGAGAACATTTTCCAATGCCACTTATAGATGATGTAATTGAGAGATTGCAGGGTAATACAGTGTTTACAACCTTGGATCTTGAAAATGGATATTTTCATGTTCCTGTGGAGCCCAACTCAAGGAAGTATACTGCTTTTGTGACACATAGCGGTCAGTTCGAATTTTTGTATGTCCCATTTGGAATTTCGAATTCCCCTCATGTGTTTTCCCGCTACATCTTTGCAACATTTATTGATTTGATTAGAGATGGCACAGTCGTAACATATATGGATGATCTAATTATTCCTTCAAAGGATATTAAAGAAGGAATTTACAATCTGAAATGTGTGTTAAAGAGGGCATCTGAGTTTGGTTTGCTCATTAAATGGCAGAAGTGTCAGTTCTTAAAAGAAAGTATAGAGTTTTTGGGATACATTGTCGAAAAGGGTTCTATAAGGCCTTCTAAAGCAAAAACACAGGCGGTGAAAAATTACCCAAAACCACAGAATTACAAGAGTGTACAAAGGTTTCTTGGGCTAACTTCATATTTTCGTCGTTTCATAGAGTCTTACGCATTGATAGCGAAACCACTGTCAGACTTGTTAAGAAAAGATGCAACGTTTGTGTTCGGTGACGATCATCAAATCGCATTTGAACAGCTAAAGGCAGCCTTGATTAGCGCACCAGTTTTACGATTGTATAACCCAAAGGCAGTAACTGAAGTACACACTGATGCATCCATGTTTGGTTACGTAGGTGTTCTTCTACAAAAAGATAGCGATGATCAGTTATTCCATCCAGTACAATATCTCAGCCGGAAAACCAAGCCTGCGGAAGAAAAATATCACTCATACGAATTGGAAGTGTTATCAATAGTGGAGGCGTTGAAGAAGTGGCGCGTATATTTACTAGGAATAGAATTCAAAATCATAACAGATTGCAATGCTTTTGCAATGACAATGAAAAAAAGAGACATTCCAGTAAGAGTTTCGCGTTGGGCTTTATTTCTTCAAGAATTCAAGTATGAAATTGAACATAGAAGTGGCAGTAAAATGAAGCATGTAGATGCTCTAAGTCGTATGTCCTGTTTAATGTTAGAGGATTCAATGCATCACAGACTTAAAATAGCTCAAGCTAGTGATGATTGGATTAGGGCAGTGACAGCTGTTTTAGAGCATCAGACTTATGAAGATTTCTTTATAAAAAACGGTGTTTTGTACAAGGATCCCATTAAGGATTTAATTGTAGTCCCATTACTTATGGAAGAGGAATTAATTAAGATTGCACATAGAAAGGGTCATTTTTCGGCCAAAAGAACTCAAGAGGAAGTTGAGAGAAAGTTTTACATACCGAAGTTGTTCCAAAAGGCCTCTGAGATTGTAAAAAATTGTATCGAATGCATTGTTTCGGAAGGTAAAGCAGGCAAGAAAGAAGGTTTCTTAGCTCCAATAAATAAAGAAGTTAAACCTTTAGGGACTTATCATGTCGATCATGTAGGACCTATGGATCCGACAGCGAAGAGTTATAACTATCTATTTGTAGTTGTCGACGCGTTTTCGAAATTTGTGTGGCTCTATCCAACAAAAAATACGTCATCAGAAGCGGTAGTAGATAGACTCAGGCGTCAAGCATCAGTTTTTGGAAATCCAGGGCGTATTATATCAGATAGAGGTGCAGCATTTGTTTCTCACCAGTTCGGAGATTATTGTAAAGAGCAAAACATTCAGCATTTAATGATAGCTACCGGAGTACCTAGGGGAAATGGTCAAGTTGAACGTATCCATAAGATAATTATTCCTATGCTAACAAAACTTTGTTATGAAAAACCGACTATGTGGTATAGGTACGTTGAAAGAGTGCAGCAAGCAATCAATAGTACACCTCCTAGAAGCACAAAAGTGTCGCCATTTAAATTATTAACCGGGGTTGAGATGAGAACTAATAGTTTCCCTGAGTTACAAGAACTTTTGGAAGAGGAAGCCATAGAAGAGCTAGAAATTGAACGCACTAACGTTCGTCAGGAAGCTCAGCATAATATTGAGAGAATCCAAGAGGAGAATCGTAAAAGTTATAACAAAAAACGCAAAAAGGTAGTTGAGTATAAAATCGATGATTTGATAGCAATTAATCGAACGCAATATGGTTCAGGATTAAAACTTAAGGCTAAATATTTTGGACCATATAGGGTGGTGCAAGTTAAGTCTCATGGATGCTATGACGTAGAAAAGGTAGGAGATCACGAAGGTCCTGGGAAAACCTCAACTGTCGCAGAGTATATGAAGTCGTGGAATGGTCAAGTGAATTCATCAGACGATGCAACATTCGAGGCGAATGATAAGTCAGTCCGGCCGAATGTGGGAATGGGTCGAGAGACGAGAAGCGGTCGATTGTACTGAACCAGTTCAGAGGTGCATAATTTAAAGTTTATCAACGATATCGATGACAAACCATCGATATCAATTGAGAAAAGAGTTTTATGGCGTCAAGTTGTGTCGACCGGTTGTGCTCCTCGTGGCTGCTCGAATAAGAAGAGTGTAGTTATGTGGTAATTAAGTGATAAATGTATAAAGAAATAATGTTGAATAAAACTGATTGATTGTGAGAAAAAACGGCCTAGAAATTCGGGAGGAAAAAGTGGGATTGCACTAACAGTCCCACATATATAACCAATTTTAAATGCTTAACTTGAAAAGGTGTTGGGTAACGCAAATCGCTGGAATTGAAATCAGACAAAAGGCAAGCGTATCATATTGCTCATACGCCGCGTAAGCCATTAAATATGCATTTACTGATATCGCCAATGCCGTAACGAAAACAGCTTATGCGGCATTTGTCGCCCTTCATATGTGTCTGTGTGTTTGTATTAGTGTGTGCGTGTGTGTAAGTTGGGTTGGGTTGACAGTCGTAAAGTAAGGAAAAAGAGAATAAACAGAAAAAACACAATGCAAATGCGAAACCAAAAAGAAAAACAATAGAATTTAAATGATTTTAATGCGACCATTGAATTTTATTGAAGCTGCCTTCGCCCTGGATGCGTATGCGTGAATAAAGGGAAATAGAAGAAGAGAGAGAGAGAAAGAGAGAGCATGCGAGGGGAATTCAGCACATCATATGAATACCAAAAACCAGTCACTGGATCGGCATCAGGCACCAGTTTACTGCTGCCTTTTCATTCGCACTGACAATAATAATAATTGTCAATTGCAGCAGCTGCCTTCACCGAAAGCCTGGTTATTTTGTTTTTTTTTCTTTTGCTTTTTCATATTCAATTTCAAATGAAATTTTCATGTCTAACATGCTGAACACATACCCCCTCCATACTCTCGCCCATATTACCCTTGCCCAAAGCCGTACTAACCCCATGCCATTCCGGTGTAAATTTCACGTTAGCTACCAACTTAATTCCATGCAAAAATCTTTTGCATACTTCCAGGCAGCTGTTCAGTTTTTTTTTTGCTTCTCTCAAATATTATTTAACAATTTTTGTTGTTGTTTTTCTTGTCGGAAGGAGGCTTTGCTGTGTGCGTGAGAATGTGTGTGTGTGTGTGCGCCTGGTATAGATGAAGATATGTGCGGTTTTTGTGGCTTACTAGCTGCTGGCCCTGATATTGGCGTTTTTATCGAGCTCAGCTATTTTGGTATTAAGTTGAGCTGCTTTGCCAGTTTTTTTGGTGCTGCTTTGCCAATGGCATTTGCATATATGAGCTCTCGTTACCCCTCTCTCCCACTATCACTCTCCCTCTCTCTCTTGTCGTCCTTCCTCATAACAGTCTCTTCTAGTCTCTACATACTGCTTAGCTCACGTTTTAGTCGCATATTTTGATTAGAAATAGCTCGAGGTTAGTTTCCTGTAGTTTGTTAGTTCTCTATCTACTCTTTTTTCCTGTTTTGTTTTTTCAGTTGAAAAATTGGGTCAGTTTATTGCGTATGGCATTTGGAAATTGATTTTGTTTAATATTCGACTAACTTGTTGTGAAAGTAGTTCGAGAGCTGAGATAAAAACAAGTTCAAGTATTTCCAATTTAAAATTTTATGTGATCTCTCTTCTCTTCTCAATCAAATCTTCACTTAAACTTGTCGACTAGCCAAAGTGTCTGATAATACAAATGCTAATGATATGTGAAAACCTCGAGGGCTCTTCCTACTTCCCCTGTCCACCATTAAAGACACCACAGTCGCCGCTGAAACAACAACCATAATAGGCACACACAAACAACATTATCATTAGCAAAAGCAGAAGCAGAACATTAAATTGCAATTCCAATTGTTGTTGTTCCTATGTAAATGCAAGTGTCTAATTGATTTTGCTGCGTCAGGCAGCAGGCAACATGCAACAGCAGCAGCAGCAACATCAGTAAGTTGCCATAATGGAACGACTGAGTGAAATGAGTAGGTATGGGATGAAATGGGAGGGTTTGAATTGTTAAAGAACTACAGCCAGGGTCGGCCCTCTTTTCGATTTGCATAAACAAGTTTTTTTTTTTTTTGGTTTGTTTGCTTCAAACTAAAAACGCATTTTTAAAGCAGTTTTTACAAACAGATGCCCCACCCAGTTTTATAGACTTTACCTGTACTTTGGACCCGAATATGGGCAGCAACATCAGTAAGTTGCCATAATGGAACGACTGAGTGAAATGAGTAGGTATGGGATGAAATGGGAGGGTTTGAATTGTTAAAGAACTACAGCCAGGGTCGGCCCTCTTTTCGATTTGCATAAACAAGTTTTTTTTTTTTTTTGGTTTGTTTGCTTCAAACTAAAAACGCATTTTTAAAGCAGTTTTTACAAACAGATGCCCCACCCAGTTTTATAGACTTTACCTGTACTTTGGACCCGAATATGGGCTGAGTATGGGCTATGTGTGTGTGTACCTCTATATGTATGTGTTTACTCACACAAATTTCATTTTGATGATGCAGCCAATGTGTGCCAAGAGTTTGGCCTTAAACTAGCTAAAAGCTGGCAGAGTAGCTGAGTGGCTCTGGTCCTGCCTGCCTCGTCATTAGCATATGTAGTTCTTGTTGTAGTTATAGCTGGAGTTTGTCCCACCAAGACCAACACAAACACCCAGCACAGTGGCACACCCCCAACTGGACCCTCTCCGCCCGTTCCGCCATAAGTTTTCAATGAGGATGGATGCATGAATTGGGTGCGGAGGGCAAATGGAAGGCAACCGAGCTGTCAAAGCGGATTTTACAGCACTCGCTGGTTGGCTAAACAAACACATAGAATGAGAGAAGAGACAGTCTGCGACATAGGCGACTCTCAATGTACACTTTTTTTGTGGAAATATATATTTGTGAGAACTGACATTTGACAATTTAGTTTAATATCCATAAGGACGCTATGCTTAACTATGTAGTTCTTGGCTAATACTTTTGCATAGACTCGGATGATTGACAAATTGCATATACCCTTTTGTTTGTGTGTCAGGGGAGGACATCCTTAAAAACAACAAACACCTGTCCTGAGTTGAGTGTTAGGCGAAAGGGTTTAACTACGTGTCTCACTAGCTGCTTTGGTTGTTGTTTTTGGTGGCCTAACCTCGGCCAAAAATGCATTTTTTTTTGTTGTTGTTGGCTGTACGTGATGCTGCTTTGCGGTTACATTTTTGATAAGTGCGTGCTCAACAGAGACAAAGTAGGAGCGGGCAGTGCACGGAGACAGAGAAAAAAGGCGAAAAAACCTTGTAAAAAGCGTCTGTGCTGCGATTACAGAAAGCTAAATGAGAAAGTGGTCCGAGATAATTTTCCTATGCCACAGATGGACACTTTTTTAAAAAAACTTCAAAGTCTTTTATCAGCAAAATTTGTTGGTTGTTTTTTCTATTTAGATCTAGCAAACGGGTTTTTCCATGTTCCTGTTGAGGAAAAATCTCAGAAGTACACTGCATTCGTAACTCAGAATGGTCAGTTAGAATTCCTGTACGTACCATTCGGAATTTCCAACTCTCCAGCAGTTTTTACCAGATTTATAATGGCAGTAATGAGAGAATCAGTAAAGAATGGAGATGCAGTGGTGTATATGGACGATATAATTATACCAAGTGTTAGCGTGAATGATGGTCTAATTAAACTTAAAAGGGTGTTGAAGATAGCTGCGGAAAATGGGTTGAGGATAAACTGGGAGAAATGTCAGATACTGCAGAGTAAAGTAAATTTTTTTGGGCTATATAGTTGAAAATGGAAGTATTAAGCCAAGTAAGGAGAAGACTGATGCCGTTTCAAGATTCCCGATCCCACATGATAAGAAGTCAGTTCAACGATTTTTAGGGTTAACATCGTATTTCCGTAAATTTATCGAAGGATACGCAGTAACAGCTAAGCCCTTGACTGACATTTTGCGAAAGGACAACAAGTTTGAGTTTAAAGAATTGCAAATGGTAGCGTTTGAGCAATTGAAGTTAGCATTGATCAAAGGTCCTGTTTTAAAGCTATACAATCCTAAGCTAGAGACTGAAATTCACACTGATGCCTCGAAACACGGTTTCGGAGCTGCGCTTTTACAGAAAGATTCAGAAGATGGTTTATTCCATCCGGTACAATATATGAGTCGGAAAACTAAACCTTGCGAAGAGAAGTATGATTCATATGAACTTGAGGTTTTAGCAGTTATTGGAGCATTAATAAAGTGGCGTATATATGTGTTAGGATTGAGATTTAAGATTGTCACAGATTGTAATGCGTTCACGATGACAATGAAAAAGAAAGAGGTTCCGTTGCGTGTAGCACGTTGGGCAATGTACCTACAAGATTTCGATTATCAGATCGAACATCGTTCAGGTTCAAAGATGCGGCATGTGGATGCCTTGAGCCGTTTATCTTGTTTTCTGCTAACTGACACTATAACCCATAAATTAAGGGAAGCACAGTTGTCAGATGATTGGACTAAATTGATTAGGAGCTTAGTTCAACAGAAAGGATATGAAGATTTTTACATTGAAAACGAAATATTGTTAAAGGACCCTAATCGAGAACTTATTGTCGTTCCCTCGCAGATGGAAAAGGAAATAATACAGATTGCACATAAACAAGGACATTTTGGAGCTAGAAAGACTCAGGATATCGTAGAAAAATCGTATTATATTCCAAAATTAAAAGAGAAGGTAGTCCGTGTTGTTGAGTGTTGCGTGGAATGTCTTATTGTTAATGCCAAGACCGGCAAAAAGGAAGGATATTTGATGCCAATAAGTAAAGGAGATCAGCCATTGATGACATATCACATTGATCACGTTGGCCCGATGGAGGTCACAACAAAGCGTTACAATCATATACTTGTTATTGTTGATGGGTTCTCTAAGTTTGTATGGTTGTATCCGACTCGTGGAACAGGAGTCGAGGAAGTACTTAGTTCTCTTGAAAGGCAGGCCATAATTTTTGGTAACCCGATGAAAATAATTTCTGACAGGGGAGCAGCATTCACGTCCAATGCGTTTAAGGAATATTGTAACAGACAGGATATACAGCATTTACTGATAGCAACAGGTGTACCCCGTGGCAACGGCCAAGTAGAAAGGATGCATAAGATAATAGTTCCAATGATTTCAAAGTTAAGTCAAGAGAATGAGGGAAACTGGTACAAGTATGTAGGTCGTGTGCAACAATTTATTAATAATACTGCTCCAAGAAGTACAAGAGTTACACCTTTTAAGATTTTGACAGGAATAGAGATGCGTAGTCCTGATGATCCCAAAATGAGAAAGCTGATAACCGATTCGTTAATAGAAGAATTAGACTGTGGTCGTGATGAGATTAGAGCGGAGGCTCGAAAGAATATCGATGAAATACAGCAGGAAATGAAAAGAACGTTCGACAAAAACAGGAAATGTGAAAGAAAATACAATTTAAACGAGTTAGTGGCGATTAAACGTACGCAGTATGGGACAGGTCTAAAGTTGAGAGGTAAATACTTAGGACCATATAAAGTTACGAAGGTGAATAGGCACGGTCGATACGACGTCGAGAAGGTTGGCGACGGTGAAGGACCTTGTAAGACCTCAACAGTGGCTGAGTTCATGAAACCTTGGCTAGGATCATTCGGGTCGAATGACTTGTCAGGACAGCCGATTGTAGGAAATGAAGTGTCAGGCAGGCATAATCATGGCAATCGTTTGGTACCGAGTGAGCGAGACAGAACGACACGCAGCGGCCGTACCTATCTGGTCGACTCACTCATGAAAATAAAGCAGAAGCGTCGATCGGAAAGCACTCGCAATCGTACTCTCGCCTCGATCACATCGCACACCCAAATTTGTCGCTAAGGCCATTATAATAATTAATAAATATATGTATTCTTAACACAAAGAAACATTGTTAATAAATAATAAAAAGTTTAAATAAGGAAATCACATCCTTAAATAATATTGAATTAAATAACCAGGAAATCAAATTTATACAAAACTTGGATGATTTTTCGCTATTTTTCTTTCTATTCAAGTCTTCATCAGTATCTGGGTAGTCTTCAGCACTTGTCGTCCGTCTTCAAATGCTTTTTTGTGCCCTTACTAACGAGACGACAAGTTGTTCTATTGCCGTAACAAATCCATTTTACCTGTCAGCTTAAACGCGTAACCAAATGGCAAAAAATATGAGGCGAATAGCGTGAAGGTGGAAAGACATACCAATATAAGTATCTACATTCACATTTAGCCATGTATGTATGTATTGCTGGTGTGTATGTGCGCCTATGTGTGTGTGTGGCGTTTTCCCTGATATATTGCCAACGCGCAATTAGAGCACAGACCGCAGAATGAAATTCTAGCTGCTGGGTAAACAAACCTTGCGGCAAAGGCAATAGAATTGGCGGAACCTGAAAGCACACCGAACATGAGTTACTTTACTTAACAATATTATGACATCTTGATCCCAACATAATAATGTCAGAAGTTATTGACGTTTTATGAAGACCATGTTAGTTTATCCATTTCCAATGTGTGTTTGAAACATGAAACTAATATCAGAAATCTTTTAAAAGTTATGCTAGTTATTAAATTAGTATTCCACAATTTAGATACATATTTAATCTAAATAATAATTTTATGAACATTTCTTTAAAAAGAAGATTCTAAGCTTTTGAATTTACTTCATCAAGTTGGGAAAAGAAATGTTTTCTATTACGATTTGTTCAATTGGTTTATATGTTCTGAAAATTTTAGATGGATACTCAATTATTCTTTTGTTATTCTGATTCTAGCCAATTTTTGTGAATTTTTAATATTTTAATATGAAAACTCTTACAATATCCTGATAGTGTTATATATATACCAAGACCGGGTTCCTTTGATAAAAAAATAGTATATCCAAGATGATGCATAGTCGTTTTTAGAATGATTCTTTATTCCAAATTATTATTTTGCTTAAGCTAAGTTTACATACATATTCTTATGCTG